>NC_064641.1:755648229-756353229 GCF_023864345.2 Schistocerca serialis cubense | reverse complement strand
CACTGGTGGAGTAATGGAACCCCCTTCCATAAGAACTCCCTAACAACTATGTGGCCAACATAGGATCACGTTGCAGAACCTACATTGCCGTCCACGGTCATCACACACCCTATTAAGTACCATGTCCTGCCTTTTATAATGTCCAGGGGACCAACGTAAGTCGCGGTGACTTCAATGTAATTATTATCTTTGAATAAAAGTGTTTTCTGCTCGTCCCATTGTGTACTTTTTTCAGTTATCTTTTGCACTATACTGTAGCAGTTCTTTCAGTGTATGGTCGAAGGTTAGTAGAGTACGTTACTTGGCAGTGACACGTCGTGCGAAATTTATGTCGGAATATCAGACCAAATGTGTGACTGGATTGATGGTTTTGTAACAAACTGAACACAGCAGGGCATTTTCAACGGAAAGAAGTCTTCGGGAGTAAAAGTAACTTCAGACGTACCCCAAGGGAGTGTTACAGGATCGTTACTTTCCACAATATATATATATGATCTAGTGGATGATGTCGGAAGCTCCATGAGACATTTTGCAGATGATGCTGTTGTATACAGAGAAGTCACAACGCTAGAAAATCGTAGCGAAATGCAGGAAGACATTCAGCGGGTCGACACTTGGTGCAGAAAGTGGCAACTGACCGTCAACATAACCAAAATTCGTGTAACGTACTGCGAATACATAGACAGAGAGATGCTTTATTGTATATCGCATGATAACAGAACAATCACTAGAATCAATTATTTCCACAAAATATCTAGGAGTATGCGTAGACAGAGATTTGTATTGGAACAACCACATCATGGATAGGGCAGACGCTACATGAGAGTCATTGGAAAAAGCCTCAGGGAATGTAGATCATCAAAAAAGGAAGTAGCTTTCAAAACACTCATTCGGCCATCTGGGATCCGTGCCAGATAGGATCGATACCGGAAATAGAGAAGATCCAGAGAAGAGCAGCGCGTTTCGTTACGGGTTCACTTAGTAAACGAGAAAGCGTCACAGAGATTCTCAGCCAACTCCAGAGGCAGACAAGAAAGGCGCTCTGTATCACGATACGATCAGCTGGCAAGGCTCCGAGAGCCTAAATTTTAGAACAGTCAACCAATATATTGCTTACTCCTACATATGTCTCGAGAAGAGACAATGACGACAAAATGAGAGAGATTCGAACCCACACACGACCCATCACGAATATAAAATTAGAGAGATTAGAGCGCGCACGGAGGCTTTCAGACAGTCGTTCTTCCCGCGAACCATACGCGACTGGAACAGGAAAGGCAGGTAATGACAGTGGCACGTAAAGTGCCCTCCGCCACACACCGTTGGGTGGCTTGCGGAGTATCGATGTAGATGTAGATGTACCAGCAATCGCTCTTCCCGCAAACCATTCACGTCTCGATGAGGAAAGTGTGAAGTGACACTGTTTACCAAATACCCTCCGCCACACACCACAAGGTGACTGGCGGAGGATAGATATGGATGTAGATGTAGTTACTTTCGTCCTTAAGTTTTGCACAGTGTGGTGAGCAATGTACTTGTTACGAACGGGATAGTTGATGTAACAAACAGAGTTGGGAAATTATTGTGGTGAAGCATGTCAGAAATCGTGGGACCGAGTGTTAACGAAAGCAAGCTTCCTATTGTCACGCTAAGTACCATACGACGCCAATATTTTTGCAATAAATATTCAGGGATTCAGAATAATTTCACGTGTTCATCCTGTCTACATCGTACTCTCTAAATAATAGGCATACTGCGATAACATGATTCTCATTTGGAGACAAAATTCGCAAAAATTGATATGCAGAACGAAATCAGTAAATATCAGTAGAAGATGACCGTTAATATTGTTTTGTGACCCTGGTAACAAAAAGGTGTTGTGATTATGGATAAAATGCAGTTATCTATTTTCTTTGTATTACATTCCAGTAGATGTTAACTTTCGCTAGAGCTGTTTTTTCTGTAGTTGTCGAATTGTTGCATGATACAAACAATATAGTGTAGCTGGTAAGAACAAACGCATGACTTACAAAGTACCATAGAAGGAAACAATCTGTAGCAATATCATACCGCTGATTTAACTGTCAATACAGCTGTCACGAAACATCATTATAAAATAAACTTTCATTGTTTGACAACTACTCAAATAACTGCTGCAGCAAAAGTTTAACATCTATTATAGCTTCAACAACATCAATGGAGCAGACCTATACAACAGTGTGACAGCAGCTGAGACGTCGACGTCACGTGGATATAAAGACCACCTGATGTACGTAGCAAACCATAATTCTATAATTCTTTAAATTATCTCCTTAAAATTTGAAATATTGCGCCAAACTACGTACTTTTCACAGATGAAGATGGAAATCAGGCCAAAATAGGCCTATAGTAATAAAGAATATAACGAAACAGAACAGTGTCTTCGTTTGATAACATAAAATATTACGTGCTTACATACGACGCAGCGGGCCCACATGAGTACACCGGCCGCGGTGGTCTCGCGGTTAAGGCGCTCAGTCCGAAACCACGCGACTGCTACGGTCGCAGGTTCGAATCCTGCCTCGGGCATGGATGTGTGTGATGTCCTTAGGTTAGTTACGTTTAAGTAGTTCTAAGTTCTAGGAGACTGATGACCACTGAAGTTAAGTCCCATAGTGCTCAGAGCCATTTGAACCATTTGAACCAGATGAGTACAAAATACTGTCTTTGTGCTGTGAACATTAAGGACAGCTACGTCAATGCACTCATTTTCATGTTTCACTTATTCGTAAACCCATTCGATTAAACTTGTTTCAATGTCTCGCATTTTGGCTGTGTTGCTTGGGAACACAAAACAGGAAACATCCAGGTCACTTCATACGACTTTTCACCATCTAACTAGACCAGCTTCAAATACGAAAAGGCAAAACGAAATTTCGAAAGTAGGAAAATAGTGTTGAGAAATCATGAATCTGTATTTTTTCGTGATGGACTCAGCTGAAGACCATGAACTACTTTTTTTTAGGTTTTCTTAATCGTAAAACCGTAACTAGTTTCCATGGTGTTGGTTCTCGTTTTCAGACGTCTATAAATGCATCTTGCACATTGCCGTATAGTGAGATCATGCTGCAAATTGTTACACTATCACTTTTCGCAAAGTCGCGTCACTGAGTGCAACTCATGTTTCCGTAATCTATCTTTTACATCGACGGTACAGACTGTAATAGGTTAAACAAGCGAAACGATATTTTAAGAAAAAACCGGCGCAAATGGTTCGCTGAACCACAAAAATCAAAAGACATACGTTGCCGTTTGTGAAACTGTAGTGACAATACAGAGCTTGCGCTTTTGATATTCGAAATTGGGAGAGAGAGATTTTTCACCTTTAGTTCTGAAAGATTTCTTCGCGTGCTAAACACAGAGTCAGTTACGAATATGTAGCTGAAGTGAATAAAATGCAAGGCTGCTATGAATTAAAGGGAGACACTTTAATCCATAGCTTTGAAAGAATTCATTCCATGCAAGGGATGGATACATGACAGAGATCTGCTTTTTTCCGGTTTTTAATACCAACAGAAGAAATTCGTTAAGCAAAGAAAGAAAGCTGCTAGGTGGATATCATAGGTTTGTGGATGAACAAAAGCTAAACTAAATCAGAGTGGTGGTAAGGAAAGCCATAAGACACAATTCTATCCTAGAACGAAAAATGTTCGTATCATAGCACAAAAAGGCGAATATGTCATGGGCGGTGTTAGGGACGTAAAGAAGGGAACTAGTTTTTCGAATAATGTGGCAGCTTCAAAGACATTTAAATCAAAACATATTGACATGTTCACACTTTTATACTCGTTAGTATGAGTACCTGCGTCATATAATATAACGCATCGTGACAAGATATCATTTCACCCCGTCCTCTCCCCCCCCCCCCCCCCCCCCGAGCTTCCACACCCAACCCTACCCTCTCCCCTCCCCCTCACTTCTTCTCTCCCGCTGGCGTCCTCCCCACCTCCACCTTACCTTCCCCCATTCCCTGTTGCAGCCCCCCCTCCACCACCACTTTTTCGTGTAATAGTGTGTGCAGTGCGTCGAAGATCATCGTCAATGTTTTCTGTGTAGTGTTTCTCCGTTACAGTGCAACTGTCTCTTCAGTGTCCTGCATCGTTCGACAGCGTACTCATTGTGTCTTCGTGTACGGTTGCACTTGCTTGTGCAATTCAGTGTCTTCAGTTCGAACGTCTTCGTTATTATCATTACGCGTGTCACCTGTTTTTTCATATTCATATTTTTCTGCAATTGTCTACATGTTATCTGTTCTCTGGTTTTCAATGGCCAAAGAGCACCGTAGATAGTCCGCTGCCGGCCTACCTTTTGTACAATATGCAATATGACACTAAGTTTCATTACATTTTATGATGCATGCATCCCCATTCTGCGATAATTTCTGTTGTAGATACTACCCCACTCTCGGATACTTCCTATTGTAGATGCATCCCAGTCTCTAGAAGCACAGGAATTTGTGTCTATTTGTTCTTACGCACTTCACAACACACGTAACAGGGGTGGGTCTAAGATAGCTCACTTGCTCGAGAAGTAGTGTTGACTCGTAAAAATGGGTGAATATGACAAGATGTTTTGATTTAAATGACTTCGAAACTGCCAGCTAAGTCTAAAAGCTAGTTCCCTCCTTTCACATGCCTAACTTTGCCCGGGACATACTCGCCGTTGTGCTACGATAGGAGTATTTTTTTAATTCTGGTTTCCAACTTTTACTTTACCATAATTTCGACATTAGACCACCATAGCTTGGCAACTGACGTAGATTTTTGTTGACCCGGGCGACAACTGACCTGGTATAGGATTTTTATTGTCTTTCGATATATGTTGCTCGCATCGTGCAACGGACAAAGCTTTCAGAAAACAACAGGACGACCATTAATTACATGTATTTGTTTACCTTCTTACAAAATATGAACCCATTCGCACAAACTCAAACATAAAAGTAGCGGGCGTAAAAATACCTCATAAAAACTTATTTTTTGCACGGAAAATCCGAATGAAGCCACATTTTTGAAAGCAAGTTTTCAGTTTTATCGTAAGAATGCATTTTTTATTTATTTAATTCACTTTAAACTGTTTCCATACAGTCAATTCATGGAAGAAAGAATTTTACATGCTATATTTAACTCGACTTGAAAACATCGTATCTCAACAAAGGTTACAGATTACTGGGTAAAAGAATTTCGTTCCATTTTCCTACCTTCGCGCAAATTTCGAACCTATTTATCCAAGTTTAAAGTATAGAAGCGGCGCGCTCCAGAAACCTCCCAGAAAAATATGGTTCAAATGGCTCTGAGCACTATGGCACTTAACATCTGAGGTCATCAGTTCCCTAGACTCAGAACTACTTAAACTTAACTAACCTACGGACATCACACACATCCATGTCCGAGACAGGTTTCTAACATGCGACTGTAGCAGTCGCGCGGTTCCGGACTGAAGCGCCTAGAACCTCTCGGCCACTGCGGCCGGCCATGGTAATGCGACTTTTGAGCGGTGCGACTTCACGAATATTCTATAATGGTCGCCTCTTACGATCGAGCGCTCTGTCCGACGGAGTTGCCCACTTTCCATGATTCTGTATGCTTTGGCATTAGAGCCCCTGCTCCAGGGGCCTCCCCAACGCCTGGTGGACTTGACATTGCATAGGCACCGCTTCTGTTGCACAGCCTATGCTGACGATCTAGTTCTCTACCTCCGCAATGAAGACGATGTTCGCTCGGCTCTGACTTGGGTGGCGACGTATGTGGAGGCATCGGGCTGTTCTCTTACATCTCCAAATCAAAGTTTCTACTCATTGGTGAGGATCTGCCTGAGAGAGCTGTCGCTCCTGCAAGTGTGGCCACCAACGTTCGCTTTTTGGGCATTGATTTTACGAATGACCTCCATCGTTCAGCGGCAGCCTACAGTAGAAGTCTCTTCCAAACGATCAGGGCTGGCCTTGCGGACCACCGGCTTAGATCCCTCGACACTGTACAGCGTGCGCAATACGTGAATGTTTACCACGCCTCACGCATCCCCCAGGTAGCACAAGTATTCCCGGTCCCTCGCACGTCGTATGTTGATGGCGGTGGGATCCTTTGTCTGTACCGGGATGTTATTTAAAGTTCAATATTCCTCCCTTGCCCTCCCATGCGAGCGTGGAGGAGTGGGCTTATTCCATGTTCCAGACAGAGTTACGGTACTTTTTGTTAGCTCCCAACTGAAAGTCTGGCGTCGCTGCCCATCGAGCCTGACCGGACTGCTTTTGCATGAATACGCGCCTGTCTCCAAGTCAGCCCCAGTCATGTTATCAGACATTCCCCCCCCCCTTTCCATTTATCAATTTGGGCACTTCTTTCTCGAATTAAGTTATATCCTCCACTCCTTTCCCCTTCCAGACAAAGGCTGTACACGACATATTATAAATGTGTCGAACCCCCAACCCGATCAAACACGAGTTTCCCCAGATCATATGGTGTTGTGTGTGCATGTTATCTCGACACTAGCGTCCAGTCCACCTGGTATATCACTTTCAATGGCAAACAGGTCAACCAGTTTTGTTTGACTGCATCTGCCTCGCTGACACACCCCTCTGTGTTCACTGTGGTGTAGAGGATACAGACGCTCATCTATTCTCATGTGGTCCGTCGTCTGAAGTCTGGAGGCTCGCGCAGCGTAGTTTGGCTTTCCTTGCCCGACAGACACCTTTTCAGACCATTTTCCTGACGCTTTCATTCCCGGATATGATTCATTACCCCGCATCAAAAACTAACGCTGTGCATCGGATGCGTGGTCATACGGTCCGCTACCTTTTCAGAACTAGGTTATTGGACATACTTTAACGATCGACACTGTGCACTTGTTTGCAACCCCAGATACAAGCAGTTCTTTTCCAATTTTCTATGGTTCGCCTTTCATGACCCGCCTTCGAGCTGGAACGTCCAAGCCGTGAGATGCTGATACTTTTTTGCTGACATGATGTTCTGTAGCACTACAAACGGAATCTCGATTAAAATTTCGAGAAGACACTTTTGGATGTTCTGCCAATCGGAAGGCGCTAGAGACTCCTGGAATTCTGGTACATAGACTACTTTAATAAAAAATAAGAAATAAATAAATGAAAGAAAATAAAAAATACAAAACAACAAAACAAAATACAAAAAATGAAATAAGAAATTAAAAAAACAAAAGCCCATACCAACTGCTTTCATTTGCATCGCTACTCTATATGTTCTTCCTCCCTACTTGCTTCCTTTCCTACACCCTTGTAGTAATAGAATAGTTGTTTTGGGATAGGCGTAGATAGGCCCCAATGCTTGAAGAGGTGCATGTTCTTTTTTTATTTATTTTTTGTTAGGACACAATTGGCGGTGGCAAGCAGACTAGTTTTTTGTAGTTCCCTTTCCTGTCCAGAGGCGAAAAAAAAAAAAAAAAAATGGTAAGGCGACCACTCGCGATAACCGGAAAATCCAGGTTTCAGCACCGGTTCGGCACAAATTTTGGAAAAAAAAAATTCTGTGGCTAAGCCATGTCTCCACAGTATCCTTTCTTCCAGGAGTGCTAGTTCTGCAAGGTTCACAGAGGAGCTTCTGCGAAGTTTGGAAGGTAGGAGACGAGGTACTGGCAGGATTGAAGCTATGAGGATGGATCGTGAGTCATGCTTAGGTAGCTCAGTCGGTAGAGCACTTGTCTAGGAAAGGCAAAGGTCCCGAGTTCGAGTCTCGGTCCGGCACACGGTTTTAATCTGCCAGGAAGTTTCAAGTAAAACGTTGCACAGACAACTTACGACTGCAAACTCTCGATTTAAGAATAATGAAAGAAGATTGTGTACAGGGAAGAGACCTGGAGACACTGGAAGTTTCCAAATTACACAATGGCAAGGCAGAGATTCCGGGAGCCGGTTATAATCTACAAAACATTTGCTGGGACACATGTGGACTCCAATTATAATTTACTGGTTTTGAACTCAGATTGAAACTGAAAAAGTTGGAGACGGGTAGGAAATTAAGCAGACAGAACTTGCATAAGGTGAAAGAACCAGAGATTGCTGAGAGTTTCAGATAGGGCATTAGGTAACTATTGACTAAACCAAATGAATGGAGTACAGTAAATGGTGAATGGGTATTTTTGAGATATTAAATAATGAAGGCAGTTGAGGGCCAAATAGGCAAAACGACAAAGACCTTTGGAAATCCTTTCTCTTGCAGAAGAAATCAATTCAGAAGTCTAGAACTGAGACTGACAGAATGTACAAAATGGCTAAGCAAGAATGACTGTTAGAAAAATGCGGAGTTGCAGAAGGTTACATGACTATGGGAAAGATGCTGCATATAGCAAAATTAAAGAAACATTTAGGGTAAACAGTTCATGAACATAAAGATCGCCGGTGGCAAGCCAGTAATAAGTAAGGAAGTGAAGGCTGAAAGGTGGCAGGAATATATAGAAGGAATAGACAAAGGAAACGAAGTTGAGGGCAATGTTACTGAGAATGAAGAGGATATAGATGAAGATCATATAGTAGCTGTGATACTGTGAGAAGAATGTGACAAAGCAGTGGAAAACAAGTGTCGAAACAAGAAACATGAATACGAGTATATTCTTGCAGAATAATTATTGAATTTCTTGGGATGAACTAATCACCTGGTTTACAAGACATATGAGACGGCCAATATTTACGCAGACCTGAAGTTCTTCTTAATGCATTACCTAGAGTGTAGTCTTATACGAAAGCGAAAAGTGGAAACGAGGGTGATTAACAGCAATAGCCAGAAGAGGACGGAAGCTGTTGAAGAAAAGTACAGTCGTGTTGCAGAATTGGATGGGAGACCCAGTAAGGCAGGTTCAGCCGTCTGAATTGGAAAAGTGTTTTCTACCCTTAAGCCGTCAGCACACGGACCTTGCATCCGAACGTTGAGTGTTGAGCGTGCCGAGTTTCTGACGTCATAGCGTGGAATAGCACGTTCAGGAGTCCTTCTGAACGTGCAGAACAATATTTAGCATGTCAGATATTCTGAGCGTGCGTCTGAGCGTGGACCACTCAGATAGCACAACGTCACCCACGTCACATGCACGCCATCTCCCTTCAGCATTGACCTGTGAGGCGCCATATTGGCATTCAGTTCAAGCCTTTGCGTATACAGGGTGAGTCACCTAACATTACCGCTGGATATATTTCGTAAACCACATCAAATACTGACGAATCGATTCCACAGACCGAACGTGAGGAGAGGGGCTAGTGTAATTGATTAATACAAACCATAAAAAAATGCACGGAAGTATGTTTTTTAACACAAACCTACGTTTTTTTTTTTTAAATGGAACCCCGTTAGTTTTGTTAGCACATCTGAACATATAAACAAATACGTAATCAGTGACGTTTGTTGCATTGTAAAATGTTAATTACATCCGGAGATATTGTAACCTAAAGTTGACGCTTGAGTACCACTCCTCCGCTGTTCTATCGTGTGTATCAGAGAGCACCGAATTACGTAGGGATCCAAAGGGAACGGTGATGGACTTTAGGTACAGAAGAGACTGGAACAGCACATTACGTCCACATGCTAACACCTTTTTATTGGTCTTTCTCACTGACGCACATGCACATTACCATGAGGGGTGACGTACACGTACACACGTGGTTTCCGTTTTCAATTACGGAATGGAATAGAGTGTGTCCCGACATGTCAGGCCAATAGATGTTCAATGTGGTGGCTATCATTTGCTGCACACAATTGCAATCTCTGGCGTAATGAATGTCGTACTCGCCGCAGTACATCTGGTGTAATGTCGCCGCAGGCTGCCACAATACGTTGTTTCATATCCTCTGAGGTCGTAGGCACATCACGGTACACATTCTCCTGTAACGTACCCCACAGGAAGAAGTCCAGAGGTGTAAGATCAGGAGAACGGGCTGGCCAATTTATGCCCGTGTTTGTTACAACACGCAACTGAACGTCGGAGGTTTCAAGCGTCAACTTTAGGTTACAATATCTCCGGATGTAATTAACATTTTACAATGCAACAAACGTCACTGATTACGTATTTGTTTATATGTTCAGATGTGCTAACAAAACTAACGTGGTTCCATTTAAAAAAAACTTAGGTTCGTGTTAAATAACATACTTCCGTGCATTTTTGTATTGTTTGTATTAAACAATTACACTAGCCCCTCTCCTCACGTTCGGTCTGTGGAATCGGTTCGTCAGTATTTGATGTAGTTTACGAAATATATCCAGCGGTAACGTTAGGTGACTCACCCTGTATATGTCGTTTCTGAGCACCAGCAGATTGAGACTCTCACGAAAACCCGTTATTAATTGCGTGATTCGTTGCAATATAATAATGAGAGACATCATATTCGTGGCAAAGGAATTATTGTAACTTGCGTATTATGAGAGTATGTCATTTGAAGGCAGTTCTTATTCTTGGTACAATTTGTAACTGACAACTGACGTAGATTTTTGTTGATCCGGGCGACAACTGAGCTGGTATAGGATTTTTATTGTCTTTCAGTTAGTAACGTAGCCACGATTACAGCATTTAGCAAATAAGATCTTAGAAATGGCCAATATTGAATTGTTGTTACCCTACGCCGGCACGGTAGCTCAGCGTGTTCGGTCAGAGGGTTAGCTGCCCTATGTAATAAAAAACTGAGTCAGCGGCTCAGCACTGAACTTGAACCGGTCATGGGACATCCGCAACGAACAAAATCGAACAAAATGAGAACAATTAAAAAAATATTGTAGCCAGTAGCGTTGATGATTGATAACCGTGTACGTGATTTGACGATGGTTCGCGTCTCGCCAAATCTAGATATTTTTTCCTAATTCGCGTATATAATAGGTTCTGATGCTTTATTATTAGCTAAACGTAAGTATATACTACAATATTTGATTTTATGAAAATGTAAGTTCACCTTTTTTTGAGGAGTGAGTTTGTTCGATTGGCTTAATCTACAGGACAGCTTGCGCTACTTGTATGAAGATATTTTGTTCCTTTTTCTTTTGAGTTTCGTAATTTGTATGTTGTAAAGATTCTTCTACTTTCCTTTTTGTCTTAAAACATGTATATCAATATTGAAGTTTTTATTTGTGCATATTACATATAGATCAACGTGACTAGCATATGAACAATGGAGGCAACGTGCGTTTTAATAGAGCTAACGTGGGAATTTTACGCGTGCCTGTTGAGTAAACAGTGTGATTTACGAACTAGAATCATCCCACAACTGCCACTGGAGTGCGTTGCGATCGCATATACTACGTTGGGGCCCACGTACCGGATGCACAAGTCGCATCGTTCCTGAGCATTCAGCAGCACGTTGAACTTGACACCCTCAACGTTAACGTTAGACAGCACGGTCCGTGTGCCGTCGGCTTCAGCACCCATATCACCTTTCTTTCCGAAGTGCAAGCGTTGTGTTTTGTTTAAGTATAACTGTTGGATGAAGGTGACTGTAACGAATATGTGTGTGTGTCGTGCAGTGTCATGTGTGTGCTGAATGACATGACAAAAGGGGAGGTTGAAACCTAGTGTCGGCACTTAGCTTACTCCTCTCGAATAGCACTAAAGGGGCCGCCGAGCTTCACCGCACCACAGCTCCCCACAACAGCACGGGGCATACCCGTATGTCACAAATCCAAGAAGTGGCAACGCCCAATGGTGCCTGACTACAGTGACACCAGCCAACAAAATTTTACTTTTTTTCTGTAATTGACATGAAAACAGCTAATCTGTATGTTTCCTGGTCTGCTGATGACGAAAATGTTAATGCAAATGCAAGATTAGCTCTCGTTTTGAAGTTATGGTAACTTTGCGTTATTGCCTATATAAGCTTGGTGTTACTCCTCTGTCGAAGGTCACTGAAGATGCAACCGCTTCGCTCGGCGTTTGTAGTTTTCTGCTGGTGACTCCTTGAATAGTGTTCAGCAGTAATCGACTAACGTTCATGCACACCATTTTCCCTGGCATCTCATCCCCATGTCTGAAATTTGCTGGTGGAAGCGTTCTCCGTACTCTTAAGTTACAGCATCATAGTTGTCAAGACTGAAATCCAAGTGGGAATCTAGTCTACTGCAGCACTGCAGAACATTTGCCACAAGATCCTTATTGCTTTCCGCCCTCTTATTTCCTAGAAAGTTTGTTGACAGTTTTGTCCGTGGGCTAAATGAAGTTTTTCTCATGAGGCCCAAGTTTGTATGAAGAGCAGGGAGAAATACGTTCTTGAATTCGACTAGTGCATCGTGCGTAACACTGTGAGATTCTGATTCAAGTGACTCCAATCTTTCTTTTTATAATGAAGTGCTTCGGCACTGTTGTCCCAAAGGCACAGGAAGCAACAGAATTTGGTGTAGTCGTGTTCTAGCCCATGTAACATGCTTATGACTTTCAGAGACCCCGCAAATCTGCATTTAAACTTGTCATAATTCAATCTTAATAACAGTTGTTTTATGCTACATATGTTTTTTTATGTAAGCCGCATACCCAGTCGGAATCGGTAGTAACACGTTGCCATTATCCAATAGCATACACTTCAGACCTCCACCGATCACTTGCCCATAGCAACCATTAGTTTTTGTACATCACTACATAATATCAAGTTATTTCACTCCAAAAAAATGGTGCGAATGGCATCGGACTGTTCGGAACGCAGTTACATTTACCGTCTTATCAAGACAATTCCGTTGTTGCAGTCTTTATGCGAACAGTTCGGCTTTGCCTTTAGACAATTGCAGATATCTCGCTAGATTTTTACGTTTATTCTGTGTTTTTCTGAATCTCTGTACATTCATCGTTTCACACAAAAGATCTTTCGAAGAACGGGGTTTTGCAAGTGATGGAGCAGTAAAATGGTTCAAATGGCTCTGAGCACTATGGTACTTAACTTCTAAGGTCATCAGTCCCCTAGAACTTAGAACTACTTAAACGTAACTAACCGAAGGACATCACACACATCCATGCCCGAGGCAGGATTCGAACCTGCGACCGGAGCGGTCGCACGGTTCCAGACTGTAGCGCCTAGAACCGCACGGCCACCCCGGCCGGCGATGGTGCAGTACTAGTTTCACTATCGCTCTCGTCACTATCACAATCAGGTGGGACAGCACCAGGCAGTCCGTCTCCGTGAGGCACTGACAGTATGGCCGACAGTATCTTAGGATATGTCAAGGAAGACTTTTGGTTCTTGGAGATACCACGTGTCAACTGGTTGTCATACACAACTAACAATCATTCACACGCTTTGATGGTTCTCGCCAGATCATGCTTATAACAAAGCTGATTGAAAGTCTTTTACGATTCAGCCACAAATGAAGACTTGAAACACGATGTGCAACATACATAGGGCTTGTCCTGGTCCCCGATTTCGTACCCGAAGCACGGCCGGTGCGCCTTTGTAATATATGGCGTTATTCGCTACCTTTTGGGATTTCAATGTAGCCTGCCCACAAATGTAGCAAAATTGTCAGTGCTGTTTACGCATTTGCGAGGCATATTCAATCACTGGATAACAATGACCACACACACGAACTTCAATTCAGTAACACGTTTCTAGCAAACGAACAGAACACAATTTGTAACAAACTGAAACTACACTTAAATGAAACATTTTCGGCTTCTCCCTCCTCTTCCGCTACCCCCTGTTGCTAAGAGCCCGAGATAAAAATAGCGACAAAATACAGACATGTATTATTGTCTGAAACTTCATTTTACTGTCTACCATCAGCGGGATATCGAAGCCTATATGGGAAGGAATTGACAATGAATGCTGATAAAATATAATTATAATTAAATGCACCTCTCTTCAACTTATAAAAGAGAGCTAAATCGAGTTTTGCTATGTCGTTTTCATCAATGTGGTCGATAGAGTTATCAAACATTTATTTCATCCTAGTTGCATTTTCACTGTCGGCTACTGTCACTTGACGGAAATCGGTGCATCAACCGTGACAAGACCGTTGACAGAAGCTACTGAAATGAATTGCTACAGAAGAATTCTGAAGTTTATATGGAGAGAGTGGGTAAGTAATGAAGGGAAATTGATCGAACTAGGGATAAAAGAAGTTAATGGTAAAACTTGACTAAAAGAAGGGATCGTTTCATAGGACTAATCCTGTGGTATCAAGGAACACTCATGCTGGTGAGGGAGGCTAGTGTGGCGACAAGCGAAAATGGTAAATTGAGACTCAGGCTTAACTACAGTAGCAAGCTGAAGTAGTTGTGGGCTGAAATAATTTAATCATCAATTGTTGAAACCAAATAAACAATTTTTTTATACTTTTCAGGAGAAACAAAAAACTGAATATTGCTGTATGTATTACTGCTACATTAATGGGATTTTTTCAGAACTGAAAGTGACTTCATTCTGCTTTTATTGAGAGAGAAATAATTAACTTAGAGTATGTCATTTCGATATTTAATGATTCCACAGTTTTATGACTCATTTGGTTCCAACAATTTACAAACATATTTTTTGCTTTTTTTAGGATTTAACAGTTTGAACACGTCATAGTACATTAGCATGCTCTGGCAAAATAGAGCGTACTTATCTTAGAAGATAGATTAAGGAAAAGCAGACCTACGTTTCTAGCATTTGTAGACTTAGAGGAAGCTTTTCACAATGTCGACTGGAACATTCTCTTTCAAATTATGAAGGTGGCAGAGATAAAATACAGGGAGCGAAAGGCTATTTACGATTTGTGCAGAAACCAGATTGCAGTTATAAGAGTCGAGGGGCATAAAAGGGAAGCAGCTGTTGAAAAGGGAGTAAGACAGGACTGTAGCCTATTCCTGATGTTATTCAATATGTATACTGAACAAGCAGTAAAGGAAACAAAAGAAAAACTTGGAGTAGGAATTAAAATCCATGGAGAAGAAATAAAAACTTTGAGGTTTGCCGATGACATTGAAATTCTGTCAGAGACAGCAAAGAACCTGGAAGAGCAGTTGAACGGAATGGACAGTGTCTTGAAAGGAGGATATAAGATGAACATCAACAAAAGCAAAATCAAGACAATGGAATGTAGTCGAATTAAGTCAGGTGATGCCGAGGGAGTTAGATTAGGAAATGAGACACTTAAAGTTGTAGATGAGTTTTTCTACTTGGGGAGCAATATAACTGATGATGGTCGAAGTATGGAAGATATGAAATGTAGACTAGCTATGGAAAGGAAAGGGTTTCTGAAGAAGAGAAATTTGTTAACATCGAGTATAGATTTAAATGTCAGGAAGTCTTTTCTGAAAGTATTTGTATGGGGTGTAGCCATGTATGTAAGTGAAACATGGACGGCAAATAGTTTATACAGGAACAGAGTAGGAGCCTTCGAAATGTGGTGCTACAGAAGAATGCTGAAGATTAGATGGGTAGATCACATAACTAATAAGGAGGTACTGAACAGAACTGGAGAGAAGAGGAATTTGTGGCTCAACCTGACTAAAAGAAGGGATCAGTTAGAAGGACACGTTCTGATGCATCAAGGGATCACCAATTTAGTATTGGAGGGAAGCGTGGTAGGTAAAAATCGTAAGAGGGAGACCAAGAGATGAATACACTAAGCAGATTCTGAAGGATGTAGGTTGCAGTAGTTACTCGGAGATGAAGAGGCTTGCACGGGATAGGGTAGCATGGAGAGCTGCATCAACCCAGTCTCTGGACTGAAGACAACAACAACAAGATTAACTGTACATTAGCTATAATTTTAGTCAATCACTGGCCAAGAAAGCACTTCTTCATAGAATGATCTCTTTGTAGCAGGCAGATATTCAGTGACTTTCTTCACATTTCCATCTTCATTCTGGAAATAGGTACTTGGCATGTTGGGTAGTTCATTGGAATGTAGTAGTAGTAGTAGTAGCTTCATTTATCTGTAGATTCCTTTTTACAAGGATATGTGACATGTCAAAGTATTTACAAATTTAGACCAATTTAAAACAAGCTAATTCGTATACACATATATTTACAGACTTCTGGTTAGAGACAACCATAAGATTTACTCCTGGTATGCAATACCTTTTTTACAAATAACTTTTTAAATAATGTAATGCCACACTGTTCACTCATATCACACTATCAGTCACTGCACACACTATACACACATTGTTTGATAACACTTCACTCACTACACAAACACACACACACACACACTGGTGATCTCTGGGCCATTTTCTGTACCGCAACTTCCCATTTGCTATCCTCCATAATGAGTGAGATGTTGAGCTCAGAAAGAGGAAGAGGTGTTATTATTGTGCTACGCATGGCTTTGGGGTAAGTATTTCTAGAAAGCAAAAGAGAAGGAAAAAAGCATAAATTGGAGGCGTTATGTGGAATGTTGGATGTTTTATAATCAATATTATTATTATTTATTTGTATAACATTTTTTTTTCAAACCCGTACTCTTTTTTATCTAAGTAATCCTTCAATGTATAAAATGTATTGCACAACAAGTACATTTTAGCTGCCTTTTTAAATAAGCGTATTTTTGCATTTTCTTTAATCTCTTTTGGTAATTTATTGTACAGTTTTATTCCTTGGTAGAAGATGTTGTTTTTAGTTTTATGTTTATTTTTTCTTGGTAAATGTAAGTTGAGTCTATCTTTTGTTGCATGGTCATGGACAGAGCTGTTTGTGCAGTAATTACCAATGTTATTTTTGATGTGTGCAACTGACTGGTAAATGTATTCACATGGAGAAGTTAAAATACCTAGTGTTTTGAACAGATCTTTACAATGAGCTCGACTAGTATTTTTGGTTATTATTCTTACGGCTCTTTCCTGGTTTTTGAAAATTGTGTTCATATGTTGTGCATTTGTTCCCCAAAAAAGAATGTCATAGCTAAGAATTGAGTGTACATATGAATAACATGTAACTAATTGACTCTGCATGTTACACCTGATGATAGGATTCTAAGGGCATAAAATGCTGATGACATTCTGTTTGCCTCTGTGTGTTCACACCACTTCAACTGAGAATCAATATTCATTCCTAGAAACTTTGCATTTGTTACACAGTCTACAGAGGTGCCTTCTACATTTAATTTAACACTGTCATTTTTCCTTTACAAACAGAAATTCATGACATTAGTTTTCTTTATGTTCAATGTCACTTTACTGCTTATTGACCAATCATAAACTTCCTTGAGAGTTTCTTTTAATTTCTTGGCAAGGAGTTCTCATGTTTTCTCAGTGACTATAATATTGCTGCCATCAGCGAAGAGGATTTTTTCACTGTGACCCAGGCCAGTGAACATCTTTGGTGCCGCGCTGAGTGATCTAGAGGACGGTTGTGACGCTGTACATTGCTGCTGGCAATAAACAGTCGTTAATGCTACCACTGTTTCACTACGCACTCCGGCGTAAATCAGCCCTGTGCTGCACCATTTCTATCACCTATCCTGACATATAGCCGCCGTGAATAGGCCGCTTCAGTTGGTGTCTGAATGTGGTTTTTGTGGTGTCACCGCCAGACACCACACTTGCTAGGTGGTAGCCTTTAAATCGGCCGCGGTCCGTTACTATACGGCGGACCCGCGTGTCGCCACTGTCAGTGATAGCAGACCGAGCGCCACCACACGGCAGGTCTAGAGAGACTTACTAGCACTCGCCCCAGTTGTACAGCCGACTTTGCAAGGAAAGGTTCACTGACAACTACGCTCTCATTTGCCGAGACGATAGTTAGCATAGCCTTCAGCTACATTTGCTACGACCTAGCAAGGCGCCGTATTCAATTGATATTTATTATGTGAAGCATGTATCATCAAGAGAGATGTTCTACGATTGTGGATTAAAGTTAAGTATTACATCATCTACGTACTTTATTTGCAATTCTCAAGATATTGTCCTGTTCCAGACCTCACGCCAGTCAGCGTGTAATTAAACGCGTGCATTTCGGCCTCCTCTAGAAACACAGTGTTGGCTCTTCTGCCAACACTACAGTTTTTATATTTACCGACTTGACAGATTCTGAGAAGAAGTGTTCGTTCAACGTCTCAACGCTCTGGGGGAGACTGTGAGTAACTCTCAACGGTCAAGTGCTGTAGTCTGGTACTGAGTAGTAAGGATTGGGTACGGTACTCTGGTAATTATATACGGGCAGTGGTACTTAGCATAGCTCTCGCTCAGCAGTATCAGCTCGCCAAAATGCTGTGCTGTGAGTTTCGCTTTGCTTGTCTTTGATTCTATATCTCTTCTCGGTTGTTAGATTTAATTTAATTGCGTACAGAATAGATTATATTTAAAGTTGCGTTTGTAAAGCAATGGGAACCTGTGGCCGTACCCTCATTAATTAAGGGTGATGGTAGACCTGGTAATCTAGTACCAGTAAGGTGTCAGTTTTGAAATCCTGTGGGCCATGAGTTGCCATGCTGTAAAGCTGTAGCAACCACATGTTTCATGTGTAGACGTGCTCCCGATTATTCGGAGCGTTAATGGGTGATTATACGTCGAAAAGATTAATTTGTACATTTTCTAAGTATTTCGTGCATTACTTGGTTACTTGCGTTTCTAGGTATTATTTTCAGTAGGCGTGAAATGATAACATGTGCTATTACTACTACAGAGTCTGGCTCGCGACTGCTCGAAGTATAAATGGGTGTTGGCCATTAAAATTGCTACACCAAGAAGAAATGCAGATGATAAACAGGTATTCATTGGACAAATATATTATACTGGAAATGACATGTGATTACATTTTCACTCAATTTGGGTGCATAGATCCTGAGAAATCAGTACCCAGAACAACCACGCCTGGCCGTAATAACGGCCTTGATAGGCCTCGGCATTGAGTCAAACAGAGCTTGGTAAGCGTGTACATGTACAGCTGCCCATGCAGCTCCAACACGATACCACAGTTCATCGATAGTAGTGACTGGCGTATTGTGACGAGCCAGTTGGTTGGCCACCATTGACCAGACGTTTTCAATTGGGGAGAGATCTGGAGAATGTGCTGGCCAGGGCAGCAGTCGAACATTTTATGTATCCAGAAAGGCCCATACAGGACCTGCAACATGCGGTCGTGCATTATCCTGCTCAAATGTGAGGTTTCGCAGGGATCGAATGAAGGGTGGAGCCACGGGTCGTAACACATCTGAAATGTAACGTCCACTGTTCAAAGTGCCGTCAATGCGAACAAGAGGTGACCGAAACGTGTAACCAGTGGCACCCCATACCATCACACCGGGTGATACGCCAGTGTGGCGATGACGAATACACGCTTCCAAAGTACGTTCACCGCGATGTCGCCAAACACGGATGCGACCGTCATGATGCTGTAAACAGAACCTGGAATCATCCGAAAAAATGACGTTGTGCCATTCGTGCACCCAAGTTCGTCATTGAGTACATCATCGCAGGCACTCCTGTCTGTGATGCAGCGTCAATGGAAACCGCAGCCATGGTCTCCGAGCTGATAGTCTGTGCTGCTGCAAACGTCGTCGAACTGTTAGTGCAGATGGTTGTTGTCTTGCAAACGTCCCCATCTGTTGACTCGGGGATCGAGACGTGGCTGCACGATCCGTTACAGCCATGCGGATAAGATGCCTGTCATCTCGACTGCTAATGATACGAGGCCGTTGGGATCCAGCACGACGTTCTGTATTACCATCCTGAACCCATCGATTCTATATTCTGCAAACAGTCAGTGGATCTCGACCAACGCCAGTAGCCATGTCGCGATACGATAAACCGCGATAGGCTACAATCCGACCTTTATCAAAGTCGGAAACGTGGTGGTACGCGTTTCTCCTCCTTACACGAGGCATCACAAGAACGTTTCACCAGGCAACGCCGGTCAACTGCTGTTTGTGTATGAGAAATCCGCTGGAAACATTCCTCATGTCAGCACGTTGTAGGTGTCGCCACCGGCGCCAACCTTGTGTGAATACTCTGAAAAGCTAATCATTTGCATATCACAGCATCTTCTTCCTGTCGGTTAAATTTCGCGTCTGTAGCACGTCATCCTCGTGGTGTAGCAATTTTAATGGCCAGTAGTGTACTACAATAAAACCATATAGGATTTCCCAAAAATAGACAAACCTTTGAACAGTTTACTCAAAAATTTTCGTACTTTCAACATTTCAGCCCAGTCAGCAGTCGTGATAATCTAAATATAAGAAACTATCAGCTTCGATCGCGGTAATGAAACCAACCTTTACCTAGGTTTTAGCCCAAATAATTAAGCCTTCCTCAGAAGATATACCTGAATCTATAATTTGTCTAAGAGGGCAATCTAGAAATAAAACTAAAACAGCCTGAATAGGCGTAGTCACATTTTAAAAATGCGGCACATAAGTATAGTTTCACGTGAGCTCCCGAGGCCCACCGCACGGCGTCCATGGAGACGAGGCGCACGCTAGAGCTTAAGTTAAGTCTTGGTGTTGACTTAGATTAGTACTTATGTACCGCATTTTTAAAACGTGACTACGCCTATTCAGGCTGTTTTAGTTTTATTTCTAGACCATGCCCTCTTAGACAAATTATAGATTCAGGTGTATCTTCTGAAGAAGGTTCAATTATTTGGGCTGAAACCTAGGTAAAGGTTGGTTTCATTACCGCAATCGAGGCTGCTAGTTTCTTACATATTACTAAAAAATGGTGCAGAGTTTCAGTTGAGAGGAGTTTCAGCTAATGTTCGAAAAACTGAAGGGGCATTGATTTAGGATCTGGTACTGACCTTTACCGATTTTGGAAAAGAGTTCATTTTCTCGTGCAACACTTTTAATGGAGTAGTCAGATGCATTTTGGTTTAGTATGTGAATGGACAGGAGCAGCAAGTTGCTTATTCAGCTAAGTAAAGTATGCAGCTAAATGAAGTAGAGCACAATTACCCAACAACTGAACAGGAAATGTTATTCATCATATGTGGTTCTCAAACCCAGCAATGCTTCGAAACTGCTAAATATGTGTAGGAATTGTATGTATGTCCTGATCTCTTCCTCCTCCCCCTCACTCTCCATCACTTCGTTTCCCCTCTCTGTGACCTTCTCATCCTCACCCTATTCCCCTTCTCCTCCTGCCCCCTCCTCTCTCTGTCCAGTTCCTCCTTTCCCCACTCCATTTCCACTTTCCCTGCCTCTGTCCATTTCCAACTCCCCCTACAGCTGAACTTAGACTTTTATTTTATTGTTACAGGCAACAAAAATTCCAGAATGAGATTCTCACTCTGCAGCGGAGTGCGCGCTGATATGGAACTTCCTGGCAGATTAAAACTGTTGCCAGTCCGAGACTCGCACTCGGGACCTTTGCCTTTCGCGGGCAAGTGTTCTATACCAACTGAGCTACGCAAGCACGACTCACGTTCAATCATATCAGCGTAAACTCCGCTGCAGAGTGGAAATCTCATTCTGGAAACATCCCCCAGGCTGTGGCTAAGCCATGTCTCCGCAATATCCTTTATTTCGGGAGTACTAGTTCTGCAAGGTTCGCAGGAGATCTTATGTAAACTTTGAAAGGTAGGAGACGAGGTACTGGCAGAAGAAAATCTGTGAGGAGGGGGCGTGAGTCGTGCTTGGGTAGCTCAGTTGACAGTCGGCTTTCAGCCGTGATACCGTGCGGACGAGCTCGGCGCGCCGGGCAACGCTCCGCAGGTGTTGTTGTTTACCCGCTAGCGCGGTTGCGTCGTTGTATTGCCTTATAGTAGCGGTACCGACCCGCCATGGCTTTCTAATATCGACAAGCTACAATCAAACTAACGTTAAACGCATCGTACACAAGACCGAAGGCCCATGAAATTGAACAGTTTCTTCGAGACATCATGCACATAGAACCGCAAGAACTTATAGGCATTCATTTGTCTATTGTATCCAGCACAGTGTACCTCGAACTGATTGACGAAGCGGCCTGCGACAGACTACTCCAACTATCTGCAAACGGCTTTCGCTTTCACGCAGACGGTAATGTGAGCGTGGTAGGAGTTGACCTTGCTGGTCTGGGGGTGCGTACCCTGTGCATCTTTGAACTACCGTTCGAAGTTCCCGCCAACCTTGTCGTTGATGCGCTGCGGCCATACGGCACTGTTCTGAGCCACACAGAGGACAAATGGAACACATTCGAAACGTACCCTGTCCTTAAGGGGGTACGACAAGTGCGCATAGAACTTAAGAAGCTCGTTACATCATATATTTTCATTGGTGGCTGCCGCGCAATTGTTATATATGATGGACAACCGAGGACCTATTCGGGCTGCGGCCAGGAGGGCCATCCATGTTAGTACTGAGTGTCTGCAGCGCCGCCTCGTTCAGGTGCCCCGCAATGAACTTCCGCAGCGATCCACGATGACCTCTCTCCCGCTAACGTATGTGGAGGCGGCGCGACATGATGTATGATCAAAACTTGCTACCTCCTCAAGCGGCTGCGAGCTCCGTTGGAGAGTCAGCGCCGTCGACGACGCCGCAGCCAAACGGTGCAGAGGTTCCTACAGCCTCTGCCCACCGCAGCGTCGTGGGCACCCAGCCGCCGTCACTGTTGGGATCGGACACAGGGATTCCTGGTGACCGAGACCGTGTCAAGACTCGCCCTCCAGTGGATGTCGAATCTCGGACCCGCAAGCAAAAATCACCCAAGCGACACAAGAAGAGGCGATTGTCAGTTGAAGAACGGGACAGGGATGTGAAGCTGGCGGAAGACATCGACTTCGTTGACTCGTCCACAGTTACAACGGACTCAAGTGGCATCGTTCACCAGAAGGCGCCTGAAGACAAGGAACACTCTCCTACATCTGGTGGCCCAGAAAACGAGGCGCATTGCGTCGACTCCCAAAATGTGGGTTCCTGTGAAAGCGACCAACCACGCCATCACAATCCTATCTTGGTGATTGGGCAGACGATATGGAGGCTGATGATGCACAGCAAACATCGATATCGCCACCAGAGCCCATGGCTGACATTGAGCCCGGAGGGCTCTGCCAGTCAGGTGATCATATGGCTCAGTAATGCACAGCATGCGGCTGGATGGTTGTGTGGTGTGCGAGATCACTGTGGGCTTGCACCGGCACACTGCCTCCGCCGCTTGATATGTCTCAGGCATACCGTGTGGGAACAGTCAATGTCAATGGTGTCCACTATACTGTCAAGACCCGCATGTTACACGACACGATCAGAGCAGCAGACTGGGACATTGCCCTTCTCCAGGAGGTCCGTTCCGAGCTGCGTTTAGACCTATATGGCTAACCAAAATGGCTCTGAGCACTATGGGACTCAACTGCGGAGGTCATTAGTCCCCTAGAACTTAGAACTAGTTAAACCTAACTAACCTAAGGACATCACAAACATCCATGCCCGAAGCAGGATTCGAACCTGCGACCGTAGCGGTCTTGCGGTTCCAGACTGCAGCGCCTTTAACCGCACGGCCACTTCGGCCGGCTATGGCTAACCACCTACAGCCTACCCTCAGGTGATGGTGCAGGAGGAACGGCCATTAAAAATGGCTCTGAACACTATGGCACTTACCAGCTGTGGTCATCAGTCCCCTAGAACTTGACTACTTAAACCTAACTAACCTAAGGATATCACACACATCCACGCCCGAGGCAGGTTTAGACCTGCGACCGTAGCGGTAGCGCGGTTCCAGACTGAAGCACTTAGAACGGCTCGGCCATCCCGGCCGGCGAGGAACGGCCGTCCTTCTCCGCGATGGCATAGACGCGACGGACGTGACGTACTTGCCGAACGGGCGAGGCATCGCTCTCACACTTGGCGCAGTCATCCTCATTAACGTCTAAGCTCCCTCCGGTAATTCGAACCGTGGTGACAGTCATGTCTGCTATTCGGAGGAGGTAGCCCCACTTTTGCTAGGAAATACGGACCATTACAAAGTGGGCGGCGATTTTAACAGTGTTCTGCGGCTCGAGGACCAGATACCGTATTACGTCCCATTCCCGGCTCTACAAGCATTGATACGTGACCTCGCGCTCCACGACACATGGCTCTTACATCATGGGAACCAGCTTGGATATACGCACTTTACCAGCCAATCTGCCAGTCGTCTGGTCGGGATATACGTCTCGCGTGCCCTCCGCACAGCAACCCGTGATGCAAAACTCTGGCCGACGGCTTTCACGGATAATCTCGCGTATATCTGCACTAACACCTTACCCCGACAACTCACAAGACGCAGCAGAGGTCCATGGACGCTGAACGTCACCCTCCTTTGCGAGGAAGCGTGTCGGCAGCGGTTACTGACACGTGGCGTCGTTGTTTCAGGCGCCTGCCTTTGTATGCTTCCAGTTGCTGTTGTGGCTGGGATGTGTCAAACCTTCACTCCGAAAGACCCTGATGGCCTACGGGCGTGACAGATCGAACTGGCAAAGGACAACATCGGAATTTTACCATACAGCGTTACGTGAGCTGGAAACGAAACCGCCGTCTCCCGAACGTCAGATGTCCGTACAACGCATCAAAGCTCGCTTACTTCACATCAGGGCAAAGCAGCTAGAAGGTGTCCGCATCCGAGGGCGAGTGCAAGACTGTATCTCCAACGAAACGGCATCAGTCTATCACATTGTGCGCGAGAGGTACCACCGCAAATGTCAGCTCATAACGGCGGTAAACTCGGAGGAGGGCGGCCGCGCAGTGACGCAAACGGACATAGCGTACACGTTCGCCCGACACTATGGGTCCTTGTACGTGGAAGATCCGCGAAATGTACGTGATTATGACGAGCTGCTGCACGATTTTCCCGCCCCTAGGGGCGTGGCACCCGATGATAGTCTGCTGTTACCCATTCCATCCGACGAGCTGACATCGGCCTTGGCACGTGGAGCACCGAACAAGTCGCCTCGACCGGACGGTTTACCCCTGGAATTCTACCGCACTTTTTACGACCTTATGGGCGACAAGTGGCTCCAAATGTTTCAAGATATCCGCCCTGATTTATCTGTCCCCACAGAATTCACAGACGGCATCTTGATTCCAGTACCGAAACCGAATGGTGGTTGTAGGTGGCAGTACTTTAGCCCACTCGCATTCCTCAACAACAACTACAAGATCTTCGCCTGCATCCTCCGCGCGCGTCTCCACACCGCTATCGGGAAAGCCATCCACACCGATCAGACATGTTCAGGTGGTGTCAGCAACATTCATACGGCGTTAGGAGCATACCGCGACGTAATTGGTTTGACGGCGACCTGCAAAATACGAGGCACCCTTGTCGCCGTAGATTTTGACCACGCCTTCGACCGCGTCGACTATGGCTTCTTACGCGCAGTTTTGCAACACATGGGCCTCTCTCCAGAGTCTGCACAGGTAGTCCTTCGACTGGTCCACAGAGCGCGCTCCCGCATGATGGTCAACGGTTGTCAGTCTGGTCATATTGTTGTTGGACGGTCAGTGTGACAATGGTGCCCCCTGTCGGGTATATTATTTGTGGCAGCGCTTGAACCAGCTTTGCATGGTCTACGGCAGCGATTAACAGGCATTTCCATGCGGGACGTGACCTTTCGTTGTGGTGCATTCGCCGATGACGTAGTGTTCCTGGCCAGATCAGATGATGAAATTCATATGGCGTTACAGTGGCTACGCCAGTACGCTGGGAGCGTCATCAACGTGAAGAAGACAAAATACATGGACGTCGGAGGGGGGCTTTCCCACGCAACGGCGGTGCCCTTTGACAAGGTGCCCGTACTCAAGTGTTTAGGAGTGCAATTCTATAGCAATGTTCGCCGCACGGCGGCGGCAACGTACCGCCGGCTCCTACACCAGGCACGTGCTCTGTTGCAGGACAGCAAACTGCGTCGCTTGGATATGCTCCTCAGAACACGTTATGTCAACACCTATCTTGTCTCCAAACTGAACTATTTTCCTCATGTCCTTCCCTTGACGGCTACGATGGCCAACAGATTTCAAGCAGCATATGGACATTTTGTAAGCACCGGCCTTGTTTTTAAAGTCCGATACGCCACCCTGACACTGCCGCAGCGGGCGGGCGGTGTCGGTTTAATTCATGTATATAACCGTGCGCGATCGCTTTATCTATGCATCGCACGTGGACCTCTGCCCACGCCACTCTGACGGGCACCCTGATAGCGGAAGTGGCACCACACTCTCCGCATCTCCCGGTTTCTGCACCGGCACTCGCCCACATCAGACAGTTCTTGATTGACTTCAGCTGCTTACGGTCAGAACTTCCGATGACACGGATGCCCAGCACGAAAGACTATTATCGCCTGTATCAATAGCAGCAACCTATAAATACGGTCGCCCACAGACATCCTGAAGTTGCCTGGAACACGGTGTGGCGAGCGGTACACACACCTTTTCTACCTACGACGGCGCGTTCATTGTGGTACGTGGTTGTGAATGGGAAGTTCGCTACTCGTCAGAGACTACATTCCATTCATCTGACAGACGACCCTTTGTGTTGACTAGGATGCACACCGTCTGACTTGTGCCGCGACAAGCGAGTGCTGGCTACTGACGCGGCGCATGCTGGCATTACTCTTGCGGTAATTGCCGGAGTCTTTCTCCCCTGATGATACATTGCGCCCCGACGGCGTATACTTTCCATCAACCAGGACGAACGCCGTTAACTGGCTAAAAGGCATGGCCCTTTACTAGATATTTTGCGATGCTCCCAAAGGCACACACGACTTTTGGTCCCTATTAATGACGACACATGCAGCTTTCAGCCGCCACCCGAAGTATAGAACCCGTTTCGCAAATTATTTAGGTTCATTATTTGCGGATCCTCCTGCTCACTGGGGCGTTCCGGGTATGAGACGCTGGAAATGAAGAAGAATCCTCGAGCATATTGACCCTCTACGGACGGAATAGGGGGGAACCCCTCCCAACAGACGAGAAGACGACTCGGACGCTCGGCTACGGCAGTTGTAGGATCTTTTTATAATGAAACAAAAATAAATCCATAAATACAAAAAAAAATTAAAAATGTTGTAAAAATAAAATAAATAAATAAATAAAACAAAAACAAAAACAACATAGACCAAGCCACTACCTCCTCTTCCTGATCGTTCGATCCCCGAACACGTTGCTTGGGCGTGGCGGCGGGATGGCCAGGCTTCAGGTGTCGACCCCTGCCCTACCCGTCGTCTTGCTCGTGCAGCGGTTCCATATAAAAAAAAAAATGGTAGAGCACTTGCTCGCGAGAGGCAAAGGTCCCGAGTCTCGGCCCGGGACAGAGTTTTGTGATGTCCTTAGGTTGGTTAGGTTTAAGTAGTTCTAAGTTCTAGGGGACTGATGACCATAGATGTTAAGTCCCATAGTACTCAGAGCCATTTGAATCTTTATTTTTTTGTAGTCAGTCAAAATAAACGAATAAGTTGGTTGGGGTCATTGGTACATGTGGTATGGGAGACCTCTGGTCCTACTGGATCTGTGAAAAAATAGCTTCAGTGACAGTATTTCACATTGTTTTAATCTGCAAATGAGTAGGCTTACAAAGTTTTGGGCAATTCGGATTCCATAGTAGTAGCCTAATCATAAGCCAATAAGCATTTAAATCACCTCTCAGGAAGAAAACAAAATAGCACATGATTGTGAATACAATAATTGTTTAAAATGTTATATAAAGACAAAAGAATGTAATATATGGAAGAAATAATGTGTCTACTGATTTAAACGCCGTTTTATCATACCTAAAACTGATTGCAAGAAAGAAATGAAACCATACATTTTCACAGCCATGCATAGCACAACATTTTCTTCCTCAGAGTCAGTTTTCAAAGAAAATGAGTGGTTTATACCTCAAAAAATGTACAGCCGATGTATACCAGAATGTTTATTAAAGTATCATGTAAAAATGTGAAGCAAATCTATCCAGAACTTTTCAAGATTTTGCCAGCAATGTTTCTTCCCCTTTATATATATATATATATATATACTCCTGGAAATGGAAAAAAGAACACATTGACACCGGTGTGTCAGACCCACCATACTTGCTCCGGACACTGCGAGAGGGCTGTACAAGCAATGATCACACGCACGGCACAGCGGACACACCAGGAACCGCGGTGTTGGCCGTCGAATGGCGCTAGCTGCGCAGCATTTGTGCACCGCCGCCGTCAGTGTCAGCCAGTTTGCCGTGGCATACGGAGCTCCATCGCAGTCTTTAACACTGGTAGCATGCCGCGACAGCGTGGACATGAACCGTATGTGCAGTTGACGGACTTCGAGCGAGGGCGTATAGTGGGCATGCGGGAGGCCGGGTGGACGTACCGCCGAATTGCTCAACACGTGGGGCGTGAGGTCTCCACAGTACATCGATGTTGTCGCCAGTGGTCGGCGGAAGGTGCACGTGCCCGTCGACCTGGGACCAGACCGCAGCGACGCACGGATGCACACCAAGACCGTAGGATCCTACGCAGTGCCGTAGGGGACCGCACCGCTACTTCCCAGCAAATTAGGGACACTGTTGCTCCTGGGGTACCGGCGAGGACCATTCGCAACCGTCTCCATGAAGCTGGGCTACGGTCCCGCACACCGTTAGGCCGTCTTCAGCTCACGCCCCAACATCGTGCAGCCCGCCTCCAGTGGTGTCGCGACAGGCGTGAATGGAGGGACGAATGGAGACGTGTCGTCTTCAGCGATGAGAGTCGCTTCTGCCTTGGTGCCAATGATGGTCGTATGCGTGTTTGGCGCCGTGCAGGTGAGCGCCACAATCAGGACTGCATACGACCGAGGCACACAGGGCCAACACCCGGCATCATGGTGTGGGGAGCGATCTCCTACACTGGCCGTACACCACTGGTGATCGTCGAGGGGACACTGAATAGTGCACGGTACATCCAAACCGTCATCGAACCCATCGTTCTACCATTCCTAGACCGGCAAGGGAACTTGCTGTTCCAACAGGACAATGCACGTCCGCATGTATCCCGTGCCACCCAACGTGCTCTAGAACGTGTAAGTCAACTACCCTGGCCAGCAAGATCTCCGGATCTGTCCCCCATTGAGCATGTTTGGGACTGGATGAAGCGTCGTCTCACGCAGTCTGCACGTCCAGCACGAACGCTGGTCCAACTGAGGCGCCAGGTGGAAATGGCATGGCAAGCCGTTCCACAGGACTACATCCAGCATCTCTACGATCGTCTCCATGGGAGAATAGCAGCCTGCATTGCTGCGAAAGGTGGATATACACTGTACTAGTGGCGACATTGTGCATGCTCTGTTGCCTGTGTCTATGTGCCTGTGGTTCTGTCAGTGTGATCATGTGATGTATCTGACCCCAGGAATGTGTCAATAAAGTTTCCCCTTCCTGGGACAATGAATTCACGGTGTTCTTATTTCAATTTCCAGGATCTGTGTATATATGCGTACCATGTGTATTAAGAAATATGTAGTCTATCTCTGTCCAAATGTTCATTAGACAATTGAGTAAACATTTTGAGTAAATTGATCCGAAATTTTCAAAATTTTTGTTATCTATATACATACAAACGTTTATTAGAGCAGTGAGTAAAAATTTGAAGTTCATTGGAGTATCATCTAAAAGTTTGAAGTACACTTTTCTAGATATTGCCAATAATGTGGGATGGTGAAAAATTGTGTAACAAAATTTTAACCCTGGATAGCTGATGGCAGTAGGAACCAAAATTACTAATGTTGTGTAGGTCGCCAACGCACCATTTTTAAACTACGGAAACTTGGCGTCACGCGCTCCGATTGGCCGTGGGATTGCCCTGTTGCCGTTCGTCGGTTGACGGGCAGCGCTATGGTTGTCGGTTCACACATACAAACGTCCCTCGCCCCGTCACTGCCGCAACGTGATACACACACGTCTCGAGTAGGTCTTGCTGTTTGTCTCCACCTCACGCCAGAGGCATTCACAAGTAAGCTTCGCTTCGGAGCACACACACGTCACCTGCGATTTAGTCATACAGTAAGGATGGCGGCACAGTATTCGTTTGAAGAACAACGAGATATTGTTTTGGTTTATGGACTAGTCGACGGTAATGCGCATGAAGCTCGACGGTTGTAAGAGGAACGGTACCCAGCAAAACGTCACCCACACTCGCAAACGTTTACAGCAATTTACCGGCGACTTGGCGAAACAGGCTCGTTACCGGGATATCACGGTGATGCTGGAAGACCTCGAATACGACGGGATGCTGCATTTGAAGAGACTGTTCTCGGGTGCTTCGAGAAAGCGCCTACAAGTACTCAAGCGGTTGGACACGACATAGGGGTCACTCATCGGTTAGTATGGGATGTTTTGAGGGATGACGGCCAGCATCCATTTAGTTTCCACTCTGTAGAAGAACTAAATCCTGTGGCGGACTATGAACACAGGCTAGAGTTTTGCCAGTGGTTTCTGCGATGTGCTGCACGAGATCCCGACTTCCCCGCCATTGTGTTGTTTACCGACTAGTGCACGTTCCATCCGGATGGCCTTAACAACACTCGAAACATTCATTACTGCACAAAGGGAAATCCTCATGTCACGTACGTCCACGGACACCAAGAACGATTTTCGCTCAACATTTGGGCAGGCATTCTGGGTGACCCCTCGACTTACCGGGGAAAATTACCTCCACTTTTTGCAAGAAACTATATCCAGACTGCTCGAAGATGTTCCCCCGGACATGCGGCTACGCATGTGGTTGCAGTATTATGGGGCGCCCGCACATAACAATCTTCGACAGCCGGGTAACTGGCAGAGCTGTTCGTTGGACATGGCCCCTCTGTCACCAGACCTCACGCCACCGGTCTTTTTCCTGTGGGGATTCTTCTAGTTCACCCACCCGCACGCAAACCACCTAGAAATGAAGAGGAATTAATGGATCGCATTAAACATGCCGCCAGTCACATCGGGGTAATGCCAGCATTCTTTGAAAGAGTTCGGCAAAACACCGTTCGACGTTACCACGCTCGTGTCGCGTCAGAGGGTGGCCAGTTCGAGCACCTTTAAGTAGACAATGTCCTAGCTACATAAAAGACCCTTTTCAGAGCCGACATAATCTGTAAAGGACTTTTTGTACGCTAACTAACAGCTGTTGACGGGTTTGTTCCCAGTACGTCTTATAATAAAACTACAATGGATGTGTTGGGACCCCGACGGATTCGCCCCAGGGCGGAAGGCTGGCGCACTACCACCAAGCGTGTGGGCCGTCTTGGATACATCGCAATCTCCGTCAGACAAACCTTTCGCGATCATGCTTTGTCCAGAGCATCCAGCAACAGGCAATCCTGCGGCCAATAGGAACGCATAGCGTCAAGTTTACGTAGTTTAAAAGTTGTGCGTTGTCGACCTACACAACATTAGTAATTTTGGTTCCTACTTGCATCAGCTATCCAGTTTTAAAATTTCGTGACACAATTTTTCTCCACCCTGTACGTATATATACATATTATAATATTTATTCTGCATTTGTCTGAATGTTAATTGCAGTATTGTGTAAAAATCTGAAGTAAATCAGTCAAGGACTTTTCGAGATTTTTCTTAACAATACTTCCACTTTATACATAATTACATATATAATTATACACTCTAAAATATGTAACCTATGTCTGTCCAAATGTTTATTAGAGTATATTGTAAAAATACCGAGTATATTGGGCAAGAAATTTTTGGTAACAATGTTAACCATCCACTTCTCTTTATATAGTAGTATAGATTTTGAATAAATATTTACATCCACATATACTCAAAAAATATGTACCTTATATCTGTCTGAATCTTTGTTAGAGAATCATGTAAAAATATGAAGTAAATTGGTCAATAAATTTTTAGGGTACTTTTGATAACAACATTGCCCATATATATACATTTTAAAATATATAGCTTAAGTCCATATGAAAGTTTATTATAGTACTATGTAGAAATCTGAAGCAAATGGATCAAACACTTTTCGAGGTTTTTGGTAACAACCTTAAACAATTATTTATCACTATTATAGTAGTATATAATTACTATAGTAGTATACAACACATGTTTGCAGTGTTACTTGTAGGGTAGAAGATTTAAAGCTGTGACAGGTCATGTACCATTGAAATATTTGATTGATATTAAAGACCCATCTAATTGTCTAACATGCTGGGCTCTCAAGCCCAGAGAACTTGATTATGAAGTCATCCACAAGCCAGGTAGGGAAAATATAAATGCAGACACATTAAGTTGCAAAGTAGCTATGTTAAGTAAATTGGGCAAGAGCGTGCTAGAATAGAAGCAAGTACAGACAGTGGTCAAAGACTGTCAGGTTTTTAAGTCACAGCCGTACTTTATCGTACACGAGGATTTATTATGCAGAGTCACGAGATGTGGACATGTATTGGGAGCCTAGCAGTTTTTGAGGCTCATGACCATGTGCTGTCAGGCCATACTGGCCAACGAGTAACAGATAGATTTATTGTGGAACAGCTTTGGTGGAGAAATGGAAAGCACAATATGGAGCAGTACGTCAGGCACTGTGTACCATGCATGCAGAGAGCAGATATTTCGCATCAGAAAATCCCTTTGCAGAGGTTACGAGAGGTGTCAAATCTGTTTCAAATGCCTGGGCTCAACATTCTCTTAACATTAAACAGAACACCTGCAGGGAATAAGTATGTGTTTAAGATCATCGACCATCTTTCATGGTTTCTAGCAGTAATGGCAATTCCAGACCAATGGCACAGGCATTAGTTAACAGTTGGATACTGAAGTTTGGAGAACCTGATGCCTTACAAACAGATCAGGATGCAAAGATTTTTACAGAACTCATGAAACAGCTATGCCATGTATTACATGTTTGGATGTTACGAACAAGCCCATTCCACCCTCAAACGAATGGCAGAATGGAGCACATCCGTAAGACCACTCCGAAAATGCTAAGCATCTACATGAATACTACACATTACAGAGGTGTGTCACCATTTAAGGTGCTACATGGAAGGGAGATGCCTTTCCCCATTGACGTTTTAAGACTTAAGTGGGGACCAGAATAGGTAAAGAAGTTTGTGAGAATACTTAAAGTTCGGGAAAACGTTCAAACGCAAACACATAGGATCTGGGACGCCAGGAACAGCTGAATGGGTGCACGGACAAACTATCACAATATCATATGTATCCCTATATACTGAAGGTAAAGACGAAGAAGTTATTGACCAAATATCTCACGTCATGGGGATGACCTCAACAGGTGATGCAAAAGTATAATTCCCTATCAAAACGTCTGTCGTTCATGTCTGTCTGGTGGCCATTTAAACCTATGCTGGATGGAGTAGCACAGTTATCTGTGACCAGTCCAGTATGCAGCGGGCAGAAAGAAAGAACCCCTAGCAGTTAGACAGCACAAGGTACAATGATATGCTTATGCTTTAAGGTCACGTAGTTAATTATATTGTTAGATTTGTGTGATGTTAGTTTTATTGTTGATTTTGGCTCATTCTGGATGTTTTACGTTGTGTAGTGTTGTCTGCAAATCGTCTTAGTGCTGTTTTGTAAGGGTACAGCAGAGCTACTCCACTCCCAGGACTAATGCGCCTGAAATAAGAAATGTTGCAACAGTGTGCTGGTTCCTCACAGAGTCAAGGTCGTTTCGTCTTCAGTGTGTGGCTGCATCTCTGTGTCGCCGCATGTGGTTGTAGTAAGAGTGTTTTCTGTTACATTATTGACAGGGCAGAAGAACAATAGGAGTAAGCGAATTGCGATGGATTATTGGCTTAGTTAAAGAATACCGCCCGACAGAGTAAAGTGTACATTGCACAGTAACATGAAATTTTAAACCCTTATTTTTACGTGTCTAAGAAAACAGGTTATGCAGAGGGTGTATCAACAAACACTGTTGGCTTTTTCCACAAAAGTTTGATTTACCACGTCTTTTGAAATGTCTGCAGATAGGGCTGTTTCGCCCTGTACATGTGGTGCTATTTCTGCTCAGTCAAATTATTAGTTTATCTGATATTTTACTGTGCAGTTCTAAAGACTATATCTTCTTGGTTTCTTTTCAGATGGTCCATACATGTTTCATGGTCAGAAAAAGATTTGAAACATGCAATAACAAGTTGTAGGCTGCTCCTCTGGATAAAGTGCCAGCAATATGCTGCAGGGTTACGTGGAGAGTATGTGGGCACAAAGGGACGAAAAATGTTTACTTGCGGTAAATGCTTGTGATTTTGATATTGAAATACACCGGGCGGAGTAGCTTCTAGACCGGGTGGAATAACCGCACAATTTTTAAATATTGTGATTTCAGCTTTCTTCAGGTGTTTATTTAATACTTTGTTCGTATAAAGGAAATTCGACCTTTTATATGAGGTGCAACAATAAAGTAATGATACTGATGTGAAAAAAATGTTGCTTACCGTTTTAGTCAAGTTTGGTGTTGTCTCCTTCAAAGCTGTTCCCTTCTGATTGGACACACTTTTTCCAGCGCTTCAGCCATTGATGGTAACATTTCTGGAACTCATCTTCTGTAATATCCTCCAAGAGCCTTGTCACAGCTTTTTGGACATCTTGTGTTGTTTGAAAATGGTGTCCCTTGACCGCCGATTTGACTCTTGGAAATAGAAAGAAGTCGCACGAAGCAATATCTGGTGAATAAGGTGGCTGCGGCAGTATTGAAATTTGTTTTGAGTTTAAAAATTGCTGTACTGATGGAGCAGTATGGCATGGCGCATTATCATGATGCAGAATCTAATTATTATTAGAACCGTTTCTCGATTGATGTTCAGTTCTTCTGCAATCATTTTCACCGATAACCTTCGATCAGATTGTACCAGTTCACGCACCCTGGCCAAGTTGACATCCGTCCGTGAGGTTGATGATCGTCCACTGTGGTCTTTATCTTCAACATTCGTTCTGCCTTCACTAAACATTTTATGCCAACGAAAAACTTGAGCTCTTGACGTAACCTCGTCTCCAAAAGCCTTCTGAATTTTACTGTAATTTGTCGCCGCGTTTTCACCCAATTTAACGCGAAAAGAAATGGCATACTGTTGCGCAATATTATGCGGTTCCATTTCCGTGACGAGAGACTCAAACACGTGTTAACTTATTACAGCACAATTCACGACTGAGCAGTTGCATCGATGTGCTGCTTGGACTGGAAGCAGATTATAGACCAAGGTCAAAGATATTTTGCCTATGCAAGCCTGCAGGGTTGCCATATCTTCCAAAGAAAATCAGTCTCATTACTTTATTGCCTTCCTCGTATACTGCAATGAATTCGAAATTAAAATACCATAATTGTATGACATTGGCCGAGGTTTTAAAAAGTTTCATGAATATTATACAGGGCTTACAGCTGAAATGAGCAGAATAGCCCCAATGTACCCTATACCACTGCCACATGTATTTTTCTTTTATTGTTGTAGGGCTATTTTCAGGTTTTTTCGTTGTTGTTTCTTGTCTTCTACTTGTCGTTAGTTACTCGTTTCGAAAGGAGGGAGGGGACGATGGACGGTTCCTTTGCTCAGTTGGCGAGTTCGTGGGTACATCCTGGGTGACAGGGATGGTCTCGTTTTGGTCGAAATTCATCGGGAGAGGAAAGGAATGCTTAACTGCCATTCAGCCCTTGAAGTCAGGTGTGTTGTTCTCGAAGCAATCGGACGTGTTGCTTACAAGCCATCAGTGGACGTTAAAATCAACAACAGAAATTTTGGAAATTAGGAATGAAATTCGTGGATTATAAGCTGTTTTTTTCAGAATTATATTAAGAGGCGTGGGGAGAGGCTTTTTTAGCGAAGTGCACTGGAAGTATCTATGATAGGTTAAGGACACAGTTGTCACAGCTGGTGGATACTGTACCACAGACTGTAACCTAGAGGAAGAGAGGTTGTTTGAATACAGAAAGAAAATTACTTAAGATGGGGTTTGGGGTAACGGACGGGGAGGATGTTTAGAAACTAAATCATATACTTAGTCAGGTGTAGCAAACGGCAAGCTGTATGAAAAGCATCATAGAAGGCACGCAATACGATTGTCTAAAGCAAAAAGTATCGAGCAATACGAGGTTAGTACAGGAGCTAGCAGTGGAGCTAATTTGGTATATCGGTGATAGGAAGAGGATGTTGAATAGCGACTTGGAGAAGATACAGGGCAGTTAAATTTACTAGACAACAAGTTAACCTTTGCAAGATTACTCCGTGCATTGACTGACTGCCTTGGTAACATGAGGAGTGAAGTACAGTACTGCACGAAACAATGTTTCATGTGGTAAACGGACGACTCAGTCCACTGCCTATTCCACCACGTGTGATCAGATTAGGGTTACACCTCACAGAGAAGCAGTTACCACCAGTATTAAGACACATAGCAGAAATGACAGAAAGCAACTTATCATTGTTTTTTCATGTGGCTAGGATGAAAGTAAGAAAGGTTGGAGCAAATGTGTGCATAGCGTTTCGCTTCCCTACAGCAGGGGTTAGTGCGAAATTTCAGTGTTATACCATTCACTCACATCCGGTGAAGTGGGGAGTAACAGGGAAATTTATAAGGACACAGGAGGTGTTGGTAAATTTCAGATAATAAAGAACCTCATGTAGTAAAGTCGTCAGCGAATATGGAGAAATGGACTTAAGGGAGTGTTGTTGTGTGTCAAAACAGAACGGTACAGACTTTATATTCGGTCATGTGAGGCGAGTATGTTTCTGGAGAAAACGAATGGGACAAGTTACGAAAAGGAAATCCTGTGCGCACGGTCTTACTTTCAAAAGACAGGGATGCATTGGACGTACTTGGTCTTATCGCCAGAAACTGTGTTGACAAGTTACTATGTAAATGGGAAACCTGAGGGGTTGAGAAAATTAGAGTTGCAGGTGAGCGGAGGTATCATTAATGGTGTGACCTGTTGGCGACTCGGGACGCTTCTCACCTTCTAGCTATGTCCCTGATGCGGCTGCCATGACACTGTCGCGGAATACGTTGTATTGGCCAGATGGGTCACTAAGGGTACCACCGAATCAAAATTTACCTTACCTTAATGTCACCCTCAAACCTGAACTTATACATTCATTAGACAAATTTTGTTTCGTCCTCCGTTCCCTTGTATTGTATTGTATTTTATGTTAACCGGGGCCTAGAAACGACGAAGAGGCTCCGTCCCCGCCGCAGCCGCAGTGGTCCACAACCCCACGACGACTGCCACAGTGCACTTCACCCCTTCGCCGCCCCACACCGAACCACCCTTTCAGGGCTATTGTGCGGTTCGGCCTCTGTCGGACCCCCCAGGGAACGTCTCACACCAGACGAGTGTAACCCCTATGTTTGTATGGTAGAGTAATGGTGATGTAATCGTACGTGGAGAACTTGTTTGCGCAGCAATCGCCGACATAGTGTAGCTGAGGCGAATAAGGGGAACCAGCTCACATTCGCCGAGGCAGATGGAAAACCGCCTAAAAACCACCCACAGCCTGGCCGGCTCACCGGAACTCGACACAAGTCCGCCGGGCGGATTCGTGTCGGGGACCAGGCGCTCCTTCCCTCCCGGAAAGCCGTGCGTGAGGCCGCACGGCTAACCGGGCATCTCCTTCCCCTTAATAACTGAGTCGTGTCCAAGCGCAGTCAAATCGGCCCTGAGATTTGTAATTTTGTTTTGTTTTGTGTAAACAGCACGAAGAGAAATACATTTCTGTCATGGTTTGATCATATAAGAAATCGTTTACATTCATACATGAACACCTTAATTTTGTACCCTTTGTGTTTGATTTCATCGAATTTCTCGAGTTCTCTACATTTTTGGCGCCGAACTTGGGGCAACCTCATTGGTAATATTCATGGTATCTTATGTCACAAAATAATTTCACGAGTTCACCACAATAGGATCATAGCAGATGAAAATTTAAGTGGAGCAGATGTTACATCATGTTGAAAATTTTCAAAATGGTTCAAATGGCTCTGAGCACTACGGGATTTAACTTCTGAGGTCATCAGTCCCCTAGAACTTAGAACTACTTAAACCTAACTAACGTAAGGACATCACACACATCCATGCCCGAGGCAGAATTCGATCCTGCGGCCGCAGCGGTCGCGCGGCTCCAGACTGTAGCCCCTAGAACCCCGGCCGTCGAAAATTTTCAAGATAATCATCAGCACAAGATATAGGGATCAGTATTTCAGCTACCAGTTGTGACATGTTGCTACTAGGTATTTGAATATTTTATTTCTGTAGCAGATGCACAGATGCACAATCTACAGATCCACCGACGTTTCAGTTGCCAGTCGAGTGGTTAGCTGATATAGGACAGAGAACAGTTAATGGAAACAAAACCATTGTATTTAAGTAGTACAAGCATTAGATTAAGAACTGCATTGTAATAAGGTTCTGGAAACCAAACTTTAAAAGTAAGCTGATGTTAACAAGAGATGAGCCAGAAACCTATGTGGTTGAAGCTGCGTGTAGCTATCAGCACAGTATAGAATTTTATGGTTAAGAGTAACTGTAGTAAAAGACTCGGCTCGGAAGATTTGGTGCGAATCTGTCGAAACAGGGTAGGCATAACCTGGCCCAAAATGCTCGGCAGCGAATTGCAAAATTTTTGAAATTTTTATTCTGGACGCTGCCAGGCAACAGAGGCCAGCTCTGCTCGATGTGCTAGCCAAGTAGGCCGGTACTTGTTACCGGTGAAATTACGCCGAACACTGTCCCCACGGGTTTGCGACACTACCCAGGTGTGAAGCACATTGAATATGATCGCACCTAGGAACCCGTACTCAGTGCGGAACGAGCCAGGAAAAGCGGACGGGACGGGTAATATGGAACAAATATACTCGCCCCCCCCCCCCCCCTCCGTAAGACTACGTGAGAAGCGTAGCAGTAAATGTATAAACAATCGAGCCCAGAGGCTCTCGGTATTCAGTCGTGCCTCCATTCTGCCTGCAACTTGAACTGAAGAAAATGACGATCCGTTAAGTTTCAGAGAAATCGCGATTAACACTTTACTGTGGAAAATCTGCTGGCTGCCTGCCCACTGATGAACTACTCAAGTTCCGGCTCAAGGCGAGCCACATCCATAGCGTAGAAGCTGCTAGACTCGGGAACTTCACCTCTCTGAAGCTGGTGTGTGGCTGCCTCCGCTCTCTAAGGGACTTCGGCTGACGGACTGCAAGCTGTCTACAGTCTGGCTGGGGAAGACAGTCGACCCATGGTGGGCGGCCGGGCTGCTTCTCGGCACCGAACAAGGCGTCGTCAGTATCAGCGCATTCCGCCACAGGCTTCGCTTGCACGTGCTTTTGGCGGTCTAGAGGACGGTCGTTGAGTTGTACATTGCTGTTGGAAATAAACACTTGTTAATGCTACCACTGTTTGTCTGTGCGTCCCACCGTAAATCATTCTTCTCCCGCACCATTTCTCTCACGTATCCAGAAGTGTAGCGGCCCTGAATAGGCCGGGCTGCTACAGAAGACAGGAGATGAAGTGCTGGCGGAAGAAAAGCTATGACGGTGGGTCGTAAATCGTGCTTGGATAGCTCAGTCGGTAAAGCTCTTTCCCACTAACAGCAAGGATCTGAGGATTGAGTCACAGTGCAGTACACACATTTAATCTGCCAAGAAGTTTCATTATTTTTATAACCTCCTCAAGTGTCTTCCCAAAAAACAATATGTGGCTTGAAATGAGAAGCTATCAGGTCAGTCATGAATGCTCTGCGAAGCTTAACCAATCAGTGATAAAGTAAAAGCACTCAGCAGATAAAAATATTTTGGGCCCAATTCTTTTTCACCGATATTATCGTAACCAGGTTGTAGTTTCGGATTTCAGTAAAATTATACCTCACTGACGACGGCACAATAGTGCCAGAACATGTTTCGGCTACAAAAGTAACATTCAGTCAAGTTCAAAAGAAGGTTTATATTACAGACAGCGTATGTTAAACATTGTTTGTTCTTTATATACTTTAATAGTATCTTAGATATCTGAGTATAACAGAAAGTGAGGGTAACTTTCTGGTAAAGTATTTTCTTCCTCGAGGACATGCTATAGAAACGTCCACGGATTACAGAGATGCTTTGCCGATCAGAACGCAAAGAAATTGACTGCATAAGATTTAAAATCGGCTACTGCTACTCTACGAGTTCAACGACTCTACTGTCGCATCTACAGTGTGTTACAAAAAGTACGGCCAAACTTTCAGGAAACATTCCTCACACACAAAGAAAGAAAATATGTTATGTGGACATGTGTCCGGAACCGCTTACTTTCCATGTTAGAGCTCATTTTATTACTTCTCTTCAAATCACATTAATCATGGAATGGAAACACACAGCAACAGAACGTACCAGCGTGACTTCAAACACTTTGTTACAGGAAATGTTCAAAATGTCCTCCGTTAGCGAGGATACATGCATCCACCCTCCGTCGCATGGAATCCCTGATGCGCTGATGCAGCCCTGGAGAATGGCGTATTGTATCACAGCCGTCCACAATACGAGCACGAAGAGTCTCTACATTTGGTACCGGGATTGCGTAACAAGAGCTTTCAAATGCCCCCATAAATGAAAGTCAAGAGGGTTGAGGTCAGGAGAGCGTGGAGGCCATGGAATTGGTCCGCCGCTACCAATCCATCGGTCACCGAATCTGTTGTTGAGAAGCGTACGAACACTTCGACTGAAATGTGCAGGAGCTCCATCGTGCATGAACCACATGTTGTGTCGTACTTGTAAAGGCACATGTTCTAGCAGCACAGGTAGGGTATCCCGTATGAAATCATGATAACGTGCTCCATTGAGCGTAGGTGGAAGAACATGGGGCCCAATCAAGACATCACCAACAATGCCTGCCCAAACGTTCACAGAAAATCTGTGTTGATGACGTGATTGCACAATTGCGTGCGGATTCTCGTCAGCCCACACATGTTGATTGTGAATCGAGGAAGTACAGTACATACTGACGAAACTAAAATGAGCTCTAACATGGAAATTAAGCGTTTCCGGACACATGTCCACATAACATCTTTTCTTTATTTGTGTGTGTGGAATGTTTCCTGAAAATTTGGCCGTACCTTTTTGTAACACCCTGAATACACAGAAGCAATGAAGGAAATGAAAGGAAGCTTAGGGAGTGGGATTAACATTCTAGGTGAAAGTTAATCAGTGATGCGTAGCTCTTCTCAGTGAAAGTGAGGAAAAACTGCAGGATCTGTTAAAAGTATGGACAGTCTAATGAGAATACGCTATGGACTGAGAGTAAAACCAAAGGAAGATGAAAGTAATGAGCAGCAGCAGAAATGATATTAGCCATAAACTGAAAACAAAACTGAGGATCAGCAAGTAGATGAAGCGAAGAAATTCAGCTATCTTCGAAGCAGAATAGCGAATCACGGATGAAGCGAGGGGTATATGAAAAGCAGACTACCACAGGCAAAAAGGGCGTTCCTGACTAAAAGAAAATAGTTAGTATCAATAAAAGGAGAGTGGAAAATTTCTGCGGCTGGACGTTTGCAGCAGCACATTGCCTGGAAATGACTCGTGGTCTGTGAAAAAGCCAAAAAGAAGATAACAAAAGCGTTTCAGGTGAGGTGTTGCAGGAACATGGTGGAAATTAAGTGAGCTACATTTTTTGTGATTGAGCATAAATTTTTCGGTAAGACTGAAGTGTTCCTTAAATGCATTTAAATGCTTGTTATGAAACAACTAAATCAATTACTATAATTTATGTCATATTTATGCATGTACGGTAATTTCTCTCTGATAGAGCATATTTCAGCAAGTAAAGGGTCACATTCGTTATATTTTCACTCTGTCAAGAAGTAAAGAATTATCTCAGAACTGCGTATCTCATTTTGTTTCCTGAAAAATGGAAAATACCTCCGCCATTTCATTCGAATTCACGTTGTATACTTCACTCTTACGCAATAGTAAGTTTGTGTAGCCTGTTTCTACCTTATGAGCCGGTAACTGCTTAAACCATCATAGACTGTGGACTGCAGACAAATGCCTTACTGTGTAATTCAGTTTTGTTGAAGTAGGAAGCATGCGCAGTATCATACAGCAAAAGATGCCTGAAGTGAATTACAAGAGTTCGTCTCTTAATATGGGGAGAAAGTATTTTCGACTGATGATAAAATACTGTAATGTAAACTGTGCGACGCAAAAGTCCTAAATGCTACTAAGTCCTAGATTTTTTTTTTTTTTTTTGGTAGCTGTGAAGTAGTCATTTAACAATGATCAGCATGTGACAACAGATAAAACACAAACGTGTATTACAAGAGATAAAAAATTGAAAAACAATACAGCAAATGCTTCTAGGGGAATCGTGCCAGTCTTATTCGTCATTTTGTGAAGAACTTCGTACAGCTTTCCCTTGTGCTGATATTCCCTTAATTCACTGACATCATATTTAAATACTCAACTGGTGGCTGTGGAATCATATTTAATATTGGGTTGATGTATAAGCTCGTAGCGTTTTCCCGTAAGTTTAATATACGTAACAAATGTGCATAACAGTGACTTATGTCATCGATAATATATTCCCCCACCACATTTACATTAGTCTGCGAAAGCTGTTGTAACCTTTCGATTCAGCGACTGTAGACATCCCATTGTTTTGAGGGAGAACTCATCGAGTCATGATCGGAGCTCATTTTCATCCGGAAAGGAAGTTCCTTGAAGGCTGTTCGAAAGAGAGCGGAAATGTCAAAATCTCAGAGCACAAGGTCAGGTGAATAAGGTTGGTGCGAAATGACTTCCCAACCCAACTCCTGTACAGTGTTTTTTGTCAGTCTAGCCGATTGCGGGCGGGCGTTATCATGAAGTACCATCTCTTCACGCAGTCTTCCTGGTCGTTGTTCCAGGACTATGTCTGCAAGACGTCTCAGTTGTTCATAATAAATGTCAGTAGTGATGGTCACATCTCAGGGAAACAGTTCGTAGTACACCACATCGTCGCTGTTCCACCAGATGCATAGCATTATCTTTGTGGATGTGCGCAGTTCTTTGCACGTGGAGTTGCTTCTTTGTTTGGGTTCAACCATTCCTTTATTGCCTTGCGTTAGCATAAAGGCTCCATTTCTCGTCACCAGTAACGATACAGTATAGGAATGGTCGGGGTTGTTCACGAGCCAATTGATGAAGAGGAAGCAGAAATGCACACGTGGCCACTTGCTGATTTCTGTTATTTTGGCTTAGAGCATGCGGTACCCATGAACCCATTTTTTTAACGTTCCCCATTGTATGCAAATGTCACACTATTGTGGAATGATCACGGCTGATCACATTCGCTTGTTCTCGAGTACACTGACGTGTGCCGTTTTGCATTAATGTGTTTAAACGATCTTCATCATACCCCGAAATTCTTCCTTCTTAAAACGATAATACCATTAGGATTGATTCGTCTCATCAATACGCACATGCGCATTTGTCTCACAATACACACACAGAAAGAAAATAATATAAGTTTGCACATCTGACAGCAACAAAAAGGGCAAGAGAAACGTTAGCTTTACTGGTCAACCACGTGGCCGGTAGCTTGCACAGAAATTCATCTCAGAAGTACAAAACGTACAGAAATACACTCCTGGAAATGGAAAAAAGAACACATTGACACCGGTGTGTCAGACCCACCATACTTGCTCCGGACACTGCGAGAGGGCTGTACAAGCAATGATCACACGCACGGCACAGCGGACACACCAGGAACCGCAGTGTTGGCCGTCGAATGGCGCTAGCTGCGCAGCATTTGTGCACCGCCGCCGTCAGTGTCAGCCAGTTTGCCGTGGCATACGGAGCTCCATCGCAGTCTTTAACACTGGTAGCATGCCGCGACAGCGTGGACGTGAACCGTATGTGCAGTTGACGGATTTTGAGCGAGGGCGTATAGTGGGCATGCGGGAGGCCGGGTGGACGTACCGCCGAATGGCTCAACACGTGGGGCGTGAGGTCTCCACAGTACATCGATGTTGTCGCCAGTGGTCGGCGGAAGGTGCACGTGCCCGTCGACCTGGGACCGGACCGCAGCGACGCACGGATGCACGCCAAGACCGTAGGATCCTACGCAGTGCCGTAGGGGACCGCACCGCCACTTCCCAGCAAATTAGGGACACTGTTGCTCCTGGGGTATCGGCGAGGACCATTCGCAACCGTCTCCATGAAGCTGGGCTACGGTCCCGCACACCGTTAGGCCGTCTTCCGCTCACGCCCCAACATCGTGCAGCCCGCCTCCAGTGGTGTCGCGACAGGCGTGAATGGAGGGACGAATGGAGACGTGTCGTCTTCAGCGATGAGAGTCGCTTCTGCCTTGGTGCCAATGATGGTCGTATGCGTGTTTGGCGCCGTGCAGGTGAGCGCCACAATCAGGACTGCATACGACCGAGGCACACAGGGCCAACACCCGGCATCATGGTGTGGGGAGCGATCTCCTACACTGGCCGTACACCACTGGTGATCGTCGAGGGGACACTGAATAGTGCACGGTACATCCAAACCGTCATCGAACCCATCGTTCTACCATTCCTAGACCGGCAAGGGAACTTGCTGTTCCAACAGGACAATGCACGTCCGCATGTATCCCGTGCCACCCAACGTGCTCTAGAAGGTGTAAGTCAACTACCCTGGCCAGCAAGATCTCCGGATCTGTCCCCCATTGAGCATGTTTGGGACTGGATGAAGCGTCGTCTCACGCGGTCTGCACGTCCAGCACGAACGCTGGTCCAACTGAGGCGCCAGGTGGAAATGGCATGGCAAGCCGTTCCACAGGACTACATCCAGCATCTCTACGATCGTCTCCATGGGAGAATAGCAGCCTGCATTGCTGCGAAAGGTGGATATACACTGTACTAGTGGCGACATTGTGCATGCTCTGTTGCCTGTGTCTATGTGCCTGTGGTTCTGTCAGTGTGATCATGTGATGTATCTGACCCCAGGAATGTGTTAATAAAGTTTCCCCTTCCTGGGACAATGAATTCACGGTGTTCTTATTTCAATTTCCAGGAGTGTATATAGCATGAAATCAAATCCACATTCGATTCGAGATTCAGCTCGCTTGAATGAATAGGAACGCTTGGCGGTAAGGCACTTTGCTCAGTTGAGCTGGCCAACACAGAGAAACACCGAACTCACGATTTGAATTTAATATTAAAACACGGGAAAAGAATTACAAAATGACAAACGGTTAACACACACACAATGCATACACAGCTTGAGATTCACACTAATTGAAACAACGCATGTTTGCTCGTTCACTAAGTAGTAGTAGGTCAAAGAATAGCGTTAATTAACTGAAATATTAATAACCATCGACGTACTCACTAACTGAAATAGATACTGTGGTGTGATTTACCACAATTTTATGTCTAATAAACGTATTAGCCTGTCAACCTCAACAATATCCTTACACATTCCAACTACCTAAACTTATATTACAACAGATGACCAGAGCAGACAACCTCATCTTCCGACGACCCAGAGAACAGTTCTGTTCCGCGCAACCGGACAGATCTCAATAGGTCGTGGCGGAAATGGGCAGAGAAAATACGTTCCAGCTACCCGTACCAACTTATACAATAGCTACTGACCAGTCCTCCATAACGTGTCTTTGCTTCAACAGAAGCTACTCTGTTCCTAAATAAAACTACCACTCAAATAACCCTTTCCAAGAACCAAAGTACGTGGGAGCATCCACACAGACATTCACACTCTTTCTCTAACAGACGAGACAAGAAACGTACAATGGATACACAGAAATACAACACGGAAACGTAGTAAACAAATGGCAAAACGAAACACGGGACTAAAGATACATTTAGTGTACATATAGATGTATGAAATATAAAGCATAAATTGAGAAATGACTGGCCGAGCGGTTCTAGGCACTTCAGTCTGGAACCACGCGGCTGCTACGGTCGCAGGTTCGAATCCTGCCTCGGGCATGGATGTGTGTGCTGTCCTTAGGTTAGTTAGGTTTAAGCAGTTCTAAATTTAGGGGACTGATGACCTCAGCTGTTTAGTCCCATAGTGCTTGGAGCCATTTGAACCATATTTTGAGAAATGACAATATTTGTCTCTAACGTACCACTGTGTCCGTCTCTCATCATTTTCCCTAGAATTGAAAGCATAGATGCCGGCCGGAGTGGCCGAGCGGTTCTAGGCGCTACAGTCTGGAGCCGCGCGACCGCTACGGTCGCAGGTTCGAATCCTGCCTCGAGCATGGATGTTTGTGATGTCCTTAGATTAGTTAGGTTTAAATAGTTCTAGGGGACTGATGACCTCAGACGTTAAGTCCCATAGTGCCCAGAGCCATTTGAACCATTTTTTTTTTTTTTTGAAAGGATAGACAAACCGACCAGAAGAGGTGTGGATAAGTGAAGAAAGTCCGAAGGAAGCTCAATTAGCAAAAGTAAATTTCACCACGATCAGTAAACTGTTTGACAAATCTTTCGGTTCCAAATTGCCGCGCGGGATTAGCCGCGCGGTCTAGGCGCTGAAGTCGTGGACTGTGCGGCTGGTCCCGGCGGAGGTTCGAGTCCTCCCTCGGTCATGGGTGTGTGTGTTTGTCCTTAGGATAATTTAGGTTAAGTAGTGTGTAAGCTTAGGGACTGATGACCTTAGCAGTTAAGTCCCATAAAATTTCACACACATTTGAACATTTGGTTCCAAATAGCCCGAAGGCTTTAAGTACGAAAATATACTACCATTCGTAACGGATGCTACAGCTTATGCGGCGAAAGCTACTGATTCACTGAAAGCATTTTACAGTAAAATGGTGCATGTGACTTGTTTAGTTCACGCCTTGCACAGAAGACATTCGTTATAAATTTAGTGATGTTGACAAATTTACAGTGTGTGCGAAAAGGGGATTTCTGAAAGCCCCTTCACTCGTTGCAGCATTTAAGCTGATTTAAATTGTTAGCTCTAGAAAATTGCTTACCAACACAAGCCATTTTGGCAAGCTGACAGTCCTGGATTGATTGCTGCAACTATTACTGCCACATCCTTAACACTGTGAAATCATTGGTTAATTCGTTAGAAGTAAAGCCGCTTCAATTGGAGCAGCTCAAAGAGTACTGCCAAATGCAGAAATTTCAGGTAAACATCCGTACATGGATTTACTAATACTGCCATAACTGTCTTGCGGCAATCAGAAGTACCATAAGCGAATCAGAAGAAACAAGTGAAAAACTGTGAATTAATTAGAAGCCGGAAGCCGTTTGCGGTAACGTGGAAAAAGAGGTATCACAGAAAATAGATAAGGTGTAAGCAAAAATAAATAAATAAATAAATAAACGAAGAACATCGTACACTATCTTCCATTTCAATCATGTTGTCGGATGAAAAGTTCTCTCATAACCGTTCGTATTTAGATTCAAATGTATTGTCCATTTTAAATGCGCTGTGCCAGCTGAGTTAGAAAAAAGTTTTTTAAATGCTAGGCTTTAGTGACTGACAGTTGGAAATCTTTTTTATTTGAAAATCCCCCCCCCCCCCCCCCCCGCCAAGGCATCCATTGTATATTGCAGCTCAGAGCTCATAAACTGTACTAAAACTGAGTACATACAAAAAAGAAAAAAACATAAATGGAAAAAAAACGAAAAAAAGAGAGAGAACCAAAGGTTAAGTATGTTCCGGTAACGCTAAAAAAATCATACTACAACATTAGATTCCATTGTTCTGAGTTGCTCCACATGTGAATTTTATTCTTAAATAAATAATTTATTATTATAAACTGAGTTATTAATTTAGTTTACAGCAGAAATTTTACCTCAATTTTGTACTAGCTGAGAGATCCGGCGCTGCCTGAGACTTCGTACACCTGGATTTTATTTTTGGTGTATAAAAAACTTACGTGTACATTACTTTTGAAGTAGTATGAATGGGGACATGGACGAAGAGCTTGTTTGCCTCACTAACAAGGGAGAGAGCCACGCAGAGCTGGCCTTGTGAAAAGCAACTGACAATAAGGCTCACGCCCGCAGCACGCTCTTGTGCTTTGTTTATGGTCATGGCATAATATAAGCTCACCGGGAATTGTACGCGTTTGAAGCGAAATGGTAAATCGTTGGCCATGAACGGGACTCGGGGTGTAAAAACTCGCTCGTCTGTGCCACTTCCCATCAGAATTCACGCCGCTGTGATTTTACCTTGGAGAGAGTGAAGTGTTATGAGGATTGAGAGAATGCGTGACGCTCTCGATATGAGATACCTCGCTTACGGAAGGAGTTTCCAAAGAGCGAGGAACAGCCTGATGTTCTCGAACAGCAGCAAGTATCGTCTCACGATCTTCATTGGATTTTTGGGACCTCGTAGTCCTCAGTCTTTTAGCCGCTGTGTAGTCAGAAAGAGTCGACCGTTTACTAGGCATTTTATTTGTAAACAAAACGAACTGAAAATGTAATGAGCAGGCAGCCAGATCACAAGGGAAACTTAATAAACTCATTTTTGTAGCAAAGAATAGAAACATAACCTGTCAAAAGAAGCAAAGCAATGTCGTTAAGTTTTAATACTCAACGCGAAATCAGTAACTCTGTATATGCTAGCCAAGTAAATTCCCTGTTGGTTTGTATACGTAAAGATAAGACTCGGGTGGTTCATTCTGTAACTGGCGTAAGCTTTCAAAAAGAAGCTAACAGTGATTCTTTGGCATACTACGAAACTAAAAGCAACGTCTATTCGTTCTTTGGAGCACTATGCCATGACGATTGGACAAAGCTATTACGCTGAGCAGACGACATTAGATAATAATGTATTATATTACGATATATTTTTTTGTGTTCGTATTTTGATGAAACAAAACCTGTACGTCGCCCCAAGCTACGCTCAAGTTACCTGTAAAAATCTATGAAAATTCGTCTAGTTATTTTGGAGTTTAGCTTGTTCAAACAGTCAAACAAACAGACACGACGGTTTTGCGGTTTTATTGTTGCATACTTTCGTAAACTTTTGGCCATAACAACACATTTTTGTGCGTATTAGGGTGAATATTACGTCATAAAAATCCTATCCCTACTGATAAGATAAGAAATTAGGAGGTACTCTGTAGTATCAGTGAGGAAAGAAATATGACTGGAAGACATGAGAGGCTGGAGGACATATGTTATGCTGTCTGAGAACAACTTCCGTATACCTGAGGAAGCCATAGAGACTAAAATCTGTAGAGGAAGGCAGAGGTTAGACCATATGCAACTAATAATTGTGCACACTATGTGTAGGTGCTACACTCAGATGAAGAGAGTAATGCAGATGAGGAAATCTTCGCGACCGCATGAAACAAGTCAGAAGACTGATGGAGGAAGATAACTGCAGTTTCTTCCGCCAGAGCTAGATCCAGTCAGAGAAAGGTTCATTTGGCTGGAAATTTTCATTCAGGTAGTACCGGTATATGAAGAAATTCTTCGATATAGATTTCATGAAGGACAGATAACAATTCACCACTCCTAGCGAAACTTGTATCGACATAACGTTTCCCAAAAATGTTGAAATAGTGTGTAAATCTTACCTCCGCCGTTTCTCATAGCATAAACCCACGTGTAAATGTACCTTTGTTTTATTGGCATCATTTTTTTTTCTTTTCAGATGATACCTTGTTTGAAATCACATGATGACAACCAGGGGAAAGAAAAATTTGTGACAGGGCTATTACGAAAGCTGCAGTGGCATTGCTCTACTTCTCTCACCAGTCAGAAAATTACATACGCAAATAGAGGAAAAAACCAATGCTATAGCCAATTTACTTAGTTTCAACACTTTTTTATCATCCTCATTACTTAATACACCAGTTATAGACATTTAATGTTGAGCTGGCAAAGCATAAAGCAATGTCATGCATATCTCATCGGCAACGGTGTGGAGACGTTAGTAGCGCTCAAGTACAACATAATAAACGCAATAGGACTGTATATTTGGAAAGAGGTGGAAGTAGGTGACGTTTTGGCACAGAATTACCTCAGGTGACATAAACAGATGGATAGTTTGATGAGGAAGAGCATCATATGGTCGTTTTTTTTCTTTACAATTGCAGAGGAATATAATTTTTGGGTTGTGAAGATGCATAAATATACAAGCTTGGAAACAGAGTCAAAATAAAAAAAAAAAAATTACTGGTACGCGGTGTACTTATTGAAGATAAAATGTTCTGTTACTTTAGCAGCAGGAATAGTGAGCAGTCTTCAAGCCAAGCAATGTGCGTTCCTACAGATGACAAAGCGGAGGTGACACACGTGTGACTGTTCCAGTGCTTTTGGAATTTACTTTTTTGAATTTATTACATTGGTACATAAGTTCGCGTTGTTCCTTTTTTTCCACATTGGTATATCGGTTGGTATCGGTTTATTTATCAACTGTCATTTTTTATAGTTCAGTGATGCTATTTGAGTTTACGTATTATCATTTTGGCATATGGATAAAGTGAGTGGAGCTGTGGACGCTAGAAAGTGGAGTGCCAAGTGGAGAAATCGGAACGTTTCGGACTTATTCTCCTGTTTGAATTCAATAGAGGGGTGACAGCAGCGCTGGCAGCCAGAAACATTCGTGACGTGTATGGGGATATTGCCATTCGACAGAGTACGGCAAGAAAATGGTTTTCTCGTTTGAAGAAGGATCGTTTTCACATTAGTAACTCTCCGTGTTCAGGAACAGGAACACTTTCGGGGTTTGATGAAGATCGTTTAAAAGCATTAATCCACAATGATCCACGTCAGTGTATTCGAGAACTGGCAAATGTGAAGAACTGTGATCATTCGACCATCGACAGCTGCATGCAATGGGGAAGGTGTATGGGTACATTAAGCTCCAAACGAAAATCACAAAAATCAGCGGGTGACCATATATGTATCTCTGCTTGCTCGTCATCTATTGGTTCTGAACAACACCGACCATTCCTATATCCTGGTGCCGTTACTGGTGACGAAAAGTAGCGTCTTTATGCTAACGTAAGGGAAAGCAAAGAACGGCTGAGTCCAAATAACGCAACCAAGACTCCTTAGAAAGACCTGCGCACATCCACGAAAGACAATGCTACGCATCAGATGTGGTGTACTGCGAATTACTTCCCCGACGTGTAATTATCACTACTGACGTTTATTATGAAAAAGTGAGACGTTTTGCAGATCCAGTCTAAGAACAACCACCAGGAAGCCTGCGTGAAGTGATGCTACTACACTATATCTCCCGCCCACATTCTGCTAGACAGAGAAAGAAACACTCTACAGGAAGTGGGGTGGGAAGTCATTTCGCACCCACCTTCTTCACCTGATCTTTCACCCTCAGATTTTCACCTTTTCCGGTATCTATCGAAAAACCTTCAAGGAACTTCCGATCTCGATGAAAATGTGCTCCGAACATGGCTCAATGAGCTCTTCGCCTCAAAACCACGTGATTTCTACGGTCGCGTTATTCGAACGTTGCCCCGGCATTGACAGGTGGTTGTAAATAGTGAAGGAGAATATGTTATTGATAACTAAAGTCTGTGCTATGTGTATCTGTTGTGTTTACTTATGGAAAAACGTTACGAACTTCTGCACCAACGCAACAGATGCAAATCTAAATCGTTCCATTTTTTTTCAACGTCCCCACTAAAAATTACGAGAAAGTTTGCACTGAAAATCACGTAAAGAGTTTTACTCGGGGCAAGCATTTGACAACTAATGATTAGGCTTCTACAAGGGACGATCCAAAAGTTTCCGCTTAAGGGCGTTGCTCCAGCGTATATGCAATATAGTGCGACCCCGATGCGTGTATATAAGCACCGACATATAGGCAAGGCATTACGTACGACGTCTGTCTCTTTCCGACGTGCGTGTGGTAAATGCGGAAACGTGAACTTCGGTGAAGTTCTTACCAAATGCGTCCAAACAGGACCAGTGTGCTATTATTCTTTTCTTGGCTGCCTAAGGACAAACAACAGTAGACATCCATCGGAGAATGAAGAATGTGTATGGAACAGCACGTGTGTGGCAAACCACAGTTGTGGAACGGCGTGACAAGGAGTGCTGCTGATTCGTGATAACGGAAGTCTCCATACCGCAAATGTCGTAGCGAAGAAGTTACACCAACTGGAGTGGAAGGCACCCGAGCAACCACCCCACAGTTCTGGTCTCTCCCCATGCGATTATCACCCCCTCGGTCCCTTAAAAAGGCCTTGAAGGGTCGACGATTCTTGTCGGACGAGAATGTCCAGCAGGCAGATACGGACTTTTTCACGCAGAAGAAAACAATGCTTTACCAAACGGGCATTGAGCTGTGCTGCGGCTCGCGTTGGTGCTGTTTGTCGGTTTCCGCGCTCTGTTGGAGGCCAGACGGTATCGTTAGGTTATCATGGTTGCGGTTGTTTGTCTTCTTCTCGTGTTGAATGGCACCACTCGGTTTCGCAAAGCGTTGCCTGTCCGCTAGTGGCAGCATCCGCGGTTATCGGTATGTTGTAACTGTTGCCCTATCTTTGGGGCGACGTTGTTGCTTTTCCGGGTCGTGTGAATGGGCCAGTTCGGTTGGGGACTCAGGAGGAGCCAGATCCGCGCAATGCGGGACCTCTGGTGGCACACGCATGGACTGCCGGATGGAAGGGCTGTGGTCACGAGGATGTACGATCTCAACCGGATCCAGCAAGCTTTAAGATGAGTGAATTTCAATCCAAGTAGAGAAACCTTCACCATTGTGATACATCGCGATTCTCCAGTGACTTGGGTTCGTGTTGCTGCTCGTAGTGCCGCCGAGGCGAAGAGCAGCGAGTGCAGTGCTTGGGGAAGGCGGATCTGATTAGCTTTCCTCGACTTCTTATTACTATTTACTGCGTTCAACTTGTTACAGTTTAAGTTCAACCAGCGGTAATGTTTCTTGCCTGGTGGCTGCCAACGCCCCAGTTACCTGCCCTGGGGATTGCTGTATGCAACGGCAGTGTTTGTTTCCTCACCTTGCAGCTGCTGTCCGGTAAGGCGTGTAGTTTTGACAGCTTTTTTGATTGTAGGCCGGTTGGTGATACATCTACTCTGGTGGTACTGATTCTTTTCTCGTTCTGGGCGCTCTAAACACAGTATTCTGGGGGCGTAGTACAGTCTGCCGGTTCTGGCTTTGGCGTGTTATTCCATACTTGCATTTGGTTTATTGGACGTCAGGTAGCTTCAGCAAGATTATCATTAGTCATTCGTTAGACTACCACTAGTCTGAGTTACCATCTTGTGAAGTGAATGCAATTCTTGGCTGCCTCTCTCATCGCTCGCGAAAGTGTTTGTTGCCGGGCCTTCTCAGAGATCGATTCCTGGAGCACCGTCTGTGGTCCTATGGTTCTCGTAAGACATGTGTGTTCTAAAAGGACGTCTGATGGCCAGTAGTTCAATGTAACGCTCCTTCAATCCAAGCCTTCTGCGGGTATAATCTGCCTCAGTACCCTTTAAGGAACTTATGTACTAGTCCTTGTGTTTTATTATTTTATTATTTATTACAGTACCTTGTAATGCCTACATTAAACGTTATATATGTCTAATAAATAGTTCTGGTCACCTTCTGGAATAAACCTAGCAGTGTAGTCTTCAGTGGATGTTAAGGTTGTGTTACGAAGTTTACCATCATCTTATTTCACCCGTTTGGTGATCAGTTGCTTGTTTTTTTTTTTTTTTTTGTAGTTAACCTTTGCTGTTGTATTTGCTGCTTTACAGCAGGTTACTAAATTTTTTATATTATTGCCGTTCCTGGCGTGTAAGGCCTTCAGCCGTGATTGTGGTCATTTGCCTTAAAATTCTAATTTGGTATTTGTATTTTAGCAGTAAGCCTTAAATCCTTGTTTACTGCCGTTCCTGGCGTCTAATGCCTTCTGCCCAGATCACAGTGGCTTGCTTTTAAAACATTATCTGCTGTATCTGTATTTAAAATTAAAATTTAAAACAGTCTTCATCGCAAATTTTTATTTATTGGAGTGAGTGACTGGTTTCGACTCTTTCATAGAGTCATATCTTTTATGTGCTTACTATAACCTCGACAATTCTTTGGCAATATATCTTTACAGAGTCTGAAGATGACTCTACGAAAGAGTCGAAACCGGTCACTCACTCCAATAAATAAAAAAAAAACTGCGATCAAGACTGCTTTAAATTTTAATTTTAACATATTTTAAGATCGCTGAATATGTTTTCAAAAATTTCAAAAATTGTATCTGTAATGATGATCTGCCAAATTGTAACTCACTGAAAACACCATTATTTACACAGTTGTTTATTCCTTCATTAATAACGTGTGGTATTTTTATTTATTGTTGACTCTGGAATTATTGGTTTAAAATAAATCGTGTGTAACTGTAAAAGGTAACCAATAGTAACTGATTACGGCCCCGTCCACAATCGTAACCGAATCTTGCCTTCCCTTGACTACCAGGTTTCATGTATCTTGGACCTGGTACGTCGGTATGTCTTCTGTCTCAACGCTCACGGCGATTTGTCTGATTGGCGTACCGATGCTGGATTGTGCGGTCTTCGAACTGAAACTTAGTGATCCGCCCTTATACATCTACATTTACAATTATTTTCTGCAAAGCACTATGAACTGCACGCCTGAGGGTATGTCGCATCCTACCAGTTATTAGCGCTTTCTACCGTCCCATTCAAGTGTGGTTCGCTGAAAAAGTGTTTACTTAACGTCTCTGTGCGTGCTGTAATTAGTCTAATTTTATCTCAGCGATCCCTATGGAAGCGATGCGTAGGGAGTTGCAGTATGCGGTATTCCTACATGCATCACTTAAATTTGGTGCTACAAACTTCCTAACTAGTTTTTTACGTGATAGTTTGCGTCTACCTTCAACCGTCTGCCATTCAGTTCTTTCAGCATTTTCATGACACGCTTCCGTAGCCTTAAAATGCTCTGACCATTATTGCAGCCATTCTTTGTATCCATTCGACACCGCTATTAGTCCTATTTAGTAAGGGTCCCGTACATTTGAGCAATATTTTAGTATGGGTTGCTCCAGTGTTTTGTATGCAGTCTCCTTTGTAGACAGATTGCAATTCCCGAGTATCTACCCATGAACCGCAGTCTACCACTTGCTTCACCTACGACTGAGATTATGTGATCGTTCGATTTTATGTCACAAATCGTTGTACCCAGGTATTTGTATGAGCTGATCGATCCCAAGTGTGCCTCGTTAATATTATACTCATATGATACTTCGTTTCTTCGTGTTTTGGAGTGAATAATTTTACATTTACAGCAAGTTGCCAATCTTTACAGCATCACTTTTAAATCGTATCAAGGTGCGTCTGCATAAATGCGCAGCTTCTTTCGGACAGTGGTTCATTATGGATAACTGTATCTTCTGCGACAAGCCATAAGTTACGATTAATATTGTCTGCACGCTCAATTCACGGACCTGTTCGACGAATGGATAAAATGTCGGACATATGATATGGTAAAAGCAGAGGAGCGAGCTTTTAATAATTGTTACTAACGTCAGTTGTACTGAAAGTACTAACAGCAACGGTGTGACCTCAGGCCACATTCAGAAAGAGCGTTATCCATACTATATATATATAAGGTGAGTCACCTAACGTTACCGCTGGATATATTTCGTAAATCACATCAAATACTGCGAACCGATTCCACAGACCGAACGTGAGGAGAGGGGCTAGTGTAACTGTTTAATACAAACCATAAAAAAATGAACGGAAGTATGTTTTTTAACACAAACCTACGTTTTTTTAAATGGAACCCCGTTAGTTTTGTTAGCACATCTGAACATATAAACAAATACGTAATCAGTGCCGTTTGTTGCATTGTAAAATGTTAATTACATCCGGAGATATTGTAACCTAAAGTTGACGCTTGAAACCTCCGACGTTCAGTTGCATGTTGTAACAAACCCGGGTCACCGTCGGCGAGCAGCATCTGCAGGGACATGTTTACGATGACGACCGTGTTTACGAGTGTGGCTGTAGTGCACTGTTGTGGTTTGGTCTAGCTGTCGCAGTGTCCGCATGTAGCGCTTGCTGCTATTGTTATTCTGCATTCGTCTCCGCACGCAGACCAACTGTAGTACACCGTGTTACCAGACGTCTGTGATAGTGTAGTGTTGTAGGAACTGTGACCATGGTGTATTCGAACTCCGAAAAGGCGGAGATGATACTCATCTACGGCGAGTGTCGACGAAACGCAGCTGAAGCCTGTAGGGTGTATGCAGAACGGTACCCGCACAGAGAGCATCCAACGTGCCGCACATTGCAAAATATCTACCGCCAACTGTGTGCAACAGGTATGGTCGTAGCACAGAAACGGGTCCGTAACAGGCCCGTCACAGGAGAAGCGGGTGCAGTTGCTGTGTTAGCCACTGTTGCCATGAACCCACACATGAGTACACGGGTCATTGCGAGAGCCGGTGGACTGAGTCGAAGTAGTGTCATGCGCATACTGCATCGTCACCGCTTTCACCCGTTTCATGTGTCGCTACATCAGCAATTACATGGTGATGACTTTAATCATCGACTGCAATTCTGTCAATGGGCATTAACAGAGAATGCGTTGCAGTTCTACCTCTTTACCGATGAAGCGGGTTTCACAAACCACGGGGCAGTGAATCTACGGAACATGCATTACTGGTCCGTGGACAATCCTCGCTGGCTCAGACAGGTAGAGCGACACCGACCGTGGACTGTAAATGCATGGTGCGGAATCATTGGCGACCACCTCATCGCTCCTCACTTCATTGCAGGGGCCCAAACAGCTGCCACATACATCGCGTTTCTACAGAATGGTCTGCCAACGCTGCTCGAAAATGTCCCACTGTAAACGCGTCGACGTATGTGGTATCAGCATGATGGTGCACCTGCACATTCCGCAATTAATACTAGGCTGACCCTTGACAGGATGTTCGACGGGCGTTTCATAGGACGTGGAGGACGCATAAATTGGCCAGCCCGTTCTCCTGATCTTACACCTCTGGACTTCTTTCTGTGGGGTACGTTAAAGGAGAATGTGTACCGTGATGTGCCTACAACCCCAGAGGATATGAAACAACGTATTGTGGCAGCCTGCGGCGACATTACACCAGATGTACTGCGGCGTGTACGACATTCATTACGCCAGAGATTGCAATTGTGTGCAGCAAATGATGGCCACCACATTGAACATCTATTGGCCTGACATGTCGGGACACACTCTATTCCACTCCGTAATTGAAAACGGAAACCACGTGTGTACGTGTACCTCACCCCTCATGGTAATGTACATGTGCGTCAATGAAAAAGACCAATAAAAAGGTGTTAGCATGTGGACGTAATGTGCTGTTCCAGTCTCTTCTGTACCTAAGGTCCATCACCGATACACACAATCGAACAGCGGAGGAGTGGTACTCAAGCGTCAACTTTAGGTTACAATATCTCCGGATGTAATCAACATTTTACAATGCAACAAACAGCACTGATTACGTATTTGTTTATATGTTCAGATGTGCTAACAAAACTAACGGGGTTCCATTTAAAAAAACGTAGGTTTGTGTTAAAAAACATACTTCCGTGCATTTTTTTATGGTTTGTATTAACCAATTACAGTAGCCCTACTCCTCACGTTCGGTCTGTGGAATCGATTCGTCAGTATTTGATGTGGTTTACGAAATATATCCAGCGGTAATGTTAGGTGACTCATCCTGTATATATATATATATATATATATATATATATATATATATATATATGTGTGTGTGTGTGTGTGTGTGTGTGTGTGTGTGTGTGTGTGTGTGTGTGTGTGTTATACATCGCCTAGACCACTGGATTGATTTCAACCAAATGTGGTACACATATTAGTATCAGTAAACAATCACTGTCGAAGTAAGAACCATCTACCTATCATAGTTCATGAGATACAACGTCATAACCTGTGATATGCATGAAAACTTCCGCATCATACAAGGCGTTCAAATTTATTACTTCTGTGCGACTAGCGCTATTACAAATAAATTTCGTAGACAGTATCCACATTCGCCACTGAATGAATCTACAAAATTATATCGTGATATCACATTAGTTCAGGAGATATGACGTCATAAACACTGCTATGCGTGGGAACTGCTGCGTCGTGTAAGAAGTTTTAATAAATTTTTGCTTTACTACTGAGACATTCCTACAGTCGAGTCAGTTTAAGGAAATTCCTATCTAGCAGCGCTTTTGACAGCCTTCAACTGCGAAGTTCAAACACCTGTAGGCGAAAAGAAAAGCCGTCTAAAGATTTACGAAGAGACGTTGCCATAGAGGCTGTACGCGAAAACAATAGTAGTCTAAAGATCTACGAAGTGCTTTGAAGTGGCGTTAGCATAGAGACGTTTACAAAATCGTTTTGCGGTTGTAGACATATGTTTGTACGACTGTTTTTTATTTTAAAGGTGTTTTCACGAAGATATGGAAATTAACTTTTTTCGATATTACACTGTCATATATATATATATATATATATATATATATATATATATATATATATATATATATATATATATATGTATATAACACTACAAACACAGTTCACTCTTTCTGTTTGTAACAGATAACTGGCAAAATGAATATTCAGGCAATGCCGGATTTATCAGCTAGTTACGTAATAAGATTAATTAGGGATGAAAATTTTGATATTAGGTTAAAGTAAGATTAGGCTGAGCGGGCAGAATTTCTCATACACTCATTTCAGTCTTATTTATGGATACATCTTTAATTAACGCTCAACATACTAGTAATGGTAATTTTATGGAGTGGCGAGGACGAAGATTTATCAAAAGTTGAAGAAAATTATTTACCAAAAATATCATCATCAGGCAAAAGCGCGTAGGTGGGATTTCCAAGCAAAAAAGGCACTATTCTAGGGATCAGTACAGTACGTCTTCCATTTAGGATACCTTTTGCCCGAGACTCCGAAGTGGTTCATATACGTGATCAAAGGCCTTAATACTCTTGAAAAATGTGAAATGGAGCCTATGGGTAATGGAGATAATTTTGCTGTTATCCTTACCGAACTGGGTCGAAAAAATGTGAAATTTGTCAGTTTTTCTCCTGAGAGTAGGACCCAGCAACGCCCGCGCATCTGATTGAAAACAGTTCTCCGGCTGGCCGCCGGATGTCACCTCTGTGGTCGAAATTAACGGCGCAGCTTTCTACGTAACAAGCAAGTAAAGACCTGTCCTTCGCAATTTGAAATCTGTATATACCCATTTTTTGTATTCGGCGAGTCACTTCAAACAGAAACGACGGTCCTAAAAATGTACAAACATTAAATTATGGTGGGAACAAAAGTGCAGTGAACATTTATTCATTTTCTTCCATAAAACCGATAAAAAGCAAAGCGGATAGCCGTTGTTGTTGAAAGTTAAAAGAAGGGAAACCGACATGAAGAACTAAATTTATGTATTCCGTATACTGTCTCTGGTCTAAATATTTATAGCGTTCGTATTTATAACAGCATATTAATAATTTTCTCTTTTTCCCTCCTTTTAGTAAAATTGCTTTTTACAACAAATTTAATAGCCTGTGTACAGTGTGTCTTATTTGTGATGAAGAAAAGGCTCGTGTATATGAAACATATAGTCATAATGCGTAAGATCTCGAGTAACTAGTTTCGTAACTAAATTATCTTTGTAAAGCTATATCCATCTTTTGTCTGACATACTTCACTTGTCTTTCTCTCCTTTACTTTTCCTCATTGTGTCTTTACACAGTTTAGAGGTATTTTTTAAAGCGAGTTCGTATGAACAATTATAAGCACTAAATTTATTTCCAACATTGTGTAATACTTTATCATTTATTCTCAGTAACATCCCTTTTATATGTTATTAATAGGTTTTTTTAACAGAGGGCACGTGAGTCTTACTGCATGAAAGCTAATAACCGGCTTGGGCAAATTTTGCTTAGCCGTCAATACGGCTGTCTCACTGAGATCGCTACGAATTGTAGTAATTATTCACGACCTTCTTGGGTATTTAATTTATGAAGTACGATGCGCAAGAGCGAATAGTATTGGGCACTAAAGATACCGAAGGTAATTCGGTCGTGAAAACACGAAACGAAGCCAGTTATTCCCGAAACATATAATATTTCGTGCAAATTGAAGATTTTCTGTTCATCGTCAATTTAACTCCCCAGTAGAGTTAAATGTTCTACATCTGTCCAACAAAAGGGGGAAAAAATCTTTAATATTAGCATCGAACACAGGTAATGTGGTACCAGTGTGTATTAATTTCTTTCATCAACATTTTACAGTAGTTTAGAAAACACTACATAGTGGTATTTTAGCATCATCTGTCCACTTTTCAGAATCCAAACGCTGTCAGTCGAGATCAACTATGCGAAAGGAAAATTCTGTCACATTACTTGTTTCTATTATTGTGATTTAATAACAATGTAACTGAGAACATACTCGTTATTCGACGAATTTCTTACTATTTAGAGCCACGACCACGTAGAACAGTCTAAATCAGGGCTTCCCAACCTTTCCAGCTGGCGGACCCCTTCTTCAGTCGCAAATCCATGGCGAACCCCTAGTCAGTGAGGAGCACAGTAACTTTAAATTTCAGAGCGAAACCCATGGGAACTGAAAGCTTCTTAATGCAAGTGCCATGTTCCCAATGACCCCCCCTCCTCCCCCCCCCCCCCAAAGTATCGATAGTCTTCGGTGTAGAGATGAATGAAAACAACTTGAAATTAACGACTGAATTCCCACTGTATCCAGACACTTACTAGTGGATTTACTCCCTTTGTTCAACACAATATAGCCTGATTGAAATTTCACACGATGGAGCTGTCTTCCTCCAAGAGCAATCAATGTCACGTCCAAACTGTTCGTTGTTGACAAGCTGCCGCTTATGGTCTGTTCACTTCCACTATTTGGCTACTGTTGTGTAAGGAGCATGCATATTTCGTAAGAGTCGTGTGTGTGTGTGTGTGTGGGTGTGGGTGTGTGTGGGTGTGGGTGTGTGTGGTTTTTCGTGAAATCCGAAGAAAAATGTTCAAGTGTATGTAAAGTCTTCTTTTGGTCGTCCTCCCTCCTCATTCAACTGTAAACTTCCCGTGTTGTGAACGCGATGCACCCTTCTTCAATGATCCTGACTTCAGCCACCGATTCATGTTAGAAGTAATAAACTGGTCAAAAATCGACTTATGAAATGGGTAGTGCACTGACAAAGCAAGTTTAACATTTAATGATGCCTGGGGCCGCATACGTGCCAGCGAGCGCTGTGATTGGTCGACAAAGTTCGCTCCGCGCATGCGTAAAAGGTTTCAGCGCATCTAGCGCCGTGAGCCGGGGCACAAATGACCCTCGTATTGTAGCGAAACAGTCGATCAGAGAAGCCGCATTCTCCGGCACTAAACTGTGTATACGTTCTCACTTAGGAACCGCAAAGTCTGCTTGGGGATACGACTTGAAGTAAAAGTACACATGTTTTTCACACGAAAAAAAAAACCAGTGATGAATTAGATTTTCACATTTTTATTCAATAATTTTAGTCATTATTTCACACGATTTGGTGAAAGGTGGCCGCGGGCCCCCTATTAAGAGCCGGCGGACCCCTAAGGGGTCCGCGGACCACAGGTTGGGAAGCCCTGGTCTAAATGATAATGCTTCCTCCATTTGGCTTACTTATTTTATTCTGGCTAAACTACTGCAATTTCAGTTTTCCAGACACTATCGAGTGATTTATTATCGTCCCTTCATGTCGAAGTACACGCCCAGGAATACCGGCACCCATGAGACGGCGTGCGCTAGCTAATACGTTCCAAAATGCCGCGCACATAAATGGGATTTTTCCAGGGCTCATACCTCGGATTCTACAAGTTTATGATAGAAAGGTAGGATCAAGTGTTCCGGATAGCTCTCGGGCTAGGACCATTTGTATACCCAACAGAAGGATCGTCTTACTGTAACTATCCTACATTGCAGGGTCAAAGTTTGAATATTACTCACTTCCTCCGGCTTAGGCACGTGGTGCAAATCTGTTGGTTCTTTTTGCATTACGCTCTTAAGGGGTTTCTGGGAGGACCAATTAATGCATGGGCGGTTCCTATGTAAACTGGAAACAAGTGATTTTCATAATCTAAATATCCAACCGCTGCAAATTGCTCAAATTTTGATGGTATATTCTCCAGGCACTCATGTAGAAGTGAAATCTCCTCGTCAATTTTTATCCGTTACTGAGAAATAACACAAAAACATGATTTTTGGCTACCAAAATTGAGCTGGGGATGGCTGTAATTTTTACAATATATTCCTAAGATCCCAATCTCAAATAGCCTTGAAAGTTTTCTTGATATATATATGTTTCCGAGATAGAAGGGTTTAGAGTCACCCTTCTTGTACACGCGAAACACGCACGTAAAACCCGGTGTGAGACAAAATCATAGTTTATAAAGTGACGTAGCACGGAGAAATGTGCTATAAAGTGTCTCCGTTATCATCAGAAGGGTTTTGAGAACACCATACTGTTGTAGTACTAAAGCATGTGCAAAATTTATATTCACATAGAATCCGGTGTGATGTGTAAAATTATGTATTTTTGCGTTTAAATTTCACGTAAGTAAACTACCAAAATCATACTGACCATAAATTTCATCTCAGCGATACGCCCTGCTGTAACAGAGAAAAGAAGGGAACCAGCAGAAAAATGCTCCTACTGGATCACAAAAAAGCGAATATGCTCCTGTTCATTAAACGATTCTGACTGAAAAGTGGGTTTCCATATGGCTCATTCTGTGTTCCTCAACAGCTTTAATATTTCTCTAAAAAACTTTGGCCTGCGAACATATTCGCGTCTTTTATGCTTAGTGAGAAAGCGGCAGTGGGAAAGAGACGGAAAATTGACGGTGGTTGTGGTATAGAAAGAGCGAAGGAGACGATGATGGTGAAAAAGAAAGAGAAGGAAAAAGTGGCAGTGGAACATAGTCGATAGTGAGAGAACAGTTCTATACTCATGGTCATAAATTAAGAATGAAGCTGATACATAGTGAAACAACGCTCTGGTGGGCGGTTTGCGGGTTTAAATCACCTCGGGTTATGACCATGCGGTGGATTTGACCTGCAGTCGTCACACGGTGGCGCTGGCAGCAGTCTACACACGCAGAGGTGTGTTGGTGCATGACAGATGGTTCAAATGGCTCTGAGCACTATGGGACTCAACTTCTGAGGTCATCAGTCTCCTAGAACTTAGAACTACTTAAGCCTAACTAACCTAAGGACATCACACACATCCATGCCCGAGGCAGGATTCGAACCTGCGACCGTAGCGATGGCGCGGTTCCAGACTGTAGCGCCTAGAACCGCTCGGCCACTCCGGCCGGCGGTGCATGTCAGAGTACGGTGCAGCGAGTAAGTGTGTAGAAGTTTTCAGACGTGCTAATGGTGACTATATGTTGAAAATGGCTGAAAGAACACATACTGATGACGTTATGAGGGGTAGAATACTAGGGCAACTGGAGGCTGGTCAAACACAGCAGATCGTAGTACGGGCCCTCAGCGTGCCACAAAGTGTGATCTCAAGATTATGGGCAACAATTCCAGCAGACAGGAAACGTGTCCAGGCGCTACAGTACGGTATGTCGACAGTGTACAACACCACGAGAAGAACTGATTATGATTGGTGCACGTACACCCTTGTATATCTTTGACAGAGGAACTGTAACAGGTCAGGTGTATCGGGACGTGATTTTGCACCAGGTGTGATGAATGATAACGCACGACCCCACCGAGCTGCCATTGTGGAGGAGTACCTTGAAACAGAAGATATCGGGCGAATGGAGTGGCCTGCCTGTTCTCGAGACCTAACCCCCATCGAGCACGTCTGGGATGTTCTCGGTCGACGTATCGCTGCACGTCTCCAAAACCCTAGAACACTTCAGGAGCTCCGACAGGCACTGGTGCAAGAATGGGAGGCTATACCCCAGCAGCTGTTCGACCACCTGATCCAGAGTATGCCAACCAGTTGTGCGGCCTGTGTACGTGTGCATGGTGATGATATCCCATGTTGATGTCGGGGTACATGAGCAGGAAACAGTGGTGTTTTGTAGCACGTGTGTTTCGCGACGGTTTTCTCAACTTATCACCAATACCGTGGACTTAAAGATCTGTGTTGTGTGTTCCCTATGTGCCTATGCTATTAGCGTCACTTTTGTGTACTGCCACGTTGTGTGGCACCACATTCTGCAATTATCCTTAATTTATGAGTATGAGTGTAGAAAAAGAGTAAGAAGACAGTGCCAGTGGGAGAGGAATGAAGAGGAGGAGAAAGGGGAAGTTGATAATGAGAGACAGAAATGATGACAATGTCAACGACGAAGAGAGAGATAATGACAGAGGAAAGAGATAGCAGCAGTGGGAAAGAATGAATGAGACAGTAACAGTAAGAGAGATGAAGAGGGAGACAGTAGGGATGATAGAAGATCGTGTTAGTAGGTCAGAACGAAGGAGACTGTGGTTGTGAGACAGCATAGAGTGACAATTACAGAGACACAAAGACGTAATGACACTGAGTTAGAATGAGTGAGTAAGAGAGGGGAAGTGGCAGTGGATGGGTAAGAGCGACTTACAGCGATAGACTAATGGCTGTGAGTGAGTTAGGGGAGCTTGTCTGAGGTTGAGGCAAGTTGCATCTTAAAAAAGTGCGAATATCTTAGCATGCAAAAAATGTTTGGGAAATTTTTAAAGGCGCTGAGGGTCGTAGAATGTGGCAGCTGGTACCCCTCTTTTCAGTCAGAGTCTTTAAAGAAACAGGAGGATATTCGCCTTTTTTGTGCTCCGATAGGAGCAATTTTTCGCTGGTCAAATTCATTATTTCATCATACAGAGATCGACACGTTAAGTCTATTTTACTGTTTGTTACGGCCTTTTTTTCTTGTGCCTTTATTCCACATCGGTGCAAGATCAGCATGGCTGTTAACGGATATGGAAAGGTTAGTTAACGGGGTGGCCGGATGCAGTTCTTATCGCTACTCCGTTACCCCACGGTACGGAATGTGTGTACCCCAACTGCCTGGGTACAGTGAAAGTGAGCGAAAGTTTTCGAAATATTTGAGAATCGTTTAACTGAGGCGGAACATGTGTACCAGCTCGGTATTCACCTGGTGCTATGTGAGAAACCGTCTAAAACCACATCGACGCTGGTAGTCACACTGGCCGTTGTTGTTAATCCGCAGAGCGGAGTCGATCTGGGACCACCGCACGGAAGCGGCACTTTAACAAGGACAGCTACCCGGGCCGCGTTATTCATCGATTGTTACAGTCTGGTCAGATAATAAGTATGAGGTTCTTGGCATGTACTTGGACACGAAATGTAACTAATTTCGAAAAGACAATAATGAATCATGTGGCAATAGCTGCACTGCCGAAATTGCTGCAGTGTATTCAAAAGAAAATAAATAACAGCCAAATCGCGAAAGCAGTATCATTTAGATAGCAGCCGTTGCTGTCGTTGATGATGTGGTCTCAAAGTTATGCTGCTTAATCAAGAATACTCTTCGTTCGGTAATATGTTGCCTTGCGCAAAGTTCTGCACTCTATAGAGTGCAAGACATAGTAGAAGAGTGGTTCACAAACATGTCTTTAAATGTATTCAATGATCGGCGGACACGTCCGGGCGTTCCTTGACCACCGCTTCACTATCGCCGCACTATTGGCGCCTCGCTGCCAGTAACCGCTTACTGTTGCTCCTGCGGCCCCATTAGTGCAGCGTAGCTCGAGCTATTAGTACATTCTGAAAAATTTTAATCTGTTTAACACACAGGAAATCTCCCACATCAGCAGGGGTCTTATTAAAAACCTGGAACTATATCGTGTACTGAAATACACTACTAGCCATTAAAGTTGCTACACCAAGAAGAAATGCAGATGATAAACGAGTATTCATTGGACAAGTATATTATACTAGAACTGACATGTGATTAAATTTTCGCCCAATTTGGGTGCATAGGTCCTCAGAAATCAGTACCCAGAACAACCACCTCTGGCTGTAATAACTGCCTTGATACGCCTGGACATTGAGTCAAACAGAGCTCGGATGGCGTGTACAGGTACAGCTGTCCATGCAGCTTCAATACGATACCACCGTTCATCAAGAGTAGTGACGGGCGTATTGTGACGAGCCAGTAGCTCGGCCACCATTGACCAGACGTTTTCTATTGGTAAGAGATCTGGAGAATGTGCTGGCGAGGACAGCAGTCGAACATTTTCTGTATCCAGAAAGGACCGCACAGGAACTGTAACGTGCGGTCGTGCATTATCCTGCTGAAATGTAGGGTTTCGCAGGGATCAAATGAAGAGTAGAACCACGGGTCGTAACCCATCTGAAATGTCCACTGTTCAAAGTCCTGTCAATGCGAACAAGAGGTGACCGAGACGTGTAAACAATGGCACCCCATACCAGCACGCCGGGTGATACGCCACTATGGCGATGACGAATACACGCTTCCAATGTGCGTTCACCGCGATGTCGCCAAACACGGATGCGACCATCATGATGCTGTAAACAGAACCTGGATTCATTCGAAAAAATGACGTTCTGCCATTCGTGCACCCAGGTTCGCCGTCGAGTACACCATCGCAGGCGCTCCTGTCTGTGACGCAGCGTCAAGGGTAATCGCAGCCATGGTCTCCGAGTTGATAGTCTATGTTGCTGCAAACGTCGTCGAATTGTTCGTGCAGATGGGTGTTGTCTTGCAAACATCCCCATCTGTTGACTCAGGGATCGAGACGTGGCTGCACGATCCGTTACAGCCATGCGGATAAGATGCCTGTCATCTCGACTGACTGCTAGTGATACGAGGCCGTTGGGATCCAGCACGGCGTTCCGTATTACCCTCCTGAACCCACCGATTCCATATTCTGCTAACAGTTATTGGATCTGGACCAAGGCGAGCAGCAATGTAGCGATACGATAAACGGCAATCGCGATAGGCTACAATCCGATCTTTATCAAAGTCGGAAACGTGATGGTACGCATTTCTCCTCCTTACACGAGGCATCAGAACAACGTTTCACCAGGCAACGCCGGTCAGCTGCTCTTTGTGCAGGAGAAATCGGTTGGAAACTTTCCTCATGTCAGTACGTTGTAGGTGTCGCCACCGGCGCCAACCTTGTGTGAATGCTCTGAAAAGCTAATCATTTGCATATCACAGCATCTTCTTCCTGTCGGTTAAATTTCGCGTCTGTATCACGTCATCTTCGTGGCGTAGCAATTTTAATGGCCAGCAGTATATTAAAAATAGGTCACGATGGTCGATATAGGCGATCCGTCAAAATCGGTATTACAATAATATGAATCTCGCAAAATCTGTTACAATCGCGGAGGTAAAAAAAAAAAAAAAAATTGCAATTAGTAGGATGACTACCTATTTCCTTGAACTATGTCATTCGATATCTCAAACCACGAGAGCACGGTGACCGCATGCAACGGTCAACAATTATATCATTCATCTTAGGATCTCCTGAAGGCTTTTATTGCCGATGTGTCGTTAAATGAGATTTAATTACAATAAATCACACCGTGTGTGACGTATCTGTGATAAATCTTCAGTGGGCCATAGCCTTGAAACAGGAAATTGTTGTAACAATAATTTATAATACGAACAGAATGAAATAAGACGAAATCCATTATGGTGTCTCCAATTTCTTCACTTGTCGACTGCTAACGATTTTCGTGTTAACATCGAGTTGCACGTCGTTCTGACGTCTGTTCCTGGTATGCCGGGTGTGACACGAACGCTTCTCCATATCTGCAAGCAACGCCGAGTTTCAATAGGGTAGCATGCATTATCAACCATTCTGTGCACTTCCTTACTACGCTCGGGGCTGGTGAAACGCAGTTTACGTCACACTAAACCCAGACGATTTTATGAAGTTGGGCTATTATTATTTTCTGGATGACTTGAGATAAGTGTTTCTACACTGCAGCTACCAGGAGTTGTATGATTGTGTTACGTTGACACAACCCCATTTTACGTGAAATCTGAGGAGCAACTATGTATCCATGTGTGCAAGGTTAGGTCCCTTGGGTGCCGATTGCGTCTTTATCTGAATACGCAAGGATCAGCGTCAGTCTCTCATTATGTCATCCGTGGATCTAAGTCTGCTTTCACGTTACTTTTTCACTCAGTACATAATATCACAGGGATCTGAGAATGTCTGGCATTAATTTTGTGCCCTTTGTGAATATGGGATGTTGTACGGGGGTTATTCGGAATGTAAGGAACGATTGGTCGCGAAATGGAAACCACATTGAAAATCCGATGACGTTTTGCACAGGAGTGTTGGGCAGTGTCTCTAGTATGCCCTCCGATCGCTTCACATCGTTCTTTTTAGTTCTGAGCACAAAGGGAGCACATAAAGATACCTAGAACAATAGTGTTTCCCGACAAAGGGCCTGGTGAGAAATTTCGCCTGAAGCTATACGGCCAACATTACATAACTGTCGTGCGGTTTCTTCTTCAAGACAATTCTCAGCCGCATTCTACAGGGGCAACGAAGATGCTCCTGCATCGTTTTCTATTGGAAATGTTTGATTACCCACAATACAGCCCATAATTACTTACTTCAAATTTAAAGAACGCTTATACTATTTCAATATTAGTTTTATTGAATTCTTTAAATCGATTTTTCGAAGTATTGCATTATGGGGTTGTGTCACAGCTCTTGCCGGGGTGTGATATGTTCAAATGGCTACAAGCACTATGGGACTTAACTTCTGGGTCATCAGTCCCGTAGAACTTAGAACTACTTAAACCTAACTAACCTAAGGACATCACACACATCCATGCCGGCCAACCTTGCCGGCAGTGCGATATGTTCAGTGGTACATGTGCTCATCTACTCCTCACAGTAGCAAATGGTCCGAGCACAATGTACTACAAATAACCGATCTTCAGCTTATTTAACAATTGCCTTCAGCAACTGATGTATTTACTTTTTTCGAGACAATGTTCTGCCCAATTGAGGTAAGTCGCTGGCTGCAGAGAAGTTGAAGACACTACACCCATGGAGACATCTAGACTTTATTTTTCATTAACTCATTCCTGTTGTCATTAGACTGTATGTATCACGTCCTCATTTTACGCGTCCACATTTTACGCATCTTTCCCATCTTTTCTGCAACAAGAGGGCCACCTAGACTTACAGGGTGCATTTGGAATGTAGAAGATCTTGGTTGTAATTTTGTTTTACTTGAACATTTAGGCCCCTTCATCCACATCTACATACATACTCCTCAGACACAGTCCGATGAATGGTAGAGGGTACCCAGTACACTACTGTTCATTTCCATTCCTGTTCCACTCGCAAAGAGAGTGAGGGAAGACGACTGTCAATTTGCCTCCGTAAGAACCCTACTTTCTCCAATCTTATCTTTGAGGTCCTTACGCAAAATGTGTGTTTGCGACAGTAAAATTGTTCTACAGTCAGCTTCAAATGTTGATTCTCTAAATTTTCCCAACAGTGTCCCTTGGAAACAAAGTCACCTTCCCTCCAGACATTACCATTTGAGTTCCCGAAGCATCTCTGTTATAACTGCGTGTTGTTCGAATCTACTGGTAACAAATCTAGCAACCCGTCTCTGAATTGCTTCGATGTCTTCCTTTAATTGGAATTGGTGCGGAACCCAAACACTCGAGCAGTACTCAAGAATAAGACACACTAATGTCCCGTATGAGGTCTCCTTTACAAGTGAACCACTCTTTACCAAAATTCTCCCAATAGACCGAAGTCGACCACTCGGCTTCCCTACCACAATCATGACTTAGAGAAAGCTTTAACCATGTTGACTGGAATACTCTCTTTCAAATTCTGAAGGCGGTAGAGGTCAAATACAGGGAGCGAAAGGCTATTTACAATTTGTACAGAAACTAGATGGCAGTTGTAAGAGTCGAGGGGCATGAAAGGGAAACAGTGGTTGGGTAGGGAGTGAGACAGGGTTGTAGCCTATTCCCGAGTTTATTAAATCTGTATACTGAGCAAGCAGTAAAGGAAAACAAAAGAAAAATTCGAAATAGGCATTAAAATCCATGAAGAAGAAATACAAACTTTGAGATTCGCCGATGACATTGTAATTATGTAAGACAGCAAAGGACTTGGAAGAGCAGTTGAACGGAATGGACAGTGTCTTGAAAGGAGGATATAAGATGAACATCAACAAAAGCAAGACGAGGATAATGGAATGTAGTCAAATTGAGTCGGGTGATGCTGAGGGAATTAGATTAGGAAATGTGACACTTAAAGTAGTAAAGGAGTTTTGTGATTTGGGGAGCAAAATAACTGATGATGGTCGAAGTAGGGAGGATATAAAATGCAGAATGGCAATGGCAAGGATAGCGTTTCTGAAGAAGAGAAATTTGTTAACATCGAGCTTAGATTTAACTGCCAGGAAGTCGTTTATGAAAGTATTTGTATGGAGTGTAGCCATGTATGGAAGTGAAACTTGGACGATAAATAGTTTGGACAAGAAGAGAATAGAGGCTTTCGAAATGTGGTGCTACAGAAGAATGCTGACGATTAGATGGGTAGATCACATAACTAATGAGGAGGTATTGAATGGAATTACAGAGAAGAGAAAATTGTGGCACAACTTTATTAGAAGAAGGATTCCGTTGGTAGGACATGTTCTGAGGCATCAAGGGATTACCAGTTTAGTATTGGAGGGCAACGTAGAGGGTAAAAATCGTAGAGGGAAACCAAGAGAAGAATACAGTAAGTAGATTCAGAGTGATGTAGGTTGCAGTAAGTACTGGGAGATGAAGAAGCTTGCATAGGAGGAATAGCATGGACAGCTACATCAAACCAGTGTCTGGACTGAAGACCACAACAACTACAATGATCGCATGCTTGTTCCATCTCATATCGCTTTGCAACATTACCCGCAGGTATTTAAACAACGTGATTGTGTCAAGTAGGACACAACTAATGGTGTATCAGATTATTCCAGGTTTATTTGTTCCACTCGTCCTCATTAGACAATACGTGCGAGGAGGCATACTGGTATTGGTGTAATTATTCCCCTCATTCCTGTCGTAGTCCGTGTCTCAGCAGTGCGTTCATTGACTGTGGGCTCTGCGGCCATTGCCAGGACAGTCAAGAATGCACAAAGCTCTTAGGAGCAATAGTAGGAGGCACGAAGTCACAACTGCATGATGGAGGCAGCAGCCATCGGAAAAGGGTTGTACTTGAACCGCCGGCCGCGGTGGTCGAACGGTTCTAGGCGCTTCAATCCGGAAGCGCGCCACTGCTACGGTCGCAGGTTGGAATCCTGCCTCGGGCATGGATGTGTGTGATGTCCTTAGGTTAGTTAGGTTTAAGTAGTTCTAAGTTCTAGGGTACTGATGACCTCAGATGTTAGGTCCCATAGTGCTCAGAACCATTTTTACTTGAAACCATACAAGGATGTACTAGGTCTCTGTTTCTACATGTTAGTGCTAGTGCCATTCATCACACCAACTAGAAATTTTGCCTAATTCACTTGTATCTTCTAACAGCAACTCAAATTCGGTACCTTCTCGTACACCGCAGCATCGTCACCTTGTCCGGCAGATGGTTTACGTACATAGAAAATAATAGCGGTTCAGTCACACTTCCCTGGGGCGCACCTGACGATACCCTTATCTCTGGTGAACTCTCGGCTTCGAGGGCAACATACTGGTTCTGTTACTTAAGTTTTCGAGTAACTCACTTATCTGGGAACCTGTTGCATGTGCTCGTAGCTTTGTTAATAGTCTCCAGTGGAGCGCCGTCTCAAATGCTTTACACAAATCTAGAAATATGGAATATGCCTGTTGTCCTTAATCCACAGCTCGCAGCATATGTGAGAAAAGGGAAAGCTGAATTTCGCACGAGCGAAGGTTTCTAAAACCCTGCTGATCTGTGGACAAAAGCGGTCTCATGGAAATTTCTTATATTCGAACTGAGAATATATTCAAGCACTCTCACTTTTTTCGCTATGGACATTGATTTACTGCCCCATATTTCATTAACAGTAGTCAGATCGCATTTTTGGTCATTCATGGGCCAAATATTATACACAATGGGAATATTTCCAAGGCATTGTATAGGAATCGTTACCTACATGAAACGTTAGGTAAACTGTAGAGAGGAGTATCTGTAGATGCTTTGAGGTTCACATGTGTTGTACGATTTTGTATTCATCTAAGTGAAGGACATGCACTACTTCAAATCACTCTGAGCACTATGGGACTTAAATGCTGTGGTCATCAGTCCCCTAGAACTTGTTGATGTTGTTGTTGTGGTCTTCAGTCCTGAGACTGGTTTGATGCAGCTCTCCATGCTACTCTATCCTGTGCAAGCCTCATCGTCTCCCAGTACCTGCTGCAGCCTACATCCTTCTGATTCTGCTTAGTGTATTCATCTCTTGGTATGCCTCTACGATAATTACCCTCCACGCTGACCTCCAGTACTGAATTGGTGATCCCTTGATGCCTCAGAACATGTCCTACCAACCGATCCCTTCTTCTAGTCAAGTTGTGCCACAAACTCCTCCCCAATTCTATTCAATACCTCCTCATTAGTTATGTGATCTACCCATCTAATCCTCAGCAGTCTTCTGTAGCACCACATTTCGAAAGCATCTATTCTCTTCTTGTCTAAGCTATTTATCGCCCACGTTTCACTTCCATACATGGCTACACTCCATACAAATACTTTCAGAAACGACTTCCTGACACTTAAATCAATACTCGATGTTAACAAATTTATCTTCTTCAGAAACGCTTTTCTTGCCATTGCCAGTCTACATTTAGAACTACTTAAACCTAACTAACCTAAGGACATCACACACATCCATGCCCGAGGCGGGATTCGAACCTGCGACCGTAGCGGTCGCGCGGTTCCAGACTGTAGCGCCTAGAACCGCTCTGCCACTCCGTCCGGTGACATGAAGTACTGAAATATGTCAAGGCAAATAGGAAAGAGAGCGGCAGATCTGATCGCACAATGAAAATACAGAAAGTTAAAAATAGCTGTTTTAATGCAAAGTAGGTCCTCGAGTAAGCGCAAGCTTGCGGAACGGGCTGGCGCTAATCTGGGGGCCTAAGTTTAACCCCGCCGGATAAGGCGGACGGATATTTACGGCGGAGCCGGCGACTGAGCCCCCCTATCTAGCGGACTATTCCGGGCCGCATCCGGACTACAGCCCCGGGGCGCGTCCTCTCGTTTCGCCTCCCTCGACCCGCCTCGTAATCTCGGGACCGCCGACACCCGCCCACGCAAACACCAGCGGATGAACTGCCGCCGTCTCCCCCGTCTACGGAAGACCTGGGGCTGTCGGTGCTTCATCATGTTTGGGTCCTAAAAGTAGTTCGAGTGACCTAGCGCCATTTAAGGTTCATATAACTGACTGAAGCCATTTCGGAAATATGCTGTAGCTATATTATTTGACATACTGCCACGGGACACACGTAAGAGGGCCGTTCAATAAATAAAACAATTCATTTTTTCTCAATCGGTTACGGTTGAGAAAATGCAGAATTTATTGTGCAACATAGTGGAATATTCCCGCTTCAGACCCTGTAGTTTAATGAAGTCCCAATATGTGGAGGCGCTATTCGTAACCTTCAAAATGGCGTGTGCAACGAAGGTACATTCTAAGCAGAGACTTGTCACTGAGTTTCTTTTGGCGGAAAACTAGTGCATCGTATATGTTCGTAGGCGCTTGCAGAATCCTACGGATATCTGACAGTGAACAAAAGCACAGAGAGTCGTTGGGCGAGGCGTCTGTCATCATCAGAAGGTTGCGCAAACATCTCCCGCGTGCCGACCGGCCGCACACAGCTGTGACTCCTGCAGTACTGGGGCGTGTGGACACTCTCATTCGAGATGAATCGACGGTTCACAAAGACCTCGCTACACAACTGGACGTCTTTCTTGGCAGTGCTGACATGTCCACCAGTTGGGGTACTAAAAGGTATGTCACCAGTTGGTTCCTCGCCTTCTAGCAGATGACCATTAAGAGCAACGAAAGACCATGTGTGTGAAATTGTTTGCTCGATACAAGAGTGATCGTGCAAGTAGTTTGTCGAACATCGTCACAAACGACGAAACATGGATTCATCACTTCGAAATGGACACAAAGCAGCAACCCATGGAACGGCGCCACACCATCTCAACTGGTAAAGTCGTGGCGACGATCTTTTGGGACTCTCTAGGGGTTATTCTGTTTGATTTCCTCCCTCATGGTGCATACATCAACTCTGAAGTGTATTGTGCTACCTTCAGTAAATAAAAGATACCGTTTCAGCGTGTTCGTCGCCACAGAGAATGCAGACGAGCATCTCCTCCACGACAATGCAAGGCCTCATATAAGTCTGCATACCAGACTGTAGCTCACGAAACTTCATTGGACTGTTCTTCCTCATCCACCCTACAGCAGCCTATGTCTCGCACCTTCCGACTTTCGCCTGTTTGGCCCAATGACGGACGCACTCCGCGGAAGCAGTACGTGGATGATGTGGGTGTTATTGACGCGGGCATACAAGCTTTTCCAGTTTGGCGGCGTAAGGCCGTCGCACTGAACAGATATTATATTGAAAAATAGGATTTTGTAGCCAGAACATCGGGGAATAATGTGGTGTATTGAAGTCGTGAATAAAACTAACCCGTTTTTAGAAAAAAAATGTGTTTCAATTCTTATTATATACCTGTAACATAAATAAGAAAAAATATTAGTTTAAGTTATGTAGATTTAAAACAGCAATAAATAATAATAATAATAATAAGAGTAAATAATGGTATTTATCTGCAGTAATGTTACTGGTCAAACTATTCAACTTCTCCGTTCTGACTCCATGGTCTGAGCAACTCATTGCCACATTCAACAAAGTCTCCAAACCAATCAGTTAGATCAATTGCATGGGGGCTTAATTATATTATGAATGCAAATACTTTTTATTTTCGTAGCTGTATGTCCGGTTATGCACTCTCGTAACCGGTTGGCCCTGACTGATATTAGTACGCAATCTGACTGCATAGAATAACAACAAAGAATGAAAGAAAATTTCCGTTAACACAATTAATTAATTAAGTCCCCAGCAACTATAAAACCTAGGAAACAACAAAACACAAGTGTAACTGTTCTGTGTGTGGAAGTGTGATTCAACGTACACATCTGGCACGGTTCTTCCTCAATAAGACAAGGTATTTTAAGCACCATTTACACTGAAGTAATAAAAAAAAACAGAAATACTATAATTGCACATAAAAACCAGAATTACACTCTAATACATGAACACAAGTCAGATGCTTTGTTGACTGAAACTGTGATCAAGAGGCATTATTGTTTAAGACATTGAAATAATAAAAAAAAGGAATTTTTTACCTTCATATATATTGACGAAAAGCACACTCTGATCATTACAGCATCCCCAATCCAACAATATCTGGTGTCTAGCCCATCAAAGCAATATGACAACATCTGAGCAAGCACTCTCCATGGGAACTTCTCAACAACGACTCACCACTGCTACATCTCAACAAGCACTGCCTACTGCTACTTCTCAATAAGCACTCTCCACTACCACATCTCAACCAACACTGCCAGTGGAGGCGGCTGAATAATACTCTTTGGCGCAATCTCTGGCGCTGTGGCTCAGTGTAGCCACCTTTCACAATCTCCTCCTCCTCTTCCTCCTCATCCTCCTCCTCCTCTAAAAACTGCGTAATTTGGCGGTCCTCTGCAGCGGCCGACATTTGACCACCGCCATGCACGCCACCCTCTGTGCTCCCCTCCCTATGCGTGGAATCAGGATCATCTAGAAAGAAAAGAAAAGAATATGTCTAAGAAAGCTCAATCTAGACACTTGGAAAACGGGTATATATATCGAATGAAATTATTTCATTTTTAGGAACTATGATTTTATTACAAATGTACTTACATTGGAGCTGTGCTGCACCCTCTCCATCTCGAGCTGCCGACCAAGCTCCTCAAGTACTGGACGGATGTAATCAAGAAAGATGGAAAAGACTGAGTATAATATCGAGTATGGAAATAAAGAAATGTGTGTAGAACAAGTGCAGTGACTTAAATGAAACAGAAATCAGCGGACTAAAACAGATATAACATAGAGAATCAGAACATATAGACACACAATCTGTTAAAAGACCTAAAAATCTTTATAGACACACACACACACACAAATTCTATTAAAGAAGGAAGCAATCTGTATAGAGCGAGATCTAAAACATATGTAAGACACATACAATGAGTTAAAGGATGTGGATATCGTAGCAATGAAAATGTCTTACCAGGTAATGGAACTTCGTCCACACGAGATCGTTCGCTGCTGCTGCTGCTGCCACTGGCACAGCCGCTGGTGCTGCATGTTCGCTTCATAATGAGTGAATGCAAAATCATGTCTACACACACACGCTTATCGAACAATGTATAGGAGCAGAGTCAGAGCGAGTTGGGTTGTGGTCTGGTTTATATAGGTTCTGTGACGTTGAGTCACGTGACTAGTACGGTAGCCAATAGGAGAGCAGCATTCTGGGGGTGGGGGTGGTACGTAATGGAGGGACACTGCGCTCCTAGTGGGAAAATGTGAAACTTGTCATTTGTTCTTTGAATATCAAAGTGGTACATTGAAACTGAAATAGAATTAAGTACTTCGGTAATTCATACGTTAAATGCACGATGTGGGTGTTACTTTAGATAGAATATTTAAAGGAGAGCATATCCGGTGAGAGTATAAAGCTCTAGGTTGGAGGGCTGTGACGTCAGCGGTCGCGTACTCGCGGGCCGCTAACGTGACGTAAGAGAGAGAGAGAGAGCAGACGATCTTGCGTCATCACCCGACGTCACAGTGGCGTCCTCTGGTGGCGACGATATGAACTAAGTGAGTTGGGCTCTAGACTCAGTGGTGAACACACTGGATGCAGCCATGATGAATAACAGTACTTGCATCATCACCCAATGTCCCAGTAGCACCCTCTGGTGACACTGATACGAACTAAGCCGGTTGGAGTCCAGACTTAGTGGCTAAAACATGTACTTGAAATTGGTTAAATAATAAAGACAAGTACTTTTTCCCGCCATTTTCTTTGCTTTGTAGAGATAAGTATGGTGTGATGCATTATCATGTTGGAATTTGAACTTCGCGCCATTTTTCTGTGGGAGAGGGCAGGGCACTGCAAACTTCCCACCAAAATCCGCCACCTTGATTGCTGTCACAGCCACCATCTTGGATGACGTCATCGTCGCCGTCTTGGATAACGGTACTTTGGACTGAGGCCTGCCTTGTTCCAATACTACTGAATGCAGCAAGCCCTCGCTAACATCAGTGGTATCGATTTTTGGCGACTTTGGTGTGTGTCACCACGATCTCTGAAGGATACCACACCCACAGTGTTATTAAATGAGTGGGAAAGTAACATTCACCTGTATGTGAGTTGCCATGTATGCGCTAGTAGAGAAGGGAATCCCTAAAGTCACTGTAAAATGTTTCTGATTCCTAGACTGCCACGCTACCAGGAACGCAACTCGTGATCAAGAAACTTGATGGTATCAGTTCATCTCTACATATTCTCCCCTTAATGTGACACATTTTTCACAACGATGGATGACTTGCTGGAAATTTTTATTGTACAAGTTTGAATTTTGGCTCTGAAGGAAACCTTCAGCCTCGAAAATCACCTTATTACTACTCTGGAAATGCTTGCCGCCAAATAGTTCTTCACCAGAGGACAGAGAAAGAAGTCACTGGCTGCGATGTTAGGACAGTATGGAAGGGGGGGAGGGGGGCTGGAGGGGTAGGACGAAAATTTAATAGCCCAAACAGAAACAAATCCGCTCTGATCACTTCCTGCGACGCTTCGTCTTCATTGCCTCTCGATAGCTCTTCTCTCCTGTGGCGGTTTGCCCCTTAAGAGCATTATATGTTAGCATCACACAATAACAGTCCCAAAAAACACAACACCTTACCCGTTGATGGTTGGGTCGGCGACTTTCTGAATGGTGGTGAATACTCATATTTGCACTGCTTGACTTGTTCCTTTGTCTTGGTGTCATAGTAACGTACACAGCACCGTCCACGGTGATAAGGCGACTAAAGAAGTCTTCTGGATTGGCCTGACAGAACTGCAACATTTCTGCTGTTACCCCAGTTCGGCAAGCTTTTTGATCGACTGCGAGCAATCAAGAAGGTTTGCATCCAGTCCCACTGCATAGATGCAATGGGACTGGCTAGCATGTTGCTAGGGTTGGAGCAGGATCTAATAGCAAACTAGAAAGTAGCATTATGCTTTAACTACACTTAGTTCACATACGTTTCAATACTCGAACCATATGTCCCAGGTAGCGTTCACATACTTAATACTAGCGAAATCCGGCAGTATTTAGCGGCTGACTGCTAGGAAGAAAACAAACAGCATGTTGTTGTGTGTATAGTTTATATACACAAACAGTTTGTCTAATGATTTAAATGCCCTGCAGTCATAGTTAAAACTTACAGCAAGAAAACAAACTGCAAATTTTCGTGGCAAGCACAGCACAGCATTCTTTTCTCGCACTTGGCTTTAACAGAGAATTTGTACATTGTGATATAAAAGATATTTTGTCTATATCCGGCTGATTTTTTATAAAACATTGTGGTATAAAAAATATTTAACCTCTATGAGTATGAATGTTTGTTGCAGTATCGTGTAAAATTTGAAGGAAATCGCTTAAGTACTTTTCGTGATTTTCACTCAGTAAAAATATATAGACTATGTCCATTCAAACGATTATCAGAGAATTTTTTAAAAATCTGAAATAAATAGGTCAAGATTTTTCGAAATTTTTGCTAATAACATTTCCTCTTTATAGTCCGCCCCGATAGCTGAGTGGTCAGCGCGGCGGTCTATCACGCCAAGGGGCCCGGATTCGATTCCCGGCTGGGTCGGAGATTTTCTCCGCTCAGGGAGTGCGTGTTGTGTTGTCCTCATTATCATTTCATCATAATCAGTGGAAGGCAACCGGAAACCACCACTGGAATTACTTCCCTAGAAGCTCATGCGGTGGACTTTTCTGACGAGGCTTCCCCCATGACAAGATCTGCCGTAAGGTAGAACACAAACTTTTTTTTCCCTCTTTATTCACAATATTTACACAGGGTGTTCATTTTAGCTGAAGACACTGAAATATCTCGAAAATTACACATCGGATCAAAAGAAAGCTATAATTCCAATTTTCTTGTCTCAGAGGTGGTGGGCAACTTTGAAATCTTCGATTGGAACCCACGTTTTTATTGCACGGATTACCGACTCTACTGCAATATCTACAAACGTTTGTCTAAAGAATTTTCTTCGGTTCATCGCAGATGGCGCTGTAATCGTAGGAGTAGAAATGGGTACACAAGCGTAATTTACAACTTGCTACTGAATGGCCCTTGAATATCCAATGGCTGCGAAGGTAGGACACGCCAGTTTTTCATAACGTCTAATTGGAAACCCCATGCGCAACGTTGTAGTCCTCCGACATATCGAACAGAGGACTGCTCGATGCGCCACCGTGGCCGTGTAAGAACTACGACGTATCATAAAAGCCAGTAAGTACATTGCGACCAGAGCTCACGTATCGTGCAGAACAGATGGCGGCTCTAAACTGTACAATATTTGTGCAATGTTTATTGTCTGCACACCTACCTATCGTTTGGAGAACAAACCTGCAAGTGGACGATGAATGTTGCAACCACAGAAGAAAAAACCTAAAATGATCTTGATTCACAGAGAAAGTAGGAGAAATGTTAAGGCTGCTGTTCCCTTGTATGCCCAGCGTTTTCCAGAGAAAGCTCGCTCTCGTTCGTTCTTTTACAAGTTTGTGAACGACTTTATGTCTGAAGGCAGCGTGCAGACCGGCAAAAGAAAGCGAAGCAAACGTTGCATGGGGGCTTAATTAATTACAATGCAAATATTTTTTAATTTTAGTAGCTGACTGTCCGATTACGCAGTCTCGTAACCGGTGGGCCCTGACTAGTATTAGTCCGCAATCTGACTGCATAGAATAACAACAAAGAATGAAAGAAAACTTCCGTTAACACAATTAATTAATTAAGTCCCCAGCAACTATAAAACCTACGAAACAACAAAACACAAGTGTAACTGTTCTGTGTGTGGAAGTGTGATTCAACGTACACATCTGGCACGGTTCTTCCTCAATAAGACAAGGTATTTTAAGCACCATTTATACTGAAGTAATAAAAAAAACAGAAATACTATAATTGCACATAAAAACCAGAATTACACTCTAATACATGAACACAAGCCAGATGCTTTGTTGACTGAACCTGTGACCAAGAGACATTGTTAGTTAGGACATTTGAAATAATAATAAATAAAATTTATTACCTTCATATATATTGACGAAACATACACTCTGATCATTACAACATCCGCAATCGAACAGCATCGGCTGTCTAGCCCATCAGAACAACTGCATACAACATGCTCACAACTAGTCACGGCTACATCGGAACTCCTACTGCCCACTTCTCAATAAACACTCTCCACGACGCCTTCACGACAAGAACTCTCCGCTACCACATTCTCAACAAGCACTGCCAGTGGAGGCGGCTGAATAATACTCTTTGGCGCAATCTCTGGCGCTGTGACTCAGTGTAGCGACCTTTCATATGCCCCTCCTCCACGGCTAGAATTTGATGGTATTTTTGCCAGCATTGGTGGTGAAAATACCACAAAATTCGTCCAAAAAATACAGACAAAAATTAAAAAGTAATATTAATAAGTAAATATCACATAACTAAATAAATTTTGGCTTTGCACTGACCCTTCAATAACCTAATATATAAAATACAGTAAGGAATACAAATGCTTGCATACATGTGATTTTACATAATAGTTTACATAAGTATCATGTGGTTAAACAATTCAATCAATAGCGTCAGCAATGACGAATAGGTGCAGGTAAGAGTCTCATAACATCTCATAAACAGTAAACACACAAAAAATCAGTTTATACAAATATTCACATAAAATCCTTTCAATAGTTCAATAAACAAGTAGAACTCCTCAGAGTAGTTGACAGTTCCAACAGTAGCACCCAGCAATGATCAACAGGTGCAAATAACAGTCTCATAACATTTCATCAGCAGTATTTAAACAGCTTCAACAGTGGCACCCAAAAATGGCGAGCAGGCGCAGACACCAACAAGTGACATTATCTCAGTAGAAGCAGTCCATTAGTGGCACCCAGTAATGTTGAACAGGTGCAGACACCAACAAGTGACATCATTTCAGTAGAAGCAGTCCATCAGTGGAACCCAGCATTGTTGAACAGGTGCAGACACCAACAAGTGACATCATGTCATTAGAAACAGTCCATCAGTGGCACCCAGTAATGTTGAGCAAGTGCAGGTAACAGTCTATAATATTCACTATCACTAATCAGACAGTTCATCAGAGTTCATTAGCAGAAATTAAACATTTCCAAGTGGCACCCATCATGTTGAACAAGTGCAGGTAACAGTCCATAATATTCACTATCACTAATCAGACAGTTCATCGGAGTTCATTAACAGAAATTAAACATTTCCAAGTGGCACCTACCAATGTTAAGCAATTGCAGGTAACAGTCCATAATATTCACTGTCACTGATTAGACAGTTCATTAGCATAAATTAAACATTTCTAAGTGGCACACATCAATGTTGAACAAGTGCATGTATGAAAAACAGTTTGAATGCACACACAACTGTTTTTACAAAATTATTATCAATGCTCTTACACTAAACATACAAATTATAATAAACACACAAATGGTATCAGATAATTGTCATATTAACTATTACAAATACACAAATATCAGTAAACCTATAATACTTATGGGTGTCAGTGCAAGCCACAACAAACAAGTAAAATAATATTTAGGAGATAGGACGGTACCAATTATTTGGGATTAGGAAAGGAAAACACACAAAACACGCTCACTCATCTTTCATCCACATTAAGTACTACTGTGTAATTGAATAGTGTTAACTGTGTAAATGCAATTCTGTCCAAAATTTTATGTTCAACTTGTGTATCAAGTAGTAGTGGCAACAGTGTATAACAGTCAATAATAGTTAGTCAATGTCATAGTCATCATGTCAAGACCAATGTTTGCCAAGCCAGATCAAAATGTACGGTTGCTGAACAACTGTCAGTGTGCCAAGATATGCAAATACTTCCTCTCTCCAAAAAAAAAAAAAAAAAAAAGGTATATACTGCTCATTGATTTAACAAAGTGTGTGTGTAGACAATCTTCTTTCCACTTGAGTGTTCTAGTCTGCCATCTTCATCCTCCTTGTTCCATATAGACCAACAAAAAAAAAAAAAGCTCCTCACTTACTTTACCTCTTATCCACCAAAACTCCAATAATAATCATCATCATCACATAATCTTAATACTTCAATAATACCTGTTACGTCGATACATATAAACCTTATCATTAATATCATTTACCTTACCTCTTGTCCACCAAAACTCCAATAACCATCAACTTCACACAATCTCAATACCTCAATAATACCTCTTCAATATGTCGATACATATAAACCTAATTACCAACATCATTTCACTTCCATAACAACTCTTTCCTCTAGTCAGTCTCCTCGAACAAGTACAGACAAAATCCTAGTGCAAACTTCAATTTATCGTCCCATGCAATCCGAAGACACAATGTCCACACACAACCTCTGTGTAGTCCACCTGAGCCAAATCTTCTACTCATTATGAATCATAAAATACATTTTGGTTACCTTGCCCATCATAAAATAAAAGAAATGCATACATGACCTCTAACAGCCTTCAGTTTGAATAACTTTCAGTAAGTAGGTACGAGTACGTAGTATGAAAGATCACATAAGACTTTAAGTGAATAAATCGTAATATTTCACAGTGTGTACACCACTTCAAGAATCATAGAAAAACAGAAGCAAACATGTGCAGTATTTCTTGTGTCAAGTGTCACTTACTATTTCAATTGCTCACGAAGAATGCAGTGTAATAACTGTCAATGGTCTAAACCTAGTGTTGGTATTTCATGTCGTTATCTTCCTTTCTATTAGCATAAATTTATACAGCTTCCATAAAACCTCCAGCTCGTGTGACTTCGATGAAGTTTCTTGTACCAATGTCGTTCGTAGAATTATAGCAGTTCATTTTCTTCTCTTAAAATATAAGGCACTAAGCGTAGGCAAAACATGCAATAGCGAGTAAATATACCAGTGGAGAACAGAATGTCAACAAGTGGATGCAGCACAATCCCTATAACGAGTCTCTGTCAGGCGAACAATGTATAATTAACACCATACTGTGGCCTAAACTCCATGTTCGTACACCTTATATCAGCATTTCTATATACCAAATTAGAGTATATTTATGACAAAAAAACAGAAATGTGTAAATATACAATCCATACGCAAGCAGCAAATATGTATCTTACATAATGAACAGGTCATTAGCATCATTTCAGCATAAGCAAATAAATGTTCATATGTAATCTTAATAAGTAAACATGAAGGCGCAAGCAGATAAATCACAAAGTGTAACTTACATACGTAACCACATCAGCACAATTAATCAGGTGACAATTATAATTTAAATAAACAAGCACAGCAGGCACATAATAGAAAAATATGACATCAGTGAAAAAGCAGTGCAGCCAAGCGATGCATAATATACACAAGTAACAACCCTGTTCATTAATCAATCATTGTCAAAATCAGTTAATGTACGCAAGCACGTCGCTTCACAAGTAAATTCATAGAACATGAAATTTAGCACAAAGTATGAATCACGTAATCGCGAGCAGCAAATTACGTCTAAAGTACGTACCTAAGTGGAAATATGTTACCTGAAAAATAAACTCAATTAATAGTTACCTTTTTGTTTATTAGTTTCTTCTTCGAAATTACATTCTTCCTGAAAATTTCTCGATAGCAAGTCCTCTTAACGTCAGACACACACAGAATTAACCTGAAGTTCTTAAATATTTCATACAACCGTATCCTGAAAAATACTGAACGTTAATAACATAATTTATCAAGTCACTATAGCTTTATACTGAATTTAATCGGAGAAATTAGACTGTGTATTTGTTTACGGCTGTCAGTGCATTCGCACTGAGCGCTCGATCAGCTGTAGGTACGCGTGGCGCTCGATCAGCTGTAGGTATGCGTGACGTAGGAAGTAATTGTTTGCGGTCAACGACTGCCTTGTGCGGCGCGCAGATTTGAATGTTGCTTTGAGTGTGTGCCGCCGCCAGAACACGGCGCGGTATCCTTGTACTCTCCGTGTGTTTACGTATAACTGTTAGTTTCTCAAAAGTATGTCATTCCACAAAAATTTTAACGTTCGATATATGATGAATTCCCTTAGAGCGCCGAGATTTAAGAGTTTCTACTTCGACAGTGTTATCATGAATGATTTTGCGAACCCTATATGGACCGTTATAAAGCAGAAGAAATTTGCGACACAAGCCTTTTCCTTTGTGAGACAAACGGTGAGACTTAATTAACACCTTTTGACCAACTAACAAGGTTTTTAAACGACCAGGACGTTTAGCTGATTTCTCTCTTCCAGCAGCCACAGACGCAATATTTTGCAGAGCCAGGTTCACAACTACAGAATGCCGCAGTTTCCGTGTAGGTGGAAAAGGAACGATTTCAGAAATGTGATTTTTCGGTGCTTTATTTTTTAATTTCAGTATAGGCTGTAAAGAAGTCGAATCATTAGGGAGTTCATTCAGAATGTTTTGAAAAATATGAAGATACTGATCCCAAGTTCTGTGATGCTGATGACAATAAAGTCGACACAATTTATTGATTTCCTTCATCCATCTCTCTGAAGCATTAGATTGAGGGTGAAAAAGTGAAATGAAGATTGGTTTAATGTTACGACGCCGTAAAGTACGAAGCCAAATTTTAGAGCGAAACTGTGATCCATTATCTGATATAACCTTATCAACATGACCCACTTCTTTAAGAAAATGTTTGATGAAAGCGTTAGATACTGAACGAGCTGTTGCTTTGCGTAAAGGTGTAAAACACACATATTTTGATGTCAATTCCACTGCTACCAAAATGTACGCAAAACCATTAGTAGAACGAACCACTGGATAGAACAAATCGACTGCAGCCATGTCCTTTAATTTCGCTGGAATGATAGGAAACAACGGTGCTCTGTGAGAAATAGTTGGCGGCTTAGCCTTTTGACATAATTTGCATTTGGCAAGAACAGATCGAATACGTTTTTCCATATTACTGAAGTAGCAATTTTCTCGTAATTTATGAAAGCATTTTCTGGGACCAAAGTGTGCATAACTGAAATGTGTGTACCAAATCAATTTATTAACCCACTCATCAGGAATACAAACTAACCAAACTGAGTTGTCGACCGATTTTCGTTTAAAAAGAATATCATTGCGAACTAAATAATTCTGTCTGATCGCTACGCTTTCCTTTCTCCTCCACTTCTCCTTAATGTCCTTCCAGATTGGATCCTTATTTTGCTCCTTAGCGATGTCCTGGAGCGAAGACGAAATAAAATTCTCAAACGCAACACCTTGAATATACATCAAACAATAATTGTTTTCTTTGCAGTCCTCTTCAGCACTCTGTTTCAAACCCATAGGTGCACGTGATAAAGCATCAGCAATAATATTTGAAGATCCCTGTATGTAAACAATACTAAAGTCAAATTCCTGTAGATACAGCGCCCATCGTGACAATCTTCCATGAGTTAATTTTGTTGACATAAGAAATTCCAGAGCTCGATGATCGGTGTAAACCTTAGTATGTCTGCCAAACAAAAACGTGCGAAATTTTGTGAAAGCCCAAACAACCGCCAAAGCTTCAAGTTCCGTAATCGAATAATTCTTATCTGATTTAGAGAGAACACGACTTTCAAATGCAATAGTTTTCTGTACTTCAACGCCGTTTTCTTCTATCTCTTGAAATAAGTGTGCACCTAGGCCTTTGTATGATGAGTCCGTCGCCAAACAAAAATCTTTAGATGAATTCGGATGTGAAAGAAGTGGAGCAGCAACTAAAGCATCACGGAGTTGTTCAAATTCTGACTGAGCTTCCTCATCCCAACACCAATTAGATTTCCTTCCAGATAGTTCACATAAACGAGGTGTGGCCAAATCGTCCAATCTAACAAAGCGTCTAAGAAAATTACAGACACCAAGGAAACTACGAACATCACGTTTTGTGGTAGGAACAGCATAATTACGAATAGCGTCTAGTTTCTCTGGATCAGGAAGAATACCTTCTGTAGAAATAATGTGACCGAGAAATTTCACCTGAGAACGACCAAATTCAGATTTTTCCAAGTTCACTGGAATGCCAACTCTTCCAAAAATACGTAATAATGAATCCAAAATTTTGTTATGTTCACTCCAGGAACATTTAGCAGTAAGAATATCGTCAACATATGAAGTAATATTGTCACGAAGATAAACTGGTAAAATTTCGCTTAAACTACGAATGAATGCTACAGAAGATACAGCAAGTCCAAACGGTAATTTCCGAAATTGGTAACAGTTACCAAAGGCTAAAAAGGCAGTGTATTTTCTACAATCAGGGTGGAGTTCTATTTGCCAGAAACTTGCGCGCATATCAATCGTGGATGAAACTTTAATTCCATGGAAATGTTGAAGAAGTTCATCTAAATTTTGTGGACGGTCAGTTTCAGGAATGATGATATTATTTATCTGCCTGGAATCCAGAACCAAACGAATTGACCCATCCTTTTTAAGAACGACGTGTAATGGGCTGGTATAAGGACTGACTGCTGGCTCAATAATGCCTTGATCTAACATGTATTAAAGTTCACTCTTAACCTTGTCTCTGTAAGCCAAAGGAATAGCGTACGTTTTCCCCCGAAATGGTGTGTGTTCTTTTACTTTAAATAAATATTGTAAGCCTTGTATAGTTCCTGTGTGATGACTAAATACTGTAGCATGTGAAATCAAAATTTGGTGCAGCTCTTCTCTTGCAACGTCATCTGGCACTTCAGCTTTCTTAACCTTTTCATTAATTAATTCTTCGCTATTAATTATATCACCCATCCCGTCTCTGTATCTATTGTCATTCTCATGAATGAACACATTGTCGTCATAATACTCAGCGAAAACATCAGAAGTAAGAAACCTTAAACATTTTGTGTCTGATTCAGATTTTGTTAAACACTCTAAAAATTTCAAACTTCTCGGCATTCCGGCAACAGTCAAATTCACACTTCCTTCTTTAAAGTTTAAAATTGCCTTATGTGTGTTAAGAAACTCCATACCTAATATAATTTGTGTACTGAGTAATGGAACAATAATAAAATTAGCAGAAAATTCGTATCCTTGACAAATGAAATTTAAGTTGGTCTGTTGTTTGACTTCCACACTTTTTCCAGAAATAGCGCCTCGAATTGTAGTTTTATAAACAGGTAACACAGGACAAGCAATAGTTCTTACACATATACGAAAAACTGGTTCACTAATGACATTCAATGGGCTCCCAGAATCTAAAACTGCAGTGAACTTATTCTTACCCACACACACTTCAATAACAGGATGTAAAAATGCGTCTACCTTATTTTCCTTTTCGTCTAGCAAAATGTCTCTCATGTCTTCCAGGCGTACGTAGTGCAAAGTCGTAGTGTCATTACTTTCTGAACCGTCTATATTGCTGCCAGAAGCCGAAGCTACAAGTCATTGTCGATTGTTTGCGTCACGTCTTTGATTATTCGCGTCATTTCGCGGATCAATTTCTACTATTTGCACTTGTCTCTCTGAATTTCTGTCACGTGGAGGATGCCAATTAGGTCCCTCCCGTCTGTTACATGTAAATTCTTGGTTGCTCTGTTATTAAAATTTCTATTTTCCTGGCTATCTGCATGACTACTTCTTGTGTAATTTCGACTGTCACTTCTGAAATTATTGTTATATCTACTACCCTGGTTATTTCTGTAGTAAGAATTCCTATTATTGTATGAATAATTTCTGTCTTGGTGGTACCGATTACTGTTTCCGTATGATTGATCATTCCGGTAGGAATTTCCGTTATTATAATTGTCTGTGTAATTTCTGTTAGACCGTCTGTTATTGTCATAAGGCTGGTGTCTATTGTCCTGTCTGTTACGTCTGTCATTTTCAAAATTACCGCTATAACGTCCGTTCCGATCACTATCCCTTTTCTCTGAAAATCTATTGTAATTACTGTTACTGAAGAAATTACAAGAAGTCCCGTCGTCGTTGTCATACTCAAGTTCTTGTAGCAAAGTCTTAAAAGTCTCACTGTCGTCTTTACATCTTCCGGCTAAAGCAATTTGTCTTATGGATTGTGGCAGCTTAGTTAAACAAATGCGAATTAATTCAGTCGGGCTATAAGGGCTGGAAAGGAACTGATTCTTTCGAATCATGTCTTCAAAGTATTCTGCTGGCGTGCGGAACTCAGACTGTTTAAAATTACGCTGCATAATAAGACTATGTTTGACTCTGTCTTGCGTGTTTTCGGACCAATATGCCGATAGAAATGCATGATAAAAATCATTTAGATTATTACAATCTCTAATAAGTGCGCACATCGGCGTCGCCGGTTCGTTTTCTAAATATCCACACATAAATTCCAGTTTGTGACTTAGTGGCCAATTTGGTGGAAGTGCGTACATAAATTGATCTAACCATGAACATGGATGTATGTCATTCTTAGAATTGCGAAAGATCTTAAATTTCCGAACAGTTAAGAAGTGTTTATAGTCAAAGTTTTCTCCTCGTGGCGACAAAGACCTACCGCGTCTGTCTCAGTCCGATTGTCGATTATTGTCAAGTTCGCGCGCCTGGCGCTCTCTTATTGCTTCTCGTAAATGAGATAAATTACTTTCTTCAAACCCCTCTGCTATCTGTGATTCTAAATTTCTTCTACTGTCTTTTCCTACGATTTCACCTTCAATTTGTTTGACTTGCTTTCGTAATGCCTCAAATTCCCTTTTAACGCGTTCATTAAATTTTCCCTGATTTTCAACATGTTTATTTATGTTCTGGTACTCTTCGGTTTCTGAAAATGGCAATGGAGCTGTATCATCTGAATCTCTGTCCCCATTTAAACTAAGACTTGTCAATTTATCTGCAATCTCCTCAACTCTTTCCGATAAGTCACCTATTTGTTCTTTCTGTTTATTTACATCTTCCGTAAGTGTCGCGACTCGGGTTTCGGTATTGACACATTTAGTAGTTAACTGTTCATACTGTTGTGTTAGGTTATTTATTCTGTCATTTGGTACGGATTCCTCGATTCTTTCAAATATTTCTTCCTTATCGTGTGCACGTTGTAAATTTAACTCTGAAAATTTTTGTACTGTCACGCGATCTCTTTCTTCCTGTTTTTTATCCTGTTCCTTTTGTCTGATTTCTATTGAAATTAATCTATTATTGTGAGCATTCAATATCGGTTGTACTTCTTCTCTAATTTCTTTCTTTAATTCATCTTTCATGTTTTTGAAACATGTCCCTATTCGTGAATCTAACCGTGTTTCCATTGTTCCCATATCAGTTTCTAACCGTGTTGCCAAAGTTCCCATCTGTGATCCCAGTGAGTCTAACCGTGTTTCCATTGTTCCCATATCTGTTTTAATTTTTCCTATTTGTGATCCCATTGTTTTTAATTCAGATCCCAAATTTAATATTGCACTCATCAACTGCTCCATGTTAACTTGTTCGAAACTCTTTTCGCCCCTAACATTTCCCGCTAAACCAGCTTCCTTCGTCATAGCTGTAAAGCTATCTGTGTTCGATACAATTCCAGAATCTTCTGTCGTTAATCTCATATTCTGAAAATTTTTTGATTGTGAATAATTTTGAACTGGTTCTGGACTATTTTCCCGACTCACTAAATTGCTTTCTACGTCATTATTCATTATACTATTCATTATACTATGTTAACAATTTCGTCATTCTCACTATTCATCATTTTTGCCTTTTTCATCGATCACGTAATCATTTACAAAACATACAAAACTCGTACTATACGAAAATTACACACAATGACACTTTATCTCCAAGAATACCATTCACACGAAATGCTTCCCGACAAACACGATTAACGAACAATTGAAATCTTCATAATTGCACAAAATTGTCAAACCTGTATACAAGACAACAAAAATTAAATTCTGCAAAAATACCATTAGAAGAATGACAATTACCAAATCTACACATGCAATATAGACTACAATTACTAAACTACAAATTACTTCAACAATACTACTACTGTCTGCTATTTTTACTATCAGAAGATTCCAAAGGACGATCCGAAGCAGCGGTCGCCACGTGCATGGAGGCTTAATTAATTACAATGCAAATATTTTTTAATTTTAGTAGCTGACTGTCCGATTACGCAGTCTCGTAACCGGTGGGCCCTGACTAGTATCAGTCCGCAACCTGACTGCATAGAATAACAACAAAGAATGAAAGAAAACTTCCGTTAACACAATTAATTAATTAAGTCCCCAGCAACTATAAAACCTACGAAACAACAAAACACAAGTGTAACTGTTCTGTGTGTGGAAGTGTGATTCAACGTACACATCTGGCACGGTTCTTCCTCAATAAGACAAGGTATTTTAAGCACCATTTACACTGAAGTAATAAAAAAACAGAAATACTATAATTGCACATAAAAACCAGAATTACACTCTAATACATTAACACAAGCCAGATGCTTTGTTGACTGAACCTGTGACCAAGAGACATTGTTAGTTAGGACATTTGAAATAATAATAAATAAAATTTATTACCTTCATATATATTGACGAAACATACACTCTGATCATTACAACATCCGCAATCGAACAGCATCGGCTGTCTAGCCCATCAGAACAACTGCATACAACATGCTCACAACTAGTCACGGCTACATCAGAACTCCTCCTGCCCACTTCTCAATAAGCACTCTCCACGACGCCTTCACGACAAGAACTCTCCGCTAAAATAACTGTACTAGCGGCAGTGCACTATACAAGAAACCCCGCAAGTAAGCGCCCGCCAATTACACCGCGATTCCAGTACGTGCATAACTAGTATTGTCACAATACCACATCGTCGTAAGTATCATCCATACCACTTGTCATAGCGTCAAGAGCTTCATAGGTAGTGTTTTATGAATGGGCATGGGAACGAATGCATACGAACCCCATGTTCTTTGCAGACGAACTACTTTCTGATAAGTCTACATTCATAAGCCATGGCAGTGTTAACCGGCATAATATGCATTACTGGAGAGTAGACAATCCCCATTGGTTACGGCAAGTTGACCGTCAGCGTCCTTAGTCGGTTCACGTATGGTGTGACATCATGGGGAACACACTAATTGGTCCATATTTTATCGACGTGACGTTGAATGGACACAAATATCGAACTTTTTGGAACAGCAACTACCGATATTACTGCAGTATGTTGCCCTGGACATTCCTCAACGTATGTGGTGTCAGATGACGGCTGCCAGCGCATTACACAATTGAAGCACGGGAGGTATTAGGCCGTGTTTACACTGGTAGGTGGATCGGCAGACGTCGCCCTGTTAATTAGCCCGCCAAGTCACCAGATTAGACGTCACCGGATTACTTTCTGTGGGGATATTTAAGCGATAAGGTGTGCCAGCAATATGCCAACACCGAGCGAGGTGGCGCAGTGGTTAGCACACTGGACTCGCATTCGGGAGGACGACGGTTCAATCCCGTCTCCGGCCATCCTGATTTAGGTTTTCCGTGATTTCCCTAAATCGCTTCAGGCAAATGCCGGGATGGTTCCTTTGAAAGGGCACGGCCGATTTCATTCCCCATCCTTCCCTCACCCGAGCTTGCGCTCCGTCTCTAATGACCTCGTTGTCGAGTTGACGTTAAACACTAATCTCCTCCTCCTCCTCCAATATCCCAACAGGCCGTGAAGACACAGTCGACCGCATCAGAAACACCTATGCTGACATTCCCGCAGATATGCTTCTTCCCTTGTACAATCATCTAAAAAGCGGATCACTAAGCTACGCTTGAACATTTAGTCTAATTGGAAAAGTACAGTAACAGTCGCCTCCACCCACGGCCACAGTTGCGCACTGAGTAAAAAATGGTTCAAATGGCTCTGAGCACTATGGGACTTAACATCTGAGGTTATCAGTCCCCTAGACTTAGAACTACTTAAACCTAACTAACCTAAGGACATCACACACATCCATGCCCGAAGCAGGATTCGAACCTGCGGCCGTAGCAGCAGCGCGGTTCCGGATTGAAGCGCCTAGAACCGCTCGGTCACAACGGCCGGCGCGCCGAGTAGTCCCCTTTCGACATGTCGGAGGAATACAACGTTACAAAAGGAGTTTGCAATTAGAATTAATGAAATACTGGTCCGTCCTACCCCTACAGCATGGAGTGGGATCCCACGTACCGCTAGATATTCAAGAGCCATTGAGTGCCATGTCGTAAATTACGCTTGTGTACCCATTTCTATTCCTCCGATTCGGTAGAAAAATAAAAAGTTTGTCAAGCAAATGTTGTTTGGCTACTACATTAACCAGCATGACTGCCTTTGTTATAACTTTGTTCGTTTCGAAGACATGTAAACGAGCAGCTGAAATTCGAGTGTTATGGAATATCATTTACTTCGGTAGTTGTATCTCCAAATTGAACTCATTCTTAACTCTCAAACACGCTTTATCATAAACTTGAATTATTTGGCAGCATGTATTTGTATTTCTCTTAAAAAATTTAAACTGAAACGTGCTGCCGAAAATAATTTTTAAAAAATGTTGCACTTGGAGCCTAATCTGAAATAGTCGGGATATATGGAATGCGTTGCAGAAATGCGGATCGTCATGTAAGTTTGCGATTGATCTCTGTTTAAACTCTTAAAAGAATTTCTTATGAATAACAGAAAAAAATCATTTATTCGGCAACAAATGTGATACGATTATTAACTTCAAAACAAAGATTGAAACAATTATATATTTGTGTAGTAGAGGTGATTCGTTTTACATTCATCTATTTGCGTAAGTCACAACTCTCATCTTCCTTTTCGGCAGCTGCACAGTCAAGGTGACTGGGCCTTATGAAATACCAAGTATTCCACATTGCCGTACATATCATCTTGGTCGTCAGGACAAAACAACGGAATTAGCTGTAACCATAGCCACAAATCGAGCAATGCACAATGATCTCTCTTTTACTTAATAAAGTGCATAATTGTAATCGTTAGAATAAATTTTAAATAATTACTGCGGTTTTTTACTTGCAGAGGGAAAAAGGAGTTTTTAAAGAAAAAACTGAACATAATTTTAAAAATTCGTAACTGACTAATTAGTTGTCTGTAAGTTCTGAATCTGGTCCAATAATCAGAAAAGGAGTTGAGCAATGCTTTCCAAACATTTCACGTCTCTATCTATCGAAGTTTCGGATATAATGGCTCACCAACATTGCAATTTTAACATTGTAGGTATGGGGCATACTTCCCTTAAGGATAAGATGTAATATTGCCATATTAGTATTAATATTGAAGTAGCCTAATCTAGATTGTGTAGTAGTAATGAAAGTTTGCTTACTAAATCTGGTTTCTGTGTCTGTCATGTTTTAATGTATTATGTCAGTCAGACGGTTTGGCCCGTACCAAAGGTAGGGGCCTCGCAACTAATTTAATTCTTTGGACACAATGCCAAGGTTGAATAAGAAGTGTACAGATGAGGGTAGAGGGGAGTGGCCCAGCACTGTCATGAAACAAGCGGTTCAAGTGTTTGGAAGATGAAATGGCGAAAGGGCTGCTGCCGATCGTTTTAAATTCCTGGAACTATGCTGCAAAAGCGATTAAAATTATTTTAGGGAATCAGGAGATATCTATGACTCCATGAATGTGGTTTTTCAAGTCAACAATTGTCGAAAGTTACGAAGAAATATTTGTAGCACAGATGAGAGATTTAAATTTCAGGTTAATGCAGCTACACTCTGGAACAGAATTAAAGGATCACTTTTGAGAAACCTCATCATTCTCACACTTTGCCACACTTAAATTTGAAATTTGGCTCAAAGGTGTCTACAACCTTCCTCTATAACGGTTCAAAAGCATGCCGCCCTGCGACGTAATCCTCGGGCTCCGCGATGCTTCGAACAGCAAGACATGGACACAAGCAGAAAAAAGGCCACAGCTCAAAAGTTCATCTGAGTTGTGATGTGGGTTATTGATGTCGCATTGGCACCAGATTTGACCACAATTTTGCCCAATGCCGCGATGGACGTGTCACACGATCAGAAGGTCGTCACATCCCCTCTTATCCATACTCATCACTTCTTTTGACGCCTTTCCGTTGGAGGTCAGAACTGCGACGCCCAGCGTTGAAGTCACGCGATTTTCTTAAGAGCGGCAGAGGAAAACATTCCAGACACACCGCAGCTCAGAATCGGCATGAAAAGACCGCAGGGGGTGACACGAATTACGTCAATGAAACCACACCTTTCCCTGGGTCGTTGATTCCCACACATTTCACGGCCGAAGATGAAAGATCGTAGAGTGACGAGCAACAGGACAAGGCTCTTCAGTACCTTGACACTGAGGACACCTTCGGGCGTTTCATCCCTTCTTTAAGCATATTATGGGGTAGCATGCCTTTCGAGCGTGATCACACATATTTGGAGCGCACCACAACCATAATTTTTGCTCTCTTGTACAGGTTTGGAACTAGGAAGCGTTCAAAACTATTCGACAAAATTGGAAATTTGTGTTAAGGTCCTGTGGGACCAAACAGCTGAGGTCATCGGTCCCTAGACTTGGACATTACTTAAAATAACTTAAACTAACTTACGCTAAGGACGACACACACACCCACGCCCGAGGGAGGACTCGAACCTCCAACGGGGGCAGCCGCGCGGACCGTGGCAAGGCGCCTCAGGTAGCGTGGCTACCCCACGCGGCTATTCGACAAAATTCGGACATGATCTTTAGCAGTTAAGGGTGCTTACGGTTATTCAGCGCTGCTGTTTCGTATCCTCCTGCGGCGTGATAACGGGGGGATGTGAAACGTATGAATAAAATGGCAAACGGTCACTCTAAGACCACCCTCTTCGGCAAAACCGTCGGCGGCACCCGCTCACCTTTACGGAGAATTTTAAAAATGTAACCGTAAAAGACTCTGCGACGAAGTCCCGATTCTGGATTGCGTGGTACCAAGAGCAAGAACTGCTGTGTAACGGCGGAAGAACTGCAGCGTAGCCTGCCTGCAAGCATCTGGGACTCCCATCACGGGTGCCATCTGTACAGGCACATTTTTAAGACGATCAACAAAGGCGTGTGTGAATGGCACCGACGGTTCTGCCAAAGGGGGTGGGTAGTCTTAGAAGCACACTTCCTTGCCTGCGTCAATATCGCATCTTCCCATGGTCACGCCACATGAGGACGCAAAACTGGAATGGTGAAAAAGGATAAGCACACTTTGCTGCTTCGGATTACGTTTAAATTTCGTCGAATCGTTTTGAATGGTTCCTAGTGGTTCCGCCCTGTGCGGTCGCGCAGCGCTCCAAACATATGCGATCATGTTCGATGATGATGTAGTTCCACAATGTTCTTAGAGAAGTGTTGCAATGCCCGATGGTATAAGCAGTGCCAAAGCTTCTAAAGAACGTCTTCAGTTGCGAACTGTCGTTTACGACTGGAAATGTAGGGAAAGAAAAACAATGTGCACTCCGTGTGCATACCGGTTGAGTCATTCCAGATGTGGAAACGGTCCTCCCGGATGCCATGAAGAGCACAGAGTGCAACCAATTGCAGGTGGTTGCTCACGTCGGTACCAATGATGTGTGTCACTTTGGGTCAGAACAGATTCTCTCTGGTTCCGAGCGGCTAACAGAAGTGGTAAAGGCTGCCAGTCTTGCTTGCAAGATGAAAGCAGAGCTGACCATTTGCAGCATAGTCGACAGGACCGATTGCGGACCTCTGGTACAGAGCCGAGTGGAGGGTCTGAATCAGAGGCTCAGACGGTTCTGCGACCGTGTAGGCTGCACACTCCTCGACCTGAGCCAAAGGGTGGTTGGGTTTCAGGATCCGCTGAATAGGTCAGATGTCCACTACACCCAGAGGGCGGCTACACGGGTAACAGGGGCTGTGTGGCGTGGACTGGACGGTTTTTTAGGTTAGAGGGTCTCGGGAAAACACAAGAAGTGCTTCAGTCCCAAACGGTGCAGGCTGAACACAGGAAGAACGTAGATACGGGAGCTATTGGAATAACAGTTGTAAATTGTCGTAGCTGGGAAAGTGCCAGAGCTCCAAGCGCTAATAGAAAGCACTAATGCTCAAATCGGTATGGGCACTGAAAGCTGGCTAAAGCCGGATATAAGCTCAGCCGAAATTTTTGCGAAAAACTTAACGGTGTTCCGAAAGGATAGGCTAAACACGGCTGGCGGTGGCGTGTTTGTTGCTGATAGAAGTAGTTTAATTCGTCGCGAAATTGAAGTAGATATTTCCTGTGAGTTAGTATGGGCAGAAGTCATTGTTGGGAACAGGAATAAAATAACAACAGGATCCTTTGACAGACCTCTCAATTCAGATGATACAGTTGCTGAAAGGTTCAAAGAAAACTTGAGTTTTATCTCAAACACGTACTCGGCTCATGCGATAATAGTTGGTGGTGACTTTAATTTACCCTCGATATGTTGGCAAAAATACATGGTCAATTCCGGAGGTTGGCATTAAATATCATCCGAAATTCTGGAAACGCATTCTCTGGAAATTATTTCGAGCAGTTAGTTCATGAGCCCACGCGAATAGTAAACGGTTGTGAAAACACACTTGACGGCAGCAAAAAAATGGCTCTGAGCACTATGGGACTTAACTGCTGTGGTCATCAGTCCCCTTGAACTTAGAATTACTTAAACCTAACCAAGCTAAGGACATCACACACATCCATGCCCTAGGCAGGAGTCGAACCTGCGACCGTAGCGGTCGCGCGGTTCCAGACTGTAGCGCCTAGAACCGCTCGGCCAGTACGGCAGGCAGCAACAAATAATCCTGAGTTAATAACGAGCATCAAAACCGACACTGTGATTAGTGAACACAGGGTTGTCGTAGCGAGATTGAATATTGTAATCCCCAGCTCCTCCAAAAATAAGCGAAAAATATACCTATTCAAAAAAGCAGATAAAAATTCACTTGATGCCTTCCTGAGAGACAATCTCCACTCACACGAAATTAATAATATAAGTGTAGACCAGATGTGGCTTGAATTCAAAGAAATAGTATCGGCAGAAATTGAGAGATTTATACCAAATAAATTAACAAACGACGGAGCTGATCCTCCTTGGTTCACAAAACGGGTTGGAACACTGTTGCAGAAACAACGAAACAAACATGCCAAATTTAAACAGACAAAAAATCCCCAAGATTGGCGATCTCTTACAGAAGCTCGAAATTTAGCGCGAACTTCAATGTGAGATGCCTATAACAGTTTCTACAACGAAACTTTGTCTCGAAACCTGGCAGAAAATCCAAAGAGGTTCTGGTCGTATGTGAAGTATATTAGCGGCAAGAAACAATCAATGCCTTCTCTGCGCGATAACAATGCAGATACCATCGAAGACAGTGCTGCAAAAGCAGAGTTACTAAATACAGCCTTCCGAAATGCCTTCACAAAAGAAGACGAAATAAATATTCCAGAATTAGAATCGAGAACAGCTGCCAACATGAGTAACGTAGAAGTAAATATCCTCGGAGTAGTGAAGCAACTTAAGTCACTTAATAAAATCAAGTCTTCTGGTCCAGACTGTATACCAATTAGGTTCCTTTCGGAGTATGCTGACGCATTAGCTCCATACTTAACAATCATATACAACCGTTGGCTCGACAACAAATCCGTACCCAAAGACTGGAAAGTTGCACAGGTCACACCAGTATTCAAAAAAGGTAGTAGGAGCAATTCACTAAATTACAGGCCCATATTTAACGTCAATATGCAGCAGGATTTTGGAACATATATTGTGTTCAAACACTATGAATTACCTCGGAGAAAACTGTCTATTGACACACAGTCAGCATGGGTTGAGAAAACATCGTTCTTATGAAACACAACTAGCTCTTTATTCAAATGAAGTGTTGAGTGCTATTGACAAGGGATTTAAGATCGATTCCGTATTTCTGGATTTCCGGAAGGCTTTTGACACTGTACCACATGGTCGGCTTGTACTGAAATTGAATGCTTATGGAATATCGTCTCAGTTATGTGGCTGGATTTGTGATTTCCTGTCAGAGAGGTCACAGTTCGTAGTGTGACGGAAAGTTATCGAGTAAAACAGAAGTGAATTCTGGCTTTCCCCAAGGTAGTGTTATAGGTCCTTTGCTGTTCCTTATCTATACAAATGATTTGGGAGACTAATAAAGTCATCATAAGACCAAAACAAACTGCAAAACGATTTAGAAATGATATCTGAATGGTGCAAAAGTTGGCAGTTGACCCTAAATAACGAAAAGCGTGAGGTCATCCACATGAGTGCTAAAAGGGATTCGTTAAACTTCGGTTACACAATAAATCTGTCTAATGTAAAAGCCGTAAATTCAACTAAATACGTAGGTATTACAATTACGAACAACTCAAATGGAAAGAACACATAGAAAATGTTGTGGGGAAGGCTAACCAAAGACTGCGTTTTATCGGCAGGATACTTAGAAAATGTAACAGATCTACTAAGGAGAGTGCCTGCACTACGCTTGTCCGAACTCTTTTAGAATACTGCTGCGCGGTGGGATCCCTACCATATAGGACTGACGGAGTACATCGAAAAAGTTCAAAGAAAGGCAACACGTTTTATATTATCGCGAAATATGGGAGGGAGTGTCACAGAAATGATACAGGATTTGGACTGGACATCATTAAAAGAAAGGCGTTTTTCGTTGCGACGGAATCTTCTCACGAAATTCCAATCACCAACTATCTGCTCAGAATGCGAAAATATTTTGTTGACACCGACCTACATATGGAGAAACGATCACCACGATAAAATAAGGGAAATCAGAGGTACGGAAAGATATAGGTGTTCGTTCTTTCCGCGCGCTATACGAGATTGGAATAATAGAGAACTGTGAAGGTGGTTCGATGAACCCTCTGCCAGGCACTTACATGTGATTTGCGTAGTATCCATGTAGATGTAGATGGAATCACTGCCGCAAGGATAGGGGTGATTCGTTGATGCCATTTATGTCATCCCCCGGTGACTTTTCGTGCCGACTCCAAGCGGCGGTGTGTCTGGAATGTTTTTCTCGGTCACTCATAACATTTCAACGTAGGGCGTCGCGGTTCTTGCCTCTATCGTATAGACGTCAAAAGAACGGGTGAAATATGGGTAAGAGGTAATGTGACGACCTCCCGATCGCGTGACACTCCACGGTGGCATTGGGCAGAACTGTTCTCAAATTGGTGCCAATGTGACGACATTAACCCACATTACACGTCACATGATCTTTCGAGCAGTGTCCTTTTTCTTCACATGTGTCGACACCTTACTGTATGAAGCATAGTTAAGCCCGAGGTTGATGTCGCAGGGTGGTATACTTCTGCACCTTTGAGCCAAATTTCAAACTTAAGAGGTGCAATGGTTGGGAATTGCGGGGTTCAGAAAAACTGACTCTTTAATTCTGTTGCGCGGTGTAGCTAAGATTGAGTTTCAAAAGATGGCCTACGGTTTGACTGAAAATTTAAAGTTTTTTTAGTGATTTAACAGAGAAGAGCTTGGACAGGTAAAGATTTCTATGAAAAGTTTATGAAGAAGCATCCAGAAATATCTTACAGAAAACTTTGAGTTCACAAGTTTCATGCTTGGCTCAGATTCAATCGACCAAAACATTTTTTGTTATCTTGTACTTCTCATATATAAAAAGATTTATTTGTTTTTAAACTTACGTTTTGTTATATGTCCCCTACTACTATGCGACACTCTTCTTAATATCTCGAATCGTAAGTCCTGGAAAATCTTTTTTTTACTGTGCGTCGATATTATTAGATACTTTTTTTCGCCACTTACACTAAAAAAGTACAAGCAAAGAATTTATGCAGTTATTTAGTATTTCAAGACAACAAAAACTAATTTTATACCAACTTTTGCTTAAACCTATCGTGGTTGATGGGGTACATATGTTCCACTAGCATATTACACACTTTAGAGCGCTGAGGCGTCTACATCTCATGTCTGTCTATTGCTAGCATGTAGTGAGATGCTTTCGGAACTTGGAGAAAATACTACGGCCCACGAAGTGGATGTAGGGAACACGGTCAGGGACCAAATGGAGCAGCGTGTTTTTGTACAGTGTCTGTTTCACAAAAATCGGATCATATCACCATCTTCCCCATTCCAAAGATGTCTGAACTAATTGTGCTTTCTTATACAGTGAAGCGCCAAAGAAACTGGTATGAGCATGCGTATTCAAATACGAAGATATGTAAACAGGCAGAATACGGCGCTGCGATCGGCAACACATATATAAGACAACAAGTGTCTGGCGCACTTGTTAGATCGGTTACTGCTGATAAAATGGCTGGTTATCAAGTTTTGAGTTTGAACGTTGTAGTTGGCGCACGAGCAATGCGACACAGCATCTCCGACGTAGCGATGGAGTGCGGATTTTCACGTACGACCATTACACGAGTGTACCGTGAATATCAAAAATCCGATAAAACATCAAATCTCCAACATCGCTGCGGCTGCGAAAAGATCCTGCAAGGACGAGACCAACGACGACTGATGAGAATCTTTCAGCGTGACAAAAGGACATCCCTTCCGAAAATTGCTGTACATTTCAGAGCCGGGCCATCAGCAACTATCAGCTTGCGAACCATTCAACGAAACATCATCGGTATGGACTTTCGGAGCCGAAGTCCCAGTCGTGTAGCCTTAATGACTGCACGACACAAAGATTTACGCCTCGCATGGGACCGTCAACACCTCTTGGGCTGTTGATGACTGGAAACATGTTGCCTTGTCGGACGAGTCTAGTTTCAAATTGTATCGAGCGGATGGACATTTATGGGTATGGAGACAACCTGATGAATCCATGGACCCTACGTGTCAGCAGGGGCTGTTCAAGCTAGAGGAGATTCTGTAATAGTGTGGGGCGTGTACAGTTGGAGTGATATTGGAGCCATGATACATTTACATACGACTCTGACAGGTGACACGTACGTAAGCATCCTGTCTGATATCCTGCATCCATTCATGTCCATTGGGCATTCCGCCCGACTTGGGCAATTCCAAAAGGACAATGCGACACCCCACACGTCCACAATTGCTACAGAGTGGCTTCAGAAACACTCGTGTGAGTGTAATCATTTCCGCTGGCCACCAAACTCCCCAGACATGAACGTTGTTGATCATATCTGGAATGCCTTGCAACATGCTGGTCAGAAAAGATCTTCACCCTCTCGTACTCTTACGGATTTATGGACAGCCATGCACGATTCATGGAGCCAGTTCCCTCCAGCATTACTTCAGACATTAGTCGTGTCCATGCCACGCCGTGTTGGCGGTACTTCTGTGTGCTCACAGGGGTCCTACACGATATCAGACCGATGTACCATTTCTTTTGACTCTTCTATGTTCATCAGAGACATTACCTTGAAACATTAGTACGCATCTCACTAATTCTGCTGATTAGTGCATGACCATACGTAGTGGGACGTACACTGATCAGAACATTAGGAGCATCTGCCTAATACCCGGTACGTCTACCTTTGGCATATATAACAGTGGCAACGCGCCGTAGCTTGGAACCAATGAGGCCTTCGTAAATCTCTGAAGGTAGTTGGCACTACATCTGCAGACACACGTAATTTAATTGCCGTCAATTACGGAGAGGGAGGGGGGAGGGGGGATCGATGAGCTCTGACGTCATGTTCAGTCACATACTAGATGTGTTCGATCGGGTTCAGATCTGGCGAGTTGGGGTCCAGCAATTAGAATTTGCCTCTGTGTTCCTCGAACCACGCCTTAAAACTTTTTACCTTTCGACAGAGCGTATTATCTCCAAGGAAAATGCCACAACCGTCGGGAAACATGATTGTCATGAATGGGTGTACGTGACCTGCAACCAGTATAAGATACTCCTTGGCCGTCATGGTGCCTCGCACGAGCCTCACTGGACCGATGGATGTCTACGTGAATGTTCCCCAGAGCACAATGGAGCCGCCACCAGCTTGTCTCCATCCCACAGTACACCACAGTTCCCCCGGAAGATGACGAATTCGCGCCCTCCCATCGGCATGATCAAGAAAGTATCAGGATTCATCAGCCATGCGCCAGCGTCCAGTGAAAATAGTCACGTGCCCATTAGCAGTTACGATATCGTGGTATTAACATAGGCACATGCATGGTTCGTCGGCTGCGGAGACCCACCGTACGGTGTGTTCCGTACACTGTGTGTTCATACACACTTGTACTCTGCCTGACATTAAAGTGTGATGTCAGTTCCGCCACAGTTTGCCGTCTTTCCCGTTTTACCAGTCTAGCCAGCCAACAACATCCGACATCTGTAATGAGGAGTGGCCGCCCAACCCCACGACGTCTGGTTTCACCTAGCTTTCGCCACGTGAATAAGACACTCACTACAGCTCTCCTCGAACAACCGACAGGTCGAACAGTTTCCGAAGTGCCGAGCCTCCGGTCCATCACAATCTGCCCTCGGTCGAGATAGCGCGCCGTCCCCATTCTAGACGCGAACAGCATCTCACTGATACTACATGTACTGTCTGATTAGTAGTCATTCCTCGTCAGGAAAGCTGCCACAGTCTGGACGGGTTTATAACGATAGCAGGTGGGTGGTCATAATTTTCTGGGTGATCAGCGTATATGCACCAGAAAACTTGATAGGATATAGAAAACATTGCCATGTGGTATGTCAAAACCATTTTCAAATGTTATGTCGAAAACTTGTGTGTGGTATTTCACGTTATTCACCGTCAGGAGAATAAATGTGTTTCGGTACAGATTTGTTATACTTCTTCCATAATTGCCATCCTGATAAAATTATTCCAAAATTAAATACACTACTGGCCATTAAAAATGCTACACCAAGAAGAAATGCAGATGCTAAACGGATATTCATTGGACAAATATACACTCCTGGAAAAGGAAAAAAGAACACATTGACACCGGTGTGTCAGACCCACCATACTTGCTCCGGACACTGCGAGAGGGCTGTACAAGCAATGATCACACGCACGGCACAGCGGACACACCAGGAACCGCGGTGTTGGCCGTCGAATGGCGCTAGCTGCGCAGCATTTGTGCACCGCCGCCGTCAGTGTCAGCCAGTTTGCCGTGGCGTACGGAGCTCCATCGCAGTCTTTAACACTGGTAGCATGCCGCGACAGCGTGGACGTGAACCGTATGTGCAGTTGACGGACTTTGAGCGAGGGCGGATAGTGGGCATGCGGGAGGCCGGGTGGACGTACCGCCGAATTGCTCAACACGTGGGGCGTGAGGTCTCCACAGTACATCGATGTTGTCGCCAGTGGTCGGCGGAAGGTGCACGTGCCCGTCGACCTGGGGCCGGACCGCAGCGACGCACGGATGCACGCCAAGACCGTAGGATCCTACGCAGTGCCGTAGGGGACTGCACCGCCACTTCCCAGCAAATTAGGGACACTGTTGCTCCTGGGGTATCGGCTAGGACCATTCGCAACCGTCTACGTGAAGCTGGGCTACGGTCCCGCACACCGTTAGGCCGTCTTACGCTCACGCCCCAACATCGTGCAGCCCGGCTCCAGTGGTGTCGCGACAGGCGTGAATGGAGGGACGAATGGAGACGTGTCGTCTTCAGCGATGAGAGTCGCTTCTGCCTTGGTGCCAATGATGGTCGTATGCGTGTTTGGCGCCGTGCAGGTGAGCGCCACAATCAGGATGCATACGACCGAGGCACACAGGGCCAACACCCGGCGTCATGGTGAGGGGAGCGATCTCCTACACTGGCCGTACACCACTGGTGATCGTCGAGGGGACACTGAATAGTGCACGGTACATCCAAACCGTCATCGAACCCATCGTTCTACCATTCCTAGACCGGCAAGGGAACTTGCTGTTCCAACAGGACAATGCACGTCCGCTTGTATCCCGTGCCACCCAACGTGCTCTAGAAGGTGTAAGTCAACTACCCTGGCCAGCAAGATCTCCGGATCTGTCCCCCATTGAGCATGTTTGGGACTGGATGAAGCGTCGTCACACGCGGTCTGCACGTTCAGCACGAACGCTGGTCCAACTGAGGCGCCAGGTGGAAATGGCATGGCAAGCCGTTCCACAGGACTACATCCAGCATCTCTACGATCGTCTCCATGGGAGAATAGCAGCCTGCATTGCTGCGAAAGGTGGATATACACTGTACTAGTGCCGACATTGTGCAAGCTCTGTTGCCTGTGTCTATGTGCCTGTGGTTCTGTCAGTGTGATCATGTGATGTATCTGACCCCAGGAATGTGTCAATAAAGTTTCCCCTTCCTGGGACAATGAATTCACGGTGTTCTTATTTCAATTTCCAGGAGTGTATTATACTAGAACTGACATGTAATTAGATTATCACGCAATTTGGGAGCATAGATCCTGAGAAATCAGTACCCAGAACAACCACCTCTGTCCGTAATAACGCCCTTCATACGCCTGGGCATTGAGTCAAACAGAGTTTGGATGGCGTTTACAGGTACCGCTGCCTATGCAGCATCAACACAATACCACAATTCATCAAGAGTAGTGACTGGCGTATTGTGACGAGCCAGTTGCTCAGTCACCATTGACCACACGTTTTCAATTGGTGAGACATCTGGAGAATGTGCTGGCCAGGGCAGCAGTCGAACATTTTCTGTATCTAGAAAGGCCCGTACAGGACCTGAAACATGCAGTCGTGCATTATCCTGCTGAAACGTAGGGTTTCGCAGGGATCGAATGAAGGGTAGATACACGGGTCGTAGCACGTCTGAAATGTAACGTCCACTATTCAATGTGCCGTCAATGGGAACAAGAGATGACCGATACGTGTAACCAATGGCACCCCATACCATCGCGCCGGGTGATACGCCAGGATGGCGATGACGAATACATGCTTCCAATGTGCGTTCACCGCCATGTTGCCAAACACGGATGCTACCATCATGATGCTGTAAACAGAACTGGGATTCATCCGAAAAAATGACGTTCTGCCATTCGTCGCCCAGATTCATAATGGAGTACACCATCGCAGGCACTCCTGTCTGTGATACAGCGTCAAGGGTAACCGCAGCCATGGTCTCCGAGCTGATAGTCCATGCTGCTGCAAACGTCGTCGAACTGTTCGTGCAGATGGGTGTTGTCTTGCAAACGTCCCCATCTGTTGACTCAGGAATCGAGACGTGGCTGCACGATCCGTTACAGCCATGCGGTTAAGATGCCTGTCATCTCGAGTGCTAGTGATGCGAGGCCGTTGGGATCCAGCTCGGCGTTCCGTATTACCCTCCTTAACCCACCGATTCCATATTCTGCTAACAGTCGTTGGACCCCGACCAACGCGAACAGCGATGTCGCGATACGACAAACCGCAATCGCGGTAGTCTACAATCCGACCTTTGTCAAAGTCGGAAACGTGATGGTACGCATTTCTTCGCCTTACATGCGGCATCACAACAACATTTCACCAGGCAACGCCGGTCAACTGCTGTTTATGTATGAGAAATCGGTTGGAAACTTTCCTCATGTCAGCACGTTGCAGGTGTCGCCACCGGCGCCAACCTTGCGTGAATGCTCTGAAAATCTAATCATTTGCATGTAACAGCATCTTCTTCCTGTCGGTTAAATTTCTCGTCTGTAGCACGTCGTCTTCGTGGTGTGGCTATTTTAATGGCCAGTAGTGTATTTAACTCTGAAAATCATAGGTTCACATGAAAAAATGGATCTAGTTAGTTTGAGGGACACGTGTGTCCCAGTTCACCGATATTCAAAGTCGACCTGCTTAAAATTTCTTTTCGTTGTGAGGCATTTTATTTATCACAAAGGTAGACAGGTTTGACCCTTCGATTGTCAATTACATGCATATGCTAAACAAATTTTAACGATAGAAGTGTTCTCTTAATTCTTACCGATGCTAGTCAGGGTGGACAGCCTGTATGTGTTACAACCGAAACAATGTGAGTACGGCAAGCGGAGCGCATAGGTTGGAATGTGCTCTGCAGCGGCGTCCGCCCGTGGCGGCGGCAGAGCGCGGGCCAGTAGACGGCAGACAGTAATCTGGCGCCAGATTGGACGGTGGCGCCGCGGGCAGCCGTAATCCGTCACGGCGCGTCATCGGCAATCCGACGCCCCGAGCCGCGCCAAGCCGGGGCGCCAATCCCACAGCTCCGTGGGCGCCTCCAGTCGTCGCGTGCCTCTGGACTCGACAACACTGTGCCATACCATATCTACACTACTGGCCATTAAAACTGCTACACCACGACGATGACGTGCTACAGGCGCGAAATTTAACCGACAGGAAGAAGATGCTGTGATATGCAAATGATTAGCTTTTCAGAGCATTCACACAAGGTTGGCGCCGGTGGCGACACCTACAACGTGCTGACATGAGGAAAGTTTCCAACCGATTTCTCCTGCACAAAGAGCAGATGACCGGCGTTGCCTGGTGAAACGTTGTTGTGATGCCTCGTGTAAGGAGCAGAAATGTCTACCATCACGTTCCCGGCTTTGATAAAGGTCGGATTGTAGCCTGTCGCGATTACGGTTTATCGTATCGCGATAGTGCTGCTCGCGTTGGTCGATATCCAATGACTGTTACCCGAATATGGAATCGGTGGGTTCAGGAGGGTAATACGGAACGCCGTGCTGGATGCCAACGGCCTCGGATCACTAGCACTCGAGATGACAGGCATCTTATGGGCATGGCTGTAACGGATCGTGTAGCCACGTCTCGATCTCTGAGTCAACAGATGGGGACGTTTGCAAGACAACAACCATCTGCACGAACATTTTGACGACGTTTGCAGCAGCATGGACTATCAGCTCGGAGACCATGGCTGCAGTTACCCTTGACGCTGCACCACAGATAGGAGCGCCTGCAATGCTGTACTCAACGACGAACCTGGGTGCACGAATGGCAAAACGTCATTTTTTCGAATGAATCCGGGTTCTGTTTACAGCATCATGATGGTCGCATCCGTTTGGCGACATCGCGGTGAACGCACATTGGAAGCGTGTATTCGTCATCGCCAAGCTAACGTATCACTCGGCGTGATGGTATGGGGTGCCATTGGTTACACGTGCCGGTCACCTCTTGTTCGCATTGACGGCACTTTGAACAATGGACGTTACATTTCAGATGTGTTGCGACCCGTGGCTCTGCGCTCCATTCAATCCCTGCGAAACCCTACGTTTCAACAGGATAATGCACGACCGCATGTTGCAGATCCTGTACGGGCCTTTCTGGATACAGAAAATGTTCGACTGATGCCCTGGCCAGCACATTCTCCAAATCTCTCACCAATTGAAAACGTCTGCTCAGTGGTGGCCGAGCAACTGGCTCGTCACAATACGCCAGTCACTACTCTTGATGAACTGTGGTATCGTGTTGAAGCTGCGTGAGCAGCTGCACCTGTACACGCCATCCAAGCTCTGTTTGACTCAATGCGCAGGCGTATCAAGGCCGTTATTACGGCCAGAGGCGGTTTTTCTGGGTACTGATTTCTCAGGATCTATGCACCCCAATTGCGTGAAAATGTAATCACATGTCAGTTCTAGTATAATATATTTGTCCAATGAATACCCGTTTATCATCTGTATTTCTTCTTGGTGCAGCAATATTAATGGCCAGTAGTGTATTTTATCAGGGAATTAAGTGGTAAATTACGGGGGGTGTTCAGTAAGTAATGCAACATTTTTTTTCTGTGCCATTTTCGGTTGAAAAAAATGTAGAACTTACTCTGGGATATTGTAGAATATTCCTGTCTCAGTCCCTATAGTTCCATGAAGTTCCAATACGTGGCGGCGCCGTAAGTAGCATTCGAAATGGCCCCGTGACAGAGGTGCTTCTCAGCAGAGACCTGTCATTTTCTTTTGGCGGAAAACCTGAGCATCGCAGACATTCATAGGTGCTTGCACAACGTCTTTGGAGATCTAGCAGTGAACAAAAGCATGGTGAGTCGTTGGGAGTGCCTACTGTCATCACCAGTCCCGCAAACCTGTCCGATCTTCCGTGTGCCGGCCGATCACACAAAACTGTTACTCCTGCATTGTTGGAACGTGCGGACACGCTCGTTCGAGGTGGTCGGCGGATATCGATCAAACATGTCGCTGCACAACTGTGCGTGCCGGCCTGTGTGGCCGAGCGGTTCTAGGCGCGTCAGTCTGGGACCGCGCGACCGCTACGGTCGCAGGTTCGAATCCTGCCTCGGGCATGGAAGTGTGTGATGTCCTTAGGTTAGTTAGGTTTAAGTAGTTCTAAGTTCTAGGGGACTGATGACCACAGATGTTAAGTCCCATAGTGCTCAGAGCCACTACTGGGCGTCTTTCTCGGTAGTGCTGACACACTCGTCCACCAGTTGTGGTACTCAGAGGTGTGTGCGCGCTGGCATCCTGAACACTTAACAGAAGATCATTAAGTACGACAAAGTGTGCGGGGACAGTTTTTTGTCGAACATCGTCATAGAAGTGGCACCACAGTACCCCTCCCCTAGAGAAAAAGTTCAAAGCTGCACCCTCAGCCGGACTTCTGGGACTCTGATGTTCTCCTTCTTGGTGCAACGATCAAGTTTGAACTGGGTCGTGCTATCGTAGGAAACAGCAGAAACGACTTCAACGTGTTCGTCGCATACCGACTTATTCTTCTCGCACTGCCTCACCCCACAGCCCGGATCTCGCACTTTCCGACTTCCCTCCTATCTCATGCGTGCCGCCCGGCTGCACACAGCTGTGGGTCCTGCAATATTAGAACGTGCGGACAATCTCTTTCGAGGTGACTGACTGATCGGAATCAAACCTCGTAGCTCAACTGGACTTCTCCTTTGGTAGTGCTGACACACTCATTCACCAGTTCAAGTACTCAAAGGTGTTCGCCCACTGGGTTCCTCGCCGCCTAACAGAAGATCACAAAAAACTTCCACCTGTTTGAACGAGTGAAGGCTGCACTCGGCGGAAAGCAGTACAAGGATGATGGGGGGGTTACTGATGCAGCAAGCTCTTTGACTACCGCGTTGACCAGCCAGTAGAGTAATACCACGCGGGCATACAGGACCTCCCAGTAAAGTGATGTAAGGACGTTGCATTGAACGGAGCCTATGTTTAAAAATAAGGTTTTGTGGCCAAAAGAGTGGGGAAAAATATGGTGTTGGATTCCTGAACAAAAGGAACCCGCTTCCAGAAACAAATGTGGTCCATAACGTACTGAAAGCTCCTTGTAAAATAAAAAGTACCAGCCTCCCAATTCTCTGTGTGTTCCCGAGACGAGGGTGAGACGGAAATTACTGAACATTAGCCACAAAAAAAAAAAAAAAAAAAAAAAAAAAAAAAATTCAAATGTGTGTGAAATTTTATGGGACTTAACTGCTGAGGTCATTAGTCCGTAAGGTTACACACTACTTACCCTAAATTATCCCAAGGACAAACACACACATCCATGCCCGAGGGAGGACTCGAGCCTCCGCCGGGATCAGCCGCACAGTCCATGACTGCAGCACCCTAGACCGCTTGGCTAATCCCGCGCGGCGAACATTATCCGTCCGTACAGCAGTAATTAAGGGCCAGTTTAATTTTAGCAGACAGTGAACGGAACCCGACGAGGAGTCAGGCAGCGGCAGTTAGTCAGGTGGAATATGCCAGAGTCTTCCTCGTGCTGAGCGTAAAAACTCGTAGTTAACATTACGCCTGCTGCACTATGTTGATGGAGATGTAGACTGCACAAGGAAGGCTCTCTGCTTTGTCCTATCACGTAGTGTTACAAATCTCAGTTACCTGTGTTCCACAAAAGCGATTTCCATATTCTTGCTCTGTTTAGTCCCATACTGCTTTCGTCTGATACCTGTTGGCTCACTGCCCGCGCTCTACACACCGGATGGTAATAATTAAAGTGCAGCTACTCACGGAGTTAAGTGTGGGTTGTAATTACCGTATGACAGCGCCACTTGGTACATACACTAACGCGTTAATACGGAAAAAAATTAGTTCCAGATTTGGCCACCAGGTGCAAATCTGTTGACGTCTCCGCCGAGCGGTTCTAGGCGCTTCAGTCTGGAACCGCGCGACCGCTACGGTCGCAGGTTCGAATCCTGCCCCGGGCATGGATGTGTGTGATGTCCTTAGGTTAGTTAGGTTTAAGTAGTTCTAAGTTCTAGGGAACTGATGACCTCAGATGTTAAGTGCCATAGTGCTCAGAGCCATTTTTTTGTTGACGTCTCCAGTGCTCATATTGAACAAATTATGTAAGTGGCGGTTAACAATAAAATCGACATTTCTCAGTTGTTTGACCTTTTTTATCCTCCTCCCGTACCTCATCCATTACTAATGGAAACTTTCCGACAGAGCGTCAGATTTGCCCCTGGTAGCGACAGTTGGTGCTAATTTTTTTTTTCCAGAATAGATCTGTTCAGCTTTAACACATTAGAATATCTACCCAGTTTCGATGCCTAACGATAATTACAGGTCACACAGGGCCTCTCTAGTAGCTGCACCTTAATTATAGCTGCCTGGTACTTGCGAATCAGTTCGCCGATTGCGTGGACACTGTCGTCTGTGGTCGATGTCGATGGCCTTCCTTCGTCACAAGTATCACCGATGTTTGTGTGGCTCTGTTGAAGATATTGGCAACATTTCACTACAGCCGGACGCAACACTGCATGTGGTCCGTACACTGCCATGATTCCACTATGCTTGCAGCTTATACGTTTTGCCGACAGCTATATTACTGTCTAGCGTACTCCCACTTTGCAGTACGCTTCCAGTTGCCGCGGAATTTCGCTCCCACATTGTGGTGCACCTGTTGTCCGTACCGCAGCGAAATTCTGTCTGCAAAAACCCCGAACTGACGATTCCTCACTCCTATTCCGCATCGGTCGCGAGGGACGACATTTGCAGCTCTCTATTTTCAAGGCCCTTCATAATTATTATAACGTTACAATAATATCTTTAACTATAGCGTGCAGCATCCCATAGCCTCTGAAGATTTCAAAGATATTAGTTGCGCTCGTCATGTTCTGCCGAAAATCGAAATTCTTAGGCATTGCGAGGATTTCTGTATCCACGCGCCACATGTTGTGGAGAATTTTTCTCACTGAGTGTTAGAATGCAAAAATGTGTGAAATTTGTAAAATAAATTGTCATTTTTGAGGGACTACATTGTGTGTAAGGATTATAGCGCAAACAGGAAAGGTTACGAGGGGCCGAGGTACATGGCATGTTAATTGACAGCTTCCCGCTGGAGCAACGCTGGAGTGCGGTCGTTATGATCGTAATAAAGTCAAATATGTCTTCTAACAGTGATTTTTCTGTACCCAACAAGATGCACAAGTTTTAAAAATCGTGATCTAACACAAAGACTGGTCCAGCAAAGCGGCAAAGAACTGAACATTAAGTCAATCCGTAGATAGCCAAATAAACCACAACATTTTATTGCAGTTTAGTCAACATTATAGCTGTTTCTCGCCTCCCAGTTTCAATCTCCTACGTTCACAATATTCTGCCTGCAGATTTTTCTTTGACATTCCTTTTCTGACTCCTTCTTCCCACGTTGTTTTCGGGGATCCTCTTCTTCTTCGTTTAATTGACCATTCCATCATCTTCGTCGGCCATCTGTCTCACCCAGACTACCTACGTGCACACAACATCTCAATTGTTTTGCTTCGACTGTATCCATTAAAGTTGTGCCCCGAAGGTCGACCTACAGCAATACCTCCAAAATCCAATCTCCATTGACAATAAGTTCCTTTTAATCCTTTATTTCCCGTTTTTTTATTCCATATGTCTCCATACTTACTACAATAGTTTTTAAATATCTAATCTTCGCTTCTATATAATAAAAAGGAAAGTTGCTACTTATCATATAGCGGATATGCTGGTCGAAAGCTTATTTGTGAGATTTTGTTGTGCCTATTTGTGACTCAGCATCTCTGCTATATGGTGTGTAGCAACTTCCGTTTTCATAATATTGTTACATTTCATCCTCGATTTTCCATTGTTTAATCCTCGTTTCTGATGAAATGTACGTGCTCCATGAAACTCCATTTAATTGTTTGTTTGCTTGTCTGTCTTCACAAACGTGGTTCTTAATTTCGCTCGCACAGAACCCATCTCGGTTAAAAATGATATCGAAATATTTCTAACAATCCACAGACCTTGCTACCCCAAAATCTAACGTCGGTACTTGAGTCACTCTTCGAAAAACCAACTATTCCGTTTTCCCTAAATTAGTAGTTAAAACCCATTTCAGATATCCTATATGTAATTATTAAACGTTTAACGTGAATGTTTTGTAGCCAGCAGTGTTGGTTAGCATTATACCGGCTAAAGTGCTGCTCCTCGCGGAGGCCCAGTGTGAGCCGTAATTATAGTATGGCAGCGAAAATGGGTAGATATCCTAATGTGTTAATGCGGAACCGATCTACTCTGGAAAAAGAATTAGTTCTCATTTTGGCCACCAAGTACCGATCTAGCGCTGTGTACTGTTTGTATCACGGTATCACATCCACGCTGTCATTTTACAAGTGAGACTGTGCGCTGTTAGTGAAACTGTTTTATGTGAACGACATTAATTACAGTCCTGCCATAAGTGAGTATCATTAAATGGTTTAAATGGTTTAAAGAAGATGGTAATGAAACTGGAAAACACGGGTAAACTTGGTGTGGCACCTGAAATAACAAGACAAAAGCATCCTATCCCTGTGGAATGTGTTGACGAGGTGCCTGTTACTGTAAGTGACCAAGCAGCACTTGCCTGGGGTAGTGCTACTGCAGTTTCTGGCACGGATCGAAGTTGATGACATGTTGCCGGGCAATATTCTATGGAGTGGGGGGGGGGGTCATTTTGCACTACAGGGTGCAATGACCACACAGAATTGCAGAATTTGGATTACTGTTAAACCGCGTGTTGTGTACGAAGAGTCATTGTCACTGTGCGGTGTGGATTCGTAATCACCTGTATTCTCGGCCCGTTCTTCTTTGAAGAGAATACACCCAAAGGGTCTGTCAGGTGTACCGTGACGGCTACACATTATCGAGACCTCCTTCTGAAACATGTGACTAACGCTTTGGGAGAGCGAAACTGTCTGGAAACCACTGTTTTCATGCAAGATGGGGCAACGCCTCACGCCACCCGCCCAATGAAAGATCAGCGTAATGCAACCTTCCACGAACGTGTTACCTCCAGAGGTTTTCCAGATGCATGGCCTGCAAGATCACCTAACCTGAATCCATGAGACATTTGGCTCTAGGGATATCTAAAAGCTCGCGTTTACCAGGGACGCGTCCGGTCTCTAACATGGAGGTCAGTATACAGGAAAACGTATCTCAGATTACACCAGAGCTGCTGCGAGCAACTGTTGATCACGTCGTTTTACTGTTGCAGGATCTCGTCGACGTCTCTGGTATTCGTATTGAACAAACTGTGTAAGCAGCGGTTTATAGGGAAATCACCATTACGGCTTTCTAATTTGTTTTACTTTCTCTGCCGACGTTCCGTTCCTAATAAATTAAATGTGGAAACAATTCTGTACGCCTTTGCCGCGTTCACAGCGCTATATTTGCACCTGTTGGCCGAAATTGGAACTTATTTTTTCCAGCGTAAATCTGTTCCGCATTAACGCATTAGCATATCTACCAAATCTCTCTGCCATACGATAATTTCAGCCCATACTGGACCTCCATGAGTAGTTGAACCTTAATTATGACCGCACAGTATTATGCAAGTGCAGGTGGATACCCCGTCAGTAAAAACAATCACAAGCGTTAAACTTATACTTTCCTTTTAAAGTATTTTACTAACCTGAGTCAGATGCTCTTCAGTATAATAGCATTGAAACTGTCATAGGCAAATTTGTAAGTCATTTGGGGCTGTACAGGGCACGAAATTTATTTAGTACCCAGAGCAGGTATCTATGGTAGTAAGATCAAGCTCGAATACCAGATTCACTTACGTTAGTCGATACTGTGTCAGCCTTATGCCAGACTTCATTAGCCGCAGTGCCTGGGAAGTGGTAACGAGAGACAGAGTCTCGGCAAGCCGCAACCGTGTGTTTTCAATGTTTGAGAGATCTGGAGATCGTGCTCGCCAGGGCAACAGCCCAACACCCTCTGTACTGAGAAAGTCAGGACAAGAGATTTAAAAATACGGTTTAATATAGATGAATTTGTAAGCATGTTGCTTTAAACCAGCGCTCGTCAAACATTTCACTTAAGAGCCAGTACTGGCGTGAGAGGAGAAAGTACAAACTGGATCGGACTAGGAAAAGGAGTAAGACAAGGATGCTGTCTATCACGTACTCTTTTCAACCTCTACTTGGAAAATATGATTGACCAATGCTCATTAGATGTCAAAGGAGTAGAAATTGGAGGAAGAAGACTGGGGTGTTTGAGGTTTGCTGATGACATGGTCCTTCTAGCCACAGGGGAAAAAGAATTACAGGATTTGGTGGACACCATTGAAACTAACGGAAAAAAATATGGAATGAAAATTAACACAAATAAAATAAAAGTATTGGCACTAAGAGGAAATAAGGAAATAAAAATTATGCTGAATGGAGAAATTCTAGAACAGGTGCAAAATTTTAAGTATATTGGAAGCAAGATAGACACCGACTGGATGTGCACCACAGAAAGTAAAACAAGGATAGCAATGGCAAAAGAGGCGTTTTATAAGAAAAGGAGAATTTTCTGCAGCGGTCTGGACAGAGAACTCTGGAAGAGACTCATAAAATGTCTTGTATGGGGTGTTCTTCTATATGGCGCTGAAACATGGACCGTGAAGAAGAAAGACAGAGAAAGGCTGGAGGCCTTTGAGATCTGGACATGGGGTAGGATGGAAAAAATAAGTTGGACGGACAGAGTAAAAAATGAAGAGATACTGAGAAGAGTGGGAGAGCAAAGACAGTTACTACATGTAATAAAGAGAAGAAAAAGAAATTGGATTGGGCATATATTAAGAAAGAGTGACGGCCTGATAAAAACAGTTTTAGAAGGTTATGTAGAAGGGAAAAGGAAGCTAGGAAGGAAGAGATTCCAGATAATGGATGACATGATGGACGGTACAACATACAGCAGCCTTAAGAAGGAAGTAATGGATCGCAGAAAATGGAGAGGCAAAGGACCTGCTAATATAGCGGATAACTGATGATGATGATGACTGACGTTGTGGGTCGACAACTAGGGCAGCATGTCTACAGAGGTTATTATTAATTGGTAACTTATGTCAACTAGTATGTAAAGATCTCCCATTTGACTTGCTATAGTAACGGCCCCCAAGTACTGATCGTTAAAAGTCGACACCAATCAGAACACTTCGTGACGACTGTTCTCTATTCCAGATTTCGGCCACCCTCAGCGGCCACAAAAGCGTGACACAGCAATTGCCCGACGAAGAGTTATTGTGTTGTCTCTGTAAGCGGAGAATTATCTGATTAATAACAGTTACTGTACTTGCAGGGTTATTCAGTGATTATGTTAAAAGCTTTCAGGGCTGGTGGAGGTGGTTGAATGTATCAATTTGAGGTAAGGGATCTTGATCCAGAAACGACAGTCAACGGTTATGAGTGAAATTCTTTCTAACACCTCTGCGGTGGAATAATATACCGGTACTGTTATCGCTGAGATTGTGGGGTAGGCAACTTTCAGAGGGGATACTACGGACAAAAACAAGAAAAAAACTTCTAATAAACATGGTCTCTAAAATGCATACCTTAAGAGCTATGAGCGCTAATTCACCTTCGATACTGTAAAACACACCTCTTTTAATGCAAGCTCTTTGGTTTGTATTTTTTTTATAGAGGCTGTATGAACCAATAAATATTGACTCTAAAATCATGTATTAAGAACTATGGGCACTTGTTCAGTAGGAGAGATGTATTACACAGTAGCTCTTAAAATATGTGTTTTAGACCCCATGTTTACTGAAATTTTCTTCTCGTTGTGTTCCATACTTACAATTTTGGAAGTTGCCTACAGTCCTAGCAACAACAGTATCGCTGTCAGAGGTGTCAGGACGAATTCTGCTTATAGCTTTCGACTCGGTCCTTTCCGAACCGGCGTCCCTACCTCAAATTGATACATTTAACCTTCTTCATCATACCTGAAAGTTTGTAACATTATGGAAACACTACGAATAAACAAATGCATTATGCAATGCGAGCAAAGATTTCATATCTTTACTAAATGTTTTCAATGCCATTTTTCTTCAACTCGTGGCGTTTTATTACAACAGACTTCATTTAATTTCGTTTTACTTGCTACAAATATCTACTGCATTCGAAGATGACGGTCTCTGTAAGGCTCATTGACGAAATCACGCTGCTTCCGTGTCGCAGTTTATATGGTAGCAGCAGATAGATACGAATAGCGCATGTCCGTGACTTGTTAGTACAGGAAGACAAACAATAAAACATTGTCCCTCTCACATGCTCTATCCCCCAAGTTCTTGCGCTAATTATCCCTCTGCCACTGAGGTATGTGGTCAAATTTACTTAGCTCATGGCCGAATCTACCAGCCTCAATTAAAATTAAGGGCATCTTAAAACACTAGTGGCACTGTAATTATTTATATTTGTTACTAAGCAGTAAAACTAAACTATTAAAAAGCTCTTAACCTTAGTTCACGTTTTTGGATTTCGTTGTTAGTTGGTAAATGCATATTATTATAAAATACGGCTAATAACCGCGAGCCGAACGAATACTTGATTCGCACTGCAGTTTGACGACCACTGTTTTAAAGCGCTTAAAACCCTGTGAGAATGGTTCTTCACATTTCGCTCGTCACGCAACCTGCTATACCATACGGCAGCATGTACTGCATATACACCAGGGGCTATCATATGGGAATGAACAGAATGAGACCGGAAATACCTAGACCTAGGGTCACAGCACGCCACTGTACAAAAAGCCAGACAGTGCTGACACGCCTCATTTGGCTTTACGCTGAGCTATCTTATGCGGTAAAATCGAATAGTTTGTTGTTGTTATTGTGGTCTTCAGTCCAGAGACTGGTTTGATGCAGCTCTCCATGCTACTCTATCCTGTACAAGCTTCTTCATCTCTCAGTACCTACTGTAACCTACATCCTTCTGAATCTGTTTAGTGCATTCATCTCTGGTCTCCCTCTACGATTTTTACCCTCCACGCTGCCCTCCAATACTAAATTGGTGATCCTTTGATGCCTCAGAATATACCCTACCAAGCGATCCCTTCTTCGAGTCAAGTTGGCCCACAAATTTCTCTTCTCTCCAATTCATTCAATACCTCCTCATTAGTTATGTGATCTATCCATCTAATCTTCAGCATTCTTCTGTAGCGCTACATTTCAAAAGCTATTCTCTTCTTGTCTAAACTATCGTCCACGTTTCACTTCCATACATGACTACACTCCATGCAAATACTTTCAGAAACAACTTCCTTACACTTAAATCTATACTCGATGTTAACAAATTACTCTTCTTCAGAAACGCTTTCCTTGATATTGCCAGCCTACATTTTATATCCTCTCTACTTCGACCACCATCACTGATTTTGCTTCAAATAGCAAAACTCATTTACTACTTTAAGTGTCTCATTTCCTAATGTAATTCCCGCAGCATCACCCTATTTAATACGACTACATTCCATTATCCTCGTTTTGCTTTTGTTGATGTTCGTCTTATATTCTCCTTTCAAGACACTGTCCATTCCGTTCAGCTGCTCTTCCAGGACCTTTGCTGTCTCTGACAGAATTACAATGTCACCGGCGAACCTCAAAGTTTTTATTTCTTCTCCAAGGATTTTAATTACTTCTCCGAATTTTTCTTTTGTTTTCTTTACTGCTTGCTCAATATAGAGATTGAATAACATCGGGGAGAGGCTACAACCCTGTCTCACTCCCTTCCCAACCACTGCTTCCCTTTCATGCCCCCTACTCTTATAATTGCCATCTGGTTTCTGTACAAATTGTAAAACGCCTTTCGCTCCCTGTATTTTACCCCTGCCACCTTCCGAATTTGAAAGAGAGTATTTCAGTCAACATTGTCAAAAGCTTTCTCTATACAAATGCTAGAAACGTAAGTCGTAAGGTCAGTATTGCCCCACATTTTCCAACTGATCTTCCCCGAGGTCGGATTCTACCATTTTTTCCATTCGTCTGTAAAGAATTCGTGTTAGTATTTTGCAGCCGTGGCTTATTAAACTGAGAGTTCAATAATTTTCACATCTGTCAACACCTGCTTTCTTTGGGATTGGAATTATTACATTCTTCTTGATGTCTGAGGCTATTTCGCCTGTCTCATTCAACTTGCTCACTAGATGGTACAGTTTTGTTAGGCCTGGCTCTCCCAAGGCTGTCAGTAGTTCTAATGGAATGTTGTGTATTCCCGAGGCCTTGTTTCGACTTAGGTCTTTCAGTGCTCTGTCAAACTCTTCACGCAGTATCGTATCTCCTATTTCATCTTCACCTACGTTCTCTTCCATTTCCATAATATTGTCCTCAATATCGCCCTTGTATAGACCCTCTGTAAACTGCTTCCACCTTTCTGCTTTCCCTTCTCTGCTTAGAACTGGGTTTCCATCTGCGACCTTGATATTCATGCAAGTGGTTCTCCTTTCTCCAAGGGTCCCTTTAATTTTTCTGTAGACAGTATCTATCTTACCCCTAGTGATATACACTTCTACATCCTTACATTTGTCCTCTAGCCATCCCTGCTTAGCTATTTTGCACTTCCTGTCGATCTCATTTTTGAGACGTTTGTATTCTTTTTTGTCTGCATCATTTACTGCATTTTTGTACTTTCTCCTCTCAACAATTAAATTTATTATATCTCCTGTTTCCCTAGGATTTCTACTTGCACTCGTTCTTTTACCTACTTTATCCTCTGCTGCCTTCACTATTTAATCTCTCAGTCACCCATTCTTCTTCTACTGTATTTCTTTCCTCCAGTCTTGTCAATCGTTCCCTAATGCTCTCTCTGAAACTCTCAACAACCTCTGGTTTTTTCAGTTTATCCATGTCCCATCTCCTCAAATTCCCACCGTTTTTCAATTTCCTCAGTTTTAAACTACAATTCACAATCAATCGATTGTGGTCAGAGTCAATATCTGCTCTGGAAGTCTCTTACAATTTAAAATCTGGTTCCTAAATCTCTGTCTTACCACTATATAATCTATCTGAGACCTTCCAGTATCTCCAGGCTTCTTCCATGTATACAACCCTCTTTCATAATTCTTGAACCAAGTGTTAGCTATGATTAAGTTATGCTCTGCGTAAAATTCTACCTGACGGCTTCCTCTTTTATTCCTTACTCCCATTCCATATTACCTACTACGTTTCCGTCCCTTCATTTTCCTACTATCGAGTTCGAGTCACCCATGACTATTAAATTTTCGTCTCCCTTCACTATCTGAATAATTTCTTTTATGTCATCATACATTTCATCAATCTCTTCATCATCTGCGGAGCTAGTTGGCATATAAACTTGTACTACTGTGGTAGTCGTGGGCTTCGTGTCTATCTTGGCTACAATAATGCGTTCACTATGCTGTTTGTAGTAGCTTACTACTTACCCATACTCCTGTTTTTTATTCATTATTAAATCTCTTCCTGTATTACCTCTGTTTGATTTTGTATTTATAACCCTGTATTCATCTGTCCAGAAGTCTTGTTCCTCCTGTCACCGAGCTTCACTAATTCCCACTATATCTAACTTTAACCTATCCATTTTCCTTTTTAAATTTTCTAACCTACCTGCCCAATTAAGGGATCTGACATTACGGTCCGATCCGTAGAACGCCAGTTTTCTTTCTCCTGATAACGACGTCCTCTTGAGTAGTCTCCACCTGGAGATCCGAATGGGGGACTATTTTACCTCCGGAATATTTTACCCAATAGGACGCCATCATCATTTAATCATACAGTAAAGCTGCATGCCCTTGGGAAAAATTATGGCTGTAGTTTCCCCTTGCTTTAAGCCGTTCGCAGTACCAGCACAGCAAGGTCGTTTTGGTTAGTGTTACAAGGCCAGATCAGTCAATCATCCAGACTGTTACCCCTGCAACTACTGAAAAGGCTGCTGCCCCTCTTCAGGAACCATACGTTTGTCTGGTCTCTGAACAGATACCCCTCCGTTGTGGGTATCGCTGAGGCACGCAAGCATCCCCACCAACGGCAAGGTCCATGATTCATGGGGAGGGGGGGGGGGGGCACCGAATAGTTTTGTGAGCAGAATTTGTCCTCGGTGAAAGATGTGAAATCACATTGATGGTAAGACAGAGGCAACATGGAAATATTGTCAAATCAAATACCTTATTACTCTGGCGTCACGGTTAAAAGAGAACATCTCATCAGATTGAACAGGTAACTTGCGACGATGCAGCGCAAGTAAAAAGGAAAAAAAGTGCACTTAAAATACAAAAAAAGAAACGACGCACGAAGAATGAATTATCTGAATGGGACGAAAATCGGTAGATGGAGACAAATGAATACAATTTCAGAAAAATTAAATTGTTTGTTCAAGAGAAAGTGCTTCATAATCGAGCAAGTCAATAAATTGTTGGTCCACCTCTGGCACTTATTAAACGAGTAATTATATGAGGCTTGAGACTGATTGAGTTGTTGTATGACCCAGTGAGAGATATTGGGCGGAATTCTGTCCAGTTGACGTATTAGATCGTCAAAATCACCAGCTGGCTGGAGAGCTCTGTCCACAATGCTCCAAACGTTCTCAATTTGGGAGAGATCTGGCACATAGATGGCTAATGTACGATTTGGCAAGCACGAAGACAAGCAGTAGAAACTCTCGCAGTGTATGGGAGGGTATTGTCTTGCTGAAATGTAAACCCAGGATTGATTGCCATGAAAGGCAACTAATCAGAGAGAAGGGTATTGTTCATGTGTCGCTGTGCTGTGCCTTGGATGAGAACCAAATTGGCCCTGCTATGAAAAGAAATGGCTCTCTAGACCGTTACTCGTGGATGTCAGGTCATACAGCCGTCCACACACGGCAAGAATTTCTATTTCTTTCTTCGTGATTGCCAAATCCTACCATGGCAAGCAAGGTCACCGGATCCATCCCCAGTTGAGAACGTTTGGAGAATTCTGGGCAGGACCTCCCAAGCAGCTCGGGATTTTGACGATCTAATACGCCAATTGGACAGAATTTAGCATGATGTCCCTCAAGAGGACATCCAATAATGCTACAAATCAATACTAAGCCGTAAAACTGCTTCGATAGTAAGGGCCAGTAGTAGACCAACGTGTTATTGCTCAATTTGCGAATGACTTTCTCTTGAATAAATAATACAATTTTCCTGAAATTGTATTCGCTTGTTAAACTGTAGTTGTACAAAACGTCTGCCAATTTCAGTCCCATTCGGATGATTCCTTAGTTGTTCCCGTTCCTTTACTTTTTTATTATTTATTTATTTACTTACTTTGAGTATAACTGGCTGCAGAATATCAGAATATTGAAGTATCATGGACGTCGTATTTTAACCACGCTGACATCAGTGCCTTTTGGTTCTTCTCTCTATGAACAACGTACGACAGACTCGCCACAACCCTTTTCATCTGGGCGTAAAAGTACCCATCACGTAACTGATAGTGTCGTTGACAATGACGTTGCTAGGGCTTCGTATGCTTTAGATGCTCCATTATCTATACTGAATTCGAGATATTGACAGAAGGCATTTCAGAAAGTACGGCCTGGCTGTGAACGTCCTACTCACCACTTGTTTAGCACAGCTTTGCTTTCTGCTGAACACCATCGTGTGAGGATATTTGTTCAATTGCTATTCCACCGATTTTGGATGGATGGATGGACTGATGTAACAGGGAAAATTTTTCATCAACTTTACTATGACATCACCTCAGCCTATATTCTATAAAAGTAAATGACATGGTGACAAAACGGAAACTGCACAGTATATCACTTCAGAACTAAAATTAGTTATTAATGACACAGGTAGGGAGATGTTCGTAGTAGTGGTCACAGACAACACAGGAAATACACTTGCTACGTGAAAAGTAGTACAGGCACAATGTCCACACATATTCCGTGCAAGTTGTGTGACACATACGATTAATGTGGTGTCACCGCCAGACACCACACTTGCTAGGTGGTAGCCTTTAAATCGGCCGCGGTCCGTTAGTATACGTCGGACCCGCATGTCGCCACTATCAGTGATTGCAGACCAAGCGCTGCCACACGGCAGGTCTAGAGAGACTTCCTAGCACTCGCCCCAGTTGTACAACCGACTTTGCTAGCGATGGTTCACTGACAAAATACGCTCTCATTTGCCGAGACGATAGTTTAGCATAGCCTTCTGGTACGTCATTTGCTACGACCTAGCAAGGCGCCATTATCAGTTACTACTGATATTGATTCATGTACCGTCAAGACCGACGTTCTTCATTAACAGATTAAAGTTAAGTATTCCACCAGCTACGTCCGTTTTCCTAAATTCTGATTTCCTTGTCCTGTTCCACACCTCACGCCAGCCTGCGTGAGCTAAATGTGTGCCTTTCGGCCTCCTCTAGTAACACGGTGTTGGCTCTCCTGCCAACCAAAACATTGGCGACGAGGCAACCCCGCATGCTTCGCTATTGCCCTGATTTACTTGTGTAATGGCTTCGCCACAATCTCCAGATGTACTGTCCGAATTTTATCGCTTACAGACTCAGCAGACGCAAGCCTTACTGGATGTCCTTGGACAGCTCCTCCAGGGTCAATGGGCAATGCAAAACGATGCGGCAGCCGCCGCTCCACCGCTAACGCAGCCACAACACGCTGTTGCAGCAACTTTTAGACCTTTTGATGCTGCACTGGAAAGCTGGACGGAGTGGTCACGCCAATTTGGATTCCTTCTCGCCACCTACAGAATTCAAGGTAACGAGCAGCAGCCTTTTTTGTTATACCAGCCTGTGTCAGGTTAACCGGCTCGCCGGGCGAGCTGCACGAAGCAGTAAACAGCCCTTGTGCCCGGCCGCTCGGCTGCCGCCAGGCTCTCAGCCACGTGTGCCGTGCAAGCAAGCAAATGCAGTGCTAAACTCATGCCCGCGGTGTGCTACTAGACATTCGCGTGCGAATTGGCCATCACGCCAGGCTATTTGCTTTTTCTGTAATAAAAAAGGACATGTTCAGAGTGTTTGCCAGAAAAGCTCAGATCGGAAACTCATGACCATTCCAGGCCCTTTGCTTCGCGCCAAATTCGAACCAAGGATACTCAGGCTCGTGAAACTTCGCCCATGGAAATTCATGTAGTTCATTCCATTCCGCTCAGTGCTACTCTCTCTAACAGTGACTGTGTTCGTCCCACAAATAGTGTGCGTCGACATCACCGGAAATCCCATCAAGTCGCAAGTGATTATGTACCAGTGTCAGTTCATATTGCACGAGACAGTAGCTCTTGTCGTCAGCAGGACAATAAACTGTTTGTAGACTTGGACATTAACAGCGAAGTGATACCATTCCAGCTCGATACCGGAGCTGCAGTTTCACTGCTCAATCAAGACACGTACAAACAGCTGGGCACACCTCCGTTACGTGCCGCAAATGTTACGCTAACTATCTATTCAGGTCAAAAGATCCCTGTGTTAGGACAGTGCAGCATTCTTGCAACATACAAAGGACAAACAAAACTTGTGTCATTTTACGGCCTTCATTCTTCTTCTGCAGTGAACTTGTTTGGTTTCGATTTATTTCAGTTGTTTAACTTGTCTATAGTAAATCAGGTCCTATCAGTGAACCAGACTGTGCCTTCAGACAGTGTTTCTCGTCTATGTGAAGAATTTGCAGACATTTTTGCACCAGGCCTTGGTTGCGCTAAGAACTATAAAGCACATTTGGAACTGAAAATAAACGCGCAACCGAAATTTTTCAGAGCACACAATGTTCCCCACGCATTGCGTGTTGAGGTCACAAAAACATTACACGATTTGGAATCGCAAGGTGTAATTGACCATGTGCAGGCTTCTCTCTGGGCATCGCCCTTAGTAATTTTGCCAAAACCTTCGGGAAAATTGAGACTTTGTGTGGACTTCAAGGCAACAGTGAATCCACAACTAGTGATTGCAACTTTTCCTTTACCCCCGAGCACCTCCGTGCCATACGAGACTTGCCTTCGCCGCAGAATTTGAAGCAGCTACAGAGTGTGCTGGGAAAAATCAACTATTATCATAAATATGTGCCGCATGCCTCTTCCATTTCAGCTCCGCTTCATCGCTTACACTGTAAAGGTGTTCCGTTCGTCTGGACGACAGAATGCGAACGCGCCTTTCGCCAGTTGAAATCGGCGTTACTTTCCAATACTTGCCTTACGCCAGAAGCCCCTTTTGTTGATGGTGGATGCATCGGATTTCGGGATCGGTGCTGTGCTTGCGCACGAAGATGGATGTCCGCCCCCGGTAGCTGAGTGATCAGCGCGACAGACTGTCAATCCTAAGGGCCCGGGTTCGATTCCCGGCTGGGTCGGAGATTTTCTCTGCTCAGGGACTGGGTGTTGTGTTGTCCTAATCATCATCATTTCATCCTCATCGACGCGCAAGTCGCCGAAGTGGCGTCAAATCGAAAGACTTGCACTAGGCGAGTGGTCTACCAGACGGGAGGCCCTCGTCACACGAAGATGGATCGCACGATCGCCCTATTGCCTTTGCGTCCAAATTACTCTCGTCCGCGCAAAGAAAATATTTACAGATCGAGAAAGAAGCATTGGCTCTCGTATTTGGTGTTACAAAGTTTCATGATTTCTTGTATGGTCGTCACTTTACCATCATCACAGACCACAAACCTTTGACATCGCTTTTTCATACGAACAAGCCTGTACCTCGACGTACAGCGCAGAAATTCATTCGCTGGTCTATTTTCCTCTCGCAGTACCGCTACGATATCTTGTATCGGTCCACTGCTAAGCACGGAAGCGCCGATGCGTTGTCCCGTTTGCCTGTTGCTGAGGATAGAGCATTCGATTCCTCCGAACTTGCTTGCATGTTCATTGATTCGGCAACCGATGACGTGGTCGAATCCTTTCCGATTGATTTTCGTCGTGTAGCTACTGTCACAGCTGCCGACCCTGTCCTTGCTACCATTCTGCGTTTTGTTGCTACGCAATGGCCCTTGTCAAAGTCACGGATCGGGGATCCGTTGGTTCGCCGATTTTTTGCTCAGAAGGAGAGACTTTTTGTTCGACGTGGTGTTTTGCTGTTGCGTTCTGATATGATCAGTCCAGGGTCGTGGTCCCACGTTCGTTACAGTCCTCTGTCTTACAGCTTCTCCACCAAGGACATTGGGGTATAGTGAGAACGAAACAACTTGCTCGTCAGCACTGTATTTGGTTCGGAATCGATGCCGCGATTACGAATATGTTCTCTTCTTGCATGGTGTGTGCCGAACAACAATCAGCCCCACCGCGGAAATTGTTTGCATGGCCAAAAGCCATTTCCCCTTGGCAACGCTTACACATCGATTTTGCTGGTCCATTCTGGAATGCTCGATGGTTGGTTGTGGTAGTTTCATTCAGTAATTTTCCTTTTGTTGTCCGAATGTCTTCCACGACGTCATCTGCCACCATCCAAGCGTTATCTGCTATCTTTTGCATTGAAGGTCTTCCACAGACTATTGTTTCCGACAATGGCCCACAATTCATGTCCGCAGAATTTCAGTCATTCTGCAAGGCCAATGGTATTCAACATCTGACGTCGCCACAGTCAAACGGTGCCGCTGAACGATTGGTCAGGACTTTCAAGTCACAGATGTTGAAGTTGAAAGAGTCGCATTCTCCGGAGGACGCGTTATTGCTCTTTTTGTCCTCGTATCGCTCTCAGCCCCGAGATGGTCGCTCGCCGGCTGAGTTGCTCCACGATCGCCCTCATCGAACCTTGATGTCTTTGCTACATCCGCCGCATCAGGTTCCTGTGCTGCGGCAGGCACCTGCTTTTGCCCCAGGCGACGTTGTCTACTACCGCCACTATCGAGGTTCACGGCGTTGGCTCGAAGGGCGCATTCTTCGCTGCCTCGGCCGCGCTATGTATCTGGTTTTGGGGGCCTCTGGTGAGGTGCGCCGGAATCTCAACCAGCTGCGCCTCTGTCGTCGCACGGGATCTGCCGCTCGCCGTCTGCTTTCAGCGACGGTGCCGTTCGGTCAGCGCCCTGGGGACCCATCTACTGGCTCACCTCAGCCCCAGGGGTTACCGACGCTGCCTTCCATTTTGCCCCATGGCGACGCGTCGCCGCCACCGCCGCCGCCTGTTCGCCCGCCGGCGACGCCCGCAGTGGACGCGTCGCTGCAACCGCCGGGCGCCTCCCTGGATCACGCGCTGCCGATTGCTTCCCATGACCGGATGTCCTCCGACATGGAACTCTTGCCCGCTCCGGACCATATGTCGTCTTCGCCCGTCGGGTGCCCCGACCCGATGGAGGTCGACCCTTCGGTCCCTCCTGTCTCTCTGCGGGCGCATACACCGCATGTTGACGTGCACCCTGGACTAGGTTTTCAGGCGTTTCCTAGCTCCCCGCGGTCCGAAGGGCAGGGTGCGGGAGGCACAGCCTCGCCCGTTGTTAGGCTCCCCACCTCGTCGCATACGTCAACATGGGGTCCTCCCCACGGCGGGCGGAAGCCTTATGCCACAACCGTACGCCAATTTGAGGGGGAGGAATGTGGTGTCACCGCCAGACACCACACTTGCTAGGTGGTAGCCTTTAAATCGGCCGCGGTCCGTTAGTATACGTCGGACCCGCGTGTCGCCACTATCAGTGATTGCAGACCGAGCGCCGCCACACGGCAGGTCTAGAGAGACTTCCTAGCACTCGCCCCAGTTGTACAACCGACTTTGCTAGCGATGGTTCACTGACAAAATACGCTCTCATTTGCCGGACGATAGTTTAACATAGCCTTTAGTTATGTCATTTGCTACGTCCTAGCAAGGCGCCATTATCAGTTACTATTGATATTGATTCATGTACCGTCAAGACCGACGTTCTTCATTAACGGATTAAAGTTAAGTATTCCACCAGCTACGTCCGTTTTTCTAAATTCTAATTTCCTTGTCCTGTTCCAGACCTCACGCCAGCCTGCGTGAGCTAAAACGCGTGCCTTTCGGCCTCCTCTAGTAACATGGTGTTGGCTCTCCTGCCAACCAAAACAATTAATAAAGGCCGTTATGTCAATGATAACACTGAAAGAGTGCCTCTGTTTACCAAAGACAATAGTAAGATTGTTTAATGAACGCCATGTCCTCCGTGCTTTATTGAAAATGAAGAGGAAATATGGTCATCTCCTTATGGCACTAAAACTTCCGTGACCAACGTGTTCGGCAGGTACTGTGATTTGTGTGGAAAGTTTACATAAGAATAAAGAGAATGCATTAGAAACTATTGTATGCTCAAAAGTACAGTGCGACAGAACACTGAAAGCGTCTGTGCTAGCAGACGAAACTTGGCAGCTACGTGATAGGGCATGGAGTCTCTAGCGAGCAATGTCAGAAGCAGTATGCAAGGTTGAAGCCGATAATGCTATACTTTCGGGTGTGCATGAAGTCCTTGATAGCATTTCTGCGAAAGTAGAAGTTGTACTCCTAGAATTTAATACACTTGTAGTGGCAGAAAAATAACACACCTTCCATTGAATTCCTGAAACAATTCCAGTTAAATCAATATGGCGCACGATATAGACATGTGAAAATGTACGAATTTTATTGATAGACAAAGCGAATAAATAAGCCAGTATTTCATGAATATAAATCACTAACACTTTTACTAGTAACTTCACGCAAGTAATTTCCCAGACCCGAGCTACGAGACGCAGTTCTAAAGAAAAGAGAATTTTACGACGGCAACGCCCGTTCCATGTTCGGTCCAAACTTACACAGCGAGACATCCAAAAGACAATGCGACCCCAGAGCCACTGCATAGGCCAGCAGCAAAAGCTGCCCTTGTCCCTGCTTTTAATGACGACCCTTTAAAATGTCTTTCTGCAGCAACATGGCTGGAGATGGCAGAAAAACATCTGGAGAAATGCGACTCAAAAACCTGGTGACTCAGTGCCCACCTGCATTAAAACCCACATGGAAAATGCTGTTTGTCTCAGTACTACGTAGCAGAAGTTGAACTCTGCCCTACGAAAGAAACGACGTCTTTGACAGGCTACAGAATCTCTAGTGGGTGGGGTTACAACAAGTACGAACGCTGTGATTGGCCAGAAAGAAAAAGAATGGCCACCAGCTTTGATATAGGCAAAATGCAGGCAAAAAAATTCGCTCTTCTCTTGCAGCAAATCGTCTAGTGTCTGAGCAAGGCGACTCGAGCCGCGCTGAGGCGATTGTTAACTCTTAATAAACTGAACTGCAAAGTCTCCTAGTACGGAGAAGTGCACCGAACACTGGCAATTAACACTTGAGAGTGATTTGAGGACAATGACATGCATGCTAATCCAGCCAAATAGCGTGTACCACGCCAATTAACTTAGCTAGGGAATAATTAGGAGTCTCGGCTTCACCGAAGATGTCGGAAATGTATCAGTCTGGCATTTAACAGTCGAGAGAGATTTAGAATAGACTCTCAGGTTCACTGCCGTTGTCGACGAAAGGTCAACACGCGCGCTCACCCTGCACCAGCCAGTGATATTCAATTAACACTCACAACTGCGGCCATCTCCGTCTCTCCTATTTTTTTGTACATTCAGCCGTGACCTGTAGTTAAACACATTCACGATTTTCCTGCTTAATTGAACGGAAAACAGGCGATATATCCGATCTAACGAAAAGGATTGATCAGCCGCTGCAGGGTGCTTAATACTCTGAAGTTACTGAACCGTTTTAATTGTGCAGTTATATTGGCAGTGATATTTACCTACCCTATACAGACCTCATTCATCTTTGGGTATTTTCATTGTGCAGTTTTTATCTTAATTATTATCTCTGGCTTCAATTTTATTTAATTTGTTTGTATTTTATCGACCCACAGACATGGTCATCAACCATCTTACTATTAAAGAACCTTAGAATAGTTAGGAATCTCACTTCACAGTTGTGAATACCTAATATCAATATTTTACTATCCTGTATGTATCATAACTATGATTACTGTAATGGAGTCATACTTAGAGAGCAAGTAAACCTTAATAACATTTTTGGTAACATATAGTTATGCCTGAACCTGTACACAAATTTCTGTTAGCTATTACGTTCCCTTTACAGGGAATGTAATGGAACTGACATTGAGATCATTATCTGATTACATCGTTGTCCGTACTGCTGAACTCTTCTGAATTCTGCATGGCGAGCAGGTGTCTTCCGACCTTGCAGTCCATAGGATCAACGCAAATTCCTAAAACACTCACAGAGCGTCCTTGCGCAAATGTGGTATGATGATAGAACAGAACCAATCTCACACATGTTAGACACTTTCTGCAATACACAAGTATTCCATTAAAGATGTTGTGATCGTGAGGAACGAGTACGCATATAATCATGCTGGGGCAAATACACTGGGTACTCTTTTTAAGGGGAACTCTCAGTCAGGAAGAGGAAGCACAGGCCCCAGACGTCATCGCAACAATGAGTGAAGTCTCGGGATACGACAGTGGCGTTATTATGGGAAATTTGGCGTCATTTCGGGCATTCAAAGGCTTTTCCCAACGGAATGGTTTATGGATTGCAGGAAAACATGTATCTTCTTCTGTGTGGTGGAAAGGCTTATGTACTAAACAAATCCTTCTACAATTTTGAATGTAGCACCTTCCTCAGCAGAAAGTCATCGGTATTTATTATCTCACGGATGAATTCACACTCCATTACCAAACACACTGTCTCCAGGTACAACTGAAAAACTGGTTCACACACATTGAAACCTCAAGTACAGGGTTGACACATGGGTCATGATATGGAGAGGAGTCTGATTAATATTTGATACGAGACTAACACAAATTAAATTTGTTATTTTGGAGGTTAAATGGTAAGTTCTTTGTTTTTGGGCATTTTCACTGATAATTATTTCTTCATGTTTTGCTGTCATGTACAGCGGTTTATATGAGGTGGGTGCATGACAATGTTTTGTTATAATCTATTTTCTGTTATAATATTGCAAGTACAGTTTACACACAGTGTGCAGTTACATATCGAATAATAATGTATTTCTGTATTTTGGCCTAAGGAGCGTATCTAACAAATAAAATACCCACTGTAGTATTTTTTATATGTTATGTTTCTTTATACACATTGAAATTGTCAGTGTGACCAATTATGCACGGTATTAAACGGTTTAAAACCAAGGTTGGTGTATTTTTGACCAAATGCAATTAATCGATTTGAAACATCATCTCAGTCACGAAAACACTGGCAACATGCACTCTTCTCTTATTGGAAGATAACATCACGGAGACTTTGAAGATCTGGTGCAGCCACTGGCCTTAACGCATCACAGATGTAGTGCTCACTGTGCAGACTACCAGCTATGCCTATCCTGTTGTGTGCCCAGTAGCACCCAGTGCTATCACGCCAGCTGCTGGGAACATGTGAGGAGCGTTATTTTGAAACGTATTAAATGCAGCCAAGATCAAAATACAGCTGGATGCACTTTCACCTCAACTGTGGCACGCTCTTTAACGCTGTTGAGTAAGATCAGGACATTTCGTATTGTTTTCCACAATAATTTAGTTCTGAAACATGGATCGGATCAAATCGTATTATGTACACCACAGTTAGATTTGATCGTCGTAACACCTTCAGTAAGCATCGCTTGACAGTGCCTACCATTCTCTCCCATCATCCTCCACACCAACACCCCATGGCGCAATGAACTTCCAAGCGAGTTCGTTTTTGGCGTGGAAGCTTTGGTTCTCTGAGGAAATTAGTGAGTTCCATAGTCCCGATAATTCTTTGTTGGTGGCGTGAAAGGTCTTTGCATTGTCGGTGTAGATGGTGTGCGGCAATCCACGTCTGGTAGCAAATCTCTGTAAAGTCATCAGAAATGTGTTGGTATTCATACTGGAGCAGATCTCTAAATCTACTACACGTGTTGTTGCGCAAGTGAAGGGTGTTTATAGGGCTTTTCCATGGTCATGCCTGTCTTGATGTAAAGAAGGCCAGCAAGATCTATGCCGGTGACAATAAAAGACTTAGTGGTCTCAATCGATCTGTGGATGGGGGGAGCTTCAATTTGTTTTCCTCTTGAAATATTCATGATCTTGCATGGTAAACACGTATGCAGGACTCTTTTAGTGATTTGACGACCTTGTGACAGTGACAGAGCTACTCTCTGTTTGTGCGTCAAGGAAAGCCGCAACAGCGGTCGCCGTGCTGACAATCTAGTGTTCCAGACGTCTTCTTAATGTACGTGGGGGTACACATCTTGCTTGAAACAAGCTCATTACTTAACTCACGCTTCGTGACGTGGTTGTACGACCTTGCACCACCGAGCGAATAATGCGTCTTGCTGTGTTCACCGTCCCAGGTAAAGTCTCAGATTCGTTATTACTTGCGACATATCTGCCAAGTGGATAAGGGCTTGTAATGATTCCTTGATAATCTTAAGACCGTGTTGTTGCCAGCCACAAGTGGCCGTAAAACGCCGGAATCCGTGCTTTCAGCGCATACAAACAATCCTACTCCGCTTCATAATCGTATTTCGTCAAGTTAGAAGGCTGCAGTTTGTGTGTGCAAACCAAAGCGATAAGAAAATTACTGGGTGTAAAGTGCCTGTTAAAACTCGTAGACTATAATTGCGGAATTTTTGAAAAACAAAAGAAGTTGTTGATGATCGATTATTGTCCCTTTGTTAACATCTCTGGTTCCATCAACACGTAAATTAACTTTCATTTGGGGACATCGTGCAATTCAGTCATGAGTCACACACTATTACTGCCATTTAGACGTCATGTGAAGCACACGCCCTCCTTAACAATCCACAAGGTCATTTAAAAATGTTTTTATGTAACACACTGAGCCAGCTATTACGTTGTGCTTCACAAACACCCGAACGTGCTTCTCTATAAATAGTTGTCAGCACTGTTCAGAGTTCTTCTATACTATCTGACTATGAATATTTATTAGGCTTTAGGAAACCTGTAGTTTGTTTGCAGCGTCTTTTACCGAACCCTCAACAAAATAGCAATACTAAAACTCCGATCATCGATTTTACAGCTATGTATGTTATTATATTGACTGACTGTTCCATCGGCTCTTGGTAGAATATTTTAAACATCATATAAACACGCACAACACTGGTGCAATATTCTATAGTATTTATTGTTTATTTCACAAACCAGTTTTTGGCTGTTGCGCCATCATCAAGTACAAAGATAAGCAAATGGTGCAGTGAAATTTTATTGGATGAATGATTTTAAACCAGTGCATCTACAGATAAATCTCCATTTCCACAGATGAAAAATTTAAATCTTAGAAATAAAATAGGATTATTTCATTATACATGCGATGTAAGATTATTTAACTAAGATAAAATATGTGACACATTATCTAATAAACAATACAGAAATTACAACAATAGTGCATACAAGTTTATTCTTCAATTAATTTTCTTCTATAGAAATGACTGTATGGCAGTGTTGGCCAGCATGTCCCAGATGGGTTCAGCCGCCAAGTGCAAGTCTTATTTGAGTCGGCGCCACATTGGGAGACTTGTGGCCGGTCATGAGGATGAAATGATGATGAGGACAACACAACACCCAGTCCCGAGCTGAGAAAATCTCCAACCCGGTCGGGAATCGAACCCTGGCCCAGTGCATGGGAGGCAAGTACGTCTCCAAAACCACGTAAGGAGCTACGTACGTTTCACAGTAACAAAATTCGTTAAAGTCAAAGATTGTTTTATTTTTCGCGCTCGTAATAACTCGCGCCTGAGAGTGTTTGCACTTTTTGTAAAAAATGTTCAAATGTGTGTGAAATCCTATGGGACTTAACTGCTAAGGTCATCAGTCCCTAAGCTTACACACTACTTAAATTATCCTAAGGACAAACACACACACCAATGCCCGAGGGAGGACTCGAACCTCCGCCAGGACCAGCCGCACAGTCCATGACTGCAGCGGCTTAGACCGATCGACTAATCCCGCGCGGCACTTTTTGTAAAATGTCAGTTTGAGAATCTTCTCTTAAAACTAAAAGAATTCGGTCAGCCTTGTGCAAGTTAACTGTCGAAATCTTCCGAAACTAAATAATACACTCCTGGAAATGGAAAAAAGAACACATTGACACCGGTGTGTCAGACCCACCATACTTGCTCCGGACACTGCGAGAGGGCTGTACAAGCAATGATCACACGCACGGCACAGCGGACACACCAGGAACCGCGGTGTTGGCCGTCGAATGGCGCTAGCTGCGCAGCATTTGTGCACCGCCGCCGTCAGTGTCAGCCAGTTTGCCGTGGCATACGGAGCTCCATCGCAGTCTTTAACACTGGTAGCATGCCGCGACAGCGTGGACGCGAACCGTATGTGCAGTTGATGGACTTTGAGCGAGGGTGTATAGTGGGCATGCGGGAGGCCGGGTGGACGTACCGCCGATTTGCTCAACACGTGGGGCGTGAGGTCTCCACAGTACATCGATGTTGTCGCCAGTGGTCGGCGGAAGGTGCACGTGCCCGTCGACCTGGGACCGGACCGCAGCGACGCTTGGATGCACGCCAAGACCGTAGGATCCTACGCAGTGCCGTAGGGGTCCGCACCGCCACTTCCCAGCAAATTAGGGACACTGTTGCTCCTGGGGTATCGGCGAGGACCATTCGCAACCGTCTCCATGAAGCTGGGCTACGGTCCCGCACACCGTTAGGCCGTCTTCCGCTCACGCCCCGTGCTGCCCGCCTCCAGTGATGTCGCGACAGGCGTGAATGGAGGGACGAATGGAGACGTGTCGACTTCAGCGATGAGAGCCGCTTCTGCCTTGGTGCCAATGATGGTCGTATGCGTGTTTGGCGCCGTGCAGGTGAGCGCCACAATCAGGACTGCATACGACCGAGGCACACAGGGCCAACACCCGGCATCATGGTGTGGGGAGCGATCTCCTACAATGGCCGTACACCACTGGTGATCGTCGAGGGGACACTGAATAGTGGACGGTACATCCAAACCGTCATCGAACCCATCGTTCTACCATTCCTAGACCGACAAGGGAACTTGCTGTTCCAACAGGACAATGCACGTCCGCATGTATCCCGTGCCACCCAACGTGCTCTAGAAGGTGTAAGTCAACTACCCTGGCCAGCAAGATCTCCGGATCTGTCCCCCATTGAGCATGTTTGGGACTGGATGAAGCGTCGTCTCACGCGGTCTGCACGTCCAGAACGAACGCTGGTCCAACTGAGGCGCCAGGTGGAAATGGCATGGCAAGCCGTTCCACAGGACTACATCCAGCATCTCTACGATCGTCTCCATGGGAGAATAGCAGCCTGCATTGCTGCGCAAGGTGGATATACACTGTACTAGTGCCGACATTGTGCGTGCTCTGTTGCCTGTGTCTATGTGCCTGTGGTTCTGTCAGTGTGATCATGTGATGTATCTGACCCCAGGAATGTGTCAATAAAGTTTCCCCTTCCTGGGACAATGAATTCACGGTGTTCTTATTTCAATTTCCAGGAGTGTAATTTTTTTCATTGTATCTACTAAGTGCTTCGAATCTCATCATTACTTCAAAAACCATCTTCAATCAGTGCTAGTCACAAGACGAAGATTTTTCTACAGAGAACAACTTTTTACTTATCTGCTCACTAGCTCAGATACAACAGTATTAACAGTATTTTTGCATTTAATATTTAATTTTATTTCAATTTTAATCGAAGGAATAGCACGATAGAGTCTTCAACTACGTAGAAGTTCGCTGACCGCCCCTGTTGCAGCGACGCCCCTAGCCGCCTGGAACACCTTGTGCCTCTCATGATGGAAATGAAACAAATTTAGCGCATATACAAAATCAACTCAACAATTGCAGAAACATTATCAGTTGACGTGGTCGATCTGTAGAACTTCTTCTCCCTGACGTTTCGTTCTCAACTGCGGAGAACATCTTCCGAGGTGAGTCGACGACTGGCTGCTAGGAGCTGGGGCCGCCGCTTATATAGAGATCGTAGGGGGCGCCACCACACGTCACATGGCGTCGATGTGCAGCTATCTCTGGCTATCGTCTGTTCTCTCGATTGCAGGCAATCGATTGTCACGTGATTGATGCAACGTCGACCGCCATATCTTATCCAATTTTAATCCTTCTTCTTTACGATTAAAATTATATTGATGTTTGTGGATTTCAATTGCCTCTCTATACATACGTGTATAATAGTGCGACGTCCTCGCTAGCACGCTTGTTTCACCAAATTTTATGTCGTGATCTCCATCCTTAAAAACATGTTCCGCTACTGCCGATTTGTCGATATGTCCCAAGCGACAGTTTCTTTTGTGCTCCGTCAACCGTGTATTGATGCTTCTTTTGGTAGTTCCTATGTAAACCCTGCCGCAACTACACGGAATTTTATATACCCCTGGGGTGGCTAGGGGGTGACGAGCATCTTTTGTTGATCTTAGGCATTCACTAATTTTCTTAGTAGGCCTAAAAATGGTCTCTACCTGAAACTTGGCTAGTACTTTTCCAATGCGATCCGTGATATTATGGATGAACGGAAGAAATACTTTTCCAGCTGATGGTTGTTGCTGTCTCCCATTTTTAGGCATTTTTCTATTTGGGTGAAGTGCTCGATTAATCTCGTTTTTTGTATAACCATTTTTCGCAAAGGCCATTCGTAAATGATTTAGTTCTTCTTGTAAGTAGCCTGGTTCACAAATATTATTGGCCCTATCCACCAGTGTTTTTATGACCCCCCTCTTTTGCCTAGGGTGGTGGTTTGAGTTCTTATGGAGGTAGCGATCGGTATGTGTACCTTTCCTGTAGACCTTATGGCCTAAGGTCCCATCCGCCCGTTTGATAACTGATACATCCAAGAAGTTAAGTTGTCCATTCTTCTCCTTCTCCATAGTAAATTTAATCTTTGGGTTGATGCTATTTAAGTGTACCAGAAAATCATTCAAGTCTTCTTCCTCATGATTACATATTACAAAGGTATCATCCACATACCGATACCACTTCGAGGGGCTTTTTTTGGCCGACTGCAATGCTTGATGTTCAAAATATTCCATGAATAAATTCGCAATTGCGGGACTTAGGGGGCTTCCCATGGCTACCCCATCGATCTGTTCATAAAATTCACCATTATACTGAAAATAGGTTGAGGATAGACAGTGTTGGAACAAGGCTACTATATCAGTAGGGAACATATTGGCTATATGGGAGAGAGCTTCATCAACTGGAACCATCGTGAACAAAGACACTATATCAAAACTGACAAGTATGTCATTAGGACCGACAGTAATTTCCCTCAATTTCTCAATGAAATGTAGAGAGTTTTTAATATGACTCTCAGTTTTGCCTATGTGAGGTTGTAACAAAGAGGCAAGGTGTCTGGCTAGTTCTTGGGTAGGAGCTCCAATTGCGCTGACTATTGGTCTCAAAGGAACATCAGGTTTATGTATCTTTGGTAATCCATATAATCTCGGAGGATAAGCCTCCGTTTCACAAAGATACTTTTTAACTTCTGTAGGAATTGAAGACTGTTTTATCAGACGCTTGGTGGCATTCAGCACATTCGTTGTGGGATCCTTTTTCAACTTCTTGTATGTGCTGGGTTCCAGGAGATCACTGATCTTCTTGTGATAATCCTCAGTATTCATTAAAACAGTAACATTTCCCTTGTCAGCGGCAACTATAATAACATTCTTGTCTGCATTGATCTCCCGCAATGCCTTCCTTTCCCCTTGAGACAGATTGCTGCTGGGTGGCTTAGCTTTGCGTAATATCCTGGAGGTTTCCATTCTAATTTCATCAGCAGAATATGATGGTAACTGACGAATTCCTGCCTCTATATTAGCAATAATGTCCTCCACAGGAATCTTGGATGGAGTTATTGCAAAATTCCCTCCTTTAGACAGAACAGAAAGTTCTTCCTTAGACAATTCTTTTTCCGATAAATTAATAACCGTTTGGGAATTGTTTGGAATCGCTGTTTCCTGTCGACCCTCTTGTAGACGATCAAACTTGTCCTTCTGCCTATTGGAAGACACTTCTGCACTAATCTCCATAGATCTAAATGTTAAACTGTGCACTTTGTTCCAATGACAAAACTGCATAGTATTGCTAATAAGTAAATGAAGATTTAGCAGTTGGCCATCACATACCGCCAGTCCTCGTCGTGTCTGATGTATCCGCTCACGTAGTAATGCCAGTTCCATACGAGAATAAATACGGTTAGCTTGTGGCGAATGAAACATTCTTCTCACTTTTAAAAACTTGGGAACTATACCGGTATCACGACAGCGTAGCAGAAAAGTGAGTGAGCAAAGTTGTTGACCTTTCTTCTTGCGTAGGTTCTCCAGTCGTCGTACCCTAGTTGACATTTCCTCCCCGTGGAGGCGTCGAGATTAATCGAGCACTTCACCCAAATAGAAAAATGCCTAAAAATGGGAGACAGCAACAACCATCAGCTGGAAAAGTATTTCTTCCGTTCATCCATAATATCACGGATCGCATTGGAAAAGTACTAGCCAAGTTTCAGGTAGAGACCATTTTTAGGCCTACTAAGAAAATTAGTGAATGCCTAAGATCAACAAAAGATGCTCGTCACCCCCTAGCCACCCCAGGGGTATATAAAATTCCGTGTAGTTGCGGCAGGGTTTACATAGGAACTACCAAAAGAAGCATCAATACACGGTTGACGGAGCACAAAAGAAACTGTCGCTTGGGACATATCGACAAATCGGCAGTAGCGGAACATGTTTTTAAGGATGGAGATCACGACATAAAATTTGGTGAAACAAGCGTGCTAGCGAGGACGTCGCACTATTATACACGTATGTATAGAGAGGCAATTGAAATCCACAAACATCAATATAATTTTAATCGTAAAGAAGAAGGATTAAAATTGGATAAGATATGGCGGTCGACGTTGCATCAATCACGTGACAATCGATTGCCTGCAATCGAGAGAACAGACGATAGCCAGAGATAGCTGCACATCGACGCCATGTGACGTGTGGTGGCGCCCCCTACGATCTCTATATAAGCGGCGGCCCCAGCTCCTAGCAGCCAGTCGTCGACTCACCTCGGAAGATGTTCTCCGCAGTTGAGAACGAAACGTCAGGGAGAAGAAGTTCTACAGATCGACCACGGCAACTTAGCCCGGAAGAGTTTACTGATAAAGACGCCGGCCGTGAAAGCCTACATGGAATGATTATCAGTTGAATTACGCAAACGTACAGCATTACTTAGTTGGCGTCCTCAGCGTAAATTTTATGTTTAATGTCCTATGAGTGTTTAATCTGTAGACATTACAGTTTGTCCACTAGGGCACACGACGAATGGAACTGTAAAGACCATGAATGACGTTAAATTCCTCTTAACCCCACGATTCCACGTGCACGTGACAGTGGTGGAGTGTAAATGGCGTTACTCTTAGCTACTCTGTGCGGTTTCGCTTAAGTCCTAACGATTTTCTTGTCGGAGCATGTAGCACACTTCATGCCAGTTTGGTGTGCGTTGCATGCATGGAGCTGCAGTTTTAATGACCAGCAGCGTATAAGCGTATTAGGCATTCCCTTGACTGGCGACACTGCGACATGTCAGAAAGAACAGATACCATCTTCATATATATACAGGGTCAAATATCGCACGAAATAAGCATCAAACGAAAAAACTACAAGAACGAAACTCGTCTAGCTTGAAGGGGGAAACCAGATTGCGCTGCCATAGATCAAACGGATATCATCTGCGTTTCTTTAAAATAGGGACCCCCATTTTTATTACATATCCGTGTAGTACGTAAAAAAATAGAATGTTTTAGTTGGACCACCGTTTTCGCTTTGTGATAGATGGCGCTGTAATAGTGACAAACGTGTAAGTACGAGGTATCACGTAACATTCCCCCAGTGTGGATGGCATTTACTTCGTGATACATTACCCGTGTTAAAATGGACCGTTTACCAATTGCGGAAAAGATCGATACCGTGTTGATGTATGGCTAATTGTGATCAAAATGCCCAACGGGCGTGTGCTATGTATGTTTCTCGGTATCCTGGACAACATCATCCAACTGTCCGGACCATTCGTCGGATAGTGACGTTATTTAGGGAAACAAGATGTGTTTAGCCACATGTGAAACGTCAACCACGGCCTGCAACAAATGATGGTGCCCAAGTAGGTGTTTTAGCTGCTGTCGCGGCTAATCCGCACATCAGTAGCAGACAAATTGCGCGAGAATCGGGAATCTCAAAAAACGTCGGTGTTGAGAATGCTACATCAACATCGATTGCACCCGTACCATATTTCTATGCCCCAGGAATTGGATGACGACGACTTTGAACATCGTGTGCAGTTCTGCCACTGGGCATAAGAGAAATTACGGGACGATGACAGATTTTTTTCACGCGTTCTATTTAGCGACGAAGCGTCATTCACCAACAGCAGTAACGTAAACCGGAATAATATGCACTATTGGGCAACGGAAAATCCTCGATGCCTGCGACAAGTGGAGCATCAGCGACCTTGGCGGGTTAATGTATGGTGCGGCATTATGGGAGGAAGGATAATTGGTCGCCATTTTATCGATGGCAATCTAAATGGTGCATTGTATGCTGATTTCCTACGTAATGTTCTATCGATGTTACTACAAGATGTTTCACTGCATGAGAGAATGGCGATGTACTTCCAGCATGATGGATGTCCGGCACATAGCTTGCGTGCGGTTGAAGCGGTATTGAATAGCATATTTCATGACAGGTGGATTGGTCATCGAAGCACCATACCATGGCCCGCACGTTCACCGTATCTGACGTCCCCGGATTTCTCTCTGTGGGGAAAGTTGAAGGATATTTGCTATTGTGATCCACCTGACAACATGCGTCAGCGCATTGTTAATGCATGTGCAAACATTACGGAAGGCGAACTACTCGCTGTTGAGAGGAATGTCGTTACACGTATTGGCAAATGCATTGAGGTTGACAGACATCATTTTGAGCATTTATTGCATTAATGTGGTATTTACAGTTAATCACGCTGTATCAGCATGCGTTCTCAGAAATGATAAGTTCACAAAGGTACATGCATCACATCGGAACAACCGAAATAAAATGTTCAAACGTACCTACGTTCCGTATTTTAATTTTTAAAAAACTACCTGTTAGCAACTGTTCGACTAAAACTGTGAGCCATGTGTTTGTGACTATTACAGCGCCATCTATGACAAAGCGAAAAAAGTTGTCCAACTAAAACATTCATATTTCCTTAAGTTCTACACGAATATGTAATAAAAATGGTGGTTCCTATTCAAGAAAACGCAGTTGACATCCGTTTGACCTATGGCAGCGGCATCTAGAGGGCCAACCATAGCAGCATCTGGTTTCCCTCTTCAAGGTAGACAAGTTTCGTTCTTCGTAGTTTTTTCGTTTGACGCTTATTTCGTGCGGTATTTGGCCCGGTCACGATTAATGGACCACCCTGTATATATAGATAAGGCTTACCGGCCTGACCATCTTCGTCTGTGCAGGTGCACAAACAGTGCCCGAACTCTTACGGGAATCGGCAGTAAAGCCGCGAGTGATGAGTATAAAGGGCAGGGGCACTGTGAATATAGTGCAGGACAATAAGTTGCCGATGTGGGTCTCACCGGAGGCGTGCTAGAGATAAGTCTCTGCAGTCGCATTATCCTCTGTGTCCTCGGTAGCTCACTTGGATAGAGCGTGTGCCAAGTAAATTAGAGATCCTGGGAACGTGTCCCGTTCAGGGTATACATTTTCAACTGTCCCCGTTGATTTATATCAACGCCTGTATGCAGCTAGGAGTATTTATTTCATTGTAATATCAAACCAAACAGACCAGTTGACGTAGTGTTATTGAAACGACTGCTCCGTAGTGTGGCCGGGAGGAGCAGCCAACAAAAAGAACGGAAATATGACGCTAGAGGGTGCAAAGATGGAGACGGTAGAAATACAATTACGTACCACCCAAAGGCTGGTAACCGTCACGATATAAATGAAAAGAGGTGAAAGACAGTGTGTAGCCCGCCCGGCTAGCCGTGCGGTCTAACGCACTGCTTCCCGAGCGGGAAGGCGTGCCGGTCCCCAGCACGAATCCGCCCGGCGGATTGGTGTCCAGATCCGGTGTGCCGACCAGTCTGTGGATGGTTTTTAAGGCGGTTTTCCATCTGCCTCGGCGAATGCTGATTGGTTCCTCTTATTCCGCCTCAGTTACACTATGTCGGCGATCGCTGCGCGAACATTGTCTCCACATACGTGTACACCATAATTACTCTACGAAGAAAACATTGTGGTTACACTAGTCTGGAGAGGGACGTTCCCGGAGGGGAAGGGGGGGGGGTGTCCACTGGGGGCCGAACCGCACAATAACCCTGGGTTCAGTGTGGGGCGGCAGTGGGGTGAGATGGACTGCTGTAGCCTGTTGTGGGGTTGTCTACCACTGAGGGCTACGGCGGGGACGAAGCACCTCCGTCGTTTCTAGGTCCCCACTTCAATACATGCATACATACAAGACAGTGTGTAATATAACAATACGCAGAGGGGTATTACAGGGTGCGCGATAACAGCCCATAAGGTAAAATTAAAAGTACCTTACAAAAATTTCCTGCAATAAAACCTTACATACCTATAACATGATTAAAATAGCAAGAAAACCCACCAGTGTCAATGGGACAAGTAACCTTTCCATCGTCATAAAATAGTACGAGACACAGAGAGAGTAAAAATATATACATGGGCTGTCAAAGAAACAAATTTCCTGAAGTAATACAGGAGTAATATAAAACTGGAAGTTACCTATAAAAATGGTTAAAATTGTAAAAAGAGGCCAATAGGGAAACATTTAAATATAGATAAATAATCGCTCCATAGTCATTAGTAGGCATAGGTAGTGCAAATAGTCCTTTTTAGGTCCATACCTGCTGCTCACAGTGATCATGCAAACTGCCTGTGCCGGATACTCATTGGAACTTTGGATGTTTCGTTTTGTAGGTCTTCAATTTAAGCAGTTCTGACAATTCGAACGCCATTCGAACTTTGGGGGACCGTGTATCTTTGATGGCCCAATGTTAAATTACTTATGTAAGTATTTGTTCCCCTCTCTTCCTGCTTTAATTGCCTTATTTTTTACCATTATTGTACTTTCTAATTCTTATTGTATTTTTCACAGATATATACAGGATGCAATTAAATCATCGTGAAACCGGTCGTGTATGATCCTTCAATAAAGGAATTATTACCAGCTAATGCGACTACCAGAAGGTTTTTAGAACATTTCAACCGTTAAAAAAATTTAAAACCTTTATCTTATATATCGAAGCTGTGAATGCCCAAACCGTAAAACCCTACGTCTCCTTTACAGATTAGCTGCAATTTTCTAAAATTGTCGCAACAAGCCAAAGCCGAGCACTCGCCCTGCCTGCTGCCGTCCTTACATGCTGGACTTAAAAGCAGCAGTACTACCCGCTAGCCGGCTGGGTCGTCCGAGGGGTTCTAGGCGAAACAGTCCGGAGCCGCGCGACCGCTACGGTCGCAGGTTCGAATCCTGCCTCGGGCATGGAAGTGTGTGATGTCCTTAGGTTATTTATGTTTAAGTAGTTCTAAGTTCTAGGGGACTTATGACCTCAGAAGTTAAGTCCCATAGTGCTCAGAGCCATTTTTTGAACTAATCGCTACACCACTAGCTGCGGTCATTAAATACTAACTAATGCATCACAAAGAAATTTAGGCCGATTAGCAAAAGTGTGACTTCATCTTTAAATGCATGACTCCCAATTGAATCATTCACATTCATTGTGACAAAAATACTGTTGACCAGTGTAATAGCAAAATCTGTAATATATATGGCGAAGTATGATTATGGCTGACTAAGGAGCATATTTTGCTATGGAGTGTACAAGCCTTCAAGCTCTGGTACCGTCACTGTAAATTTGACCCTCGTCTCTCAGTTGTGAATTCTGAGTTGGTATTATAACACATACAAAATGTTAGATCACTTCATTATAATTAGAACAAGATGAAGTACTTAACTTCGTAACGATTCTTAGCAACTGGAATATCATACATATTTGTCACTGTCACTGAACACTAACATATCACTTGGTACAGAAAACAGCTTCTTCTCTCAAAGTGCAACTGCCTATAAATTTTGCTGTAGTTCTGTCTAATACAACTATCACACTGCTGGCAATGGAAAGACGATGATGTCACCTTCGGCGATAATTGCAGACAGAGCAGAGTGACATTTCCGAGCCCCACGAGAAAGAGAAGTCATGGCTCGTAAGTCACAGCAAGTGACACTGCATGTCTTACGAGTGGCAGCAGAGTCTCCGGCGAGGAGCGAGTAACTACACTGAAGCGCCAAAGAAACTGGTATAGGCATCCGTATTCAAATACAGAGGTTTGTAACCAGGCAGAATACGGCGCTGCGGTGGGCAACACCTATTTAAGACAACGAGTATCTGACGCAGTTTTTAGATCGGTTACTGCTGCCACAATGGCAGGTTATCAACATTTAAGTAAATTTGAACGTGGTGTCATAGTCGGTGCATGAGCGATGTGACACAGCGTCACCGAGGTAGCGATGAGATGGCGATTTTCCCGTGCGACCATTTCACGAGTGTGCCGTGAATATCAGAGAACCCGTAAAAAATCAAATCTCCGACATCACTGCGGCCGGAAAAAGATCCTGCAAGAACTGGACCAACAATGACTGAAGAGAATCGTTCAACGTGACAGTAGTTCAACCCTTCCGCAAATTGCTGCAGATTTCAATGCTAGGCCATCAACAAGTGTCAGCGTGCGAACCATTTATCGAAACATCATCGATATGGGCATTCTGAGCCGAAGATCCACTCGTGTCCCCTTGACACAAAGTTTTATGCCTCGTCTGAGCCCGTCAACACCGACATGAGATTGCTGATGATTGGAAACATGTTCGGTCGGATGAGTCTCGTTTCAAATTGCATCGAGCAGATGGACATGCACTGGTATGGAGACAACCGCATGAATCCATAGACCCAGCATGTCAACAGCCAACTGTTCAAGCTGGTTGAGGCTCTGTAATAGTGTCGGGTGTGTTGAGTTGGAGTGATATGGGACTCCTGACACGTCTAGATATGACTCTGACAGGTGACACGAGCGTAAGCATTCTGTCTGATCACCAGCATCCATTCCTGTCCATTGTGCATTCCGACAGATGGCCGATCACTGAGCAATGCATCTTTAAGTTTTTGAAAAGATACTCGGCAATCATCTGTCCAAACAAAGGGGACACAATTGCGACGCGAGCGATGCAATGGAGCCATTATTTGTGCAGCATTCAGTATGAACCGAATATAATAGTTTATTTTCCTTAAGACTGGCGGCAATTCTGTGACACTGCGAGGAGCTGGCAAATCTCGAATGGCTAAAAAATGCGACTGAAGAGGATGTACACCTTGACTGTTTATGACAAGACCAAGATATTGCAACTCAGGTTTTAAAAAATCACACTTGTCCAGTCTAAACTTTACTCCCACATCAGGTAACACACGAAACAAAGCACACAGATTTGCAATATGATCTTCAGGTGTACGACCTGCTACGACAATATCGTCCAAATAGTTTGAACAGTTTGGTACTTGCGCAGTCAGCTGTTCCAGATACCGTTGGAAAGTGGCGGACGCGGAAGCACTGCCAAAAGGCAAACGCAAATATTTAAACAAACCCACACACACACTTTTTGAGATTCTCCCTCGAGTGGTGTTTGGAGATATGCGTCACGCAAATCAGTTTTTGAAAAGTAGCGACCAGCACCTAATCTGTCCATGAGATCCTCTGGGTGTGGCAATGGATAAGTATCAATCACAGCTTGTGGGCTGACTGTAGACTTAAAGTCAAGACAGAGGCGAATGCGACCTGAAGGTTTGGGGAACAAGACCAGTGGGCTTCCCCATTTACTAGCTGATATGGGCGCAATAACTCCACTATCTTGCAATTCTTTTAAGTTCAGCCGCCCGTTTGTGTCGTAATGCAATGTTCTGGCCTGGCAAAATTTCGGCTGAGCATTGTCTTTCAGAGTAACGTGTGCAACAAAATTGTCAGTCTTGCCTAAACCTTTAAAAAAGAATTCCAGGAATTTTTTCAGCAAGCTAGCTACACTGTCTTTTGCAGGGAATTCAGACACTGACAACACATTGTCCTGAATGTTAAAGACAAACAAATCAAATGAATCAAGACCAAATGTGTTCGCACAATCGCGTGATTGTAGCACCGTAAAAGTCAATGTTCGCGTATGTGAACGATACATCGCAGAGAAAGTATATTTTCCATTACAAGCCGTCAGATGCGTGCTAGTTTTAGAAAGGCATGGGGAGCCTAACAGTTCATATGTGCGACGTTTTGGCAATGTGGCAGAGGAACCTGTGTCCAACTGAAATTTCACATTTTTCGCACAAAGAAGTAAATGAACCAAAAGTTTGTTGGACTGGCATATCACTGAAGAAACTTTCGCCTGTCAGTTTTGCGAATGCTTGTTGCAGACTTTGAATATACTGCATTAACAACATCGGCCTTGTCGCTAGATTTTTGTGAGTGGGCGTAATTCTTATGTTTGTTCCATTGCAAACATACGGATTGTACAAGTCCTTTCTTGCCACAAGTGTAACACTGAGCTTAACGGGAGGGGCAGCTTGGCATTAGTTGCATGAATAACACCGAGGGCAAGATTTAATTCTGTTCACCTGTGTAGTCACCTGTTTAGCGAGCTGCTTATGTGACGTGGAGCATTGTTTACACGGTGTGGCGAGCGCAAGCTGCCGCTGTATGCGCCAGTTGCAAACAAAGGACTCAACCCGACAAATTGTTGGCTGCTCAGATTTATCAGCTGACAGGGCACCTGAATCGTACTGAACAAGTATTTGCACTACCTGCTGAAATGATAGATCAGAGTGTTTCAAAATCTGCTCTCTGAGTTTGACAGCAAGTATATCGTAGATGATCGCATCACAGGACATAACATCTGAATATAAAGCACCACAAGCATATCTGAATTTCCATTTCCTCGTCATACCCTGCAAATCTGTTACCCACTCATGATAAGTTGGTTATGACCGTTATTTTACAATTAAAGAATTGATACCTAGCTGCTACCACATTCACTTGTTGTTCATAGTAGTTATTTAGCTATTCTACAAGACGTTCATACAAACGTTTACTCTGAGTGGCATTAGGAAATTGTTTATAAGACGGAACACTGCGCTTCCTACCGTGGGTAAGAAATAGGGTAATTTCACAGTACCTGGTACGTTGTGAGCGAGAACGTGTGCTTCAAAGTGTTGCAACCACTCGAGCCAGTCCTCTTCTTGTTCACGAAACTGCCGAAAAGGTGGTATAGCTGTAGGTGATGCTGAAGGTGGCGCTTGTTCCGTGGGGCACGCAGCGTTGGCCAGTAGCCTCTGCATCGTGTAGATGTTTTCTGCATCTGGAACTGAAACGTCAACATTATCTGTGTTGCGTCAGACGCTTGCAGCTGTGGCGCCTGAGCAGGAGGTGGGATAGGTGGGTTGGCCATTTTGGAAGAGACAAATGCAAGAAATAGACCAGGCAAGCAAGAGAAATAACTACAAAAGCAAAGAAATTTTCTGCAAAGCCAACCTGGAAATATTGATTAGCAAAATAAACTGTTAAAGCAAGTAAACGCCACAGCAACGTAAAGACAAGAAAGAATTAAGGCACCAGAAACAGACAAAAGAAAGTTCCGTGGCCGCAAGGCGCAGGGTTTGTTTGTAAATCCTCGTCAATGTTGTTTCTGCCCATTTGTCTGTTATATGTTGCCTTGGCAGCTGTTTCCTCGAATAGATACAAGCAGATCATATTAATGGAGTTTATTACAGGAACTGAACTGACAATACTTAACTCAGCGGATGTACAACGATGTGTCGCAAGCAGTTGGCGACATCCAAATAATCACTGTCCTTCGCTATATATAATTTTCATGCAAGGAATTAATACAAGGCATAAGTCTCAGCTAAGCAGTTAGGATGACGGTTCGTCTTCTAGTGTGGTTCTTCCACTGCGACTCATCTAGTGCGGGGCTACTAATACGGCCGAGGCTCGCAGGAGCACCGCTTATATTCTCGTCGGATAGAGGCCGATCCTAGTCAGCATACTACTGACTGACGTCGTCTCACAATCTTCTCTGCGGTTACTTTCTATGCTGACTTGCCAGCACTTGATGTTACACTGGAACAACCTAATCGAAATAAATTCAGTAGCAAATTTATGTGAAAAATTTCCACTAAATTAAATCTGAATTTTCCCATACATTTCCTATAAACTGATTTTTCACTACCTTCAACTTCATTTTAGGATATTAATAACTTCCTTGGAAATTAAAAAAAAGTTCTTATAGCAATGAAGGAACTCAGGAACAGGACAGATAACTCAGCTATTTTATTGACCTTGATAAATCCTTCTTACGAAATTATGTGCTAGTAGGGTAAGGTGCCTTATTTTCAGATGGTAGCCTAACTCCAGATAGGTGGATATTTGCTCCCTGACAGTGCTGATCCGGAAACTAGCTGAAATTCTTGTGCTTCCGCCACCTGGTAACTGCCAAGCGCTTCAGTCGCGTTCTGTGCTCGCAGTTGAGTTTTTCTTAATATCTTACATTTGACTGTAATATTTTGTAGACACAAGGTTAAGATCCGAACTGCATGGTACGTAGTTCGATATTTCAATCTAATTTATTAGTGACATCATATTTAATGAAACTTTAGCTTTTATATGCAATAATTCATTACATGTTTCGGTAGTTCAGACATGTTTGTGAAGTAGTACAAGTGCCTAATTTCGGATACTGCTAGGGTGCCTAATTTCGACAATCGGACAAATGCAACCGTTTATAGATTTCACATTTTATTTCTTTTAATGAGATGGCTGCAAAGAAAAGAAATTGTTGGGCAGAGGAAAATATGAAGAAGGTAGTGGAAGTCATTCAAAATAAAGAAACGGGATCTTAAAGGCGGCTACAATTTTTCAAGTGCTAGACTCTACACTTTAAAAATATGTAAAAGCAGGAAGCTTGGAAGAGTAACTGGGCTCTAGTATAACCAGAAAATATGCTTTAGGAATAACCTTCAGATCAAGACAAAATAAAATGCAAGAGACAATTTTAGAACTAGGGAAATCTTCAAAAAGAGGAAAACATCAAAGCACCCAAAAGGCCAGCCAGAAGAACAAAAAGATTGCTAAAATGAGTAGGCGACAAAGGAAATCGACATGTTAGTTATCATCTGCTGAGGATTCCTAAAGTTCTGTTTCCCTTGTCTCGACAGATGATGAAGACAGCGCAAATGAGGAATGGATCTATTGTTCTGTCCCATACCAGGAAGATAAATCTGGAGAAGATTCGATAAGGTGTCCAGGATGTGTGCTTGGCTAAATGAACTGTGTGCTGGGACTGAGAAACATGGCTGGAAGACGTACAAATGTGAAAACTACAAATGATAGCGTAGTTATAAGTGTATAATTATTGCAATCAAACCGGAATATCTCAACATTGCCTTTTGTGCTTTTGTAATAAAGCAATATTCGTATATGTATACAGTCTTGAATTTTCTATGTGAAATAACCCTATTCGAAACTAAGAACCTCACTGTCTGAAATTGCTTCCCCTTTTAGTACTCTGTCTTAAATGCGCAAGTCTCTTTGACAAATTATGAAATTTAATCTGTTGACTTTCGCTATAAAAGGTTATATGTAACCAAAATCTGTTATGTTTTACATACATCAGACATTTTATGGAGCTTCTAGGCTATTTTTAACAAACCATATCCTTAGATTTCCTTCGCTATCCGTAAATAGGGCACCTTAGCTACGGTGATACTATTGACAAACTCTGTGTCTGATATATAGGTAACACTATGGTTTATTCAGAATTAGGAGACCTTACTGTAACTGTCTGCCTACAAATCCAGAGGTCTGGAGTTCAATTCTAGAAATTTTTCCAGCTATTTATGTCATAATTTTACCAAAGGAAATATTTTGTGTATGACAAAAAATCGAACTACAAGGTGGTTTGGAAACCAGATCAAACTGAAACTGCTTCTACAACTGGGTCGGAGGTCCGATTTTCACTTTGGAGATGCAAGTTTTGTTAAAGTGAGCAGTGAACAACTACGGAAGACTATCAGAGAGAAAAAAGAAAAAGGAGACTCTATAGGATAAAGGAAGCAGTTAAAGAGAAGCAAATGGCTTGTAGGAAGCGGGTAGGCAGTTACTACTGAAAAGTGGAAAAATCGTAAAGAAGCCAAAAACACATGTAAAAAATAGTGGAAGAAGATAAAAAGAAGGGCTTGGAAAGTTTCACTGAAACATTTCTACAGGATGGTAAGGGAAGAAGAAAGGTTTTGTATGTAGTTTGATAAAGGACAGGGTAAACAGTAGAGAAGATAAGAAATTTTCTGACCTATAGAAATGACAGATATTGAGGCAAAGAAATGATATACTAAAATACAGTGGGCTCGTAGATGAGGCAGAAGAAGAAGACAAAAATAGAGATAAAGAAGAAGAAAAGGAATTACCTTTGTCAGAAACAGGGGAAGCCATACAGAAAAAGAAGATTGGTAAAGCAGAAGAAGTGAATGAGGTGACCACACAGGTGGTAATAGTAGCAGGAGTGACAGGGTTACAGTGGCTGTATAGAATATATACCATAATTCTAAAGAAGAAAGAAATCTCAAAATAGTGAGAAAAGCGTAAAATTTTCCTCATGTTTAGGAATGTTAATAAGAAGGAATGTAATAACTGCAGAGGGTTCACTCTTACTGCGCAAGCAGTTATGATTTCAGGAAAGAGAGCTCAACGTTTGACATGATCTTTACATTAAAACATTTGATGGAGAAAACATGAAAATTTGGAAAAGTCATGGTCATGTGACTTTTAGATTTTGTCAAAGTCTATGATAGTGTGCCTGCTCATTATTGTTAGCGGGTGCTAGTTCATTAAGGTCCACAATGTCCATATTTGAGAAACTAGTCATTGTAAATTCGTTACTTGAGATGCACAAATCAAAAATAAAAACTGCTTCTTTCATAATAGTTACACTCAATCATTCATAGTTCACTTTAATATAAAGTCGTCCCACGGAATTACGAAATGCCGCTGAAAATATTGAAATACGGACATTGTATTTCAGTAGTACCAAGAACCAGAACGACAGTAATACGCAGTTTCATTAGTCAATAAAAAATTGATATTTCAATAAATCAATGTTTTTAAGAGGATGACTTACCAACAGAGGTGTTTGTTTAAAAATATCGAAGCAACGTGATATCATTGCTTTTGCGTATTATGTTTGCCACGTACTGCTAACATTGATAGCTCTAACACTGTTTTGACTGACATTTATTATGTCCGCGGCTCTTGGTCTTGCGGTAGCGTTCTCGCTTCCCGCGCACGGGGTCTCGGGTTCGATTCCCGGCGGGGTCAGGGATTTTCTCTGCCTCGAAATGATTGGGTGTTGTGTGTATTTTCGTCCTCATTCACTCGCAAGTCGCCGTAGTGGCGTTAAAGAACTTGTGGAGCGGCGGCCGAACCACCCCGCGAGGGGTCTGCCGGCCACCAATGCCGTACGCTCGTTATCATTACATTTATTATCATTTCTACAGGTGGGTATTATGTGACCTGCTATGACGTCTCTGTCACGGATAGCCAGGCATACGAAAGAATAAATAACAGTAACTACAAAAAATTAAAATAATATACGCACAGAAATAGTAGGTACGCTTGCTCAAAATCTTTGCAAGCTGTGGCGGTCGGCTTCTGCACTTATAATAAAATTGTCGCCTTGTCCGCCAAGTATCATTATATTCCTCTAATCCTTACGCGTTTCACTATTAAGTCATTCTCAACAGAAGTAAATGAAAAGAAAAAGCACTCATTTAGAAACATATGAGCAACACCAATGGAATACAATATCCACACACCATAACTTGCACCTACGAAAATCTACGTGTAAGAAAAAACGACGCTTCCAAACAGTGCGTTTGGACTTCCGTAAATTTCAGTCAAATAGAGCGACATAAGGTTCGCAAATGCTAGAGGAAAAACTGTTTCTCTTACGTGAGAAGTAACAACGGGTCCGTTTCACGATATTGCCGTAGCGGACAAGAGGCATCACGCAAGCTAAGTAAACAGTAAGAAGTGCTGTTTTCTGACGTGACGCTGGTGGCACAGTCACTGTTAAACAGCACCAAGTCGTTTACGTCAACTGCTGGACTAATATTGGGTTTAGTACTTACTACCTCTCCGCTATGTCGTGAAGGTTCTGACAGCTGCCAGTCTGGAAATAGTATGCAACTCTGAAAGACATGAATAAGCTCGTTGAGGCGTAGACACAGTTCTTTTCAAATGCCGAAGCGTCCGAAAGAGCATCTTCACTGATTTTATTGTTTCAGAGTGGAGTAGTTAATTAGGTGGGTACTCCTAACATCTTCTGGTATATATAGGGAGAACTACTGTCGGTTGCTGGTTCTCTGGAACATTTGGAGTTGAGCGCGCGTTTACCAGCACGGCGCTGTTACCGTTACGTTCAATGATGCCCAAGAGCTACCAGTCACGCGCCGGAATAAGAGGTGGGACAAGGGATGCAAACATTATTATGACAATCATCGATATGCCGGTGTACTTAGAAAATTATCGATGTTATTGAGATAGCCTAGAAAACATCGATGTATTGCAAACATCGAAGTTTCTTCAAATCCTTAAACCGAGCAGAAACCATTAGTTTCTGTTGCGGGTTGATATTTGTAATTATAGACACTCTGGAAATATTGATTATCCTTGAATTATTGTTTTATATTTCATGATGTACATTCCTTGGAGAGAAATAAATTAATGTTGTATTGGAATCACAGTGTTGTGTGTCCGTAATATTTTGGTGCCGAAACCCGGGAAGAAATTGCAATTTACTGCGTGATTTCAACAATTAACGCTGTAGGAAACAAGAGACGGCGTCGGACCGCATCACAAGCTAAGTCCATTCCAGTATAATACAGGGTGTCCAGAAAAGGGCTCCCTGATTTCAAAATTAAATATCTCGAAAACAAAGATCAATAGAGTAAACGGTATGTTTATTGTGAAAGCTGTAAGAAGTTTATACAGCAGTTTGAAATAATAGCTACAAAAGTTGCTAACAGATGGCGCTGTACGCTGTACAGCTCATATCAGCATACATAATTGAAATAATCGTATGAAAACAATCTTTGCAAACAATCACATCACAATGTTTTCAAAATGTTCACCATTGGCACTACAGAGGTGGCGCAAACGAAGAATGAAATTCGCCATCACATTTCGTAGTGTCTCAACCGAAATGGATTCACATGCCACAGAGATCGCCGATTCAAGCTCGTCCAGCGTGGCGGGATGCTTCGGGTAGACCATGTCTTTCACTGTGCCCCACAAAAAAAAGTCACAGGGAGTCAAATCCGGCGATATGGAGGCCAATCCATGCCTGCACCAGTAAATTTGGGATGTTCCAAAGCAATGACTCGATTCCCGAAGTATTCCTCAAGAAAGCGAAACACTTGTTCGGTCCGATGTGGTCGGGCTCCATCTTGCATAAACCATTCAGTACCTGGTCGATCCTCTAACGCTTGCTGTGTGGCGACAAATTGGTCCAAAATTGCAAAGTAACGTGCACCAGTGACCGTTTCTCGAATGAAAAAAGGGCCAATAATGCCTCTGCTGCATACTGCAGCCCACACAGTAACTTTAGGAGAATACAGGGGTTTCGCTTCAAACCAATATGGCTTTTCGGAACCCCAAAATCGCCAGTTCTGCTTATTCACGTATTCATTCAGGTGGAAGTGTGCTTCATCTGTAAACCAGATGCAGCCAACATCAAATCCTTCACTAACAATGATTGTGAGCATCTGATTAGCAAAGGCAACCCTTTGTTGCACAGCTCGTACGGGTATGGCCTGGTGCGTTTGAATTTTGAATGGAAACATGTGTAGGCTCTTTCTCAGTATTTTCTGCGTGCTGGAACGCTTCAAACCAGTCTCAGATGCAATTCTACGGGCGGATGACATTGGATTTCGCTGAATAATTGGCGATATTTTCCGGCGTAACTGCGGTTTGCTTGCGTCCAACATGCCCCACTAGATCATCAGTTACGCTGCCTGCTCGTTGAAATTTTGCGAAGAGCGTACGAATGGTTTTCGCATCGGATCCTTTTGGAACATTAAATCGTGCTTGAAAACTTCGCCTTGTTGCCGTAGGACTCTCTTCTAACCTGTGGTACTCTAGCACCAGAAAAACGCGTTGTTCAATGAAGCACATGGTTTTAATCTCTTCCTTCGGTACGCTAACCTCCTTTCACGTTTCAATAATGGAACTGATTGCTCTGGGCTTCGGATTACTATTTATTCTAGGCATTACGTATGGCGATTACAGGCCATCTGTTAGCAGCTTTTGTAACTATTATTTCAAACTGCTGTATAAACTTCTTACAACTTTCACAATAAACGTACCGTTTACTGCATTCCTCAATCGATCTTTGTTTTCGAGATATTTGATTTTGAAATCAGGGAGTCCTTTTCTGGACACCCTGTATGATCGAATGAACTGGTTGCTTCAAAACAATTTTTCGGCTTTGTATTGCAAACCTGAAACTTGCACACAGAGTAGTTAGTTTTGTTAAAAGGTTTTCGTTCACTTACGTTTGCGCATACGCTGCTTGTTAAACGTTTAACTCTGCACAAGCGCACACGTAAACAATCTTACAACAGCCGTCTTTAGTAAGACATAATGCAGGACGAATCAGAGATACAGTTAGCGAACTTCAAAAAAAAAAAAAAAAAATGGCTCTGAGCACTATGGGACCCAACTGCTGAGGTCATCAGTTCCCTAGAACTTAGAACTAGTTAAACCTAACTAACCTAAGGACATCACAAACATCCATGCCCGAGGCAGGATTCGAACCTGCGACCGTAGCGGTCTTGCGGTTCCAGACTGCAGCGCCTTTAACCGCACGGCCACTTCGGCCGGCGAACTTCAAAAGAAAGCGAACTAGGGAGAGGACTAACGCTACGCGGTTTTGTGCGGCTGTTGATGCTCTTACCACAGAAAGCCCGTTTGATGATTTGGACATTACAGGGAACGTCTTCAAGAAACTCTAGAGAAGCTCGTTTCATTAGATGACGCTATTCATAATTTTCTCTCTGACGATGAATACAATGCAGACGTGCTGAGCTGTGAGGAATATATAGACAAAGTCACACGCGCTATACAGAAGGCTACAAAAGCAATTGATTACAAGCTTTCAGCCACAACGTCGCAGATGAATATCACGTCACCACCAGTGCTCACACAACCAACTGTATTCAACTCTGTCAGGCTACCAGCAATTAAGCTTGAGTCATTTTGTGGAGATGTCGAAATGTGGTCCCGCCTCTTGGAACAATTTGAATCGACCATTGATAAAGACCCAGCCCTTTCTACAGTAAACAAACATGTTTTCCTAGGAGGGTATCTGTCAGGCGAACCGAAGTTGCTAGTAGATGGAATACCTATAACGGCTAACACGTACGAAGAAACAAAGAAAATTTTATTGAATAGATACGGAGATAGCAATCGCATTATATAGGCGCACCTCGATTATTTGGATGCGCTAAAGCCTGTACAGTCAGCGACACCTAAAACGCTGAACAGTAAATTCCTGGAATGTAACCGTCGTATTCAAGCACTGCGTGCCTTAGGAGAAGACGTCGTGGCATACGGTAAAATTCTCACTCCGAAAATTCTGCGTGCATTTCCCGCTGAAATGTGCCAGAAATGGGTCATTCACACTAGAAGAACCGAAGTAGCGGAAGGAGATGTACTGCAAAAAAAATGGTTCAAATGGCTCTGAGCACTATGGGACTTAACAGCTATGGTCATCAGTCCCCTAGAACTTAGAACTACTTAAACCTAACTAACCTAAGGACAGCACACAACACCCAGCCATCACGAGGCAGAGAAAATCCCTGACCCCGCCGGGAATCGAACCCGGGAACCCGGGCGTGGGAAGCGAGAACGCTACCGCACGACCACGTACTGCAACTACTTAACTTTTTGGAAGAAGAAGTTCGTGGTGCTCTCACTGCACGAAAGATCCGTACAGAATATCAGTCATCTCCTAGCTTCACGCCTACTGCAGCAGCGCTTCACATAAATTAAAAGCAATCGAAAAATCCGCGTAAGCCTAAACGAGAAGTACCAGTGCAACCATATTGCGTATTTTGCGAAGCTCGCTCTCATTGGACCCAAGACTGCAACATAGTAACTGACAGCCGACAACGTATCGATAAACTAAAGCAAGATAATCGCTGTTTTATATGTCTAAATCGAGGTCATAATGCTAGAAACTGCAGTAAGAAGGGCAATGTCTCATGTTCTAAGTGCAAAAAAAGTCATCACGAAGCTATCTGTACTGACATTTCTGCCTCTTCTTCATCTTCTCAGCAAATTAGCTCTATATCTGTAGGGAGAATCGACGTAAGTTCAGCAGGTTTTACTTATCTTCAGACAGCTCGAGTTTGGGTCAGTGGACCCGCAGGATTAAGCAAACTTACTCGCTGCGTTCTGGATAGCGGTAGTCAGTCAAGCTTCATTCCCAAGTTCCTGATTGATGAGCTAGGTTTAGGAACTATAGAACATCGTGATCTATCTGTCAACGCCTTTGAAATGCCATCCGCAACTTCAACTCATCGTAGAGTCGTAGATTTCACAGTACAGGGTACATGGACTGATTCCAAGACGTCTATGACTGCGTTTGAAAGCACATACTCATTTTCCGCGCAACCAACTGTGCCTTCCGATTTAAGAAAACTTGTACGCACACGGGGACTTCAGTTTGCGGACCTAAGGGATGGTACAGAAGATCTTCCCATCGAGATTCTTGTCGGAGCAGATTACTATTGGAAAATCGTTAAAGATTCCTCTCCGATTCGACTAATGTCGTCAGTTGTTCTGGTACCTTCCATTCTAGGTTGGATTCTTAGTGGAAGCAAATCAAGCATCACAGCTAACCTTGTGACGGCAAACTACATCAGTTTAGAGACAGCGACAACAACAGACGATACTTCACGACGTTTCTGGAATTTAGAAACAATGGGAATCACAGAAGATGAAACAACAACTCTGAATCAGAAGTAATTGGCGTTATTGCACGATTTCTCAAAATCCTACTGCATCGAAGACAAAAGAAGAGTGGTGCCTTTCCCCTGAAAAACCAACGTTATGTTATCTAATTATCTTCAGCAAGCAAAGAAGAGATGTGCTTCACTGGAGAACAAATTTACGAAGGACAAGAAACTGAAACAAATTTACGAGGCACAGATGATAGAACACATCAAGAAGAAACATGTGGAAGTCACCCCTTCTGGACAGAAATTGCGTGACACATTTTATCTGCCACATCATGCAGTAAAGAAAGAAAAGTTAGGTGTCATCAAATGGAGGATTGTCCAAAACAATGGTTCAAATGGCTCTGAGCACTATGGGACTCAACTGCTGAGGTCATTAGTCCCCTAGAACTTAGAACTAGTTAAACCTAACTAACCTAAGGACATCACACACATCCATGCCCGAGGCAGGATTCGAACCTGCGACCGTAGCGGTCTCGCGGTTCCAGACTGCAGCGCCAGAACCGCGCGGCCACTTCGGCCGGCTGGAGGATTGTATGGGATGGTTCGTCGCACGACCAGAATGCACGTTCATTGAATGACTCTTTAGAAATAGGTCCTAATTTACTTCCTGACATTCTTTCAATATTACTGAGATATCGTCTACATCAAGTAGCCTTAATTGCCGATATCAAACAAGCATTTCTACAGTTAGTTAGGAAAGATAGAGATCTCACGAGGTTTTTTTGGTACAAAGTAATCGTAGATGAACAAGGAAACTATATTACAACTGACGGAAGGATAACATACCGCTTCACCCGGCTACCTTTCGGACTTACCTGCAGTCCGTTTCTTCTTGCAGCCACGCTGAAAGAACTTGCTGTAATGCACAAAACGAATTTTCCGCAAGCTGCTTTACTTGTTGAAGATAATAGGTACATGGATGATTTTGTAGCAGGTGATAAAGATGACAATGCCGTAATTAACTTATATTATGAGCTTACATCACTCAAGGGACAGATCAGTCTACCAATGGCAAAGTGGGCCACAAATTCAAGCCAACTGATTGGAATATGGCAATCAGAAGGTGTCATAAACAGTGGAGATACGGAGGTACTGGGAGTCCACTGGAACACACAGACTGATACACTCAGTGTTGTTCACAACAAATTTGGTCAAGAGGAATTGAATAGGATGAGCTTTTACCCCTTGATCTTAGCAAACGCTGGCGAATGTGGGTATCAACATTGCCATCATGTTCACACATAAAATGCCCCGATGGGTTGGTGTATCTGAAAACACTGAGCCAGAAATCCATGTCTTTTGCGACGCATCAGAAAAGGCCTACGGAGCAGTCCTATATGTACGGTGCACCACAATAAAAATGGTATCAGTCCATTTAGTTTGCAGTAAAAACTGACTAGCTCCCATCAAAAAAATAACTCTTCCACGGCTGGAACTTCTAGGATCAAGACTACTTCATTATTTCTGTAAGGCCACGAGCTATAATGGAAGTCGTGCAACATTGTGGACTGACTCAACTGTAGCCTTAGGATGAATACAACATGACCCTAATCGATCGAAAACATTTGTGTCAAACCGTGTTACGGAAGTACAACGACTAACGAATCCGTCACAGTGGAGGCACTGCCCTGGTGACGAAAATCCAGCTGATCTAACCTCCAGAGGTACCACAGCAGATAAACCTCACCATGCTTCTGTATGGTTCCATGGACCTGCTTGGTTAACAAAATACAGAACACAGTAGCCTCGAATTTTACAGACGGAAGAGCACTCCTTGCCAGTAAAGAAGAAATTAACAGACCAAGTCTTCATGGTACAAACAACGATTCCTGTTTTAACAGCTACATGGTACAGTAGCTACTTCAAGCTCTTAAGAGTTAGAGGATGGGCACTTCGCTTTAAACGGCACTCATTGAAAGAAAACAGAACACCTGGAGAATTAACAACATCAGATTTGGGCGAAGCACGCACTTACTGGATTCAAGTTGTTCAACAGCAACATTTTGCGCTCGAACTGCATGCACTATACAACATGCCTCTACCACGTAATTCCTAGATCGCTCGCTACAACCCATTCTTGGATAATGGTCTTATTCGTCTCTGTGGACGGCTGCAGTTTGCAGAATTACCCAGAGATCAACGCCACCCGATTCTTCTTGAAGGACATCATCATTTCACACGTTTAGTGACCCAGCAGACTCACATTCGTTTGCATCACCTTGGAGTAATGATAGTGTTATCCGAACTGAGAACAGAATTCTGGGTCCTTAGAGCTCGACGGGCAATTAAACATGTGCTACACCGTTGCCTACCTTGTAAGATGTTGAAAGCTCACGTTGTTCAACAAACTGAGGCTCCATTACCAGCTGAACGAGTCTCACCACTGAAACCATTTACAGTAACTGGTATTGACTTTGCTGGCCCATTATATGTCAGACAAGGACATATTACGAAGAAAGCGTATATTGCTCTATTCACATGCGCAACAACACGAGCCATACACCTGGAACTATGCTCAGATATGTCAACTGACGGATTTCTTCAAGCCCTACAAGGGTTTGTCGGAAGACGAGGAGCGCCCAGCACAATTTACACTGATAATGCTACTACCTTCCATGCCACGCACTTAGAGCTAAAGGAGCTCTGGCAGGCTCTCATGGCAAGCAAGACGCACAAGTACCTCGCCCAGCAAGCCTTCACTTGGAAATTCGTCGCCCCACACGCGCCTTCGTGGGGAGGATTCTGGGAACGGATGGTGGGATCTGTCATACGCTGCCTGAGAAAAGTTTTAGGACAGTCACAGTTGGACGAAAATGGTCTCAGCACAATCCTGGTTCTGATCCTGCTCAAAAACGTCCATGAAACTCATCAACCAAGGCCAGGTTCAGGAAGACTCCAGCTGAGTGATGTCGTTCTTCTACAAGAGACTGTAGAGGAAGGCGCGGATAGAAGATCTTCATGAAGGAAGAGATGGGAAAATACGAACTGTAACCTTACGAACTTCAGAAGGATCCATAATCTCACGTCCCGTTCAACTGGTCATTCCTCTAGAAGTTGACCAGGGTGGGGAGAGTGTTGCGGGTTGATATTTGTAATTATAGACACTGGAAATATTGATTATCCTTGAATTAATGTTTTATATTCCATGATGTGCGTTCCTTGGAGACAGATAAATTAATGTTGTATTGTAATCACGGTGTTGTGTGTCCGTAATAGTTTCTATGTTTTTAGCGTAGTATGAAGTGTGCGTCTGAAAGAAAGTAACTAAGTGCTGATAAAAATTTTGATAAAATGACATTCGACTAGTTTTTTTATTACAAAGTTTCGTCTAACACAAGTCTCAACACAAGTACAGTGCATAACAAGGTACATAATCGCTGAAATTCCTTTTTTTAGTATTCGAAGTTGTATTTTACTGTTTAGCAACCGAATTTACAAACGACTGTTATACTTCCATATATCAGTAGCGTTTTCTTCTTTTTCTGACTCGTCGGAAGAATCGGCTTCCTTACTGAGTTTATTGGCGTTTTTCGCGAATCTGCTTAAGTAAGTGACCAACATACACTTGACCAAAGGATCTTTAAAATGTAAAAAATTAAACCTTGGGTCCACGCAGAGGCCAGTGCCACAATTGCGTTGTATTCGATTCTCAAATCATCTTGCCGTTTTTTTTTCCATAATTCACTTTTCAAGTGAATTACAGTCGTGTTTTTTTGGTAAATCTCTGTTAAGGGTTTCATTCACGCAACTTATTGGCGGTATTTGATAGAAATGGATACCATAATCTGTTTTAAGCAGTTATTGCTCATGGCAATCGGAAATAATCCCAGGGAAACCCATTACCGAGATAAGGAGTATCCTATGTGTTAATCCAGCTCATAGTCTCCTTGTGTGCCAAACTTCATCCAAATACGTTCAGCACTTTTAGTAATTTTTTTAAAAGAAAACTCGAATATATAAACTCACACATCACTATATCGATTTTATGACACAAAACAATAAAATATTTCATAAAGTAAAAGAGGAACACACTGGGTTTTAGCATACAATAGAGTAATTTCATTGATATTAAAGAATAACTGTGTTCCAAACACAAACAACTCAAATATAATGAGCAACAAAGAAGGTATGTACTTACCCTTCAAGAATTAAGATTACACCAGGAATTCACAGTTTTAAAAAAATTAACAGATCAAATTACTGTTAATTAATAGGTCTATCGCAGCATGCCCCTTTTTTAGATTATCAGTTTTACAAAACAACATAAAAACAGCTAGGAGAGAAGTAAACTTTAACTGTGAATGGCCGTTGACGAAAAAGGGCATTGTTTTAAATCTCACACGAAAAATGGTACAAAACAACCATTCAAAATAACATGGATACATCGATGATTTGCAGCTGGAAACATCGGTAGCAGACATCAGTATTTTTCTATTAAAACAGTGGTTTTTAAAATATCAGTGTATGGTTATTGTCCCTAGATGGGGCTCGTGTAGAGTTGCCATATCTAGCTGGGACCTCGTCATGACACTTTGAGATGGAGATGTAGAAATAAAGTAAAACATTTATTTAATATAATTACTTTTTAATTAGAACATATTACGTGGAACTTGTTGCGGTGGAAGTAGTTTGTTCATCATATTTTTCGGAAGTTTTCACTTTTTCTTTGATAATTCTTTTTTCCCTTTTACGTATTTATAAATTTCCATGCAAGTCAGCTTGTAGTTAAATGGCTCTGTAACATCACAGTTTCTGGCAACAGTCGATTTCTGCCATCGGTACAATGGGCGGACATCAGCGAAACTACTCTTTCCACAGTGGCGTTGTGTGCGGGAATAGAAAACAAATACTCGCATTATTTTAGCAGCTGTTATTTGCTTTCAGGATTTTCGGTTTTCTTAAGAAAGTAAATCCACCTTTCTTTCACGGAGTGTTTAGACTTATATTCTTCCGAGTCACGCTTGGTTTCTAAAAAGCTCTTCAGATACATATATTCCTGAAAACGTCGTCTGAAATCTTCACAGCATTTTTAGTCAGGTATATAATAATGTTTTCAGTCATCTCCCATTCTGTGTGATTCAGATGACGTCATCCATTTGTTAAAAGAAGTACCCCTTTTCTCTAAGTAATGAAATGCTATGGAACAGAAAGCCATTGTCTCTTCCTCTAATTTCGAAATCAAAATAATTAATCTTTAATTTGTTCAAATTCATCTTGGTTTGCATGCTAATAAAATTTCCAGTCTTCCTTGCAATCAGACGTCTTTCAGTGTCGATTTATATATTTCTTATTTCAGTTATCGAGATTTTATTCTTCTCCACGATTTTTATGTATTTTGTTTCAAACTGAGCGTAGTATGAATGTGGAAGCATGAACGGTCTTCTGAAAAAATCTGAAATTATTTTACGTGGCCTGTCTTCGGCATCAAAAAATTGTTTAACTGGAATCCAAAGCTTAAGAATTCTCTAATCAGAGGGCTGTACGACAGACATCTTGTTTTTGAATGAGAAAGAAGAGTCAGAAGATTGACATCAACGTATAAGCAGAACTCTTTCAGCTTCTCTGACCGTGTGTATAGAAAAATAATAAAATATTTTCACGACCATTATTTCAATATCGACAGTTAAGAGCCCAGTAGCGCTTGATACGTTATTTTAGAGAATATGGGCAGGGCTTGCGAATCCTTCTACGTTTTTTCCTGGTTCTCCTGAAACGCATTCCGCTGGCCTCGTCGATGATGCCCTCCAGAGTTGTTGTTGGTATTGGCATTGTCTCCACAAAAAGCGATTAATTTATCTAATGCAATCTGCAGTATCTTTAAGTGTCTAGACAACACTTTGCAACTGTTTCCGATGTTTCATAATTCAGAGAATCAAACTTCGACAGCTTCCGTTGGATGCCGCCAGTTTCAGTAAATTTCCGTGAAGACACGAAAAGTGGTAAGGTGCTTCAACCAGCAACTTATCTTGCAGACCTGCTCCTCACATTGATAACTCCTATCATAAGCGTTTATTTTGGTAGATGTGAAAATAAAAATAGCACTGGATGTGTGATTAATTGACTTATAAGAATAATCCTACTACTTACGGCTTCCTTCTTTTATTTATTTAATCCTCGGGAGCATTGCACAGACCAAATCCCATGTACTGTTGGTTTCTAATTACGAATGGATGCATTCAAACTCTCAGACAACACGCTAATAAATAATGAAAGTTAATGACATAATTCACCCGCTCAATGTGAGCATTCTAAACATTATGACAGGTGTTGTAATTCACGCTTTCATTTTTGTGTCGTGCACTGGAAACGCTCTTTGGAGAGGATGGCGCAGTCAACCATCGTGGAAAACAGCAGCTCTTTAGAAAGAGCCTCAAGAGACAAAGCACTAAATCCGCCCGCCTTAATCTCAGCGCATTGTTAACTCAGAGTACCCCTCCCTCTCCGCTATTGTGCCTACTTCGCCATAAATTTCTTTTCCCCGCATTTTTATGGGATAGCGCGTTCTTCTTATATTAAAAAGGCAGAGTGCCTTAGGCACTACGTTTCGCAGAGCAGATATCACGTTCCCTCTTTTAAGGCTAGCGCCAAAATCAAGAGTTTTCATAGTTTAAACTGCAGAAATTTATTGTTTTTCTTTTTTATTTTGCTTGTTTAATGTATACCCTTCGACGTGATTCATTCAGCCAACCTTTGATAATGGTATTTGCTGTAAATGCTAGCCAGTCACGAAACAACAGATCACCAAGACAGAAAGTACGGAAATGCGTTTCATGAGAAAAACAGTTCGATAGAAGTGAAGATAAAAAAGGAGTTACGGAATCAGGAAACAAGTAAAGATAATTAATTTCAATAGAGAAGTAGTAAAATACGAGATTAACAAAAATTTTTGAAAAAAAAAAAAGAAACAGACGGAAGATTTTGTGAAGTGATTTGTATGTTGTTGTCGTTGCTGTTGTTGTGGTCTTCAATCCGAAAACAGGTCTGATGCATCTCTCCACCCTACTCTGTCTTATATGATTTGCCTCGATCCAAGAGATAAAATAGGTTAAACATACATTTGAGGAACATTTGAATGATGCTTAAAATCATATACAACAACTGAATGCTCATACGTTAGTGACATTATGAGAAAACTGACAAGGGAATGGTCCAATTCGACATTATGAAACTTATCCTGAAATTTTTCACACAGGAAAGAAATGCACTGTTAAAATTTTAGCTTTAAGGCGCTCTACACGTATTTTTTTTAAATGCTAGAGCTAAGCGTTGCCGTAACTAGGGTGTTGATTGGAACCATGTGCGTCTTCGGCTTCTTTGCACGTACACAACGTGATCAAAAGTATCCGAACCCCTAGCTGAAAATGACTTACAAGTTCGTGGCGCTCTCCATGGATAATGCTGGAATACGGTTTTGGCCACCCCTGGCCTTGATGACAGCTTCCACTCTCGTAGGCATACATTCAGTCAGGTGCTGGAAGGTTTCTTGGGTAATGGCAGCCCATTCTTCACGGAGTTCTTCACTGACGAGAGGTATCGATGTCGGTCTGTGAGACCTGGCACGAAGTCGGCGTTCCAAAACATCCCAAAGGTGTTCTATAGGATTCAAGTCAGGACTCTGTGCAGGCCAGTCCATTACAGGGATGCTATTGTCGTGTAACCACTCCGCCACAGGCCGTGCGTTATGAACAGGTGCTCGATCGTGTTGAAGGATGCAGTCGCCATCGACGAAATGCTCTTCGACAGTGGGAAGCAAGAAGCTGCTTAAAAGGTCAATGTAGGCCTGTGCTGTGATAGTGCCACGCAAAACAACAACGGGTGCAAGCCCCCTCCATGAAAACCACGACCACACCGTAACACCACCGCCTCCGAATATTACTGTTGGCACTACACACGCTGGCAGATGACGTTCGTTCGCAGCTCGTGGTCGTGCGGTAGCGTTCTCGCTTCCCGCGCCCGGGTTCCCGGGTTCGATTCCCGGCGGAGTCAGGGATTTTCTCTGCCTCGTGATGACTGAGTGTTGTGTGATGTCCTTAGGTTAGTTAGATTTAAGTAGTTCTAAGTTCTAGGGGACTGATGACCATAGATGTTAAGTCCCATAGTGCTCAGAGCCAGATGACGTTCACTCGTCATTCGCTGTACCCACACTCTGCCATCGGATCGCCACATTGTGTACCTTGATTCGTCACTCCACACAACGCTTTTCCACTGTTCAATCGTCCAAGCGAACTGAACAAAACTTTCTTTGAACCAGATGATTCTAATTCTCTAGAAACAAAAGTAGATTTCGACATGTCCCGACTCGCTAAATGCACCAATAAATAGAAACAATAGAAAGATTAACAGTGCTGTCTCTATCGACCTCTCTGTTTTATTTTATACGTTATAAAATCGTGAGGTAGGTCCCAAAACTAATTATAAGTTTAAAGTTCGGTACAAGACTCATAAAATTTTGATTTTAAGTTTCCTGCTTAAAATCATAATTTCTTTTACAGCTGAAAACTGTTTCTATTCACACTATTTTAAGTTATTTATATTCTCCCTCAAGCATTAATTACGTTTTTCTGAATTTAACTGATTACATTCAAGAAATTAAAGCTTTTTGAGAGACTAGACCTCACGCTGGTCAATTTGATATCGCATTTACCGTTATCCCTCTCTTCGCTTGGCTATGAAAATTCGGAGACTAATCGATTGATAATTTGTAGTCAGTTTTGTTTTCGCTCCGCCTATAAATTTGACCAAAAAGATAGAACGTGAGACAAGACTCAAACGGTCAGTACCACCAAAGACGCTACTGAGCTATACTAACGTAAATTCCTGCCACATTGGCGCCGACCGCCATCTCATCCTCCACCAATGGCGTCATGGAGGGTCGTGGGATCAGCACACAGCTCTCCCGGCCGTTGTCGGTTTTCAGGAGATGGAGCCGCTGCTACTCAGTCAAATAGCTCCTCAGCTGACATCACGAGGCGGAGTGCATCCCATTCTAGTCCTCTCACCGAGAAAAAATCCCTGAAACTATCAGAAATCGAACCTAGGTCTCCCCCATGGCAGTCGGCCGCTCTGACCATTTAGCGCGCCGTACCCACACTGCTGGCACCTAAAATTTTAGCCCCATGCCCCGGCTTCCAACAAACGCCAAATCTGTATGAAGTGTAGGCCCTACCACACTGCTGGATATGCGATTGATTATCATTTCAACGCAACCACACGAAGCAAATAGGAGTAATGCCGTCAATATTCTGTAGTGGAGAGACTACGTAGTGGGTTTCTTATTCGGTAATCACACCTGAATGGTGTTTCTTCGTGAGAAGATAGAGTTACGCCTCGTGTAGGAAGCCAGCGTATATCGGAATTCTACAGCAGCAACATCGTGGGGTATCAAGACTGGTTTATGATTCTGCGATATTTTTCCCCTTGCTGCCTGGAATCCCACGTCAGTCAAACGAATGTGGTAACGATGGGCTAAGGAGGGCAGTTGTCTACACAATGCAACATCACAACGGTCCCATGCATCTAGCGCCCGAGAGGACAGACATATTATTCGGTCGGCAGTGGAGGGTAATACAGACAAGTCAAGTGCATGGATTCAGCAAAGAGCCTTCTTTGCAACAAGGTAAGAGTCCACACAGACAGTGAGGCGACGTCTGGAGGACTACGGATTGTTAGAGCGGCGGATTCCCTTGACGTGGCACAGGAGACAACATTGGACACATGAGTGATCCAAGTCTTTTTCAAACGAGTCTTGGCTACGCGTAATGGATCACTATGAACGTTTCCTTTGTGGTTAGTCATCAGTCTTCTGACTGGTTTGATGTGGCCTCTAACGAATTCCTCTCCTGTACCAACCTCTTCATCTTAGAGTAGCACTTGCAACATACCGAGTGGTTATAATTAAACATTCCCTATTTAGCACGTTTTAACACGGAAAGTAACTACCGTACGAGGACCAAACTTGATAGCATTAATGTCAAGGACATGCAGAAGAGAAATCACGCAGAATCAAGTCAATTGAAACACTTAATGTGCTGCTACAGTACATCATACTATTACATACCGGTACCATTACTGCTACAAAAGAGGCTCAATAAGGCGCCCATCAGGTTCCAGAAGAGTCTGAAAGCGCAGAATTGCATTTTGCGAAGCAGAACGAAGCGTGTCCGTAGGTATGCTGGGTACCTCACTTGATATGCAGCGCTTCAGATCAGCACATGTGTGAATGTTCTACTGGTAAACCCTGTCCTTCAGGTAGCCCCACAACCAGAAATCACAGGGAGTGAGAAAAGGTGATTTTGCCGGCCAAGCATTTGGAAAAGATCGGCTGATAATTCGATCGTTCCCAAATTGTTTTGGAAAAGCAGGTGAACTTCACGAACGATGTGCGATGGGGTCTCATCTTGCGTGAAAGCTGTTGAGTTCAATGCATCTCTCTCTTGTAGGCGGGTATGACATGCTGGCGAAGCATATCACAGTAATACCGGCCAGTTACACTGCACATCTTTGGTCCTTGGCCACTAGCCTGTTCAAAAAATAATGGTCCAATGGCGAACGTAGCCGTGAAGTCACATCACACTGTGACATTTTCACCATACAGAAGAACTTAATGCACAGTGAGTGCCTGGAGGTGAAGATCCCCACACTTGGCAATTCTGTGTGTTCACCTCAGCCGTCAGAGAAAAATGAGCTTCGTCTGTCCATAGGATGTTCCAGGGCCGGCCGTGGTTCTAGGTGCTTCAGTCTGGAACCGCGCGACCGCTATGGTCGCAGGTTTGAATCCTGCCTCGGGCATGGATGTGTGTGATGTCCTTAGGTTAGTTAGGTTTAAGTAGTTCTACGTTCTAGGGGACTGATGGCCTCAGATGTTAAGTCCCACAGTGCTAAGAGCCACTTGAACCATTTTTGATGTTCCAGGGCCAGCCCTTGTAAACTTCAATATTCGCGAGAAAGTGGAGAGCGAAGTCAACACGTGGCTGTGCGTCCTGTGGTGCAAGCTACTGTACAATATAGATATTGTTCGAATACCATTTGAGAATCGTTCGAAGCATCTTCCGTACAGTGGACCAGGGGATGTTCAACTGCCGTGACACAGCACGTGCACAGCCTGACGGTCGGGAATTACGCGCAGCGTTGTCTGCCACAGAAACAGCGATTTCATCAACCACCTATGGTGCAACGGGTCGTCGGCCTCTTCCCGGAGTGACAGCCGGTTCTCCAGTTGATTCGAACTTCATCATGCTCCGCACAGAAGGTAGGGGAAAGTGGATCCTTCCGTAATCCTTTCAGCCGGTGATGTTCTCGAAGTGCAGCTGCAGCATTGCTTCACCAATAATGCCCTGCTCCTTTTGTCCAAGCTTATGTTGACACGTCAACAAGTGCACTGCGACTGGTCAGGAGTGTGAGACTATGAGTCACGAAGACTGACCATGGCACCTGGTGGCCATAGTTGGAAGCGGGCGGTGCGCCGTAAGGCATGGAAGTCATGCAAGCCATATTCTGGACATTAATGCTACCACCACGTCTGGTACTCGTACAGTAATTAGTTTCCGTATTATAACATTTTAATTGGGGAAGGTTTAATTATAACCACCCGGTACATCCCCAATTATTTGCTGGATGTATTCCAAACTCTGTCTTCCTCTACAGTTTTTACCCTCTACAGCTCCCTCTAGTACCATGGAAGTTATTCTGTGATATCCTAACTGATGTCCTACCGGTCTGTCCCTTCTTCTTGTCAGTGTTTTACATATATTTATTTCCTCTCCGATTCTTCAGAGAACTTCCTCATTCCTTACCTTACCAGTCCATCTACTTTTCAAGTTTCTTCTGTAGCACCACATCCCAAATACTTCGATTCTCTTCTTTTCTAGTTTTCCCACAATCCGGGTTTCACCACTGTACGATGTTTTGCTCGAAACGTACATTCTCAGAAATTTCTTCCTCATGTGTCATACCAGTACACTCTCCTTAGCCAGGAATGCCGTTTTTGTCAGTGCGTCTGCTTTTTATGTCCTTCTTGCTCCCACCGTCATGGGTTATTTTGTTACCTCGGTAGCAGAATTCCTTTATTTCATCTATTTCGTGATCACCAATCCTGATGTTATATTTCTCCCCGTTCTCGTTTCTGCTATTTCTCATTACTTTCGTCTTTCTTCAGTTCACTTCTAATCCATATTTATACTCATTACACTATTCATTTCATTCAACACACCCTGTAATTCTTTCTCACTTTCACTGAGGATAGCAGTGTCATCAGTAAATATTTTCATTGATATCCTTTCATCTTGAATTTTTATCCCTATCTTCAACCTTCCTTTTATTATAGTTATTGCGTCTTCAATGTATAGGTTGAACAGTAAGGGCAAAAGATTACATCCCTGTCTTACACCCTTTTTAATCCGTGCTCTTAGTTCTTTGTGTTCCAGTCTTATTTTCCGTTCTTGGTTCTTGGGCATATTGTATAATACTCGTTTTTCCCTATAGATTACTCTTATTCTTCTCAGGATTTCGAACATCTTGCACCATTTTACACGTTTTTTCCAGGTCTTTAACCCTGCTTCCATTATCAACCGCAACATCAGAACTTTACCTCTCTAGAAGTCAAACTGAACGTCAACTAACACATCCTCAATTTTCTGTTACATTCTTTTGTATATTGTTCTTGTTACCGACTTGGATGCATGACCCACCAAGTTGATTGTGCGATAATTCCCGCACTTGTCGGTTCATGCAGTCTTCGTTATCATACAGGCCCATTACCTAGCGTTATGGTAGGGGTTCCATTAGGGATACAACACAATCACCTCTGGGTTTTTTACAGCTAGCCTCGGATATGATAGTAATGTGGATGTCATCAGCTACGTTTCTGACGTGTTGTGGCGGGTGACGGGTCCCAGTCTTCTAAATCTCCGAGACGCCTTTCAACAACATAACACAAGACCACCTGTTGGCCGTTCTCTCCTCACCTATCTCTAACGAAAGGATGTTTGCCTCTTTCCATGGCCGATCGCTCACGCATGCAAAGTACCTGGTCATGGCTTACCGAGAGAGTGACTCACCACCACTCGCCATCTACAACGATCTATGGTCTCTGGCACAGACTTAGAACAGCACGGAATGACGTACCCTCTCATTTCGACTCGATATCTAGTCGTGTTAGAGCCATTGTTGTCGCCAGAGATGATACCTCTACGCACTAAGTTTCGCACCCTCTGTATCCCTAAATCACCTACAAATTTAATCTCTATTTTTTCTACTATACTGTACATGCACAGTCTTTCTAGTGTTGCAATATTAATGGCCGGCAGTGTAGAAAGAAATAACAAAAAGGAAGAATTGTTGAGTCATTGTACGTTTGTACAAGGTGTTTAAGCGGGGAAGTACTGGAAAATGTAAACATTTATTTAAAAAATCATTACAGTCATGTTGATTAATGTACAGATCTAAAAGCAAAAGAGCTGTGTTTTAACGCAAAAATATAATAAAATATACAGGATTAATATTTTGGCAGAAATTTGAATTATTAACTTTTTAATGTCATTTTATAAAAAGCTATAACTTAAATTCTAATCATGCAATTAATCTGAAAACTTTATTGTTGTGTCCTGAGAAGGTTATAAGACCACTGAACTACAGTTGTTAATTTATAGTACAGACTGTATCACTAAAAGAGTTTTTAATTTTGCACATCCAAAATTAACTTTTTTCCTACACGCAATCATCAGAATCAGAATTTAATTCCATAATGTCATATTTTTTAGTTTCAGGGAGACAGCAGCACGTTGCGAACAGTCCCTGAAAATTTCATAACATATCGCATATACTTTTTGAGAAAAAACTTTTAATAACTTGAAATATGTGAAACGGAGAAAATGAGGTTCAAAGATTTCCTTCTCATACTTCTACATTTAATAAGCTTACTTCAATTTTAAAATCTTCCATACTGATACTCCTCATCCTCTAGGTTTCTCCTCTGTCCTCTTCGAATCTGCGTGGCCTGTATTTGCACGTAAGACACTGATCTGTTAGCTCTCTTGACCCTGCTCTCGTTGATGGTGTAAAATGCTTTTGTTGTAAACGCACTAGGATCTATATCAACCCTCTTCAGAACTTCAATTCTGCCATTATTTCCGTTATTGTAACATAAAACTGCATCACAGACTCGTATTTTGAGTACTTCAAGTCCACAGAATGTCCTTTTTGAGCACCTAATCCAAATTAAATTATTGAGGCTTTCATTTGCATTGTGTGTCTTTCCGTGAAGACGTTTCCGTAAATCAGGGTTTTGCAAGAAATCTGAATGTGGGCTTAATTGAATTCATAACAGGTTCTGGTAATGACTGTTTATGTGAACACGTCCCATTTCTGTTGTTGAACTTACACCAATCGTCTTTCGGACACAGATTATGCATTGGTGTTTGGTCAGTGGGTAGTTTGTGGAAAAAAAATTGGCCACACGGCACCCCTCATTGCCTCTAAATTATGTGTGTTTTTCCTGAAAGCTCTCCCATAAAATAACTGAAGAGAATCAGTTGCTTTCAGAGTAAGCCTGCCTTTTCCTCCTACTGGTTTTCCATCCCAAGTACTTCACCTTTCTTCTCTTTCAGCAAGTGACAAAGCCTACCACCAAGTCTCTTTTGGATGTGGCCAACACATTCCAACATTTCTATTGATGTATTGTACTTATTTTTATCTGTTACTGCTTTGAACGAAGAGGAGTCCCCATCAGCAAGGTATTTAGTATATCTAACATCATACTGGTCCTCAGAGCTGGAGAACATCCTCACAACTGCAGCAACCTCCATGCCCCCACTTGAGCCACTATAATTTTCAGAGCATACTACTGCATGTTTTTCTTGCCACAGTTTCTCACTGTCTTCATTGTTGGACATTTTCCTTTTTGCACATTGGTGGCAGTATTTACACATAATTCCTGCATCTGAAACTTTACCTGGGTCAATACTAATAACAGAAGCAACTCCATAAAGCGATGTGTGACCCCTTTTCATCCAGGTCACATCTATAGACACACACAGGTCAGTAACATTTGTAGGCGATTCACTGTCATGAATATCTACGCCAGGATATATTTCTTTTTGGTTTATTTCCACCAATTCCTCCACTGCTTTCTTCATAGAAACTTGGGTAGTATCGCATACAGCATCAGACATTTCTTTATTTATTTTTTCAAACCTTGCACACGGTGGAGGCTTGTTCAGAAAACCATTCAATAAATTACCTCCTTCCTTGTCCTGTCCAAGGCATCTCAGAGCAAATGCTAACCTAAAATTGCTTTCATGGGTACCGGTCTCAGTTTTTTTTTTGGAGGAGGAAAATGAAAATTCATAGCCACAAGAATTACAAATTAATTTAAAATCACAAGCTACTCCCATTCTTCTTTCTTCAACAACAATCATGCATTTCGTATTTTTACAGCTAAGACATGAACATAAAATAGCCTGGTAGAGGAACTCTAAATCAATAAGTCTGAATCCAGTGTGATTCCTATCAGCATCATTCACGAACCTGTACAATTCTCCTGTTCCAAGTTTCAATGCTGAAGTTGAGAGCTTATGTTCTTCATTTAGAGCTGCTTCCTCTTTATTGTTGGTAAACCTCCATTTCCTAAACACAGTTTTTCCACTACCCCGGTTCTAGGCGCTACGGTTTAGAACCGCGCGACCGCTACGGTCGCAGGTTCGAATCCTGCCTTGGGCATGGATGTGTGTGATGTCCTTAGGTTAGTTAGGTTTAAGTAGTTCTAAGTTCTAGGAGACTGATGATCTCATATGTTAAGTCCCATAGTGATCAGAGCCATTTTCCACTACCCATTATGCAAAAATCTTGACTTCCACGTAAAGGTTTGCGAATTCAAGCTTCCACCTACTAATATGTTTTAGTATTGTCAAAACGTAAATAAACCACATGCAAGAAAGTTGTCAGGCAAAGCTATAGATGTTAGCCAGAGATATAGATGTCAGCCAAAGATATCGAACGAAAATAGCCTTCGCACTGACAAAAATTCCTCCGAAGCAAGCAGTTTCCCGAATGTCGGAAAAGGTGGGAGTGGCCGCCAGTGCAGATTTGATCAGTGTAACAATTTAATAGAATTTTTAAAACTGCTATCACGATAAAATTCACACACACCATAGATTAAACTGTGTAGATCAAGAAAATAATGTTTCTGAAAAATAGATTTTTTGGGCCAAAATCCATTTCATCCTCCCTTAAAAAAAAGTGTCGCATGTTCATACAGCAGGTAGTACTGGTCAAACCAGAACAAGAGTTCCTATAATGACATCTCTGGAAACCAATACCTGTCGAGATATGAACAGTTTCACACTGCGCAGCACACTAAATAGGGTCACTTTTTCGAAACCCCATAATAGTCGACACCCCCCATTGAGACGGAGAAAAATTGAAATTTCGCTCAAAGTGCTTACAACCTTCTCTTGTAATGGTGCAAAAGCGTGGCTCCCTGCGACGTTACTCTCGGGCTCGGGGGGGTTGGCGATGTTTCAAACAGTAATGTGTCGACTCATGAGAAAAGAAATGACCAGAGCTCAAAAGCTCATGCCAGCTGTAGAGTGGGTTGTGATGTCTCATTGGCACCAAATTTCACCACAATTCTGCCCAACGCCAACGTGGACGTTTCAAAGAATGGTAAGGTCGTCCCAGTTCATGGGCACTTTAAAAATGTGCCTGTATAGAAGGACCAGTCACTGACCACTGGGCGCTAGTGTGGCAGATAGCCATTCCGTCACACCTGAACCGAGAAGCGCTATGTCGTTAAACTAGCACCTGCTGGCCACATGCAAACTCTAAGACAGTGGTTCCCAACATTTCTTAGACCATTACCCATGAATGCAATTAGATATTAGCTACTATCTCGCCCTCTAACCCCCTGCCGCCTGTTGCAGCTCCCCTCCCCCACATCATACCAACCTTAACACGTAAGTAAACTGTAGAATGAAATACTTTTATTACAACACTTTTATTTTTAAAATTATGAAAAAGGAATGACATTTAGTTTGTGCGTGTGTATTAGTACGAATGAAAAAGGAATTAGTGGTGCATCGCAAGTGCTACCCACAACTGCTTCTCAGATAAGAAAGCTAAACTATCCGTTATGTTGCAGAATGATATTTTCACTCTGCAGTGTGCGCTGATATGAAACTTCCTGGCAGATTAAAACTGTGTGCCGGACTGAGACTCGAATTCGGAACCTATGTCTTTCGCGGGCAAGTGCTCTACCATCTGAGCTACCCAAGCACGACTCACGCCCCGTCCTCACAGCTTTACTTCCGCCAGTACCTCGTCTCCTACCTTTCAAATTTTACAGAAGCTCTCCTGCGAATCTTGTAAAACTAGCACTCCTGAAAGAAAGGATATTGCGGAGACATGGCTTAGCCACAGCCTGAGGGATGTTACCAGAATGAGATTTTCGCTCTGCAGCGGAGTGTCCGCTGATATGAAACTTCCTGGCAGATTAAAACTGTGTGCCGGACCGAGACTCGAACTCGGGACCTTTGCCTTTCGTGGGCAAGTGCTCTACCATCTGAACTACCCAAGCACGACTCACTCCCCGTCCTCACAGCTTTACTTCCGCCAGTACCTCGTCTCCTACTTTCCAGATTTTACAGAAGCTCTCCTGCGAAACCGTTATGTTACAAAACATGCATCCCCTGCATTACTTCACTCCATTGCGACACTTGCTTGATCTGCACACTGTTACCCCATTTAAAATCAAACAATTTCAGACTTGTGCTCTGTACTTGCTGTTCGTAAATCACTTGACTGCTGCACTCCTTACTTCTGAACTGGCAGATATTGGACGACTTCAGGCGGTTGATAGCCATTATCTAGTTACTGCTGTGTAGTGCTGTCAATTAATTCATTTGTTTCGAAGCGAGAAAAGAAGCAATTTCATGAATACTGCAGGTTCTATCTGCAATTTGGAGAAGACATTTCCTTGAGATACTTAGCATTTGTTATGTGTATGTCTCACATTTATCATCAGTTATGTACGGGACAAAGCATAATATTTGTTTGTAGTGGGTGGACTATATAAGGTGCCTGCAACGTCGACCACATTAATGCTACTACTGAACTTAAGTAATAAATATTAGAGTCTTAAAAATTGTGATAATAGTAATGATGTTCTGAAAATAATTAAGTTTCATGACTGGGACAATATCGAATAGTTTAGTTTTTACCCATCAGCAAATTTCATTTTACTCCTCAGGTGCCATTTATCCACAGGTAAGGAACCACTGCTCTAGGAAGTGTCGAAAAGGAAGCCTGACACACCAGCGTTAGTATTCAGTGACAGGCTGCCTTGGTATAGGCACATTTTTAAAGTGCTCAACAAAAGTGTGCAGCAGGCGCCGAGGGTTACGATGATGATGTTTGGTATCTGGGGCGCTCAACTGCGCGGTCATCAGCGCCCGTACGAAGTCCCAATTTTTACGCAGTCCATTCTCTTTTCACAATCCAGTCTAGTCACTCTCACAAATGATGATGATGATGAAATGATGAGGACAACACAAACACCCAGTTACCGGGCAGAGAAAATCCCCAACCCGGCCGGGAAGCGAACCCGGGACCCCATCATCCAGAGGCAGCAACGTTAGCCCCTAGAAACCGACGGTGATGCTGAACTGGCGACATCTTAACATGTCAGAGGGACTCTTTGTCGTTTTGTTCACTTATGTGTCAATGCCAGAGGACCCTGCCCCCCTCCTTCTCTCCTCACGATCACGCCACAGGACGGCGGGGGGCAGGGGGGATGAAAATGCATAAAAACACTTCGGATCACGTTCATATTTTGTCGAATGGTTCTGAACGGCAATTTCAACGCTGGGAAACCCGGCTCTGACCTTCGTCGCAGAGGCGTCAAAAGAATCGGTGAAATGTAGGTAAGCAGGGGTGTGACGTTCTTCCCATCCTGTGAAACGTCCACGGTGACGTTGGGCAGAATTGTGGTGAAATTTGATGCCAATGTGACGTCATTAATGCGCACTACGGCTGACAAGAACTTTTGAGCTCTGGCCTTCCTTTCGCATGGGTTCACACCTTGCTGTTCGAAGCCTCGCCGTGGGACAAATACGGGGTTTGGAAAAAGGGACCCTATTAATCATCTTGCGCAGTGTAGTTAGTACGAGTAATGTGTAGAATTCCGTCGCGTACGACGTCTTGCTTTTCATCGTGCGATGAGTCACCAGCGCTATTGGAGAGCGTAACCCTAGCAGAAAGACAACTACTGTGGTTTGTGCACCACAGGGCACCTCATTTTCTGCGCATCTTGCCACGGTACCTTATCCCGTTTCAGGGGCTCTGGATTTGTCCGGAAGGTACGACAGCATGGCCATCCAGTTCATCGAACCTGAATCCGCTGGATTTCTAACTGTGGGGACATTTAAAGGCATGTGACGCAACCTGTGTGCAGCCAGGCGTATTTGGAAGAGAGCGTTTTTACTGCGGAGAAGGGCTGAAGGATGTGCCAAGGTGTGTGGGAACCACATGCAGCACTGCCTACAATGTCTACTTCTACGTAATAGACAGATGGGAATGAGAGGACAGATTGGCCCATATCTCCACAGGTGTTGGTTTCTGGACTTATTAGTATAGAAACTTTTCTTCTAGTATCAAAAATGGTTCAAATGGCTCTGAGCACTATGGGACTTAACATCTATGGTCATCAGTCCCCTATAACTTAGAACTACTTAAACCAAACTAACCTAAGGACATCACACAACACCCAGTCATCACGAGGCAGAGAAAATCCCTGACCCCGCCGGGAATCGAACCCGGGAACCCGGGCGTGGGAAGCGAGAACGCTACCGCACGACCACGAGCTGCGGACCTTCTAGTATCGACCAATACTACTTCCTGAAGGAATATATGGTGCTTTTCTTTAAACGCCGTGTGTATAAATTAAGACGTATGAGGGCGGTAAACTGATGATGATTTCTCGTAATAACTTTGTATAACCATTGATGAAAATATTATTGGAAAGCAAGGAAATGAATGACTACGATCTTTAGGTACATTCTTGAATGATATTCGTCGATACATTTGCAGTAAGAAAGAAAAGGCCCTCATTTTTTGGAAGTCCGGAGGCAATGTTCCTGTTCTATTGCGATTTTAGCTCCTTTTGGAAGATACGGGCGGAGCGTGCTGCAGACGAGAACTTGCACACTGTTATAGTGTAGAGAGAGAGAGAGAGAGAGAGAGAGAGAGAGAGAGAGAGTGAGTGACAGAGTCTGAAACAGAGAGGAAGGAACGGTAAGGGGCGGGAGGGGAATGCTGAAAGGACTTCTCTTTTTAAAAACTTCTCCAACTTCGTGGCACAGCTCCAGGTTCTCGTGCACCAGAGCACAGACCCAGGCGGCACAGCTGTAAATCTTAAGGTTTAGTGCTGCTGCGAAATCTTAGACGTCGCTGATATTACCGAACGAAGTAAGGAAAAGACGATAGATCTGTGGCAGTAAAGTAGGGATCACGAGGCTAAATCTCTTTCACCAGAAGAAAATAAGTTCTAGAATGTCGGCTCGTATTTTCCCTTAATACTTCTCTAGCAAAAAATAAAAGTCCTGATTTCGAAGCTCCAACAATAACAAACAGTGAGTGTATGTTGCTGGAGATTTCTGTGTGGCGAGCAAACATATCCATAAATGGGCTAACCGTATGGTGTAGTGATACTTTCTGCAGTTTTTCGTACAAATTTCAACGCCAAAGGGATGTAAAAGTCACACACATCGTTATTCGAACATCTCTCCAGCCTTTGTTTGGAGATTTCCAGGAAAAGTGACAGAGATGTCAGTTGTGTCAGATATCGTCTCTTCTGTGGACTCACATGGCATTTGTATTTAGCAATGTTCTGAAAATTATTGTCGATAGACGCTCAATCCATTAATGCGCTATAGTCATTTACATTCGGTAACCAAGTACAGGTTCCTTTGGGAAAAATTTCGGATGCCGTGTTGATCCGTAAACGACTGGAAAGACTGCAGCAACAAAGAAAATTGTGCAGTCTAGTTACACTACAGGCCACTAAAATTGCTACACCACGAAGATGACGTGCTACAGACGCGAAATTTAACCGACAGGAAGAAGATGCTGTGATATGAAAATGATTAGCTTTTCAGAGCATTCACACAAGGTTAGCGCCGGTGGCGACACCTACAACGTCCTGATATGAGGAAAGTTTCCAACCGATTTCTCATACACAAACAGCAGTTGACCGGCGTTGCCTGGTGAAACGTTGTTGTGATGCCTCGTGTAAGGAGGAGAAATGCGTACCATCACGTTTCCGACTTTGATAAAGGTCGGATTGTAGCCTATCACGATTGCGGTTTATCGTATCTCGACATTGCTGCTCTCGTTGGTCGAGATCCAATGACTGTTAGCAGAATATGGAATCGGTGGAATCAGGAGGATAATACGGAACGCCGTGCTGGATCCCAACGGCCTCGTATCACTAGCAGTCGAGATGACAGGCATCTTATCCGCATAGCTGTAACGCATCGTGCAGCCACGTCTCGATCCCTGAGTAAACAGATGGGGACGTTTCCAAGACAACAACCATCTGCACGAACAGTTCGACGACGTTTCCAGCAGTATGGACTATCAGCTCGGAGACCATGGCTGCGGTTACCCTTGATGATGCGTCACAGACAGGAGCGCCTGCGATGGTGTACTCAACGACGAACCTGGGTGCACGAATGGCAAAACGTCATTTTTTCGGATGAATCCAGGTTCTGTTTACAGCATCATGATGGTCTCTCCCGTGTTTGGCGACATGGCGTCGAACGCACATTGGAAGCGTGTATTCGTCATCGCCATACTGGCGTATCACCTGGCGTGATGGTATGGGGTGTCATTGGTTACACGTCTCGGTCACCTCTTGTTCGTATTGACGGCACTTTGAACACTGGACGTTGCATTTCAGATGTGTTACGACCCGTGGCTCTACCCTTCATTCGATCCCTGCGAAACCTTACGTTTCAGCAGGATATTGCACGACCGCATGTTGCAGGTCCTGTACTGGCATTTCTGGATACAGAAAATGTTAGACTGCTGCCCTGACCAGCACATTCTCCAGATCTCTCACCAATTGAAAACGTCTGGTCAATGGTGGCCGAGCAACTGGCTCGTCACAATACGCCAGTCACTACTCTTGATGAACTGTGGTATCGTGTTGAAGCTACATGGGCAGCTGTACCTGTACACGCCATCCAAGCTCTGTTTGACTCAATCCCCACGCATACCAAGGCCGTTATTACGGCCAGAGGTGGTTGTTCTGGGTAGTGATTTGTCAGGATCTATGGACCCAAATTGCGTGAAAATGTAATCACATGTCAGTTCTAGTATAATATATTTGTCCAATGAATACCCGTTTATTATCTGAATTTCTTGTTGATGTAGAAATTTTAATGGCCAGTAGTTACATGTGAAATAGTCCACGACAAAACACCGCGCAGAGAACGCTAACGTTGCGTGTGGTGGCGTTTCTCGACTACTGAGTTATTAATAATTATGGTTTTCATATTGAATATCATGTAAATGCGATTCTCCGTGCAAGAGCGGTAACAGCACAAATCCAGAAAAAAATAACGTGCCTTCATCAAAAACATCTGCCTACTGCCGAGTCCGAATAAATAAATGGGGTGAGGCTGCTAAGGTAAACCGCCCCATATACGGGGTGTCACTCAAATGTTGCGACAAACTCCGAGGGGTTGTAGAGGTTGTCTTGAGGAAAAAATCTAGGATGGGAATCCGCGTCTGGAAAAGCCATAAAAGACGCTACAGAGCGTCGAATTTATAGGCGCTGGCGCCTGCAACTAGACCACCCCTTCGACAGCAAACAAGACTTTGCACACTGACGGACAGTTTGTTATGTTATTCAGCTGTTATTTGTTGTTTGTTATTCAGTGATCCCGACTGCTTCCACGATTGCCATTGGAAAAGATGTAACTAGCTGCTATGTAGAAAGGTCTTGTCTCCAATAATGCAATGGTCTGTTGGTGGATGATGGTTTCAGGTATCGATTTCTATCTGCAGTTTATTTTTCTTTTGTATGTCGAAAACCACTGGAGATTTTAGAGGATTCCAGGAGAAAAATAAAATGCAGATAGAAACTCATATCGAAAACCATTATCTACTGAGGCAACAGAGCATTGCATTTATAGGAGATAAAGCCTTTGTACGCAGCATCTACCTCCACCTTCTACACTGGCGATCGTGGTAATCTGTCGCGATCACTCAGTAACAGAAAGACGTAGCGAGACGCTCCGCCTATGGCCCGACAATATACAAAGCCACGTTTGCTGCCGATTGGGTGGTCTAGTGACTGGTGCCAGCACCTGTAACTTCGACGCTCTGTAGCGTCGTTGGGTGACATTTCTGGACACAGGTTCCTATACTCAATTTATTCCTCACGGCACCCTCTACAACCCCTCGAAGTCTGCCTCAAAATTTCTGGGACACACTGTATATCGAGGTGACGTTTTTACGAAGTTAAAATGACAACGTGGCGAATTTTCTAACGTATGCAATGATTTTTAATATTTGTAGCTGCCAAATTGCGCCACCAACTTCCACCTTCGCTTTTTTTAAATCAAATGATATGCTTCCTGTGGCATTGGAAAGAGACCGTAGAGGACTACGACGACGTAACACTTTTCTTCTTCTTCTTCTTCTTCGTCGTCTTCCCTCTTGGTCGAAGTTCTTGATTTTTCCGTTTTTTCCACGGTCTTCCTAAAGATCTGCTGCCCACTGGGTAATAATTGGTTATTAATTCTGGTATTCCGTCGTCCTCCATTTCTGTGACATTGTCCTTCCAGTTGTTTCTGTATCCTTCGTTTGCTCAATTTGGCTCATCATTCCCAGTTCTCCTCTGTTGTCAGCATTCCTCCTCTTTTTCGGTCAGTGTGTACCCAGCTACTCTTCTGATAAATCGCATCTCCGGTTCTTCTATTCTTTGTTCATTTCTTTTTCTTTTTGTTACGGTCCACGACACACTTTCATATGTCTTAGATACTAGTGGCATCGTTTTTAGCACTTAAGTAAATTTTCCTTTCAACCGTAGTTCTGATACATTTTCCGCTAACGTAATTAAGTCTTTCTACTTTCATTTGTATGTCCATTTCTGTCATAAATGCGATAGTATTTCCTATGAAATTGAACGAGTATTCTGTGTTTGTTTGTTTCATGATCGTTTATTTTTATTTTGTTGGGGATTGGAGCTTGGCCCCTGAAAGTCATTACTTTTGTTTCCTATGAAGACACTAGTTGATTATATAATTTAGCTGTTGTCGATAAAATATGAGTAGCTCTTTGGAGTGAATTTTCACTGTCATCAGTAGCAAGCTGATCATCAGCAAAGCGCAGTGTCACAGAAAAATTACTTTCGTTGGAGTCACAAAAATAAAATCCTGATCTACTTATCCGTTGCCTCAGCGTGTTGTCAGGATCCAAAAATAATCAGAGACAGACTTTTCTTACAACCAAATTTGTCCTTATCATAGATTTTCCGTTTTCTGCAATGATCTGTGGTACATAATTTCTATCTCGTTTATTACATGCAGAGATATTCCTCATTGGCCCATTATCTCCAACAGTTTTTGTCTATTTACTTTATCGAAAACTTTCACATGATCCATGAATCGTAAACGTTGCATGTGAAAGATCTACCTTTCCTAACGCCAGTTTTGTCTTCTAGCATTATATATTAAACAATTACTCCTAGTCTCTGTGTTACTGTCTTTAGAATGCGAGTATATTATATACTTTGTGTTTGGGCAACGGCGTTGCCGCAGTGGATACAACGGTTCCCGGCAGATCACTGAAGTTAAGCACTGTCGGGTGCGGCCGGCACTTGGATGGGTGACCATCCGGGCCGCCAAGCGCTGATTCCGTTTTTCGGGATGCACTCCGCCTCGTGATGCCAATTGAGGAGCTACTCGACCTAATAGTAGCGGCTCTGGTCACAGAAAACCATCGTAACGACCGGGAGTGCAGTGTGGTGACCACACGCCCCACCTATCCGCATCCTCAGCTAAGGATGACACGGCGGTCGGATGGCCCGGTTGGCCAATTGTGGCCTGCTTTACGCCATGTTTAGCAGAGAGATGCTGCTACAGGATTTCGTAATTACTTCTTTCTTCTTTCATGCAAGTAGGTATTATTGTAGCTAATTCCAAGTCCTCTAGAATTTCCTTACTTGTCCAGCATCTTTTAGCATAGCTGAAAAATCCCAGTTCAGTATGGGAGGCGCATGTTTCATCAGTACTGTGTTAATTTTATCACTGCCCGAAGATTATTTATTTCTCATTTTACGCATTTCATCTTCTTATTCCTTAATTTCTATTCTGTGTACTGTTGTTGCTTCCTCTTCTTCCAGATTTTTATTTACCTACATCATCTCCGGTTGTCCAAAGTTTCTTACAGTAGTCCAACCACTGTGTCTTACTTCTATTCTTGCATCATATTTTATATTTTTATTCAATTTTTTCGTCATATCGCCTTACAGGCACGTGTTATGGGACATTTTGCATTCTCGGGAGACGTGGGTGTTTCTTTGCAGAGCTGTTGTTTTGATATTCCCCAGAGACAAAATTCCAGAGGTGAACGTGTAGGCAATTTTGCTCCCCGAACGACAGATCCGTCGAACCGCAAATGTTCTCGGAAGAAGGTCAATAATTCTCTGCATAAAAAGGATGGGGCATCCGTCACGTTGGTACCACATGGATTACCGCTTGTCCAGTGGGATCTATTTGGGCTGATGGAGGATGCACTCAATGGGAAGCCGTACGTGGATGATGGAGAGGTTACTGCTGCAGCAAGATGTTGTCTCCGTCGTCGACCAATAAACTGTTACCATGTGGGCATACAGGCCTTCCCAGTATGATGGCGTAAGGCCGTCGCACTTAACAGAGATTATGTTGAAAATAGGGTTTTGTAACCAAACGAGGGGAAGGGGGGAATAATGTAGTGCACTGGAATCCTGAATAAAACCAACTTGTTTTCAGAAAAAATGAGTTGCATTACGTATTGAACATCCTTCGTCAATAGCTTTGAAACTGCCAGATAAGTTGAAAAACTAGTTCCTTTCTTTTACATCGATAACTTTGCCCAGGAAATATTCGTCTTTTTTGTCTTGTTATATGATCACTTTTCATTCAGGTATTTCTATTAGCTCACTTTGCGTCCTTGTAGTGCTCCGAAAGCTCTTCACAATGAGTCTCGCACCTGTGTCCTAGCTAAACTCGTTTCCATGCTATGTTAATAGCTTTACACAAAGCTACTTCGTAACTAAACTACCACGCTCATTAGCCTACAGTGGCACGTTGATGTCACAGGCAAAAAAAAAAAAAAAAAAAAAAAGTACTGCCCGATAAACACGTGCGGGCACGATCTATCCTGTGTGGGCTCAACCACTGTTTACGCTTTATTAGTCTCGTAGTTATTAGCGATTCAAAGGTGACGGTATTTTGTCACGTAATGAAGTTTGACCGACGAGCGAATGCAAGTTCTCCTGCGAAAAAAGGCACTTTGCTGCATTAAAAAGTCACAGACGTAATTGGACATGAACAAAGGTTAAAAATTACGTGCGCCTCGTTGTGTTACTTTTGTATGTTTCTGAGGCTGCCTGTATTAACTGCTTCATACTGCGGGGGACTTTGTGGTGTGATTCCGCATTAATGCACAAATTTTCCATGCTGATCTGAAGCCATGTACCAAAATGGAACACGACTCGATAGAAGAGCAACGAAATTCTGGTTCCTGGAACCGGGATGGAGGGCGACAGAAGGTGTAGGAGGCGCTTCTCGGCCGGAACAGGTATCTTGCGTCTGCAGTATCCTCAAAGCGGGCTATAATTTACTTACTCCAAATAAAAACAGTCACGGTTAGTTAAAAGGACTACCGCAAAAACTTACAGCATTTACTGAAATGTCAAGGGTACCAACAAAAATATACTTTGAATGGCTGACGCAAGCATTACACAGAACTTTATTTAGAATACGAAACACTGAGACCTTTCAGTGAAGTGCGAGCTTCATTAAACACTAAATTATTCAAATAATGGCCACACAGATCAAATTAGGTTCAATGACAAGTCATTCAATTTAGAAATGTCATCATGTAACACCTTAAGCCGCTGTTCATTTTATTCTTAGTTGTGTGACCGGTTTCGGACAAAGAGCATTATTCAGCACAGAGTTCCATTCATACACCCTGTCAAAAATTTAATGCCGGGTCATTCAGAGAGAAAGAACACGTATCAGTTGTTTATTACAGACAGACTATAAAAACACATATCAATGGGTAGAGGAAGGTTCAAAGTTTTGATGCAGGTGGGTTGTTGTCTGTTTGTAGAAAATGGCGATTACACCATGACAGTCATCATTGTGTGTTGGAATTTGCGCGACATCAATCCATCGTTCTAGTGCAACGTGCACTCCGCCGTCGATGCTGCAAAAAGCTGCGTCTGCACAAGCAGACTAATAATTGACATACAAAATTCGGAAGTTGGCTGCATATGCAATGCGAGGAGTACTGGTGAGCCACGCACGTCCGTTGAAAACATCGAGCGTATCCGAGATGCGTTCAAACGGGGCTCTCAGAAGTCCACAAGACGGGCTATCCAGGAGCTTCAGTTTCCTCAAACATTTGTGTGGCGTGTTCTGAAGCGACGCCTGCTATGAAGCCTTACAAATTGCAGTTATTGCACAAGTTGCGTCCTGGCGACCAGAACAGAGGGTACGAATTTTACTTTTCGGTTCTCCAGGATATGGCAGGGGACACTCTTTCCGAACGACACATTTTCTTCGGACGAATCGCCGTTTCAGTTGTTGGGTTAAGTAAACCGCCATAACGTAAGAATTTGGAGATCAGAAAATCCTGGTGTCGTCGTCGACGTAAAACAAAGAACTGGTTCAAATGGCTCTGAGCACTATGGGACTTAACATCTGAGGTCATGTCCCCTAGAACTTAGAACTACTTAAACCTAACTAACCTAAGGACATCACACAAATCCATGCCCGAGGCAGGATTCGAACCTGCGACCGCAGCAGTCGCGCGGTTCGGGACTGAAGCGCCTAGAACCGCTCGGCCACCGCGGCCGGCACGTAAAAGAGACTCACCGAAACTGAACGTGTTTTGAGCCATTTCTGTTCACAAAGTTTATGGTCCCTTCTTTTTTGCTTAGGAAACTATGACAGGAATTTCATAACTGGAGACGCTGCAAAACTGGTTGTTACCTTAACTTCACGAAGATTCCAATGATATCATTTTTATGCATGACGGAGCCCCGCTTCACTTTCACAATGAGGTGCTGCGTTATCTCACCACCATCCCACAACGGTGGTTTGGAAGAGGTGAACAACAAGCTATTATCCATTGATTTTGTCCTCCCAGGTCACCAGACCTCACACTTTGCGGTTTTTTTCTGTGGTGGTTCATAAAAAGATAGAGTCGTTGTCCCACCTATGGCAGCTACTCTTTAAGAGCTGAGAAATCCAGTTGGTGAATCTGTTTGTTCTATAATCAGGGACCTGTTGATTCGTATGTAGAATGTAATGGACTACTGCGCCGATGTTCCTTGAGCATCTCATAGTGCTCTTGTTGAGCATATGGTATAGTGTCTGTGTAAACATAAAACTTTCAACCTTCTTATATCCAGATACAAGCGCAATGTGTAATTGTAATTTGTCTGTACTAAACAACCGAGATCTGCTCATTCTTTTTTAATCATCCCATATTTATAAATACTATTTAGTCATGCAAAGGAGATGAATGGTGTGTATGGAGGTCGTCTGCGCGAAATGAAGCAAGGACGCGCAAGAGAACGAAGTGTGCCAAAAAAGCCAGACGATTCTGTAATAAAGAAGCAAGTAAACAACGAGTAGAGTTGCAAGACGAAGACTTCCTGGGGGAGATGTTGCACAAATTGTCTGACCGGCAGTTGACCCATAACTACTGTCATGGCACCAACACCCGTGTGTTATTGCAAACCCTGGGGTCGTCAGAGTTGACCATGGCCTTACTTAGAAGGGAAACAGAGCCTGAAGTAGAAAACGAGAATTATGGTACGTTGCAACACCTGGATGGTGAAATCATGGGATGAATATCCAAATACTGCAGATATCGATGGTATTGCCTATCAAGAAACCGAACAACCAGATTATCACCCTGAATCATAAAGAGCAATCAATCTACTCTCATGGTGCTCACAAACTATTTGAATGAATGATAAAAAGTAGGTTAGAATGGTGACTCAGCATTATACTCGGATGTCGACCATTCAGTTCGATTTGAGATAATGTATGGTCACAAGTTAGTTCAACAAACTACCAACATCTAACGATATTTCAGCATAATACCACTTGTAGTATAGTTAAAGGTCCGCCTTCCCCTTCCCTTCCAAGGTCACTTCCAAAAGGTCAAGCTCCACCCCTCCACTTTTGAGGTCACCACCTCTCCTTTCTCCATCTCCCCATGTAGCACTGTCACATTTCTGGCGGATGAAAATCCAAGATGTCGGATAAACCACACTTATATTACATAAAATTCAAGATAGTGGCAACAGGTGACTTTTCCTAAGTTGAAACAATGGAATATTGCTGATGTGAAAAAATCCAAGATGTCGGAAATGCCGGGAATCTGAATAGGTGTTTTACACCTACTATTATGTTGGGGAGAAAACCCACTCGAGTTACTTAATAATTTTTAATAATGTCCTGATTTGGTTATACCCTTTCTCACAGAGAAAAATAAAATCTTAGTAATACCTGTGGAACCATATATCTGATGAAATACGTTCATTGTACTGAAGAGCATCAGTGAATTAGAGATTAAAAAAAACAAATATAATGCAAATATCACATATACGCCAAGTTCAAATGGATGAAAAAATTCAATATGTGGAACCTAAATTCCTCACCTTGTTTGGAACAGTATTTCCAGCAGTCATGGTTCTGGTTACCTCAGCAAGAAGTTTGAGCATCCCTCAACAGGTTTAGACTTTTTCATCGCTCCCACCACCACCACCACTACCACCACCATTACCACCATAACCACTTCTCTGCTGGCTGTTTTGAACAGGCTCCCTGCAAGTTTTAACTTCTTCACCCACTCTCACCACTACCATCACTCCTAAACCGGATGATTTGAACAACCTCTGTGGAGATTTCAACTTGTTCACACCCACTTACCCACCACCACCACTCCTTTGTATTAGGTTGCAGCATATCCATCTACCATAAAAGTGGGCAACTATGTGACACTTTTAGCAATTCTTGTAACTTAACACATTTAATTTCCACACATATGGTATGTTGAAGACATTATGCTTTAATTTGAATAGCAATAAAGTTCTTTTTTGCAGTTAGCTACTTAGAAAATGGGATATTATCTGTCACAAGGTTAACTCCGCCCCCAGCTTAGGACGATTTTGTAACATGAACTCTAAGACAAGTAAAGTAGAGCTAAATAAATCTTTCACAAAGTTGAACTCACCTAGTGTTTCTTTACAACACACAGCTATGACTTTGTTGAAAATTTGCAGAAAAACGTTTTTTCACAAAGTTTACCAGTTTTTTGAGATTTATTTTGCATATATTCTTCAAATGCATGTAATTATAGGCCTATACTCGTTTAAACAAAATAAGAATAAAAAAATAACTAACCTGTATGAAGCCACATAATTAAACAAAACTGTCACAAACTTATTTATGTGTTTGTTTAGTGGAAGTGAATGAGGAAAAAACCTGGTCACAACACCTACATCTAACACAATATTCTGTAACGAAGATAGTTAAATCAAACTTTTAGACAATTGCTTCCAATTTTAGTGGTATCAGATAAAGAAAATCATACATTTCATACGATATTCTGAGTAACTTTATGCTATATTTAAATACAAACATCCAATGCAAAATAACGTATAGTCTTTTTAGTAAACTATTTATAAATGTCTCTAACTTGAGTTTCAATTTTTACGTATGTTTCTACAAGTTATGTCCTGTATCAAAGTTACTTCTTTAATGTATGGGAATAACTTTGTTCACACTTTCCAGTAGCTGAAGAAATAGTTTGTAAAATTTAACTCTTTGACAGAATATTTAGCACTTATAACTTATTTATATCGACACCCATTCATCAGTCAGCCCTTCAAACTTACGGGCAATTTCTGGGTTGCAACGGCCGGACAGTCCCTACTAATGGCCAAATAGGCGTCGTATTCCACCAACAGAACATGTCTTTACCTGTCAGGGGATAGCTTCTATGGCACTAGAGGGACTGCAAAACTGTAAGGGGAAACAGAGACTGGAATACCTACGACAGATAATATAGGAAGTTAGGTGTGGGTGCTGCTCTCAGATGAAGCGGTTGGTACAGGAGAGAAAATGACTTGCAAACTTATTCAGCTTCCAAAAAAAAATCCAAATGAACTAAATTATCTTATTCCCTAAACTGAAATTTGGTAGGAAGAAGTGTTCACAAATGGAGGACGTAACCGCCCTCCTAACGGTCTACTTGAGGAGGTACTAGATAAATTGCTTCAAATTGCTTAAAAAAGAAAAAACAGAAAAGAAAGACTGTATGCCTAAGGAAATTAAGTTGTCAAATAAAGCATTTAAAAATTGGAGCTATTAAATCCAAAACAGCACAGGTCTCTCTTTTGGCACTATACGAGTTATTGGTATCAATGTGTTTATCCCACGATAGGCAACTCAATGTCAGTCAGAAAAGCACAAAATTCTGAACTTAGAGGTACTTGATTGAGGCAATGATATTCACAAAAGCGCAGGTCGTATTGCTTAAGGCTTTACCGACCGGCTAGCTGTAAATATGGTTGGTGGACTTGTGTTGTCTGGAATTCACGGCTTCAATTCTTTGTTGTTTTTTTCCAGAGTTATCCGTCTACCATCGTCTAATATTTCCGAAACTGAATTTTTCAACAGCGCCCAAATATATGACATAGCTGTTTACAGTAAAGGCGAGGAAGAATGACAGGGCATGGTGAAAGGAGAACTGACGACAGGGTAAGGCGTAAATTGAAGAAAGACGGAAGAGTGATTAACGACAAACTGAAAATCAAAATTGCGGATGAAGTAGTATATAACATGTCAAAATTCTGATAGTTTGGAAGTGAAGTAGTGCATGACTGATTAAAAAAAGGAAGAAATAAGAAGGGCAATAAGACAAGCAAAGATGCAGTACTCTTTAAGAAGTCTGCTAGTATCATAGGCCTTAATTCTAGGAAGCAAATTCTGCAACTCTATGGACGGAGCTGGGCACTGAACGGAAATATATCATGGATGGTGGGCAAAGCAGAAAAGTGTCTCAGTTGTAGTGTCACAGAAGGATGCTGAAAATTAGATGGATTGATGAGGCAAGAAAACAGGAAGTACTTCGCATATTTAGTAAGGGATGAAATATGTGGATTTAAATGGACGAAAAGAAGGGTAAAAATGATGTGTCATGTTTTAAGACGTCAGGCAGTAGCCTATACCAGTACACGCACTTGATTCTTTAAAGAACTGAACTCACCACGCATAAAACAGTTTCAAACGTCTGATTACTCTACAAATGGTTTAATACGTTACAAATTTTATATTAAGCATGTAAGCAAGAAAAGTTTTAAATTTGTGTGTAAAGGTTGTTGGAGCCCGCACGTTGTTCTCTGTCTCAAATGGTGTATGAATACAGAGTCGCTATTTTTCGTGTCGTGATTTAGGCTACCTCAAGACAGATACATTTTTTCTAAGTGTAATACATGTATTACTGTGTTAAACCTTTAACATGTCCGTCCCCGGCAGCCGAGTGATCAGTCTGCCTTCGGCAGTGACACAGTGCGGACCGTGTTGCCTGCTGGCCGCGCTGTGGTGAGCGCGCCTGTTAGCTTACGCCGGAGCAGCTTCGCGTGTGCGGTGTTGTGCGTCTAGAGCGAGATGGCACACTCGTACAGAAAAACGACTTTGAACTTCAGTTTTGCGAACGACTACACACGACCAAAGGCACACGAGGCTGAACGTTTCTTAAGAGAACAGGTAAAAATCGATCCACAGGAAATCGTGGGAATCAATTTATCGATCGTTTCTAGCGTCGTCTATGTCAAGCTTGTTGACGAGGCTGCTTGCGAAAGACTTCTACAACGATCACCGAACGGGTATCGTTTCTGTCATGCCGCCGGGAATGTTGGTGCGATTACAGTCGATCACGCGGGAATGGGGATCCGCACTATACGAGTCTTCGAACTTCCGTTTGAGGTCCCGTCTGAACTTGTTACCTACGCCTTTCGACCATACGGTACAGTTCTATCCAATGTGGCCGAAAAATGAACGAGTTTTACCACGTACTCCGTTTTAAATGGGGTGAGACAAATACGGATAGAACTGCGAAAGCACGTCCCCTCTTATTTGTACATAGGAGGTTGTCGAGCGATAATAATCTATGATGGGCAACCTCGCACTTGCTCGGGGTGCGGGAAAGAAGGTCACGTCCGCTCGGAATGCCTCCAGCGTCGTTTAGTGCAAACTCCACGGGATGACGTTCAGGCGCCACAACAGATGACTGTCTTACCGTTGACCTTTATGGAAGCCCAGAGAGGCGACGTGAGGGAGATTTCCGATGGGCACCAGTAGCTGTCCCCTATGGAGAACGTGGACACCAACGGACTGGAACTCCGACCACCGATTCCACCACAGCAGACATAGGACACCACACAAGAGATGCAGCTGACGGCCGCTCCAGGCTCATCCGTGGTGGCTGCCAGTGCTTCCACCGAGAGCGTGATAGGCCAGGACCAAGACGGCGGATACGCAACCCAAACAGCCGATGCGGAAGCAAGGCAACGGAAACAGCGTTCGCCGAAGAGAAGAAAGAAGCGTCGACTGACTTCTGCTGACGATAGCCATAGTCCCGAGGGGACAGTATCGACCTGAGACCAGTGGATTCGACCGATACTGAGATGACGATGCAGGAATTACACAGCGACGGTAACTTGAACTCTCCTTCTGGTGACCGGAAGGCAGAAGTGGAGATGACAACTGTCCCACATCAGAGCGGTGACGACGTTGCCTCCCATCCTTCGACCAGTTCCGGAAATGTGCTGGGGGACTGGGCGCAAGAAATGGACCAACAGGAACGGAATGAAAATACGAACGCGACGATTGAAGATAGTCCTGGCCAGAGGCCGGGAGGGGTCGGGAAATGTTGAACAACTTAGTGTGGTGAGGAGCGCCGGGGGTGCAGATAGACGCTTAATGACACCGCCCTACAACTGATGAACACACGCCAGGCGTACCGCATTGCCACGATAAACGTTACTGGCATTCGGACACCGCTTAAAATTCAAATGCTGAAAGATATGTTACGCGCTGCGGACGTGGATATTGTACTCTTACAAGAAGTGCGTTTCACATCGCCACCAGAGTTCTACGGCTACGAGGCACATTATTCAGTGCACGATGAAAGTGGATGCGGTGTGGCGATTCTCACCAGGGAAGGAATAGCACTGGAGGACGTCATGTCTCTCCCTTCGGCACGTGGCATAGCGATCACTGTCGACGGCGTTCGTTTCATCAATTTATACGCGCCATCTGGCTCCACAAAACGAAGAGAAAGGGTGACCTTTTACACCGAAGAGATAGCACCGTTGTTCGCTGGACGCTATGATAACTATATAGTGGGCGGCGACTTTAATTGTGTCGTCGACAAAAAGGACCAAGTACCTCATTATGTGCCATGCATGGAACTGCGTGCGTTGATTACCGAAATGGCGCTTCTGGATACCTGGCAACTGCAGCATGGCGACAGACCGGGTTATATGTTTGTAACGGGACACTCGGCGAGTAGACTTGATAGAGCGTATGAGACACGAGCTCTACGGACGGCAATACTGGATGCCGAAATCTGGCCAGCGGCTTTTATGGATCATATGGCGCACGTCTGTACGATTTCACTAACGCGTCAGAAGATATGGCGGAGTAAGGGTCACTGGAAAATGAACTGTGCACTTTTACGTGACACTGAATGTCGCCGGACGATAGAGGCGGCGTGGGAGACCTGCGTTCGCCGCCAACGAGCATACACCTCGGTTCTCCAGTGGTGGATTAAATGCGCAAAACCAACGTTACGGAGAACGTTGATACGATACGGGCAGGACAAATCGCAGTGGAACCGCACGACGGCTGATTTTTATCTTACAGCCCTGAGGGAGCTGATGACCCAACAACCATCGCCGGAAAGGCACACGGCCATGCGCAGGATAAAAGCCAAGTTATTACAGCTGACGAGGCTAAGAATGGAAGGTGTAATGGTCCGGGCGAGATTGGCGGACACAGTTGCTGCCGAAACCCCCTCCATGCACCACGTAGTACGTGAACGCCAACGACGACGCTGGACATTGATCAGAGAACTAATCTCTGAAACTGGCCAGCAAGTTGTGCACCAGCGTGATATTGCGCATGTGTTTACTGACTATTTCCGCCAGTTATATGGACCTGTACAAGTGAACCACGAGACACTACATGATGTCATCTCGGAAATTCCAGATAGAGGACCACCACTTGATGCAGAGACTTTCATCACAGCGATAACAGAGGACGAGCTGACGGATGCAATTGCCAGGGGGGCTCCGAACAAGTTCCCAGGACAGGACGGCTTCCCACTTGAATTTTACTGTGCCTTTGCATACCTCATGAGACGGACCTGGATTCAGATGTACAACGAACTCCTGTTACCGCAGACTGAGATACCTGCCTAATTCACGGAGGGTATCGTCATCCCAATACCCAAACCACGCGGTGGCAGAAGGCCAGGAGATTATAGACCACTCACTCTCTTGAACTGCGACTATAAGATTTTCGCGCGCATCCTTGGGGCTCGCCTGCGGTCTTCAATTTCTGATAGACTCCTCATAGATCAAACTTGCCTCGGCGGTAAGAGTAGCGTACATACGGCGCTGGGTGACTACCGAGATATCATCGCATTAGCAGCGGCATGCCGAGTGCGTAGGGCACTCGTCGCTATTGACTTCGATCATGCGTTCGACAGAGTGGATCATACCTTTTTGCATGCGGTGATGGGCAGATTGGGAATCCCACAGACTTTCATTCTAGTGATCATGTGACTGTTACACGGCGTGATCAAAGGTCTCGGTGAATGGGCGGGGCACTGACTACATTGTTATTTCAAGGTCAGTTCGTCAAGATTGCCCCCTTTCGATATTTTTGTACGCAATGGCTTTAGAACCCTGCCTATATGGTCTCCGAAGACGATTGGAGGGAGTGCCGTTGCCACAACTGACCTTTCATTGCCGCGCTTATGCTGACGATGTGATGCTGGTGGCACGGACAGGCGAAGAAGTACATACGGCGTTGGCATGGATACAGCGATACGGGATGGCGGCAGGAAGCGTGCTTAATCTACAAAAATCACGTTGCATGAATGTCTGTCGAGGATTACAACCGGGGGAGGAAGGCCCGCTCATGTTAGTTAAGACCATAAAATGCCTAGGTATTACGTTCCACACGGATGTGCAGCGGACAGCAGCGGATAACTACCGACGCATATTGAAGCTGATGCGGACAATGGTGCTATTACAGAAATTAAGAGCGTTGGATATGATTCAGAGGGTGACCTATGTTAACGTATACCTAGCACCGAGACTCACTCACGTAGCGCATGTCCTGCCTTTAACGCGCACAATGGCATCACGGATACAAGCAACTTTCGGAACCTACGTGAGTGTGGGACACCTGTTTAAGATCCAATACACAACGCTTACGCTACCACCTGGAGAGGGTGGACTTGGTCTAGTGAACGTATATGAAAAGGCACGGGTGTTATTCGTCAGTACGATTTTCCGACAGTGGCGCGGTCAATTTCGCAATATCTCGGGTGCGTTGGCCGATGCACTAGCGCCCACTTCAATGCTGCCCCCAGTCAATGTGGGCCATATTTCACCGAAGCTGTCACATTTCAAGTCTTTTTTTTTTTTTTTTTTGGAGCTTAGCTATGCCAGAGATTCCTTCCCAACAACACGACTACCGACGACGCGAGATGTATACCAACTCTTACTGCGCCGGTGTCCCAGGAATACCCTGGAAAAGAAGTACCCAGACAAGAACTGGCGACAGGTATGGCGCGTTATACGGAACGTTTACCTCCCAACGTCGGTACGCTCAACATGGTATGTGGTGGTAAATAGGAAGTTCGCAACGAATCAACGGCGGCACGCGACTCATTTGGCAGACACTCCACTATGTTTAGGCTGCGCAACAGTGGACACTGATGAACATCGTTTAGCATGTAGTGGGACGGCTCCAGTGTGGCACTTGGCACAACAGATATTGGCGTTCCTGTTACGCTCCGCTCCTCACACAATTTCATCAGACATACTTTTTTCCCCCAAGAATCTTATTTTCAGGTCCAAAAAACCAATGCAGTGACACGGGTACGGGGAATCGTGGTGGGCTACGTGTATAACGAATCGGAAAAGGACAAAATTGATTTTTGGCATTTTCTCCTGGATGGACACACGAAGCTGCAACAGCATAAGAAATATGGGCAAGACTTCGCTAATTACTTGCGACTTACATTTACCGACCCGCCGGCCAGATGGGGTGTGACGGGTGAGAGATGAGATAGACGAAGAAGCTGAGATAGACATCGATCACACTTACGGACCCTTAGTTAATTTCGAAAAGACGACCCGGTCTTACACCAACGTCTGGAGAACGAGTAGATAGATGGCTCTCTTGCTCTATCGAACGTCGGGTCGTGAGCAGGTGTCGCCCCCGACACGAATTTCATTTCATTGCTACAGGAGCATGTTTCTTTAGCATTTGTACTATCCGCAATGTCTTCATGTCTTTCATTTGGGCATTTTCAGTTTTATTCATTTCCTTAATTAATTCATTTTCTAATTAGGAACTATTTGTCAACATATGGACATTGTAGACTATTTATGCGGTAGTACAACAAAATGTATGTCAGCAAAGGTGGTAAGCCTGACATTGCAAAAAAAAAAAATGGTAGAGCACTTGTCCGCAAAAGGCAAAGGTAAAAAAAAAAGAAAAGTGGTCAGCGCGACAGAACGTCACTCCTAAGGGACTGGGTTCGATTTCGGGGGGGGGGGGGGGGGGGGGAGTCGGAGATTTTCTCCGCTCAGGGACTGGGTGTTGTGTTGTCCTAACCATCATCATTTCATCCCCATCGACGCGCAGGTCGCCGAAGTGGCGTCAAATCGAAAGACCTGCACCAGGCGAACGGTCTACCCGACGGGAGGCCCTAGCCACACGACATTTACATTTACATTTAACTCTGACATACACTGAGGTGACAAAAGTCATGGGACAGCGATATGCACATATGTAGATGGCGGAAGTATCGCGTACACAAGGTATTAAAGGACAGTGCATTGGCGGAACTTGCCATGTCTATTTTCAAGAAGTTTTGGCAATAATTGTGACGGAAGTTGTGAAATTCATAAATGTTCTCAACCCCTATGGAATCGATATAATCACATTCTTTGTAACTCTGTTTTTGAGACCACAATGTAGGTCAGAGAGGTTACTTCTTTTAAAGAGAATAGCAGCCTGTGTCGGACGGTCTGGCAATGTACTCTGTTTGAAAAGGATAAAACTGGCCTGCCGTGTAGTAGAGGCAGCGTTAATTAACATTTTGGTAATAATATGTTTTGAGGTAAAATATTGAAGAAATGAAGTGATATGAATGGAAGAATGACAAAAGCGCAACTTTTAACGGAACCCAGTTTTTTATTTTGTTGTAACAGTATGGCTTATTAATGATAGAACATTGCGTATGGGTGGAGTTCACTGTAGAAATCTTGTAATACAACATATGGATTTGTTTTAAACGTGTTTGGAAGGTTACTGTCAACAGCCGTTAAGTAACGTATAAAATACATATTTGAATCATCAACAGTTCATATATTACACCCAAACATCTACCGGTTTCGGTCTTGGGCCATCTTCACGGATGAAGGGTTAAAATGATTTAAGCCACCATACTGCTTCAGACATTACTTAAAATGTGTAGTGCATATCATGTATCTAAATATATGTCAGGACTTTAAAGGCAAACATACGTATACTAAATGTATACAGAGCAATACTGCTCCGTGTACAATTAGTATTCGTATGTTTGCTTTCAAAGTCCTGTGTCATACACGACGTAATCAAAAGTATGAAAATGACTTACATATTCGTGGCGCCCACCATCGTTAATGCTGGAATTCAACATGGTGTTGACCCTTGGTGACAGTTTCCACTCCGGCAGGCATGCGTCCAATCAGATGGTGGAAGGTTTCTTGGGGAATGGCAGCCCATTCTTCACGGAGTGCTGCACTGACGAGAGGTATCGATGTCGGTCGGTGAGGCATGGCACGAAGTCGGCGTTCCAAAACATCCTGACAGTGTTCTATAGGATTCAGGTCAGGACTACGTGCAGGCCAGTTCATTACAAGGATGTTACTGTCGTGTAACCATTCCGCCACAGGCCGTGTATTATAAACAGGAGCTCGATCGTGTTGAAAGATGCAGTCGCCATCCCCGAATTGCTCTTCAACCGTGGGAAGCAAGAATGTGCTTAAAACACCAATGTAGGCCTGTGCTGTGATAGTGCCAAGCAAAAAAAATAGGGGTGCTAGCCCTTCGTGAAAAACACGACCACACCATAACACCACCGCCTCCGAATTTTAAATGGTTCAAATGGCTCTGAGCACTATGCGACTTAACTTCTGAGGTCATCAGTCGCCTAGAGCTTAGAACTAATTAAACCTAACTAACCAAGGCCATCACACACATCCATGCCCAAGGCAGGATTCGAACCTGCGACCGTAGCGGTCGCTCAGTTCCAGACTGTAGCGCCTAGAACCGCACGGCCACTCTGGCCGGTTCCGAATTTTACTGTTGGCACTACGCACGCTGGCAAACGACATTCACCGGGCATTCGCAATACCCACACCCAGTCATCGGATCGCCACATTGTGTACCGTGATTCGTCACTCCACACAACGCTTTTCCACTGCTCAATCGTCCAATGTTAACGCTCCTTACACCAAGCGTTTGGCATTTACCGGCGTGATGTATGGCTTATGAACAGCCGCTCGACCATGAAATCCAAGTTTTCTCAACTCCCGCCTAACTGTCATAGTACTTGCAGTGGATCCTGATGCAGGCCCTCCTCAACTGTCGACGGTCTCTGTCAGTCAACAGACGAAGTTGGCTTGTACGCTTTTGTGCTACACGTGTCCCTTCACGTTTCCACTTCACTATCACATCGGAAACAGTGGACCTAGTGATGTTTAGGAATGTGGAAATCTCGCGTACAGACGTATGACACAAGTGACACCCAATCACCTGACTACGTTCGAAGCCCGTGAGTTCAGCAGGGCGCCCAAATCAGCTCTCTCATGATGTCGAATGACTACCGAGGTCACTGATATGGAGTACCTGGCAGTAGGTGCCAGCACAATGCACTTAATATGAAAAAAGTATGTTTCTGGGAGTGTGCGGATATTTTTGATCAAGTCATGTTAAGTCCCATAGTGCTTAGAGCCATTTGATTTTGTAGAGCAGACGAGCATGCCTTGCGCACAGGTAGGCCAATAAATTTAATTACCGTCATGGTTCATATCTACTGTAAGGCAGAGTGATTGTGAGACAGTATTTTTGAAAGTAATGTATCATTTGAGAGGATTAATATGAGTAGAAGATTTCAGTAAAGTGCTGTTTTGTAAATTTTCAGGCAGTTTTATCAGAAAGTCGGATGCGTTAATTTTTATGTTCATTTACTCTGTAATTACAGTAAGAGCTTTTGAATAGTGATTGTTTGCGAGACTAAAGATAAAGATTAGCTATATTCAGGGCCAACATTTTAATCTCAGTCATTTGTTTTTCAGTCAGATGATACATGTAAATTTAATTGAAAACGGACTGCTTTCTCGCAGGCGAATTGTTTAATATACTGGTTAATATTGATTTCGCATCATGCAGCGTAAGCCTGATATTCTCAACTAGGCAAGAAACAATTACTGATAGGAATTTAAAAGTTCAACACCACGCTCTCAAATTATCAACGGTGACGCACAAGTAACTCGGCGCGAAATAACAGCAGCAACCAGTGTGGTAAGACGATGAAGGTATCTGTTACGACAGTGCGGCGAACCCTGGCGCTAGTCTGCTATGGCAGGAAACGACCGACGCGAAACCATATCGGGTGGAAAACCATGGTCTGGTCAGATGAGTTCCGATTTCAGTTGGTAAGAGCCGCTGGTAGGGTTCGAATGTGGCGTGGACACCAAAAAGCATGGACCCAAGTTGTCAACAACGCACTGTGCAAGCTGGTGGTGGTTCCATAATGATGTGGGCTGTGTATACATGGAATGGATTGGATCCTTTGGTCCAACTGAATCGATCGTTGAATGAAAATGGTTATGTTCGGCTACTTGGAGGCCATTTATAGCTATTCGTGGACTTCATGTTCCCAAACAACGATATCATGTCACGGAGCCACAGTTTCTCGCTATTGGTTTGAAGAACATTCTGACAATTCGAGCAAATGATTTGATCACTCAGTTCACCCGACATGAATCCTATCGAACATTTATGGGACACAATCGAGAGGTCAGTTCGTATAAAAATCCTGCACCGGCAACACTCTCGCATTTATGGACAGCTGTAGAGGTAGCACGGCTCAATATTTCTTCAGGGGACCTCTAACGACTCGACGGCTGGTCCCGGCGGAGGTCTTAGTCCTTAGGATAATTTAGGTTAAGCAGTGTGTAAGCTTAGGGACGGTTGCCCTTAGCAGTTAAGTCCCATACGATTTCACACACATTTGAACGACTCTTGAGTCCATGCCACTTAGAGCTTCTGCATTGCGCCGGGCAAAATCTACATCTACATCTACATTGATACTCCGCAAGCCACCCAACGGTGTGTGGCGGAGGGCACTTTACGTGCCACTGTCATTACCTCCCTTTCCTGTTCCAGTCGCGTATGGTTCGCGGGAAGAACGACTGTCTGAAAGCCTCCGTGCGCGCTCTAGTCTCTCTAATTTTACATTCGTGATCTCCTCGGGAAGTATAAGTAGGGGGAAGCAATATATTCGATACCTCATCCAGAAACGCACCCTCTCGAAACCTGGCGAGCAAGCTACACCGCGATGCAGAGCGCCTCTCTTGCAGAGTCTGCCACTTGAGTTTATTAAACATCTCCGTAACGCTATCACGGTTACCAAATAACCCAGTGACGAAACGCGCCGCTCTTCTTTGGATCTTATCTATCTCCTCCGTCAACCCGACCTGGTACGGATCCCACACTGATGAGCAATACTCAAGTATGGGTCGAACGAGTGTTTTGTAAGCCACCTCCTTTGTTGATGGACTACATTTTCTAAGCACTCTCCCAATGAATCTCAACCTGGTACCCGCCTTACCAACAATTAGTTTTATATGATCATTCCACTTCAAATCGTTCCGTACGCATACTCCCAGATATTTTACAGAAGTAACTGCTACCAGTGTTTGTTCCGCTATCATATAATCATACAATAAATGATCCTTCTTTCTATGTATTCGCAATACATTACATTTGTCTATGTTAAAGGTCAGTTGCCACTCCCTGCACCAAGTGCCTATCCGCTGCAGATCTTCCTGTATTTCGCTACAATACACAATATCAGGAGGCATCCCATGACTTTTGTCATCTCACTGTACATAAAACAATTCTCATTTATTTTCAGTTCAGTTGTACCTCTTTTTATTTCATGATATGTTTCGATCACTCTGGATTATCTCCAGATCCAAGCAGTGGTGAGAGCAGCTCGTCTTGTCTGTTCAGAACCTCACGTCAGAATATTGAAGACTAGCTCAAGCGAACGACAGTACTCCGGCATGACGTTCTGACTCCTTGCCGACGCAACTACTTAGGGTCCGAAGACGATCCAGAGTGATCGAAACATATTTTCAACTGTGCAATTGACACTAAAAAATTAATGGGAAGTTTTTTAAATTTCAGAAAAGTTATTGATTCTGTCGGGGTAAATATGTCGGCAGTAGCTTTAACATAATATTATAGAGTGCGCCCGCGAAGTTTCTCCGTAACGGCGGGATCCACGTGTCTCGCCTTGCGGGGCGCGTGAGTTTGGCAGCAAATTCATGTCGCTGTATAAGCTGGGGGTGGATTCACTACTAGTGGCTGCAGTTATGTCAGGAGATGGGATTCAACATTATTACAATCAAGTCAATGAAATTAATTATATTAATTACAATTGAATACACCGTACTCACCAATATCACAGTAAGTGCTGGAAATGTTTTCCTCTTTCTTGAAGACACAGTTCAACACGTTATTTGCGGTCACCTTTACCAATGTTTCATGTGTAATCGAATGCAGATGATCAGTTGTAGCTGTCTTCAGTTCATCTATTATCTTTGAGTTACTGTGACACACAAATACTTAAGCCTCACCCTAAAGGAAATAGGCGGGCAAAGACAGATCCGGTAAGCGCGGTGGCCAGAAACTTTTCGTAATTACTCTGTCTCCAAAGACTTCATCTACAAGTCGTAGGGACTGGTGTACCATATGAGCAGTAGCGTTGCCCTGTTGGAAAAATGAATGATCCCATTTTCATTCAGCAGGGTAATAAACGCAAAAATTATCTCGGAGCAATAGACATCGGAAGTAACGAAAACAAATTCGTGAATTTTGGTAATTAATATAGCCAGATATGTGAAACCAGGCTTCAGCAGTGAAGAATGTACGATCTAAAACACCAAGTCGATTAACTAATCGATGAAACTATTCCCAACACGCTATTCGTTGCTCATGGTACATACAATGTAGTTGTTGCACGGCAGTAATTTTATAACGACACATCTCCAGTTCTTCGGTTACGGCGATATGAGCTGTCGTACGAGAGACTTCAGCACGTTGCGATAATCTCCTCACTGATTTTGTTGGAGTCCACAACATGGTGTCTGAAATGTTGTCAAGCTTCCGTTCTGTTAAATTTGTGGGCCTACCAGTTTGTGGTGCATCATGAACAGAACCTCGTGTCTGGAACTTGTGAATAAATCACGAACAATGTCACCATGTTAACACCTCGAAGCAAGAGAACGCAATCTTAATTGCCGCCTCATATGCCCCGTAAAGTTTCCTACTGCACGGAATACCTCTTTCCCAGCAATAGTAAGCATTCTCACTATAGCCAGGAAGTAGACACTAACACAACTAACAGCTGCAACGCACACACAATACTATGCTCCCCCCCCCCCCCCCCCACCCAACCCTATAACCGCTTTTTTAAATTGAGAACAATATTATCAGGCTTATTCTCATATAGGGGAGAGGTGGTTGATAATATTGAAAATAATTAATAGCACTGAAACAGTTTAAATTAAATTTATCGACTGCTGTACACACAGGTACCTCTCATACCCACTAGCACGTCCTCTTGCATTGATGCATGCCTGTATTCGTCGTGGCATACTATCCACAAGTTCATCAAGGTCCAGATTGTCCCACTCCTCAACGGCGATTCGGCGTTGATCCCTCAGAGTGATTGGTGGGTCATGTCGTTCATAAACAGCCCTTTTTAATCTATCCCAGGCATGTTCAATAGGGTTCATTTCTGGGGAACATGCTGGCCACTCCAGTCGAGCGATGTCCTTATCCTGAAGGAAGTTATTCACAAAATGTGCACGATGGGGGGGAGGGGGGGGGGGCGCACTGTCGTCCATGAAGACGATTGCCTCACCAATATGCTGCCGATATGGTTGCACTATCGGTCGGAGGATGGTATTCAAGTATCGTACAGCCGTTACGGCGCCTTCCATGACCACCAGCGGCGTACGTCAGCCCCACATAGTGCCGCCCCAAAACAGCAGGGAACCTCCACCTAGCTGCACTCGCTGGGCAATGTGCCTAAGGCGTTCAGCCTGACCGGGTTGCCTCCAAACACGTCCCCGACGATTGTCTGGTTGAAGGCATAAGCGACTCCCATCGGTGAAGAGAACGTGATGCCAATCCTGAGCGGCCCATTCAGCATCTGTACTGCGCTGCATGGTGCCGTGGTTGCAAAGATGGATCTCGCCATGGACGTCGAGAGTGAAGTTGCGCATCATGCAGCCTATTGCGTACAGTTTGAGTCGTAACACGACATCCTGTGGCTGCATAAAAAGCATTGTTCAACGTGGTGGCGTTGCTGTCAGGGTTCCTCCGAGCCATAATCCGTAGGTAGCGGTCATCCACTGCAGTAGTAGCTCTTGCGCGGCCTGAGCGAGGCATGTCATCGACAGTTCCTGTCACTCTGTATCTCCTCCATGTCTGTAAAACATCACTTTGGTCCACTCCGACACGTCTGGACACTTACCTTGTTGAGAGCCCTTCCTGGCTCAAAGTAACAATGCGGACGCGATCGAACCGCGCTATTGACCATGTGGGCAAGGTTCTACTACAGACAACACTAGCCGTGTACCTCCTTCCCGATGGAATGACTGGAACTGAGCGGCTGTGGGACCGTTTCCGTCTAATAGGCGCTGCTCATGCATGGTTGTATACATCTTCGGGCGGGTTTAATGACTTCTCTGAACAAAGGGACTGTGTCTGTGATACAATATCCACAGTCAACGTCTATCTTCAGGAGTTCTGGGAACCGGGGTGATGAAAAACTTTTTTTGATGTGTGTTTTTACACCACGCGCGGGTATTGTTAGTACTCTTCTCTTGTTTCCTGCGCTCTGAATATACGTAGCTGCGGCGTGCTATATAGTGTGAAACGTTAAGAAGCGATCAGGGCGCTTCTGTTAAACTACAAGAAAATTGATTATAGTTGATTTATATAGGGCAGAATTAAGTTGAAATTTATGCTGAGATCTAGGTAGATCCTTGCCGTAAGTTCACGGACTAATAATATCTGAGGAATTGTGTGCGCGAGAGAAAGTTGCGCTCAGTATTAAACTTATTACATGGCGAATAACCGATAATAGGATCTGTAGACTATATGAAGGGACGTTAAATTGAAGATAAGAACAGAACTGGACACTTAGATTTGTGAAAGTAAATGTGTTCGAAGTCTGAATGCCTGTATCTAAGTATAGTAATGGACCATGGCCCTTATATAATATCTTTGACTGACGAACTATAAAAATCACGGACATTTTACTTACTTACTTACTTTACGCGATCAAGCCCAGAGGACCGCGCACTGCTACAAGGTTCCTCCTCCACTGGGTTCTGTTTTGTCTCTCCTGGCGCCAATCATTCTCTATTGCAATCTGCAGCAAGTCCTCATGGATTCCATCCCTCCATCTCTTCTTTGGTCTTCCTAGTGGGCGTCTTCCACAGGGAGTATAACCCATAGCTTTCAGAGGCCACTTTGCCACGCGGGATTAGCCGAGCGGTCTCAGGCGCTGCAGTCATGGACTGTGCTGCTGGTCCCGGCGGAGGTTCCAGTCCTCCCTCGGGCATGGGTGTGTGTATTTGCCCTTAGGATAATTTAGGTTAAGTAGTGTGTAAGCTTAGAGATTGATGACCTTAGCAGTTAAGTCCCATAAGATTTCACACACATTTGAACATTTTTGAACAAAGGCCATTTTAGTTGCCGTAATTGCTGAGAGTAATTGTAAGAGGAACCTTCCTTTTCTCTGTATACAAAACGCAATCATTCATGATCATTTAATTATTATTAAATGTTGTTAACAAAAAAATAAAGTGATTTCCACAACAGCGTGTGTATTCGTCAACGATAATCATAGGAAAGCTGCAAACAGTATTTCTGGGTGATGAAAGTTTCAATTATGAAATATTACGAAGTGTAAATTGTGACTTAAAAGCTATTTAACATTTCAAAAAAATGGTTCAAATGGCTCTGAGCACTATGGGACTTAACATCTTAGGTCATAAGTCCCCTAGAACTTAGAACTACTTAAACCTAACTAACCTAAGGACATCACACACACCCATGCCCGAGGCAGGATTCGAACCTGCGACCGTAGCAGTCCCGCGGTTCCGGACTGCAGCGCCAGAACCGCACGGCCACCGCGGCCGGCATTTAACATTTCATTTCCAATCTAACAGAAATAATACAAAATCAGAAACAGTGCGGATAAGTAGTAAAATTGAAATAGGAAGTTGAAATAATAACTAACATCCAAAGACGTTATCAACTATCTTATCTTCGGTAACGCAGCAACAAATGAAGGGTGATCCACTGTGCAAAAAGTCAGCGTTAATTATTATTATTATGAAAAACCGAAATTCAGTCGTCGTTACAGTGAAGATGTTTGTGGCTGCTCCATCTGATGTGTAGATATAACGACAAGTCGGGCACATACAGTAGATAAGCACATCAATATCTTACGTCAGACAGGTCGACGACAGATGATCGACGGAGTGCGGCTACACCCCCCACAACCACTGCAGGGTCACAGGACAAGCGCAGGCGAGGGTTGAATGTGGTGCTGTCAACCTTACGAGCCCCTCAAGTCGAGACACGCAAGGCTTGACGCTGCAGAGAGACTGCACGGACGCACAGTACCTCTTGCAGACAATACTTTAAATTGTTAAATTCGGTCACTAATTATGACATTTTGAAAGTCAAGCTGTACAACCCCTGGAAGCCGGTAGACAGGCAACCTGCAATGGCGTTTGGGTGACTGCGCCCCGGGTTAGACGTTTAGTAATATTGATTGTATTATAGACAGCTGTCGCGGGCAGAAGCTATAGGGAAAGGCTCAGATTGGAACATATCCATCAGGTAATTGAAGACGTCGGGTGTTAGTCCGATTCTGAAATGAAGAGCCTAGTTCAGAAGACAGAGTCGTAACAGACCGCAACAAACCGGTGTTCACAGCAGGTGCGAAATCGTGTTTGCACATATCTCAGTGTCACGGCGTTAATGTTAGAAATAACAAGCTTGTCGCGAGTTCCGCTCCTCAGCACACTTTTGGTCTGTGCACAGGCGTGACCCAGTGGCTCACCCAACGCGAAAAATCCTTGAGTGGGATGACGCAGCTGTGAATGACGCGAGGAAGGTGCGAAAAGGGCACATCCTGGTCGTGTCAAGCGCTGGAGAGCACCCAGCTCCAACGTAACCACTTCAGCTGACCCCGTAACTTAATTTTGAACTTCATAACCTGTGTTTTTAAAGTCTGCGACTGTTTCAATAATGGTTTAAATAATGAAGTAACTGCACCAGTTACGTGAATTTTTTCAGTTGTTTTCTTTATCTACATCTATACCCCTCAAGACTCCTTATGATGTGTGGCAGAGGGTACTTCTGCTATCACTGTCTTTCTCTAACTCCCCACCCCCTCCCCTCCCCACTTCCATTCATGGGAAAAATTAGGCTCGGTAAAGCTAAGTATGATACCCAATTTCTCTGATTTTGCATGACGGTCACCTCGCGACGCCTAATCGGAGGAACTAAGATTTTGCGAGAATCTTCTTGGAACATGCGCCAACGGAATATCGACAGCAAATATCTCCCTGGTACTCGACGCCTCTCTGGTAATATCTACTGCCGAGATTTGCTGAGTAAACTATCCCGCCACGAAATTCTCCGCTCTTTGATGGATCCTCGCTGTGTCTTCAATTAATCTTACTTGGTACGAGTCCCAAACTTGTTTTAGGCTGTCATGCCCCTACAGCTTTCTCAGAATGGTACACTCTGAGACAAGGAAAACTATGTACCACAAAGGAATTATCCAAGTGGTAAGAAAATTGGTTGATGTGATGTACATATAAAGACAAACAAATGATTACAGTTACAGAAAAATTGGATGATTTATTTAAGGGAAAGAGCTTCACAGAATGAGGATGTCAGTTACGCGTTGTTCCACATCTGTCCTTATGCAAGCAATTATTCGGGTTGGCAATGATGGACAGAGTTGTTGGATATCCTCCTGAGGGATACCGTGCCAAATTCCGTCCAATTCGCACATTCGTTCTTCAAAATCCCGAGCTGGGTGGAGGGCTTGGCCTATAATGTTCCAAATTTTCTCAATTGGGGAGAGATCCGGCGACCTTGCTGGCCAAGGTAGGGTTTGGCAAGCACGAAGACAAGCAGTAGAAACTCTTGGCGTGTGCGGGCGGGCGGGCGTTCTCTTGCTGAAATGTAACCCCAGAATGGATGGCCATAAACACGAAAAAACAGGTCCTAAAACATTGTCGACATAGCGCCGTGTTGTAAGGGCGTTTCGCATGACAGCCAAAGGGGTCTTGCTATGAAATGAAATGGCATCCCAAACGATCATCTTGGTCCTTGGACGGTATGGCATGCAACAGCCAGTTTGGTATCTCACAATTACCCGGGGGGTTTCCAGACACGTCTTCGGACTGGAATCTCATTGACTGGAGTACAATTGTCTTCACTGATCAGTCCTGCTTCGACCTGAGCCCCGATGACGTGCAAAGACGTGTCTGGAGGCACCCCAAGCAGGTGTGTGATGCTAACATAAATGTCGCCCAACATACGGCCTGACCTGACGAACCGAAGTGATAGACCAGTATGCCATTTCATTTCATAGCAGGATCTGTTTGGTTCTCACCCGCGGCATGCTTACACCACAGCGGTGCTTCGAGTATGTTCTACGTTCCGTTTTGTTGGCCATCACGGGATTTAAGCGCACGTGGTGAGAGTTCCTGCCTTGGCCAACAAGGCTCTCTCTCTCCAATTGAGAACGTATGTAGCATTACGGGTAGGGCCCTCGAACCAGCTCGGGATTATGACGAGCTGCCAATTGGAGAGAATTCGTCGTGATATCCCTCAGGGGGACCTCCAAAAACTCTATTAATCGATGCCCAGCCGAATAACTGCTTTTATAAGGGCCAGAGACGGACCACCGCGTTACTGACTTGCTCAATTACCGAGCGAGGTGGCGCAGTGGTTAGCACACTGGACTCGCGTTTGGGAGGACGACGTTTCAAACCCTCGTCTGGCCATCCTGATTTACGTTTCCCGAGATGTCCCTTAATCGCTTCAGGTAAATGCCGGGATGGTTCCTTTGAAAGGGCACAGCCGACTTCGTAATCCAATGGGATCGATAACCTCGCTGTTTTGCCCCTCCCCCCAAACCAACCAACTAACCAACTTCCTCAACTTATGAAACTCTTTCTGTTGAATAAATCATCTAATTGTTATGAAATTGTAGTCATTTGTTTGTCTGTACATGTTAATCTCATATACCATGTAAGTAGGCTGTTTAGGTTTTTTTTATTGGTAACGCCACGTAGCGCTCTGTATGAAAATCACTAGCTGTGCTTTCTGCAGTCTGTGGCTGGTTTGCATTATTGTTGGCTATTGTAGTGTTGGGCAGTTGGCTGTTAACAGCGCGTAGCGTTGCGCAGTTGGAGGTGAGTCGCCAGCAGTGGTGGATGTGTGGAGTGAGATGGCGGAGTTTTGAACAGAGACAGTAAATTTGTAAGACTGGATGTCACGAACTGTCATATATAATATGACTTTTGAACAATATTAAGGTAAATACATTGTTTGTTCTCTATCAAAATCTTTCATTTGCTAACTATGCCTATCAGTAGTTAGTGCCTTCAGTAGTTTGAATCTTTTATTTCGCTGGCAGTAGTGGCGCTCGCTATATTGCAGTAGTTCGAGTAACGAAGATTTTTGTGAGGTAAGTGATTTGTGAAAGGTATAGGTTATTGTTAGTCAGGGCCATTCTTTTGTAGGGATTATTGAACGTCAGATTGCGCTGCGCTAAAAATATTGTGTGTCAGTTCAAGCACAGTCATGTATAATTTTTCTAAGGGGACGTTTCAACCGATTTCCGTCCCATTCGGATAATTACTTAGGCGCGTGTCTTTCTTTTCCGTAGTGGTTTTTTACGGTAGTTACTGTTTCCACTGATTTCTTGGCAATAGTATAATCGAACAGTGGTGGACCTCTTCATCTATTTATGCGCATCTGATTATCTTAGAATGAACTGCTATTCCCTGTACCAATCGTCGACTGCCTGCAGGTCTTCCTGCATTTCGCTATGGTCTTCTGACGTTCCAGCCTCCCTGTAGATAAAATGATCGAGCGCAAATAGTCCCCAACCCTATTCACTAGATCTTTAATGTAAATTGTAAACAGTAGCGGTACTGCAAAGCTCCCTCTGGCACTTCTGAAATTAACTTTACTTTTGTCGATTGTATTCTGTTAAGAACGACACTTGGAATCCAATCCAATCAAAAATCTTGTCCGACACTCAGTAAGCTCGTATTTTACTCACTGAAAGACAGTACGGGACTGTATCGACCGCATTCCCGGCCTTGTACCTCACACGACATCAACGTGAGAGCCTTTGTCTACGGTCTCTCTGTCTCATGAACGAAGAGAGTGAGCTGCGATGACCTGTGTTTATGGAGTTCATGTTCATTTAAATAGATGAGATTTTCGTTCTCGTAATGAATGAACATAAAACAGTTTCCGTAATTATGCCCGTCTATGTGGTGACCTGTCTTGAAAACAGGAATATCCTGCACACTTTTCCAATCGACGCTCCAGTGACCCACGATAAAGTACTGTTATAAGCGGAGCAAGTTCTATCGCATGACCTTTCCACTGTTGAGCAGTTTTACTTAATTTTGTTTTCCACAACTGCTTGTCTCAATATCTACCACTTCAGGAATAGTGCGATGATTAAAAGGAGAAACCGTATTACAGTCTTCCGCGGTGAAGAAAGTTCGGGAGAACGAATTCAGTATTTTGGCGTTACCTATAATCAGTCAGTGATCGACTCAACAGATGATTTCCAGCCACTTGCTGGCTTTACAGAATACCAAGACATTTTACGATTTTTAGTCAGGTCATTTGGCAATATATTACTCTGAAATTCATTATATGCGTTTCGCACCACTCTCCTCACGCTCATTTTGGTTTCAACCAACATCTGTTTATCTACCAGGTTTTTGATTTCACTTAACTCGAAGTTGAAGCTCTCTTTGCAGTAACTTTCTAACATAGCTATTGAACCACGGTGGGTCTTTGCCATCCCTCACAACCTTCCTCTATACATATTCGCCTAAGGCATATTGCACAATGTTTCTGAGTTTTAACAAACTGTTCTCCACATCGTCCTCAAAACTAAACACTTGATGATGACTACTTAGATACTTCACAATTTGTCTCCAGTCGGTTTTGCTAACCAAAAATACTTTTATACCTTAAACATTCCATATAATACCCATAGCCTTACGATCACTTATTCCGTCCTCAGCATTATCTTATACGATGTCTGTGACAAACTGTAAAATGAAAATGCAAAAGCCTTTATTTGTAGTAGTGAACATAGGGCAAGTGGGAGAGAGAGAGATACCAGTAGTAAGAGGGATTTACGTGCGTATGATGAACCCCTTCCCTCGAAAATTTTTCTCCTTCATACCTCCACTGTGTTACCACAGATGACGTGTCAGTGATCTCATTTATTCTAAGACTGCAGTACACGCGAGGTGTTTAGTTGCTTCCACCGCTCTGAGTGGAATGCATAAGTTTTAATTAATGTTCACCAACCTGCAGTCTTCTATAGCTGTCCCCTGCGCAGAAAACAGGACGTAGGTCGTGAATCCGTTATCTTCAGGCTGTAATATACTCTTAGCGAGGAACTGATATTATGTAAATAATTAAATTTTCACTCAGTTTGCTTATAAAGGATGCCAATCGCTTTTTATTAGCAGAATACGAGAAACTGCACAATTATATTCCACTTTATGAATCACAAATAATTTCCATTCTTCACACTTTAATAGGAAATGAACAAAACAATGAACTGTGTATTTTCGCAATTACTATCAAAATGTTCTCAGTTACATGTCCACATCACCAGATATTGCTAATTAAGTTTTTAACCGATACCGACCAAGACAGACAACGTGTCTGTCTTCCGAGAATGCTGAACCTGCTCTGATCTTACAGGCGAACCGCTTCGTCCCCCATCCAAATTAGGCGCGATCCGAAGATCTCTGAAATGCTTCATCTGTCTTTTCGTTAGCTATTGTTTATTATTTTGCTCGTAATTAACATTTTTGACATAATGGAATGACGGTCTGCTGTTGAGAGATGTTTTTATATGAAATGCAATAAATTCGCAGTTTACTTTGTCTAATATTAATAACAGAACTATATCATTTTCGCGTGCTACTTTCGAACGCAGCAGTCAATCGCGGAGGACCACAATCTAGGCGGTCTTTCTCACGATACCCGTACCCAACAAACCATCTATCATTGGCACCTCATCCACCTCATACCACATAACGTCATCTTCCCACTGCTTCCTTCTCAATTGCTCTAAGAACAGTTGCTTGTAGCGGAATATGTCGACTGTAAAGACAGAAATATCACAAACATTTAAGTTCCAATTGAAATTTCCCTGGTTAAAGATGCCCTCTTTATGAAGTGAAAAAAGCCCCAAAGAAAATAATTTCATTGCTGTGGGACATGGTTCGCCACAGATACACATACTTAGCACAACGGTCAGTTTCTGAGGCTGAAATAATTTACTATTGATAACTACTCGTAAGTAACTTTCACATTACTAAACCAAAGTTTGGATCCCATAAGCGCATCTAGATTTCACTTAATGAGCAGAGTGTATACCAAAATCGAGAATTCAGTCACGTATCTATAACACTCAGTTGTTGAAAGTTGGTAATGTAACGTTATCATAAAACATAGTTTCAATATGTTGAAGTAGCAGCTGCCCTGAAGTGAGAGACAATCTTACATTCAGTTACCTGAAAATAATTTACTAAAGTGACTGAATTCTTTGCTACGTGAATAATTCATATGAGAGAAGTGCTTCCGATTGAACTATTGATTGAATCAAAGACTCGAGATCATTTATTTCATTACTTCTGGACTTATTTCAATTATTGTTATTCTTAAGTGTTATAATTATTTTTTGATTGTTATAATTATCCTTGTATTACTGTTATAATCTCTATTTTTTTCTTTAACATTAATACTGTATAACGTGGTATGTCCATAATGTTCTGTACAAACTGAAATTCGTTCAATCTGAGTATGACTGGTTAGGTGTAAGAGAGGGCCTGAAGGCCCTAATCTTGCCAGGTGAAATAAATGCATAAATGAATAAATAAATAATATTCGATCCTATGAACATAAAACTTTTACACAGAACGATATAATTAATGTTACTTGACTCGTGTGGTAGCCTAGAAACAGTCGGTAGAGCACTTGCCCGCGAAAGGCAAAGTTCCCGAGTTCGAGTCTCGGTCCGGCACACAGTTTTAATCTGCCCGGAAGTTTCACATCAGCGCACACTCCGCTGCAGTGTGAAAATCTCATTCTGGAGCCTAGAAACAGTCATACAAAGAACAGATTCTTATTGTAGATTTGAAAAACACATTAGATACAAAATCATTTGGTGAATGTAGTACCGGCTTCCTAAATCCAATTACAAATCAAATACAACATGTAAACAGAACAGAATCTGTCCCACATTAGTCGTAGCTGCGGGTATCACTCTGCTATTCTTTCAACATCAGTTCCTAAGAAATCGCACTATTCCAACGAGGCTCATCAAGAACAAAGTTCTAAAAAATGTTACCTTGTGTTCCAAAGTAGATGCATGGAGAACAGCTGTATATAATTCCGATTATAACTTCACCAACGCAGACCCACAGCTGCTTTCATACACAGCTCTCTCCTCCTCGGTATAACGCAGTTCAGTCAAACTCATTAGCGTACCACATCCCACACAGGAAATGCACACCTTCATTCAAGAACAGTATCGAACAAAATAACCGAAGAAGAATGTTTCTGTTCAAAATTTAGAAGCCATGTGGAGCGTCTCAGCACGCTTGCTTCTCATTGGCCAAGGCCTTTCTCGCCTTGTAGATCTTACAAAGAGAAACTAGCATAGCAGAAGCTGCAGTGAATCTATGGAAATCCATCAGTGAGACCCGATATGATAGCAAAGATTGCTCGCCAGTAGGACACGCGTTATAAACATAATGTACGTAAGTTGGCAAATATAACACAGAACCTTTAAAGTTCGTGTTTGTTAGTTTCTAGAATATCTAGACATTCTCTTCATACTTTCCTTCTTTACCTGTCTATTCGAAGCAGTTTTCAGGCCAGACATACAGAACAACTCACATGAATCACTTTCTGTGGCATCAGTTTTAATTGCGCTACTCTCCTATTCTATTCTATTTGTTTGAATGTGTAGCACAGGATGTTTTCTTGAAGTTACTCTGACTTTTGAGTTCTGTGAAAGTTAACATAAAGTACAGCCAATACTCATAAAAACATACATGATTGTGGAACAGATAGATCCCACCTTCAAGAAAAATTAAAGCAATTAAAACTCTGGGCAGAATCAGGATTCAAATGGCTCTGAGCACTATGGGACTTAACATCTGAGATCATCAGTCCCCTAGAACTTAGAACTACTTAAACCTAACTAACCTAAGGACATCACACACATCCATGCCCGAGGCAGAATTCGAACCTGCGACCGTAGCAGTCCCGCGGTGCCGGACTGAGCGCCTAGAACCGCTAGACCACCGCGGCCGGCGGCAGAATCAGGATTTGAACCTAGAATCCTGCCTTTCAATGGCTACAGGCATTGCTCTCACGACTGCTCTGTATTTTAAACTGTTTGAAAAACATTGAAGTTAAACATTGTACAAATTTGTGATTGATGTGACTTTCTTGAGAACATTTTCTCTGTGATTGTTAATAATTTGTTTGAACTGATTTTAGATGTAGATTACATAAATTAAACAGCAAAACTGCAGAAATATTGTGGCAGAATAATATTATTTGTTATCCTAAAATCAGAATTTCAAGAGTAGTTTATGAAAATGAACATATGATATTTATGTTAGTGAAATAAATGAGTTGTTCAGATTTTTTGTAGAGGAAAGTAATTTGTCCAAATACTTAACAAAATTAGGACATGAAATAAGTTATTTTCTTCGCTATCTAATAAAAAATTTAATTTTATACCAAATAATACTTAGAAATGCAGTCTTGTATATTTGGTCAAAAAAAAAAAAAAAAAAAAAGACTCCAACAGAGACTGGGCTCTTATATTCAATCTAAAAAAGACTGCATTTCTAAGTCTATTTCCTTTGTAGTTTTTTTACAAGTGTTTTTTTTTAAATGTCTTATTCCATTAGTTGTTCATGTTACGAGTTTGAATGTCAATTCTTCAAGATCATTTTAAGTTCTTAACCTGTGTCGAAAGTCACAAGCAGATAATTGTGCACTGACGTTCCATATCAGACTCATAATCACATTTATGACTCTAATGTTGCAATGACAAAAAGACTTGTTAATTCATGTGTGTTAGTGCCCTTGAATTTGCGAGGAAAAATGGCAAATTACCTACATGCCAGGCAAAGGCACTGTGTTTAACACCAAGGAGAAAGTCCTACTTCACAGGGAAATTTGGCAGACGTTTATCATATTTTTGGAGGTTCTTATGATTACAGAGTTCCTTTTTTTCTCACCCAGTTCCAAACGGTAATCTTCTTCTTGTGTATATACTTGTGCGTGTCACATTCGCTTCGGTTTTAAACACTTCAAATAAAGCTGAGTGGAGTAGTTTAATTTTGTAGTTCTTAGCAAAAGGTGGGTAGCTTTTCGTAATGACGTCTAGGTAAAGGAGTTCTGTTACTTATGAGAAAATCTTCGCTTGGACATCTCTCCAAAGTCGCGAGCAGTTGTGTGTAAGGATATTTGATTGCCATGGATTGCTTAGGAGCGCGTTGGTTTCGTTGTGGGGACACTTGCTGAGGCTTACCTTAGTGTGTCCTCTCCTATGCAGCTCGGTTATATGTAGCAGATGCGGACATCCCTGTAAATTTGATAAAACGGCGACCTTAAATTGAGTGCCGACACGTTCGGTAGATTCTTTTCTGTGAAACTTCTTGGGCCTTCTCTGTGTACCTTGTTAGTTTGGTTGAGGAATATTGTGTTGGAATGCTGGTACGGATTGTTCGACACCAATCTCTCTTTGATACATGAGGTGACTACGTTGAACAAAGGCAGTCTGAACAAACTGAACCTCCAGAGATGACACGCCACCATGGGAAGTATTAAATGCAGTCTGGAACCGAGCGACCGCTCCGGTCGCAGGTTCGAATCCTGCCTCGGGCATGGATGTGTGTGCTGTCCTTAGGTTAGTTCGGTTTAATTAGTTCTAAGTTTTAGGCGACTGATGACCTCAGAATTTAAGTCGCATAGTGAGCCATTTGAACCTTTTTTGAAGTATTAAACTCGCATACTTTTCAGGTGCCGGTACGACTTCACTGGCACGACTCACAATCGGTCATCACACATTTACTCCTATTATCTCTGTCCTATCTTTCAAACATTAGAGAAGATCTCCAAAATGCAGGGTTGGGGGATGGTTAGAAATCTGTACTGGGAACAATCCATTATAAAATCTGTCAGTCGTAACATCCTATCAGCTGTAAAATGAAAAATACTGGAAGTTCATAAAATGTTTGTTCGCCTTAAAACACGAACGCCCTCAAATGTGCGAAGTGCGTTTGCACTGGCACGCGGTTTTTATGACACGGGACGCAATGCAAACGAAATGTTCAGAGTGCCACAATTGAACACGTCTAATCAAAATAATTTAAGGTTCAAAATTAATGTCCATTAAATTTATCTGTAGAAGTTAAATTTCTCTGTCATAGTTCGCACCACAGAAATAATTTGAAGTAGGCCTATCTAATCAGTAGAAGACTTCAGAAACAGACTTCCGATAATCGCCGTAAAATCTTCTAAGTACTTTTTTAACACGAAGCTGCCAGGCAGAAAACATTCACAGTTCATAATTTTGAAACCTTCCGTGGATTAGAGAAGTGAGGGACGCGGGTTCGACGGAGCTTTAGTGTCGACTAACTCTACACTTGCACAGTCCCCGTAACGGTCAAGCGTTCGTATCAAGACGCGATCAATCGCTTCCCGCTACCCAATGAAGGAATCTATCAGCTTCCTGCCTTCTGTCTAAAAGCTGCGCCCATAGTAATTTCCACCAGTGACAAAACTTTATTTTCACAACTTCCATAAGACCTTTCAAAAATCCTACTTCCGGCGATATAGGTTTAAAGTGTTTCAAATTTGCCACAGGTTCCATATTTGAACTGCCTTACACAGGGTCATTAATGATTTTGACTCCTGGCCAAACTTTATAGCAAATAATCTACAGTTCAAAAAAGGAACAAACACGAATAACTCGCAAGCTACTCTTCCGATACTAACCCCACAAATACATTAAACAAATACAATGATGTGACAAAAGTCATGGGATAGCGGTATGCACATGTACAGAATGCGGTAGTATAGCGTACACAAGGGCAGTGCATTCGCCGAGCTGTCATTTGTACTCGGATGATTCATGTGAAAAAATTTCCGCAAGACGGAAGTTAACAGACTTTGAAAGCGGAATGGTAGTTGGAGATAGACGCTTAGAACATTCCTTTTCGAAAATCGTTAGGCAATTCAGTAGTCCGAGGTCCACAGTGTCAAGAGTGCGCCGGAAATACCTAATTTCACGCATTACTTCGCACCACAGACAACGCAGTGGCCGACGGCCTTCACTTAACGACCGAGAGCAGAGCGGTTGCGTAGAGTTGTCAGTCCTAACAGGCAAGCAACACTGCATGAAATAACCGCAGAAATCATTGTGGGATGTACTACGAATGAATCTGTTAGGACAATGCCACGAAATTTGGCGTGAAAAGGGCTATGCCAGCAGATAACCGACGCGAGTGCCTTTGCTAACAGCACCTCTCTTGGCCTCGTGACGTATCGGTTGGAGCATGGAGGACTGGGAAAGTGTGACTAGGTCAGATGAGTCGGCATTTCAGTTGGTAAGGGCTTATGGTATGGTTCGAGTGTGGTGCAGACCCCAGTAGACCATGTAGTCGCCGGCCGATGTGGTCTCGCGGTTCTAGGCGCGCAGTCCGGAACCGTGCGACTGCTACGGTCGCAGGTTCGAATCCTGCCTCGGGCATGGATGTGTGTGGTGTCCTTAGGTTAGTTAGGTTTAAGTAGTTCTAAGTTCTAGGGGACTGATGATCACAGCAGTTGAGTCCCATAGTGCTCAGAGGCATTTGAACCATTTGAACCATGTAGTCAAGTTGTCAACAAGGCACTGTTTAGGGTGGTGGTGACTCCATAACGGTATGGGATGGGGTCTAGTGAAGCATGGGATGCAACCCGTCGACTTTGACCAATGACGTCATGCATTAGTCATAGATGACAATGTCGTCACTTTCAGCCATAGATAAAAAATCAGTTCTGTGTTCCGGATAAGCGCTATCATTGTACATAAAAATAACTGAAAGTGATTTTAAAAGAGATCGCTACATATTGCTCAAAATATTCTTCGCGTGCATTAATGTAAATAATTCGTGTTTGCAATTCATTCGGTATTTAATTTCATTCTTAGTGATATTGAGGTAATTTGGACTATTAGTTCCTTATTTTGGAACCATTTTTAGTATCTCATTTCCGTTTGTAGGTATTTATCTGTTTCGATGAACCTGGATGATTTGAGAGGTGCTGTGGGCGTAGAAATGTTGTCCACTTTTTTTTTTTTTTACAAATGTGTGGTCTCGTTGCCGAGTATGTTCGACGTCGTGAGTGCGGCGAACATATGTGCCTCACAAGTGTATCTCGTCGCCGTACTCACGACTTATTCGTATGGCGCTGCAGCAAAGATCGGTTGTGGCGGTCCATTAGATGAGGGACATGGTTTGAAAAATGTAACCTCGCCTTGAGAGACATTATGAAAATCACGTACTGTTCTTGTTTGAGATACCATGTGTGGGTGTGTGTCCATGAATGGCGTGTGAGTAAGCGTACAGTTGTGGATTGGAACTCTTTTTGTAGGGAAGTTTGTGGGGTATACATGAAATATAGGGGGCCGTTGGGGGAGGGGGGTGTTATGGTCGAAATTGACGAGTCGCATGTTGGCAAAAGGAAGTACAACAGGGGGGAACCTCCGGTGGGATTATGGGTTTGGGGGGGGGGGGGGGCTGTAGTTCCAGGTCAAGAGTGTGACGATGTAGCGTTTGAAGTAGTACCCAATCGAAGGAAGGAAGTTTTGGTCAGCTTAACTGAAGATCACGATGCAGAGGGTTCCATTGTAACTTCAGATGGTTTTTAGTATATGGATTTAGGTGACAGGGTTTATCAGCATGTCGTAGTTGATCACAACATTGAGTTCAGTTCATTATCCACAGGGGCTTGCACAAATAGCATATAGGATTATTGGTCAGCCCGACACAACTAAAATTTGTATCCCGTCCTTCAGTTGAGCTTTACACTGACACTACCTATTCGAAAAGAACGACATACGCAACATTGATGACATTTACCTATATATATTTGTTTCTGAACACTCTTGTCAGCTGTTACATCTGTGTAATAAATTATCTCTGGAAAATTCTGACGTCATTGTTCAAAGCCGAGGGGTTGTATCCCGTGCTTCACTAGACCCATAGGATGTGTTTGCATGGAATGGACTGGGTCCTTTTGTTCAACTGAACCAGTCATTGACTGGAGATGGCTATGTTCGGTTACTTTGATAGCATTTTCAGCCATTCATGGATTCCATGTTTTTATGGAAGACCATGCGTTATGTCGCTTGGCTACAACTGTTCGTGATTGGTTTTAAGAACGTTCTGGACAGTTGAGCGAATCATATGGCCACACAGATCGCCCGACATGAGTCTCATTGAACATTTATGAGACATAATCGAGAGGTGAGTTCGTGATCAAAATGTTGCACCGGCAACACTTTCGCAATTATGGAAGGTTATAGAGGCAGTATGGCTCAATATTTCGGCAGAGGAGTTTCAAAGACTTGTTGGGCCGATGGCGCGTAGGGTTGCTGCACTACGCCGGGCAAGAGGTGGTTCAGCACGATGTTAGGAGGTATTCCACGACTTTTTTCACCTCAGTATGAATTAAACACAGGGGCTCTCTCCTACGAGACTGTACGCGCATTTTCTCTGGCGTTTCAGCAGATATCTACAATATGGTTTTCGCATTGTGTAGCAGGCCTGAATAATGCCCATTATGTATTTCATACGACGGGAAGTCTCTACGGAAAGCGTCGGTTTGTTTCCTTTTACAAGCAAAATGATTTTCATAGCGGAATTTTGTGTGTCCTTTCGATAGAATGGTCTCTGATTAATGTAGTGCGGTACTTGTGTTACTCATGTATGTTGTCAGGGACAGTAAAACCCGAAGAATAATCAACCAGTACTGCAGCAGTGACAGCACTGCCCCGGCCCGCATTGACTGCTAACGCCGAGCACGCAATGCTACTGAGTCGCTGTTGGAGCGCAACGCAACCTTACTACCGCTGGTACTGGTAAAACTCGACATGGCAGGAAGATTACCGTCGCTTATCAAGTCCTACAGCTCCTGCAAGTTACCATCTGTAGTACTGGCTTAACAAATTCGCGTGGTCCACGAAATTACAAGCCCCTGCGAGTTACTGCTGGGGTATTAATAATTTCTAGCGGGTGGGTTTAACCAACCGGTAAAAATTTAAGCGCAGCGGGTAACGCCATCTTTGGGACCACTACAGAAGGCACCTATACAGGGCTTAATAGGCAGCAGAGAGCTTTTATTTACTTTAATTTGTCGAACCAGCATGTCACTGAAGTAGTGACTAACTTTCACCTATTGTTTATGATGAAGGGAGGAAATAACCAGTCGACAATAAAGATTAATTGATATTTATTTAATACCTGTGGCGTCACCGCCAGACACCATACTTGCTAGGTGGTAGCCTTTAAATCGGCCGCGGTCCGTTAGTATACGTCGGACCCGCGTGTCGCCACTATCAGTGATTGCAGACCGAGCGCCGCCACACGGCAGGTCTAGTCTAGAGAGACTCACTAGCACTCACCCCAGATGTACAGCCGACTCTGCTAGCGAAGGTTCACTGTCTACATACGCTTTCATTTGCAGAGACGACAGTTTAGCATAGCCTTCAGCTACGTCATTTGCTACGACCTAGCAAGGTGCCATATTCAGTTACTATTCTGAACAGATAATATAGTGAATCATGTACCATCAAGAGCGACGTTCATCATTAATGGATTAAAGTTAAGTATCAAACTAATTACGTCCGCTTTCTGAATTCTAATTCCTTGTCATGTTCCAGACCTCACGTCAGTATAGTCCTTCCCTCCTCACGCCAGCCTCCGTGAGCTAAAACGCGTGCATTTCGGCCTCCACTAGTAACACGGTGTTGGCTCTTCAGCCAACACAACAATACCTATGGGATTTCAACAATTAGCCATGTATCTGTTGGAATATACATCATCACAACTGGTCTCTCTAGTTAACATGATTCGCTTTCGCCACGTAATTAAGGAAAGGGAGAGAGGAGAGCAGACCTGGCTTCAGTCGAATTTTACGCAGGCGCCAATTATACTTAAACCCATGCTTTCTATTGATATGACGTTTACGTACTACAGGTCACACAGAACAAGTTCAGCAAAGACACTACAAGCAACCTCGGTCAGGGAGGAAGAGTACCTGCCCAAATACACTACTGGCCATTAAAATTGCTACACCACGAAGATGACGTGCTACAGACGCGAAATTTAACCGACAGGAAGAAGATGCTGTGATATGCAAATGATTAGCTTTTCAGAGCATTCACACAAGGTTGGCGCCGGTGGCGACACCTACAACGTGCGGCAATGAGGAAAGTTTCCAACCGATTTCTCATACACAAACAGCAGTTGACCGGCGTTGCCTGGTGAAATGTTGTTGTGATGCCTCGTGTAAGGAGGAGAAATGCGTACCATCACGTTTCCGACTTTGATAACGGTCGGATTGTAGCCTATCGCGATTGCGGTTTATCGTATCGCGACTGTGCTGCTTGCGTTGCTGGAGATCCAATGACTGTTAGCAGAATATGGAATCGGTGCTTCAGGAGGGTAGGGAAATACGGAACGCCGTGCTGGATCCCAACGGCCTCGTATCACTAGCAGTCGAGATGACAGGCATCTTATCCGCATGGCTGTAACGGATCGTGCAGCCACGTCTCGATCCCTGAGTCAACAGATGGGGACGTTTGCAAGACAACAACCATCTGCACCAACAGTTCGACGACGTTTGCAGCAGCATGGACTATCAGCTCGGAGAACATGGCTACGGTTACCCTTGACGCTGCATCACAGACAGGAGTGCCTGCGATGGTGTACTCAACGACGAACCTGGGTGCACGAATGGCAAAACGTCATTTTTTCGGATGAATCCAGGTTCTGTTTACAGCACCATGAAGGTCGCATCCGTGTTTGGCGACATCGCGGTGAACGCGCATTGGAAACGTGTATTCGTCATCGCCATACTGGCGTATCACCCGGCGTGATGGTATGGGGTGCCTTTGGTTACACGTCTCGGTCACCTCTTGTTCACATTGACGGCACTTTGAACAGTGGACGTTACATTTCAGATGTGTTACGACCCGTGGATCTACTCTTCATTCGATCCCTGCGAAACCCTACATTCCAGCAGGATAATGCACGACCGCAAGTTGCAGGTCCTGTACGGACCTTTCTGGATACAGAAAATGTTCGACTGCTGCCCTGGCCAGGTCATTCTCCATATCTCTCACCAACTGAAAACGTCTGGTCAATGGTAGCCGAGCAACTAGCTCGTCACAATACGCCAGTCACTACTCTTGATGAACTGTGGTATTGTGTTGAAACTGCATGGGCAGCTGTACCTCTACACGCCATCCAAGCTCTGTTTGACTTAATGCCCAGGCGTATCTAGTCCGTTATTACGGACAGAGGTGGTTGTTCGGGATACTGATTTCTCAGGATCTATGGACCCAAATTGCGTGAAAATGTAATCACATGTCAGTTCTAGTATAATGTATTTGTCCAATGAATACCCGTTTATCATCTGCATTTCTTCGTGGTGTAACAATTTTAATGGCCAGTAGTGTATTTCAATTTTCATAAGGGGGTAGCGAGTGGTGCGCCTGACTATGACTGACAATTTTTGTTTAATCCTCCGTTCGGAAACAACACCGTGTTACTGAGTTGGGATGGGAGGAGGAGAGAACATTTACTATCATATGTCGGGAAAGTTTAGAAAGTCTTTATCCCATTCATGGGCATTAAAATCTGAACTTTTCCTGAATACAATAGTTTAAACCACATACTTTTTGTGACGCACTGTGAGCAAATCAAATAGTTATGGGGGGACAAGAAACATTTACTATCACCTTTGTACTATTCCACACATGTGGCCAAGTGGTGGTAGCCAACAAAAAAACGCAAACATACCGACACACAAGATTATTCCTTCCCTATCTTACACTCACGCACTATCGTGTAGTTATTCACTTCTTCTTCTGTACATTTTCAGAAACTGCACTTTACCAATGTGGCGGTTGCTCCAACCGACTACGTGGTGGGAAACCAAGTACATATGAAAAATAAAGAAAATCCCCCAAAATATACATTAAACGAGTTAACTTCCGTTACTCACGCAGCAATAATACGACCGTGAGCTAATTGCTCATGGTGCGTGCCTGACTAAGGTACAAACGCAAAGTTCTAAATGAAATTTCACTAAATTACCGCCGGCCGTTGTGGCCGAGCGGTTCTAGGCGCTTCAGTCTGGAACCGCGCGACCGCTACGGTCGCAGGTTCGAATCCTGCCGCGGGCATGGATGAGTGTGATGTCCTTAGGTTGGTTAAGTTTAAGTAGTTCTAAGTTCTAGGGGACTGATGACCTCAGACGTTAAGTCCCATAATGCTCAGAGCCATTTGAACCATTTTTGAACTAAATTACCAAAATAAACTCCCTTTTGGGAGCTTCGTGGTCGACTCACACCTGATTCCAACATCTGGACTTTAGTAACGAACAGATCTGAAACATTCTAATACCTTTGTTCATATTTCCATAAGTCGAAAACTGCGTCTTCCACGTCAGCCCAGGGCGCTACCCATGAACAAGTGGACCTGCGGCCACATCGCCTAGCCGTTGTTCGTTCAAAAGGTGGTGGAGGGAGTGGTTCGCCTACTAGTCAGAGCCAACACTCGTACCTTCGCGACCTCTCTGACGTGACTTGCATACTTTCTTTTCCAAACTTGTTCACTTTTAGGGGTTGGTACTATCGTACCACCGAACCACTCTACTCATGCAATGCTACAACCTCTGACTATACTTTTCTGCTACTTCACATAATTTCTCATTCATGCAGCCCAGGTCGCACAAGGGAAAGGATGCAGGGAAACATGGCGCACACGAAACAAAAATAAATAAATACCGCTTGGTCCATTCTCTCCAGCTTGGTTGTTGTTGTTGTGGTCTTCAGTCCTGAGGCTGGTTTGATGCAGCTCTCCATGCTAATCTATCCTGTGCAAGCTTCTTCATCTCCCAGTACCTACTGAAACCTACATCCTTCTGAATCTGCTTAGTGTATTCATCTCTTGGTCTCCCTCTACGATTTTTACCCTCCACGCTGCCCTCCAATGCTAAATTTGTGATCCCTTGATGTCTCAGGACATGTCGTACCAACCGATCCCTTCTTCTAGTCAAGTTGTGCCACAAACTTCTCCCCAATCCTATTCAATACCTCCTCATTAGTTACGTGATCTACCCACCTAATCTTCAACATTCTTCTGTAGCACCACATTTCGAAAGCTTCTATTCTCTTCTTGTCCAAACTATTTATTGTCCATGTTTCACTTCCATACATGGCTACACTCCATACAAATACTTTCAGAAACGACTTCCTGACACTTAAATCTATACTCGATGTTAACAAATTTCTCTTCTTCAGAAACGCTTTCCTTGCCATTGCCAGTCTACATTTTGTATCCTCTCTACTTCGACCATCATCAGTTATTTTGCTCCCCAAATAGCAAAACCCCTTTACTACTTTAAGTGTCTCATTTCCTAATCTAATTCCCTCATCATCACGCGACTTAATCGACTACTACCTGCTTGGTACCCCCTGATTTATTTCTGCAGAGTAAAAACACTCACGCTATAATTCTCCTGTACCGGGATTTATTGAAAAAAATATGAAACGGAACAACAAGTTCCTTTTCAGGAGTGCTGGTTATTCTGCGTGTTTTACCGTCTCTGTTAACACATATCGATAAAACTAATATCGGACTAGACTAATTTAGGAGCGCCCTATCGAATGGGCACGTAAAATTTCGATTAAAAAGTAATTTTGTTTTTTGGTATGAGGCACAAACCGATCTTTCTGTTGACAATGGGCGTCGGATTAAACATGTGACGAGCAATAATTCTTTGGGCTGTCTCCAGCTACACAATGCAGAAACGAAATAGTAAAGTTCTGCTGAAACACCAGGAGAGACATCCGATGTAACAAAGGACATTTTTCTTTAACTGAATAATTTCGAAATTTGGATTAGTTTCACTGCAAAGTTTTCTTCTTGTGCAGTGCAATGGTAATATGATACTGCATGAAGGACTCTGATACTTGATTATGCGTATTACAGTAATATAAAATAGGGAAAATTTCTGACTGTATCCAACGTACGCGATAAAAGTAGCCTAACAGTTTTCATAATGCTATGGAAATTATGTTTTATGAAATCTTAACTCAAAGGAAGACCTGGTATCATTGACGCTCTTTATGCCGCCTGCTGGAGCCTTTTCGTGTCCGTTCTGATCGGCGGTGTGTCCGAATTGTTTTTCTCGGCGAAATTTCAACACTGGGTGTCACGATTCTCACCTCCATCGCAGAGGTGTCAAGAGAAAGGGTTAGATGTGGCTGAGGAGGGCGATGTGACAACCTTCCCATCGTGTGTCACGTCCGCTGCGGTATTGGGCATTATTGTAGTGAAATTTGGTGACAATGTGACCTCATTAACCGACCCTATACTTCACATGAACATCTGAGCATTGGCCTTCTTTCCGCACGTGGCGACACCTTGCTGTTTGAAGCTAAGTCAAGTCCGAGACTGACGAAGGATGCCGCGCTTTTGCATTGTTGCAGAGGAAGGTTGTAAGCACCATTGTGCCAAATTTCACATTTCTGTATCGCAGTGGGGGAAAATGAGCGGGTTTTCGAAAAAGTGAAACTTTAATTTCTTTTGCACAGTGTATATCACTTTGCCCCCTGCGCTCAGTTATTCGGAAAGGGACCAGCTCGACAGAGGAAATATGGATAGCGATGGTGCTCCTCTCGGACTGTGATTTCGAAAGATCGAGCTGTAACCAGACTTGCCCGCCTGGTTAGCCGTGCGGTCTAAAGCACGGCTTTCCGGCCGTGAAGGAGCGCCTGGTCCCCGGCACGAAACCGCCCGGCGGACTTGTGTCGAGGTCCGGTGAGCTGGCCAGTCTGTGGATGGTTTTTAGGCGGTTTTCTATCTGCCTCGGCGAATGCGGGCTGGTTCTCCCTATTCCGCCTCAGCTACACTATGCTCGGCGATTGCTGCGCAAACAAGTTCTCCACGTACGCGCACCCCACCATTACTCTACCACGCAAAATATAGGGGTTACACTCGTCTGGTGTGAGACGTTCCCTGAGAGGGGAGGTGGGAGGGGGGGGGGGTACAGGGGGCCGAACCGCACAATAACCCGGAAAGAGTGGTTCGGTGTGGGGCGGCGGTGGGGTGAAGTGGACTGCGGTAATCGTCGTAGGGTTGTGGACCACTGCGGCTGCGGCGGGGACGGAGCCCCTCCGTCGTTTCTAGGCCCCCGATTAACATACAATACGATGCATACAATACAGACTTACTAAATTGAGTGCGCTGAAATCTGTGGTGTTTCCAGTTTTTCTCAATGGGACTGAAACTTGGACAGAAATTGACAGCGATCACAAAAGAATTGTGGACATACAGGAGGTTGGTAAGAATGTCATGACTGAATAGACGAACCAATAAATCAATTCTTCAAGAACGAATGACAAAGAAGAGATTGTCCTGTATTTCTTTCCAGGAAGCACATAATTGGAACGTTACGAGGGTAACATAGAAAGACGACCATCCAAGGCAAAGCTGAAGGGAAACGATTACAGGGGAGATCACTGACGATGAATGCACCACACAAACCAAAGATTGCGCCAACTATTCCGAGATGGAGAAGACTGGGATCAATGGAGACAGACTGTTTAAGAGGATCGTATGACAGATTACCAAGCTTCAACTGTAAAAGATGGAATATTGATGATGTATTTTCTGAAAGACAAACATAAGAACTAACAAGTGGTTACGGCTCGTCACACCCGAAGTGAGCGATAGAGCAGTACTACAATGAGGTGAATAGTCATGGGAAACCTCCTAATATCGTGTCGGACCTCCTTTTGCCTGGCGTAGTGCAGCACCTCGACGTGGCATGGACTCAATAAGTCGTTGGAAAGTGGTTCAAATGGCTCTAAGCACTACGGGACTTAACACCTGAGGTCATCAGTCCCCTAGACTTAGAACTACTTAAACCTAACTACTCCCGTCGGCTAGACCGTTCGCCGGGTGCAAGTCTTTCGATTTGACGCCACTTCGGCGACTTGCACGTCGATGGGGATGAAATGATGATGATTAGGACAACACCCAGTCCGTGAGAGGAGAAAATCTCCGACCCAGCCGGAAATCGAACCCAGGCCCATGCGATTGACAGTCTGTCACGCTGACCACTCAGCTACCGGGGGCGGACAACCTAACTACTTAAATCTAAGGACATCACACACATCCATGCCCGAGGTAGGATTCCAACCTGCGACCGTAGCAGCAGCGCGGTTCCGGGCTGAAGCGCCAAGGACCGCTCGGCCACAGCGACTGGCAAGTCGTTGGAAGCCCTCTGCTGAAATTTTAAGTCATTCTGCCTCCATAGTTGACCATAATCGCGAAAGTGTTGCCGATGCAGAGTTATGTGCACGAATTGACCTCTCGATTATGTCCCAAGATGTTTGATGGGATTCATGTTGGATGATTTGGGTGGCCAAATCATTCTCTCATTGTCCAGAATGTTTTTCAAACCAATCGCGAAAAAATGTGACCCAGTGACATGGCGCGTTGTTTATCATCCATAAAAATTTCATCTTTGTTTAAAGACAAAGTCCATGAATGGCTGCAAATGATCTCCATGTAGCGGAATATAGGCATTTCCAGTCAACGATCGGCTCATTTGCACCAGAGGACCCAGTCCATTCCATGTAAACACAGCCCACACCATTATGGAACCACCACCAGCTTGCACAGTGCCTTGTTGACAATCTGGATTCATGGTTTAGTGGGGTCAGCTCTTGCGAACTGAAACTGGGAATCATCTGACCAGCGCACGGTTTACCAGTGCTATAGTCTCTAACCGATATGATCTCGAGCCCAGGAAAGGTGCTGCAGCCGATGTCGTGCTGTTAGCAAAGGCACTTGCATCGATCGTTGCTGGCATAGCCCATTAATGCCCAATTTTGCACACTGCCCTAACGGATACGTTCGGCGTACGTCTGGCATTGATTTCTGGTGTTATTTCACGCAGTGTTGCTTGTCTATTAGCACTGAGAATACGCAAATGCCCATGCTCTCGGTCGTTGTCTGTGGTGTGAGGTGATGCGTGAAATTTGGTATTCTCGGTGCACTCTTGACACTGGATCTCAGATTATTGAATACCCCAACGCTTTCCGAAACGGAATGCCCCATGCGTCTAACTCCTACTGCCATTCCGCGTTCAAAGTCCGTTACTTCCGACGTGCGGCCACAATCACGTCGAAAACCTTTTCACACGAATCACCTGAGTACAAATAACAGTTCTGCCAATTCACGATCATTTTATACCGTGTGTACGAGGTAGCACCGCCATGTGTATCTGTGCTTATCGCTATCACATGATTTCTGTGACCTCAGCGTGTAATTCGATACGTTGGCAGCAGTTCGAATGCATGGGCCAGCTAGCGTAGCAGATGAAGTCTTTGGAGCAGGGTGCTCAGTCGCTCAGTGTTTGTTTACTTCTGAGCGACGCGAAGAGCGCGCCCCACGGCCGCCGCAGGGTGGCGACGCTAGTGGGGGCTGCGGCCGGGGATCGATGCCCCCTCCCCCTCCGCCTCCTACTGTGCGCCGCCCCTCCCGCGGCTACCCCAGCCACCTGCGCGCCGCGACTCCGCCGCCTCCGCCGCCGCCGCCGCCGGCGCCAGCTCAGTGCAGCCGGACGCTCGACACAGCCTGCCAGCCCTGTGCGATGTGGCCGCGCGGCCCACGGCCACACGCTGCGCGGGTCGCCAAGCCAGCCCGCGGGCACTCCGTCTGACTGCGCACGCCGCAGGTCTTTAGCGCTAATTGGATACGGCGACCGCGCGACGCGACTCCTGCCACTGTCGCCGCCGGCGTCGCTGTGACACGTCGCGGTCGCACTTGTCACGAGTGAAACGGACCGTGCGCGTAAACCAGTCAGCCGACTGACCCGATTAGACCACGCGGCTGCTGCGGCTTTCGACCGGCGCGTCCAGCGGATTCCCGCGCCACGTACCCTGTCCCCCCTCCTCCACGCCCCTCCCAACCCTCGAGGCCGTACCCCCTCCTACGGCTCCCCTCCACGGCCAGAGTGGTGCTGGAGCACGTGGCGCGCGAGTTGCAGAAGCACCGCCGCTTCGCGAAGCGCAGTGTCTACCCGGCTGCCGCAACACGCAGCGGCAGGTGTTAGTAAACCCCGACGCTTCCACTGCAATTCCTAGAATGCACAGTTTGGACTGCACACTGCTGACAGGAGCATCATACTGTGTTTCATTGTAAGAGAAGGCGAAGTGATCCAATTTAATTCCTGACGATTTTTAACAAATGGGTGTGCAGCAACTGAACGTTATGTAGATAAGCTGTAGATCCCTCTCTTGCTTTGTCATCGAAAACGACTGCAGACTGAAATGCCTAGGAGACAATTATTAACACCGAGCAACTACTACGTCAGTAGCGTTTTTTCCTGGTATTGTACTAGCTCTGCGATACATCTCCAGCTGGCAATGTGCTAGATTAACAATAGTGACGACGCTAGACGCTTGCAGCATATATTGGGTAGCAGACCTGTTTCAGTGATGCTGGAGAGATAGCTAGGAGGAAAATAGCTACAAAGAAAAGACCTCTGCACAGTTTTATTACTGTCGAATAGAAGCGAAAAAGTGCTAAGCTGTTTACAACGCACAATGCGTCGGAGTTGATCATGGGAAGGGCAGAGACAGTATACAGAGTTCTGCAGCGCAGTTTGAGAGAGGTGTGAACCCCTGGAATGCTGGGAACTCGCCGAAGAGCGTGCTGAGCGGTGTGCCATGGAGGACGCCAAGCGTTCCTCCGCCAACAATGGTTTTCTGCGTGACGCGGAGAAAGAGACACTGCTGAGGGACGGTGGGTCGAGGCCTGCGGCCGGCGGAGGCGGCGCGCCCGCCCCCGCAGTCAAGTACGCTCCCGCGGGGGCGGTTGGAGCGGCAAGCGTCGTAGTGGTGACGGCGGGAGGCGGCGGCGGCGGCGGCGGAAGCGGAGGCGGCGGCCACACGGCGCTGGAGCGTTGCCTCGCGGCTGCCGTGTTAGCGCTGTTCGTCGCCTGCCTCGCCTTCTTGGCGCTCGCCGCGCTATCTTGGTCCTCTTGCCAGCGCACAGGTAGGCCTAGCATTGCCTAGCCTAATCTATGCTAGTCTAGCCTTCGCACGCTGTATGCCCTCACCCGACACCTGCCCGCTGATGGTGCAGGTGGTATCCGTCACCTCTGGCAGTGCGAGCTCAAGGTCAAAGTCGTGTCACGTGATCTATGGGGAGACACGCTATTTCTTGTGTAACTGGTGGAGCGAAGGAAAAGGGGTTGTAATAGAATATACTTCTTTTATAAGTGTCTCTTTGCTTTATTTAACCATTCAAGCAACAGTTTTATTCGAGTTGAAAACTATTTGCAAATAATAATCAATAAAGCTGCTCTACATATTATTTACTGGCTATCACAATCACTAAGAATGTATGGATATTCCTGGAAATTGTGTTAGGGCACATATTTCGGCTCCTCATTGCGACTTCTCCCACGTTGAAGGTATGAAACTCGATTTTATAATAAATAATATGGAATGCAGTCGAATTAAATCAGATGATGCTGAGGGAATTAGAATAGGAAATGAGACACTTAAGGTAGTAGATGAGTTTTGTTATTTGGGGAGCAAAATAACTGATGATGTTCGAAGTAGAGAGGATATAAAATGTAGGCTTGCAATGGCATGGAAAGCGTTTCTGAAGAAGAGAAATTTGTTAACATCGAGTATTGATATAAGTTCAGGAAGTGGAGTGTAGTCATGTATGGAAGCGAAACATGGACGATAAATAGTTTAGACAGGAAGAAAACAGAAGCTTTCGAAATCTGGTGCTACAGAGGAATGCTGAAATCAGGTGGTTGGATCACGTAATTAGTGAGGAGGTACTGAATAGAATTGGGGAGAAGAGGACTGCTTGGCACAACATGACTAAAAGAAGTATCGGTTGGTAGGACACGTTCTGAGACATCACATCACCAATTTAATATTGGAGGGTAAAAATCGTAGAGGGAGACCAAGAGATGAATACACTCAGCAGATTCAGAAGGATGTAGGTTGCAGTAGTTACTCGGAGATGAAGAGGCTTGTACGGGATAGAGTAGAATGGAGAGCTCCATGAAACCAGTCCCTGGACCGAAGACCACAACAACACAGAATATGAATGAAAAAGACTCCTTTGTTTTCGTAGCCGGCCTTTGTGGCCGAGCGGTTCTAGGTGCTTCAGTCTGGAACCGCGCGACCGCTACGGTCGCAGTTTCGAATCCTGCCTCGGGCATGGATGTGTGTGATGGCCTTAGGTTAGTTAGGTTTAAGTAGTTCTAAGTTCTAGGGGACTGATGACCTCAGATGTTAAGTCCTATAGTGCTCAGAGCCATTTGAACCATTTTGTTTTCGCTTTTCACTGTTTTTAAGGTTTTTTAAAAGTTTAGTGTACACAATACAATTACAAAATTTCAGAATTTATAACTTTTTACGGATATTTATGGTAAGAGTATGAACTGGTGTTCTGAACTACTAGTTCGTGAAAGGGCAACATACAACTTATGGGAAAAACACTATCGTCATAAATCAATTGCTAACTATTTGAATGTCTCACGTTGAACCTTGTTTGTTGTTACCGCAAACGAAACCTTGATTCGCTCATACTGAATGGGTAAATGGGTCGGGGCTATCAGTATACGGGATATGCGAGAAACCTTTCCACCTCCTGAACCTGTGAGGATAGTATCTTCAATGAAATTATTTCTCACAATTTTAATCAGTGAACTGGAAGCATTACAAAGTTTTGATATAGTCAGAAGCAGATAAGCCATAAATACAACTTTTCTAATACAACAGTTTTCTTTTAAAACCGACTCTGAGAAATAAACCAAAACATCACATTGTTGCCCATACAACTTTTTAAAAACTATACATGTACGGAAAGTTTTGTGTGTGTGAATTCCTAAGGGACCAGACAGCTTAGGTCATCGGTCCCTAGACGTACACTAAAGTAAACTAAATTCCGCTAAGAACAACACACACACGCACACACATCCATACACGAGGGAGAACTCGAACCTCCGATAGGGGGGCCCGCGCAATCCGTGACATGGCGCCTCAAATCACACGGCCACTCCGCGCGGCGAAACTTTTGTCTAAATGTTTGAAAGCCCTGCTATGGTAGTTAGCACTGCGAGAAAGGATACGGAGACGCACATTTTCACAGCACAGCTAAGTGCAACATAACATTTTATTTCTCGCGTTTCACAGAAAACCTGTACGTTGGGGGATATATAATGATGATGACGATGATGAGGTCCCATACTCCGAGGAGCGTATGGGAACGATGCGGGAGACCCCCACCGCCGACTAGGCAAGGCCCTAGCGGAGGTGGTTTGCCATTGCCTTCCTCCGACCGTAATGGGGATGAATGATGATGATGAAGACGACACAACAACACCCAGTCCTCTCGAGACAGGAAAAATCCCTGACCCCGCCGGGAAGCGAGAACGCTACCGCAAGACCACGAGCTGCGGACTGGGGTATATATATATATTCTACTACAGGAGTTTCGGCCAGGCGTAGGATATATACACTACTGGCATTTAAAATTCCTACACCACAAAGATGACGTGCTACAGACGATAAATTTAACAGACAGGAAGAAGATGCTGTGATATGCAAATGATTTGCTTTTCAGAGCATTCACACAAGGTTGGCGCCGGTGGCGACACCTATGACGTGCTGACATGAGGAAAGTTTCCAACCGATTTCTAATACACAAACAGCAGCTGACCGGCGTTGCCTGGTGAAACATTGTTGTGATGCCTCGTGTAAGGAGGAGAAATGCATACCATCACGTTGATAAAGGTCGGATTGTTGCCTGTCGCGTTGGTCGAGATCTAATGACTGTTAGCAGAATATGGGAATCGGTGGGTTCAGGAGGGTAATACGGAATGCCGTGCTGGATTCCAACAGCCTCGTATCACTAGCAGTCGAGATGACAGGCATCTTATCCGCATGGCTGTAACGGATCGCGCAGCCACGTCTCGATCCCTGAGTCAACAGATGGGGACGTTTGCAAGACAACAAACATCTGCACGAACAGTTCGACGACGTATGCAGCAGCATGGACAATGGCTGCGGTTACCCTTGACGCTGCATCAGCGCCTGCGATGGTGTATTCAACGACGAACCTGGGTGCACGAATGGCAAAACGTCAGGGCCCGTGATACCGCGTCTGCAGTGCCATCTGCTTCTTGTAACGGCTGACGACGAATGTCAATACACAGTAACCCAAGTTCCATGCATTGGTATCTGTTTCAAACCCGTAAACATGTCGAGTTTTGTGTCCACGAACTACGATTTGCGGACAGCGTTGGTTTTCTGTTACCGTTTGAAGAAGACTGCTGTAGAATCACATCAAATGATTGTCGAAGCTTTCGGCGAACATGCTCTTGTGAAACATAGTGTTTTGAGTGGTTCAGAAAATTCAAAAGTGATGATTTTGACGTGATAAACGACGAGCGCGGGAAACCACGGAAAAAGTTTGAAGGCAACGAATTGCAGGCCTTATTGGATGAAGATGATAATCAAACTCAGCAGGAACTCGCGGAATAATTGAATGTGACAGAATAGCAGTTTCTCTTCGGTTAAAAGCTATGGGAAAGGTGCAGAAAGTGGGAAATGACTGAATAAGACATCAAGGAAATCGAAAGACCACTTGTGAAATGCTGCTCGCCAGATACATAACAAAGTCGTTTTTACACCGAATAGCGACAGGTTATGAGAAATAGAGAATCCTCAGCTTCGTAAATCATGGGTGAATCCAGGCAAACCATCGACATCCAGTGCAAGACCAAGCTGCTTTGGAAAGAAGACAATTCTGTGTGTTTGGTGGGGTCAGAAGGGTGTCATCTATTGCGAGCTGCTAAAACCTCGTGAAACCGTTAACACTGATCACTGCCAATAGCAAATGATCGATTGAAATCGAGCGTTACGACCGGAATATGGAAAAACGCACACAATGTCATATTGCTCCATGATAACGCCCTATCAACGCAGCAAAAGTGTCAGGGAAACGATCGAGGCGTTCAGTTGGGAAGTACTAGAGCATGCGGCTTATTCTCCAGACTTGGCTCCGTCCAATTATCATCCATTTGCATGACTGGGACACGCTCTCGATGAACAACGCTTCAGTTTATATGAAAATTTACTAAAATGGATCGCTAATAGGTGCGCTTCTAAAGAAGTAATTTTTTATTTTTTTTATTTTGGCGTGGCATTCCTAGCCTGCCGGAGAGGTGGGAGAATGGGAGAAATGTATAAATAGCAATGGAGATTATTTTTAATAAAACACTGTTTATCAGCTTCAAACAACAAACGTGTAACTATTGCAAACCAAATTCCGGTTTCATACTTCTACACCTGGTAGTTTGGTCTATCACCTCTCCAGAGGTTTATTGTCGACGGGGCGTTAAACATTAATCTCCACCTCCCCCTCCACCAACAGAGGTTTAGTGCAGTCTTGCCAGGGTAAAATGTGGTGTGGCAGGCTCTATAACAGGGAATCAAACGTATCGCTCAGGTGACAAGTCAGGTTACACGAAACGAACCGATGGGCACGTTTCAATCTGCCGTCTTCAAGTGATGTCATCATCTCAGCACAGACATACCACAAAGATCTTGAGTCCACTCAGTTTGATGTGAGGCTTTAGGCCTAATGGAATTACTAATGGTTCAAATGGCTCTGAGCACTATGGGACTGAACTTCTGAGATCATCAGTCCCCTAGAACTTAGAACTACTTAAACCTAACTAACCTAAGAACATCACACGCATCCATGCCCGAGGCAGGATTCGAACCTGCGACCGCAGCGGTCGCGCGGTTCCAGACTGTAGCGCCTAGAACCGCTCGGCCACCCCAGCCGGTGGAATTACTAATAAACAGGCAAATGCTCACTTACTGAAATAATAAATTCCAAAGTTTATAGGGATGTCATCCATTTATTATTATGCACATTGCGTGAATAATATGGTATGGGTATCGCACGACTACAAGAAACGCACCCTAAGTTACAAATCATTCTTATTATACGAAAATATAATTCATTCTCACTTGTAAACATAGTAGCAAATATTGTTAACATTTCACAAATCAGATTACACTTTCCTATAATCAGTTATTCTCTGCGCTGTTTGCAGATTTTCGATCTTACACACATGCGGCAACACATCCAACCTAGTACTTCGGCCCCGCCTTCCACTACTGAGAACCGTTTAGCACGAATGCGAATAATAGAGAATTGTGAATGTGGTTCGATGAACCCTCTGCCAGGCACTTAAATGTGATTTGCAGAGTATCCATGTGGATGTAGATATAGAATCGCTTCGCTAGTCGGTAATTCGCAGCGAAGCTGATAACTCACGAAGTGATTCGGCTTCTTTTGGTTGCTCAGTTATTCCTAAAATACGTTAATAAAATGATGACATGATCATATAATTATAGGTCAACATTAACAGGTTCTCCCTTACTATTACAAACAAAACCTGAACGATAATTTAGTCATAAATTAATGAACAAAATATGAAATCTGGCGCGTAGGGTAGGGAGTATTTCCTCCATATTTTATCACAGCACCAAACCAGATCGCAAGGCGGTTCAGTTCCCTCGTAGGTGTAACTGTGGTAGCATCTGTCATTCGTACCTCAGTCAACTTTACGACGTCACGCGTCAGCTACTGCATCTTTGCTCAGCTGTGGTGTGAAACGTGGGATTAAAGCTTATGCTTCCGAGAGCCTGAAATGTCACAATGTGCGTCATCTCTGCCGTATGTTGCCAGTGTTGTTACACAACACTGCTTCATGACTGACGCTTTTCTCGTACAGAAGACCACAGACGGGTCATCTGGTGACACAGCAGGTTGCTGTCAAGGTCTGGTTTCAAGGCCCCTCTTCCGGAGGACCAATCCTCAATTGTACCACGAGAGGATGAGACAAGTCTCCCAAAATGTCTCGCAGTGTGAGAGTGGTGTCACCCAGCGTCTTCGAAAGACCTTTTTTTTTTGGAGCTATTTTAATGGCTTTGATATGTATAATCATATACAGGGGATAGGTAAAGTGATGTGAACACCTGTACTTACTTGTGAATTGTTTATTAATAAGGGGTTGGGCCCCCATTTGCCCGTAATACAGCTGCGATTCTTCTTGGAATAGTGGCATTTAATGATTGCATAGTCTCCAGTGGAATGTTATGCCACACTTCGATCAGAACCTCTGCTAACTCCTGTAGAGACGAGGGAGGCAGAAATATGCTCCTGTGTCTGTGTTCCAATACCGCTCACAAGGGTTCGATAATGTCCAAGTCTGGGGACTGTGCTGCATTTCAGTTACATCCTCCTTATAGCGCGATTGTACCGTCCTGGCTGTGTGAATGAGTGCATTATCGTCCTGGAGTATGGAATCATTGTTGGGGAGAAACATTTGAATCGTGGGGCGCACCTGATCACCTAAAATGTTCACATAACCATTGGCTGTAACTCAGGCTTTGAGAGTAATGGTGGGACCAGTAGAATACCATGATATGGTTGCCCACGCCATCACACTTCCACCTCCTTGGAATCAAGCAATCAGGATTGTGGGTTTCTTTTGGCGTTCTTCAGACGTAAATCCGGCCCGATGTTGGAAATAACGAAAACGTTGACTCGTCGGACCATATGACGTTTTTCCACTGATCAGCCGTCCAGGTTCAAATGGTTCAAATGGCTCTGAGCACTATGGGACTTAACATCTATGGTCATCAGTCCCCTAGAACTTAGAACTACTTAAACCTAACCAACCTAAGGACGTCACACAACACCCAGCCATCACGAGGCAGAGAAAATCCCTGACCCCGCCAGGAATCGAACCCGGGAACCCGAGCGTGGGAAGCGAGAACGCTACCGCACGACCACGAGCTGCGGGCCAGCCGTCCAGGATTTATGCTCCTGTCGCCATGTTTTACGCTTCTTTGCGTTGGTTGTAGTCACTAATTGTTTCGGTCTAGCAGCTCGTCCATGAATATTCACTTTATGGAGTTCTCGGCGGAGAGTATCGATAGATACGGAGTCTCAAATATTCATGTTGAGCTCTGCAGTCACTTTAGCCGCCGTAGTTTTGTGTTGCTTTGACACAATTCGTGTTAGCGTACGACGATCTCTATCACTTAGTTTCAATTTGCGTCTACTATAACGTTTACACAATGATGTGTTCCTCTGTTTTGTATAGGCTGTCATGAGTGTTGAAACAGTTTGCTCTTGAAACATTCAATAACTAGGCTGCCTTGTTACTAATGATCCAGCTAATCGGGCCCTCACAAACTGCCCTCTTTGGAACTCTATTATGTCTTTCATTGCACGTCAACCTCGGCCTCTGAATATTAATACAAAGTGTGTACTACTCGTAAACAACCTGCACTGATGCCTTGTCCGTTCTGAACACACACAGTCCAGCGCGACATGTGCTTTACCTGCGTTGTTGACTGTCAAACACAACCAACCCATTACTACTACTGTTCACATTATTTTGCCTATCCCCTGTAGTTACCTGAATATGAAACACCCTCTGGTTTACTCACACAATCACAGCATCATGTATTCATGTCATATGCATCATTCCATTCACAAATGCACTTGGTCCATTTGCGACGATGCCCTTGAATAACACTGGCTAAGATTATGATTTCTCATACAAACACGATAACACATACATATAATAAAACATACTATACACGCTTATCATACGAGGGTTGGAACTTAAACAGTGGCAACTATTTATTCACAACCGGTACAAAAGAGTTGCATGTTTGCACCTGTTACTGTCCTTCAAAGTAGTCACCATCGTTGTGTAGAATCCGTTGCCAGCGATGTGGAAGGCGTAATATACCGTTCGTTAGCGGAGCCTGTTTTGTCGATGGTGTGATTGGAGCGCCCTAATGCCTGTCGAATCTCTGGAACAGTTCTGAAGCGAATGTCACAAAGTGGTTACTTCATCTTCGGAGTCAAATCAAAGTCACGAGGACTCAAGTTCGGGGAGTATGATGGATGGTACAGTACTTTCCAGTCCCATCGACCGAACAGAGCAGCCACAGTTTGCGCTGTATGCGTCGGCGCATTGTCGTGCAAAATGATGGGTGGATTGCGCAGAAAGTGTCGCCGCTCCTTTCAGAAAGCTGGCCGCAGGTGATGCTCCAAAAACGAACGGCAATACTGTGCATTGACGGTCTGCCGTGGAGGAACGTAATGCGTTAGGATATCATCATCACAGTCGTACACGAGAATCACCATCACTTCCACCATACTGGGCCTCTGACACACTTCCGACTTTCGCGGCGACCCGTAATGATGTCATTCGTTGGACTGGCATTTCAGTTTTGGCTCGTACGATGTGGCCCATGTCTCATCCAGTGTCACGATAGGGCATAAGAAAGCCTCTCCTTCGCGCTCATAGCGCTCCAAATGCGTCTGAGCAGCGTTGTAACGCATCCATTTCTGCATTTCCGTCAAGTCATGCGGAACCCATCGTGATGCAATTTTTCGCATGCTCAGGCGTTCCTTCAGGATGCGAAGCACAGTCGTATCCGCTAATCCGGTTTCGTGGGCGACCTGACGAATCGTATGGCGTCGATCACTGTCCACTAACGCGGCAACATCATGCATGTCTTCTTCAGAGACGCTAGGACGACCTGTCCGATGCATGTCTGCCAGTTTGGCGACCTTCGTTGAAAGCTTTTACTCAACGTGCCACTGTTCTGTGCGGTAATGCCGATTCCCCGCACGCGTCTTGAAGACCTTGATGACACTGCCGTGCTGTACGACCTCTGGCACATTCAATCTTGATCCAACTCCGTTTTTCCTGTTTCGAAAACACAGTGACACCGTTACGTTAGACCGCTCGCTGCGCACGCCGGTGACTTGGGACGGGCGAGTCCATTTCCTCGGAGGTAAGGTAGGTATGTCAACAACGTGTGCTATCAGCGACAATAGTAGATTCCATTGCATAGTGTCTCCACAGCAGTTTTACTGCTATTTAAGTTCCAACCTACGTACATTAAAGTCTCTTGCCGCGTTTTTGTTCCTATATGTGAAAGCTAATCATATGCACTACTGTTTCGGGGGCAGCGTCTCCAGCGGAAGTGTCCTGTTCATGCTGCTCTCATCTTTTACTTTCCCCCGTTTGAGGAAGTGTGAGGAGGAGTTTGTAGCCTTTCGTCTTTTACTCCCCTGTGTACGTGTGAGTGTGTGATTATTTCTGTAGTTTTTTGGTGTCTGTGAAATGTGATGATTGTTCTGTTTGTGTCTGGTACTTGCCTGAGGTAAGCGAGATGATTGGTGTTATACAGGGTATTACAAAATGGTACGGCCAAACTTTCAGGAAACATTCCTCACACACAAAGAAAGAAAATATGTTATGTGGACATGTGTCCGGAAACGCTTACTTTCCATGTTAGAGCTCATTTTATTACTTCTCTTCAAATCACATTAATCATGGAATGGAAAGACACAGCAACAGAACGTACCAGCGTGATTTCAAACACTTTGTTACAGGAAATGTTCAAAATGTCCTCCGTTAGCGAGGATACATGCGTACACCCTCCGTCGCATGGAATCCCTGATGCGCTGATGCAGCCCTGGAGAATGGCGTATTCTATCACAGCCGTCCACAATACGAGCACGATGAGTCTCTACATTTGGTACCGGGGTTGCGTAGACAAGAGCCCTCAAATGCCCCCATAAATGAAAGTCAAGAGGGTTGACGTCAGGAGAGCGTGGAGGCCATGGAATTGGTCCGCCGCTACCAATCCATCGGTCACCGAATCTGTTGTTGAGAAGCGTACGAACACTTCGACTGAAATGTGCAGGAGCTCCATCGTGCATGAACCACATGTTGTGTCGTACTTGTAAAGGCACATGTTCTAGCAGCACATCAAGTGGGCATCTGCCAACTCCGCATTTGCAAACATTGCACTGATGCAAAACCACGTTCGTGATGAACACTAACCTGTTGATGCTTCGTACTGATGTGCTTGATGCTAGTACTGTAGAGCAATGAGTCGCATGTCAACACAAGCACCGAAGCCAACATTACTTTCCTTCAATTGGGCCAACTGGCGGTGAATCGAGGAAGTACAGTACATACTAACGAAACTAAATTGAGCTCTAACATGGAAATTAAGCGTTTCCCGACACATGTCCACATAACATATCATCTTTCTTTGTGTGTGAGGAATATTTCCTGAAAGTTTGGCCGTACCTTTTTGTAACACCCTGTATATATATACAGGGTGGTCAGAAAATGTGTGAAATGCTTGTAGGGATGTTACAGAGCAGGTTGTACTCAGACATAAATGTTAAGAAAGAAATTCGATACGTTGCACCGTTCCCGAGTTATTAAGCACTGAATGTAGCCAATCGGGGCGTCGCGCGCTCGCATTCAAGCGACCTGCCAGGGGCGGTGTTACCTAACGACCGCTTTGTTTGGTTAGCAGAAACTTGAATTCGTGCGCGCAACGACCTGATTGGCTAACTTCAATGCTAAATAACTCGGAAACGGCGCAACGTATCGCATTTTTTTCTTAACGTTCATGTCCCAATACAACAGAACAATCTGCCCAACAAGTTCACGACAAGCGTTTCAGACATTTGGTATACAGGTGAATCACCTGAAACTTGCACTGAAGATATTGCGGTAATGGAAAATGCTAATGTGTTGTTTTCATAAAAGGGATTGGTATTCAGGAGCTCGTATTGTTACCCAATAAAAATATTGTAATAATACTTATAAAGTGTGTTTTTTGTGCAGTTATAACGTTTTTTACATGGAAAAATGTCTATTGACGCTAACAAACTAAAAGTAGGCTAGATAAGAATGTCAGTGGTGTTTGTTGTAGGAGCCTAGTTCGAGTCGTTTACGAGCTATCGTATTTTGAAAAGTTTAGACACCGACACTGGTTTGTGCCATTCAACGTATGTAGTTGCCAGGTATGAGGTTGTTATGTTTGCTTGCAGTGTGCTTGCGTGTTTCTTGAGTGCATTGCGACTTGCTAGTCAGTTAGTGTGTGACGCTCCAAGTAATAGGTCGTGAGTGAGCGAAGGGATTTACCAATGCAGAAAAAACCGACATGCTCATGGTGTGTGAACAGTGTAGGAAGCATGCAGTCCCTTCTTGTACGATGTATGCGCAAGATATGCCAACAGACGTCAACATCTCGGCAATTATTTATCAACCTCTTAAACTAGTTACGTGAAAGTGGTATTGTAACACCTAGACAATATAACTGAAGGCCACAAGTGACGACTGAAGAGAAGGAAATTAATGTTCTTCCTCCTGTTGCTGCTGGTGTGCATGTTAGCACCAGCGGAATCGCACGAGGAAGCAGCACCGGTCAGGCAAGTGTCCTATGCATTCTCAATTGACGTAGGTTCTATCCCTATCACATCTCTCTTAGTCGAGAGAGGCGTGGAAACGATTATGAGACTCGTGTTATTTTCTGTACATGGTCATTAGCTCAAGATGTATCATATATCTTGTTTAGAAGTGAAGCCACGTTTACCAATCATGGCCAGGTAAATCGCCGATGCAAGACTCCGTCAGTTGGAACGTCAGCGTCTAAGGAGTGTAAACTTGTGGTGTGAGATAGTGCACACAGCTCATAGGCCCGTTTTTCGTAGACGGAACACCGAACGTAGGTAAGAATCGTAGACTCCTAATAGACCATCTTCCACGCATGCCTGAATATGTTCTTCTGCAGACTAGGAGGAACATGTGTTGCCAATATTATGGCTGTCCAGACCGTAGCGCACGAAGTACTACAGAAAATCTTCACGAATTATTTTCAAATCGCTGAGTTGGACGCAGGGGACCTGCACCTTGGCCGGCCTGTTCGTCGGACCTGACGCCCGTAGATTTTTTCCTGTGGGGAAAGTTTAATAACGTTGCCTACGAGAACACAGCAACTACCGCTGATGATATGAAACGACGTATTACTGAAGCCTGCTTGCATAGAAACGCTACTGGGTTCATATGTCCTGTGGCCTCTCAGGGGCACAATCAATAATAAAAAAGATCTTGTGTTCCAGCGATGCTACGCGTCCGTTATTATTAATTAACCCACGAGAGGTGACAGTACGAAGGCGCTCTGTGGCTCCGTACCGAATGTATATTGCCTATAATTTAGTCATATATTCTGGATGAAAGGGACCAGGCCGAGCAAAGTTAAAGTTACTGATATGCTTCCAAAATATATTTCTGCAGTCAGAGACTCTCGTTCTTAAGGTTTTCTTGTTAAAAATCACTCTATCAGTTCACTGTGGTACGTAGTATGCAGATGTTGCACACTTTTTAGTAGGCCCTGCTAGTTCGCTGAAATATCGTCTTCCCAGGGCTGCAGAATTCAACAAAATGATACCTAGCGTTGCCGGGAAGCATTAGTGACCATTTCGTCTCGAACAAAAACTATTCCGTATGATGTGATCTATCACCCATACACATTTGAAGCGGAGTCTTTAAAGCACCCTTCATAAATACACGGTCTCCTAGGAGGAATTGTCAGTATCTAGGGATACGACACGAACGATCATTTGAAGCAAAAAACTGCAATAAACACGGACTCTGAAGTGTATATCTTAAGAGTTAGGAGCACTTCTTCATCTCCGATACAGTGAAATACATCCCTTCTACTGAATAAGGGTTCACTACTCTTAAAGTATGTATTTTAGAGCCCATGTTTACGACTTTTTTTGCTTCGAGTGATCGTTCCTGTCATGTCCCTGAATATGACCATTCCATCTGGATGACCCTGTATATTAATAATTGAAAACCCCTAGTTGCTTTCTCAAGAGTTGGTTCGCCCTAGAATTTCCTTCTGGGGGGAAAACTAGAAATATTGTATATAATCAAGTTTTGTTTTAATTAATATATACTAATTTCCGGGATTCTGCAATGTGTGACGTCAGCAATTGTGTGGTTCACCAGCTTGCTGAGAATCGTCCAAGTTGCAATATTAATTTTCTTTATTACTTGATGGCTAGTTTCGAGCCCAAGCTCATTATCAAACCACCCACTAGGCAATGCAGTAACATCCACTGCGACAGCTATGTGACTGTTCATTCCAGTTAAACACATCTCGTAAATTAGTGCAGGGCTGAACGTCATTCACCTAACTAGTCAGGGTAAATGAAGTTCAACCCTGTTTTCATTCATAAGGTGCGTTTAACTACAATGAATATTCATGTAGCTGTCGTAATGGATGTTACTGCATAGCTTGGTGGATGATTTGATGATTTGCTTAGGCTCAAATCTGATCATCAAGTAATAAAGAAAATTAATATTGCAACTTGGACAGTTCTATGCAATTTATTGTACAAGCTGGTTAATTAACACTTTTTATGACTTTGATACTGTGTTAAAAACTAGAAAATAAACAATAGAAAGATTTTATTACGTTTACTAAAGAATAAACATTGGAGTAACAAGTCAAGGCCTTGGTCTCATAATGTGTGTGCGTGAGCGAGTGGCTGACGGGATGATCACCCAAGTGTACGGCTCTGTTTCGAACAGCCAACACGTTCTGTAGATATCAGCTTCTTTGTCTTATTACGATCAACATGAGACGAATGAAGTTGTTTTTCACTTGGAAGCGCCTTGTGTCTTCCAATGAACTGATTGCTTAGATATTTGTTTTTGCCCACGAAAAGGCGTGTGACCAGCTTCCTTGCTGACAAAAACAAGTGTGTGTGTGTGTGTGTGTGTGCGCGCGCGCGGTATTAGACCGCAGATCAGAGAGCGCGCCGTGGCCTATCAGTCGGGTTGTCAGGCAAACCCTACGTGTCGTGCAGCCAAATGGGAATACATTAATTCCCAGCGGCGGGGCCACCGTGAGGAAACAGACAAGAGTCATTTAGGGCGCCGTCCACACCATTTATTTGCCTAGCAGCACTTGTGAAACCGCTCCGAATTTAGTTCAACGACTCGTTCAATGAACTGGCTCTACTCCTAGATTGTGTTGTTCTGCGGGGAAAAAAAGATCTACACCCTTGATCACAACGAAATCCCTAAACATTCCTTCGAAACTGCGATAACAATCAGCTTGTCTGGAAGCAGGAGACAGAAAGCTAAGCTACGTTTTTGGTGAACTGAGGTCATAAGAGACAGAGCACAACGTCGACCAAAACACTATTATCCACACACTGTTGCCTCACAGATTCTGTTGACAGGGTGTTTAGTTATGCTGATGAACAATTATCGTCTGCGAATTGTTCCTCCACTGAACGCAGAAACGAGATTGCAAATATCAGCTGAAATGTAAGAGAAAATGCGCCTGACCGACCGTAGGAGACACGCCCGATATAAGGCAATGTTCTGACTGACTCATCATGATCCACCCCCAGATCACTAAGGACAGCAACTTGAAGTTCGAAGAGGGTGTGGATCGTATACCGTAGGCATCGCTTAAGATGGAATTGTCCGAAATTCCTCAGGGGGTGAAATGGGGGATGAAATACCTTTTGAAAGTATATCGCTATTAAGGGAATTTTGAAGCTAGAACTACGAAAACTGGTATTTTATTTCTCAGTCAGAAAATAAAAAATACGTGTCCCATCATTTTTAGAAATTCTGCCTGTAGGAGGTAAAATAGAGGGTGAATGTTTTTTGAAAATAAATAATTACTAAAGAACTACTAAAGGAATTTTGAGGCTACATCTACGACAATTGGCATTTGACTTCTCGGTTAGAAATTAAAAAAGAAATACGTGTTTCAGAGTTCCTGGAAATACAAAAAAAATGGCTCTGAGCACTAACTTCTGAGGTCATCAGCCCCCTAAGAACTACTTAAACCTAACTAACCTAAGGACATCACACACATCCATGCCCGAGGCAGGATTCGAACCTGCGACCGTAGCGGTCGCGCGGTTCCAGACTGTAGCGCCTAGAACCGCTCGGTCACTCCGGCCGGCCTGGAAATACAATCCATAAGGGAGTGCAATAGGGGATGAAAATTTTTAAGAAACTATTTCGTTACATTAAAAAAATTTAAAGCTAAATTTATGAAAATTGGTATTTTACTTGTGGGTGAGATATAAAGAAATATTTGTTAGGAGATGAAAGTTGCTATGGGAATATCTCCACAAGAAAGCAAAGGTCATTCTTAACAAAAAGTTTGGACTCCAGTGCCACAATCGCTTTTTGGTCAGAAGTCCGAGATCCACAGTGTCAACAAGGGTGTGCTGAGAATACCAAGTTTCAGGCATTACCTCTCACCACGGACAACGCAGTGGCCGACGGCCTTCGCTTAACGACCGAGGGCAACGGCATTTGTGTAGAGTTGTAAATGCTAACAGACAAGCAACATTGCGTGGAATAACCGCAGAAATCAATGTGAGGCGTACGACGAACGTATCCGTTAGGACAGTGTGACGAAATGTGGCGTTAATGGGCAATAGCAGAAGACGATCGACGCGAGTGTCTTTGTTAACAGCAAGACATCGCCTGCAGCGCCTCTTCTGGGCTCGTGACCATATCGGTTGCATCCCAGACGACTGAATAACCGTGGGCTGATCGGATGAGTCACTATTACAGTTGTTAAGAGCTAACGGTAGGGTTGGAGTGTGGCGCGAAGCCCAAGGCGCCATGGACCCAAGTTGCCAACAAGGCATCGTGCAAGCTCATGGTGACTCCATAATGCTGTGGGCTGTTTCACATGGAATGGACTGGGCCCTCAGGTGATGCTTGGCTACTTCGAGACTCTTTGCAGCCATTCATGGGCTTCATGTTCCCAAACAACGATGGAATTTTTATGGATGACAATGGACCATGTCACTGGGCCACAGTTGTTCCCGACTGGTTTGATACGTTCTGAGCAAGTCGAGCGAATGATCTGGCCACACAGATCGCCCAACCTGAACCCAATCGAACATTTATGGAACATAACCGAGAGATCAATTCATGCACAAAATCCTGCGGGTGAAACACTTCCGCTATTGTTGACGGCTGTAGAGGCAGCATGGGTCAATATTTCTGCAGGAACATCCAACGACTTATTGAGTCCATGCCACGTCGGGCAGCTGCTCTACGCCGGGCAAAACGAGGCCCCACACGATATTAGGAAGTATCCCATGACTTTTGTTACCTCAGTGAATATCCACCTTTTAATATCTCCAAAAATTTTAACTTTAAACTGTGTCTTTCTCAGTTGAAATGTGTTTGTCGTTTTACCATCGACACCAAACTCTTCGAGTTTCTGAACAGCGTAATTCATTTATATGGTATTACCCGGCTTTATTTTTGCCGGGTTTTTGGCGCCTTCCCCCCTGCCAAATAGCGTGCGCTCCAGCACTCGCGACCCGTACGTCGAAGCGCCGGCGTCCGCCCCTTTTATTGGCGCGGCTGGATTGGGCCGCTTCGGAATGTAAAGCCCGAACACAATAAGCGACCTCTGAATGGGAGAGCCGGCTGGCGCCCCTTCTGACCCCGCGCTTCGTGATCGGCAGCTAAAAGCAGTCAGCGCCTGTTTGAAGAGTGGAAGTGCTCGATGCCGCCCCGCCAGAATACTGCTCTCCAATATAGCGCGCACCGCCATTTGCGCCGTCTGTTCTGCACGCGCACTTCGAGACAATCTCTAGCGCTCGAACAGTAAAAACATCTGGGATAAACGTAGGGCGAAGGATTCATGAGCGAACACACCGCAGGGAGAGAAACAACCGCCGTCGAGTGCGGCCAAATCTGTCGCCTCGACTGAAAGAGAGCACACAAATCTAATCTGCCAGAAAGTTTCAAATCAGCGCTGAATGAAAATTCAATGTGGAAACAATCTTCTAGTCTGTGGCTAAGCCATTTCTCCGCTACCAGCAACCACTCAACTCTTGATTTCTTAAAGAATCGAATTCCCGTTTACGAAGACGTGCTGAAAAGTAATGCCTCCGAATTTTTTTACGTGAAAAACTAAGAGTATTCAAATAAAACAAACGTTATTAACATTATAAGTTATTATTTGTCAAGTCTGCATATTTGCAGTCCTCTGCCACTAGAGAGCTCCGAGCCGTAGCTTGTAACCTGCCGGTGTGTAACGTAACTATGTCGGTGTGTGAGAAACAGTGTGCACCCTCTATATCAGCATAACAATGGCAGACCACACACGGGCGCTGCAACATCTGCAACAATCCGACGTATTGGCTTCACTGTCATCGATCATCCTTCATACAGTTAAGATTTGGTTCCATCCGATTTTCATCTGTGTCCAAAACTTAAAGGACACCTTTGAGGACTCCACTATGATAGTGATGAACCGGTGCAAGCACTGATGTGGCATATGGCCGGGAGAGCGGTGCGTTGACCACATGCCGCTCTATATACGCATCAAGTGATGCCTTCGGGCTGAAGATGACACGGTGGCCGATCGGTACCTTTGAGCCTTGATGGCCTGTTCGAGGGTAGTCTAGTTTAGTTTTAGAAGGTATCAATAAGCTGGTCGCTCGTTGGGAAAAATGTGTTCGTCGTCAGGGTGACTATGTTGAGAAATGAATATATACGAGGGTAATCCCGAAAGTAAGGTCTCCTATTTTTTTATAACTACATAGACCTGTTTATTTCTACAATGGTTGACATCAGTTTACAGCTTGAACATTTAGCTATTTTTCGACGTAATCACCATTTCTGCCGCGCGGGATTAGCCGAGCGGTCTCAGGCGCTGCAGTCATGGAGACTGCGGCTGGTCCCGGCGGAGGTTCGAGTCCTCCCTCGGGCATGGGCGCATGTGTTTGTCCTTAGGATAATTTAGGTTAAGTAGTGTGTAAGCTTAAGGACTGATGACCTTAGCAGTTAAGTCCCATAAGATTTCACACACATTTGAACATTTTCACCATTTCTTTCGATGCATTTTTGTAGACGCTGTGGCAGTTTTTGTATGCCCATGTCATACCAGCTCGCCGCCATGCTGTTCAGAAAGTTATGAACCTCTTTTTTTCACCTCGTCGTCGGAGCTGAATCGCTGGGACCACAGTTAACGCTGACAGGTACTGTGAGACTCTGAAAAAACTCATACGGACAATTCAGAACCGGAGTAGAGGAATGTTGAGCAAGGGCGTACACATTCTCCATGACAACACTCGCCCACACATCGCTCGGCAAACCGTTGCTCTCCTGCAACAGTTTCAGTGGAACATAATCACCCACCCACCCTATAGTCCTGACTTGGCACCCAGTGACTACACCTGTTCCGTAGGCTAAAAGAACATTTGGCCGGAAAGCGATTCAGCTCCGACGACGAGGTGAAACAGCATGGCGACGAGCTGGTATGACATGAGCATACAAAAACTGCCACAGCATCTATAAAGATGCATCGACAGAAGTGATAATTATGTCGAAAAATAACTAAGTGTTCAAGCTGGAAACTGATGTAAACCATTGTAGAAATAAACAGGTGTGTGTACTTACAAAAAATAGGAGACCTTACTTTTGGGGTTGCCCTCGTAGACATGAAGAATAACGGTGTGGAATGTTAATAAGTTTTATTTAAAAAATTTAAGAGTTTTCTCATAAAAATTTTCACCACACCACCGTATAACGGAACTTCAGACGTCTGGTTACTTTGATGTGTTAAATATTTGACGTTAAGTATGTTCCAGCTTTGTGGTTGAAGACGCAAAATTCTAAGTATAAAGAACTACACCAGAATATTCTCCATAATTTTCGCTCCCTTTTTAGCACAAGCTAGTTTTTCGCTCGCGCCTCACAGAGTTTATGGTACCATATCTCCTGAACTATGTGTCGTACAGTGTTATAATCTTGCAGGTACATTCAGTGGTGTATATTAATACTGTCTGCCAAACGAGTTTGGGATAGAGTTCAAAGTAAGGAAGTAGCAAATTAAAACGCTATGCCTGATGCTGAAGGTGTACTGTATAAACAGCGAAAATATAATAAGCGGTACACTTTTTTTTCCTTCCGTTATTTTGTGGGGGGAGACGGGTGACGCGTCAGCGAGGAAGAGTTTCGAAAAGTTTGAAATTGTGTATGAAGTTTCTTGAAAATCGCTAAGCGTTCTCATTCCCAAATACTGGATGGATATAGCTTGGGAAATTTGGGCGCAGTAAGTTCGCACATACCCAACACATACACACATACATACAAACACACACACCGGTTGTTACTTTAATACTTGACTTAATGTGCTAAAACTATAAGCGCATTATTATATCTCTTAATGAGTAACAAAGTTCTGAATTTTTACATTCGGTAGTAACTTTGTGAAATATTGAAAATAAAATTTTCGTTGCCCCTGGGAGCCATTATATAGGCGTACTGCGACCGATTGATAGATTTAGCCCTATAGATACCGCACAGTATCTTCTACTAGTGCTAGTCCCACAAGATATGCAGGACAACTTCGGTGAAGTGTGGAAGGTGCGAGAGGCATTGGCGGCAGTAGTGCTTGAAGGCGAGTCGTGAGTCCTGCTTGGATAGCTCAGTCGGTGGGGCTCTCAACAGCGCAATGCGAAAAGTCAGAGTTCGATTTCGGGTCGTGCAAACAGTTTTAATCTTCCAGGAAGTTTCACATCCCACAGATGTACCAGACCGCGGGGATGATGATTTCTACGTCTCTTACATTTTTCCAAACGGTCTAAATATATGCATACTTATTTTGATCCGCTGTGCCTTCCAGAAAGACGAGATCATAGAGCGAATGTCACGAAATATGAGATTACGAGAGGTACTTTAGCAGGCAGTGGAGTTGGGATGGGGTGTCTGAGTGGTCGTGATACCAAGAATGTATGCGTGCAGCCCTGTGACCATGGATGTCGTCAGCTTGTAAGATACGAGTGTCCACAGCATCCTCAATATGAATATAGAAGAAAGGGCGACACATGGCCACCGATAATGTTGGAATAAAAATCATGGTTCATGATCGCATAAAAGTGAATGAGTGAGCCTAGTCATGGAACGAAATACACTTCACAGTAGCATAGAACTACCTACAGCCTGAACTAAACCCTCTACTCTCGAAGGCAAAAAAAAGGACGCATCACGAAGGAATTACCCGAATGAGACGGAAATCGCCAGATGTGAAATACATATAGAGACAAACAAATGATTACAATTTTAGAATAATTGGATATTCATTTAAGAGAAAGAGCTTCATAAACTGAGCAAGTCAATAATGTGTTGATCCACGTCTGGCCCTTATGAAAGCAGTTTTTCGGTTTGGTATTGGTTGACAGGTTTACTGGGTGCCCTCTTTAGGGCGTGCCAGATTCTGCCCAACTGGCGTATTAGATCGCTAGAATCCCGAAGTGGCTGGAGGGACCTTCCCTCATGCTCCAAAAACTTTCTCAATTGAGGAGAGATCCGGCGACCTTGCTAGCCAAGGTGGCGCTTGGCAAGCACGAAGACAAGCAGCAGAAATTCTCGCCTTAGGGGCGGGCATTATCTTGCTGAAATGTGAGCCCAGGATGGCTTGCCGTGAGGGGCAGAAAAAGGGGCGTAGAACATCGTCGAAGCACCGCTGTACTGTAAGAATGCCGCAGATGACAACCAAACGAGTCCTACTATGAAATGAAATGGCACTCCAGTCTGTCACTTCTGTTTGTCAGGCCGTCTGTTGGACGACAGTCAGGTCGGTATCCCACTGCTGTCAGGGCCGTCTCCAGACACCTCTTCGCTGGTCGTCGGGGCTCAAGTCGAAACGGGACTCATCGCTGAAGACAATTCTACCTCAGTCAATGAGATTCGAGGCCGAATACGTGTCTGAAGACGCCCTAGACAACTGTGGGATACCGACCTGACCGTCGCCCGCCACACGGCCCGACAATCAGGACTGGTGGTCTGGGGTGCCATTTCTTTTCATAGCAGGATCCCTTTGGTTGCCAACTACGGCACATTTATTTACAGCACCATGGTACGCCCGTTTTGTTGCCCTTCACAGCATGCAATTCTGCTCTTACATTTCACCAAAATAATACCCATCTACACACGGCAAATGTTTCTACACCCTGTCTTCGAGCTTGTCAAACCCTTCCCGGTCAGCAAGGTGGCCAGTTCTGTCCCCAATTGATAACATTTGGTGCATTATGGGCAGGCCCCTCCAACTAGCTAGGGAATTTGAAAATCTAACTCTCCAATTGGACAGAATTTGGTATGATATCCCACAGGAGGGTATTCAATAAGTCTGTCAATCAATGTCAAGCATTACTGTTTGCATGAGGGACAGTGGTGGACCATCCCGTTACTGACTTGATTAGTCTGTGAAAATCTTTCTCGTGAATAAAAAATTTTTTCTGGAATTATGTTGATTTGTTTGTCTGTACATGTACACCACATCTTTCGATTTCCATACCGTTCGGATAATTCCTTTATGATGTGTTGCTTTTTTATGTCTTACAGTGTATAATTTCCATTTCATTTATAACAGTAATTTGTAAATTGCACTAGTAGAGCTGTGATCACATGGCAGTTTTTGTTATAAAAAATGAATATTTTTGACCAATCTCAATATGTTCTTCCGGGCCGCGCGGGATTAGCCGTGCGGTCTGGGGCGCTGAAGTCATGGACTGTGCGGCTGGTCCCGGCGGAGGTTCGAGTCCTGCCTCGGGCATGGGTGTGTGTGTTTGTCCTTAGGATAATTTAGGTTAAGTAGCGTGTAAGCTTGGGGACTGATGACCTTAGCAGTTAAGTCCCATAAGATTTCACACATTTTTTTTGTTCTTCCGGTTGATGTTCTTCATCCTTCTGTATAATTTGCGAATAGTGCACTCAAGAGCAAATTTAAGACATTGTGATTCCCTTTATACAGGGTGGTCCATTGATCGTGACCGGACCAAATATCTCACGAAATAAGCGTCAGACGAAAAAACTACAAAAAACGAAACTTGTCTGGCTTGAAGGGGAAACCAGATGGCGCTATGGTTGCCCCGCTAGATGGCGCTGCCATAGGTCAAACGGATATCAACAGCGTTTTTTTAAAAATAGGACCCCCCATTTTTATTGCATATTCGTGTAGTACGTAAAGAAATATGAATGTTTTAGCTGGACCACTTTTTTCGCTTTGTGATAGATGGCGCTGTAATAGTCACAAACATATGGCTCACAATTTTAGACGAACAGTTGGTAACAGGTAGGTTTTTTAAATTAAAATACAGAACGTAGGTACGTTTGAACATTTTATTTCGGTTTTACCTTTGCGAACTTATCATTTCTGAGAACGCATGCTGTTACAGCGTGATTACCTGTCAATACCACATTAACGCAAAAAATGCTCAAAATGATGTCCGTCAACCTCAATGCATTTGGCAATACGTGTAACGATATTCCTCTCAACAGCGAGTAGTTCGCCTTCCGTAATGTTCGCACAAGCATTGACAATGCGCTGGCGCATGTTGTCAGGAGTTGTCGGTGGATCACGATAGCAAATATCCTTCGACATTCCTCACAGAAAGAAATCCGGGGACGTCAGATCCGGTGAACGTGCGGGCCATAGTACGGTGCTTCGACGACCAATCCACCTGTCATGAAATATGCTATTCAATACCGCTTCAACCGCACGCGAGCTATGTGCCGGACATCCATCATGTTGGAAGTACATCGCCATTCTGTCATGCAGTGAAACATCTTGTAGTAACATCGGTAGAACATTACGTAGGAAATCAGCATACATTGCATCATTCAGATTGCCATCGATAAAATGGGGACGAATTATCCTTCCTCCCATAATGCCGCACCATACATTAACCCGCCAAGATCGCTGATGTTCAACTTGTCGCAGCCATCGTGGATTTTCCGTTGCCCAGTAGTGCATATTATGCCGATTTACGTTACAGCTGTTGGTGAATGACGCTTCGTAGCTAAATAGAACACGTGGAAAAAATCTGTCGTCGTCCCGTAATTTCACTTGTGCCCAGTGGCAGAACTGTACTCGACGTTCAAAGTCGTTGCCATGTAATTCTTGGTACATAGAAATATGGTACGGATGCAATCGATGTTGATGTAGCATTCTCAACACCGACGTTTTTGAGATTCCCAGTTGTCGGGCAATTTGTCTGCTACTGATGTGCGGATTAGCCGCGACAGCAGCTAAAACACCTACTTGGGCATCATCACTTGCTGCAGGTCGTGACTGATGTTTCACATGTGGCTGAACACTTCCTGTTTCCTTAAATAACGTAACTATCCGGCGAACGGTCCGTACACTTGGATAATGTCGTCCAGGATACTGAGCAGCATACATAGCACACGCCCGTTGGGCATTTTGATCACAATAGCCATACATCAACACGATATCGACCTTTTCCGCAATTGGTAAACAGTTCATTTTAACATGCGTAATGTATCACGATGCAAATACCGTCCGCACTGGCGGAATGTTACGTGATACAACGTACTTATACGTTTGTGATTATTACAGCGCCATCTATCATAAAGCGAAAACGGTGGTCCAACTAAAACATTCATATTTCTTTACGTACTACACGAATATGTAATAAAAATGGGGGTTCCTTTTTAAAAAAGCGCAATTGATATCCGTTTGACCTATGGCAGCGCCATCTAGCGGGCCAACCATAGCGCCATTTGGTTTCCCCCTTCAAGCTAGACGAGTTTCGTTCTTTGTAGTTTTTTCGTTTGATGCTTATTTCGTGAGATATTTGGCCCGGTCACTAACAATGGACCACCCCGTATAATAAGTAAATACCGCACTCAAGTGCTGTTTAAGATACTATTATTTATTTATTTAATATGCTAATGTTACCTTAACTGCAGATTTCTTTAATTGTCAAATGCCAAAAAAGTGGACCACTAGAATATTTTGTCCGATCTAATGTACTCAAGCCAATGATATATTAGGAATTCTTCGATACCAGTGGTATAGGTTCAGAGTTAAAAAAATGATTCCATAAATATCTATTTACATAAAAATTAATTGTTTCATGCTTAAATATTTATATTCCACATATATATATGTTGATATATTTTACTTGAAATTTTGTAAATATGTTTCTATTAAGTGTGCTACACGTGTACTGGTGATTGTCTCTGACGAAGATGTGAACTCTTTGTTTCGTACAGTATCTGTGTTCTTCTCTATTGCAGACAGATTTGGCCAGAAGTGGTTGTGAATGGAAGTTGAATCCTTTGTGAGGCTACAAAAGGAAGATGTATTACCGGTTGCCCTCGCCCAAACTGTGCCGTTATAACATGCCAAATGCTTCAGAATACAGGCGTTGGAAGTTCAAATGCTTTAATTCATTCATTACGTCGAAAATTACCAGATTTTCACAATCCTGTCATTGGTGAATTTTTTCCTCACTAGAAGAGGACATGCGCACGTATCATGCCTCCAAAGGCCGTGCGGTTCTAGGCGCTTCAGTCTGGAACCGCGTGGCCGCTACCGTCGCAGGTTCGAATCCTGCCTCGGACATGAATGTGTGTAATGTCCTTAGGTTAGTTAGGTTTAAGTAATTCTGAGTTCTAGGGGACTGATGACCACAGATGTTAAGTCCCATAGTGCTCAGAGCCATTTGAACAATGCCTCCAAAGAAGACAAGACATCAACACAATCAGCTAAGTAAAATATCATCTCTCCATATGAAGATTTGTCTTTCGTTGCAGCTCACTTCAAAATAATGACTGGCGTCTGATTTGAAGTTTTGTTTTGTTAGTTTTGGGACGCAAGAACAACTAATGTCATAAGTGCCCACACCATAGCCTTAGATCATCAAGAAGCAAAAGAACTTAAAAGCGACTATTCGTTAAGCCTAATAGACGGAAGCGAAGCGAGCTAAGAACAAGGAATTCGTCGTAGAGGAAGGTCCACAAAATACACTGTAGAGACAGTGGAGGTCCCGAACCAAAGATTAAATGTCCTACACCTTACTGCTACGACGGTAAAAAGTAAAAAGAGGTCGGCAGTCCGCGATTCGTTCGCTAAAACGGCCGCTAACTCGGACGGCAAACGTACATGAGGAAGTAAGTGGTTAAAAAAAGGGCATTCCGTCTCAAAATGGCGGACCGTCAAAGGTTGACGACAACGAGCACAAAGTGACAGGGGATCACCACCTAACAATGGCAATGGCTATAACGACAATGCCCAATACACAAACTGGCTAACATGATCTCGAGAGGGTCGAGATGTGTTCGACCAAGCCGCTGGGAGAAGTTCCCAGGAGCTAGTTACCGTAAAGAGAAGACCTGTCGTGACGCCAAAGTGACACCACCTATCGACAGACAGAACAACGTAGATCATCCGAAGGGACGGAAAAAGCCAGCGGACCGAGGTAGGAGGACTGCAGCTTTGGCAGCAGCGTCAGTAGCCTCATTTCCCGTCAGACCGATGTGTCCAGGAACCCACATGAACGTCACAGTGGCTCCGTCAACAGCGAGAGAATGGGAGCTTTCTTGGACCCGTTGCACTAAGGAATAGATTGTGTACAGCACACAGAGGCTATGAAGGGCACTGAGAGAATCGGAGTTTATGACACAATGAAAAAGCCTATCTCGCCGGATGTACTGGGTGGCCTGATATAGGGCAAAGAGCTCTGCTGTAAATATTGAGCAATGTTCTGAAAGCCGACACCGATAATGGTCGGTGCCAATGAGGAAGGCACACCCGTCATCACAGTCAGTCTTAGAACCAGCAGCGTACAGTACTATCGCTAAGTTCCGTGCGGAGGTCTAGTAACTTACAGCGATGGGTGGAATCCGGTTTCCTTAGAAGTGAATGAAGTCTAAGATGAATACGGCCCGCCGAACGAAGCCAAGGTGGTGAAGGATTCACTCCTATCGTCAACTTGGCAGGTAGCGTGAAGGTGCTGGAGCAATAGCCGAAAGCGGAGGTAACAGAGAGGAAGGACGCGCCTCATACTGGCGGATCTGATTTGAAGTCAGGTCATTGAATATTCAGCATTCAAGAGGCATATTGCACCGGTGAGATTAGAAAAGACTTCTACAAACACTAAGGTATCACCAAAAAGAATACACCAGTAACCCCACCGGCCGATTGTTTGAAGAATCGAACGCCCGTGTATAAAATAGCTTCAAAGATCTAAGTGTAAATGAGTTAATTTGTTAAATATATCGCTGAGTGCTCTCATTACCTGCGTGAGTAAAATCTCGGTGATTTGCACTCTTTTTTAAGATAAACTCGTTTCGGACGCATCTCAATATTTATGACGTCATATCTCTCGAAGAAGGAAGATTATGGTTTAACATCCCGACAACACTGAGATCATTAGAGATAGAGCACGAGCTCGGAATAATTCAAGGATAGGGAGGAAATCGGCAGTGTCATTTCAAAGGAAACACCTCCCAAATGCGAGTCCAGTGAGCTAACCACTCCACCACCTTGCTCGTTTTGAACTACGTTTCGTACAAAGATATATTTTTGTAGGTACATTCAGCGGCACATGTGCATACTGTGTGCAAAATATGTTGCCAATACAGTTAGTAGTGTATAAGTAAAAAATTTAAAACTTCACGCCTAATGCTGAAGTCTTACTCCATAAACAACAAAATTATACCAAACAATGAAGCTTTTTAACTTTGAATATTTAGTGAGCGAGAGTGGAGGAGAAAGAGTTTCGGTAAAGTCTAAAATTGTGTGTGAAGTTTATCAGGAGTCAGTAAGTGCTCTATTTCTTAAATACTGAATGAGTGTAGTCTGGGCAATTTGCACGTCGTCATTTTCACTGGCTCTGGTTTCTAACTTCAATACCTGACATGTTTTGTTAATCATCTGACGTAAGATTATAGCTCTTAAAGAGCGGATTACGACAGCATTTGAAATGTTTCATTTCAATCAATAAGTTGATGAAATACTGAAAATCAAACATTTATTGTCCCTGCAGGCCGTTAGATAGATATCCTGCACCTGGGCTGGCAATTTTACAAAGAGAATTTTCGGGGGTTATCGATGTGCTTGGGCTGACTAATAGGAGTTCTGAACTTCATGTACCACACACATAAAACAAATACAGTAATCCCATTGGCGTGTTTTTCCTTGTTAGCGTTTAGTAATAAATGTTACAGAAAACACGACATTCATGCCGTCATAATCAAACATCTTTTGAGATTTGTGTTGAGTACTACATTTGTAGAAAATTACGGATACCGATGAACTGAAAACCCACCAAGCGAGATGGCGCACTGGTGAGATACTGAACTCACGCTTCGGAGGTCGACATTTCAGTCCTTCCTCAATCAGGACGGGTGCCTGGTCCCTAATTACCTCGTCATCAGCGGAATGTTAATCCCTAATCTTCCTATCTTCCTTCGTTCCAGAATCAGACACACTGCTATGCTTATAATCAGGAGCAATTGAACTACGCATGGCTGCTGTGTCGGAGAACGAAAAAACCGGAAAGGAGATTAGGGTTTAACACATCGTCGACAAGGAGGCCATTAGAATGAAACACAAGCTCGGGATAAGGGAGGTCGGGGAGTAAATCGGCCGCAGCTTTTCAAAGCAACGATCCCGGCATTCGCTTTAAGGAGTTGGAAAAACCACGGTAAGCCGAAATCTGGATGTCAGGACAGTGACTTGAACAGTCGTCGTGCCCATTACAATTTCTATATCATAACACTATGGCATCTCGCTTGGTTTGTAAAAGGAGAGGAGGAGGGACACGGAGACAGTGTGTGTGAGAGAAAGAGAGAGAGAGAGAGAGAGAGAGAGAGAGAGAGAGAGAGAGAAAGAAAGAGGATGAACGCTCCTGTCGGCGTGGCAAATGGAATATTCTGGTACGTCACATCGTTATATAATTTCAAAACCAATTATCAAATGTCGATCGCGGAAACCTCAGCAAAAAACTCTTTGACCCTAACCCAAGTTTATATCAAGTGAGTTCTTTTTTTTCTTAAACATAAGACATACTTATGTCAACAGAACATCATTCAGCATTGACGATGGCTTGTTGATTTCACAGATACTAAAAATCGTTCTGAAACTGTATTTTAGGATCCTTATAAGAAATCCATATTTCGAATGTTGAAACTAGTTTAATTACTCACTCCACATTTTGCTAGTGCGAACTGAGGATCCGTAACAACTAAGGACCATAATAGGATGGCAGGTTTCATGGGAGACCTGCTCATTTGGCCAATTCCACAAGTGTATCATGTATTTACAAAGAAAGCTATGGTGTAGTATTAAAATTCATTTAAACGAGTGTTTTGAAATATAACGTTCGTTCAACTGATGCTCGAGGCCAAACGATCATGTTTAAAACATACAAATGTAGCCCAAACGCATCAGCCGAATTAATATTATTGTAATATTAATCATAATATTAAATTACGCTTAACTTTTAAAATGTTACAAACTTGACCATTATAAGTCCAGTTTTGAAAGCAGCACGAAAATTCCTTTAAGGTAAGGCACTACACTTTACGTATCGTTCCCCAGTTTGAGGACATGAAGATGCTGTGTAGCCTGAATGCTACTCAGCAGAGGCAGGATACCATCGTGCGAGATTTGTGCACTTTTCAGTCATCTATGTGAGTTGACCGATCTGCGTGAGTTGGGTGCTGCTGTTGAGTGATCATTAATCAGTGTGGCACCCCCCCACGCTTTCGGCGTCTCGGGGCGTCTGTGACATCGGGGCGATAAGAAAGCTATACACGACCAGATAATGTCTCTATATGACAGCCTGTAAAAGAAGATCTCTCACAGCTGCAAGCGCTGTTGCCAGCTTCCAACTGTGAAGCGCCAACAGCCGCAGGCAAAAGCAATAGTCGTCTGTACGCTATGGCGTAGTCATAGAAACTTACAGAAAATCGCGTTACGTGACTGGTTGAGAAACAAACAAAGCAGCCGCACCAACCCCACTGCAACTGTTATGGATCTTTCTCCGCCGACTACACAGTTCAGTTGTTCATGGGTGTTTTTATGATACATCCAAAAATCACGAGATACTCAGTAATATATGTTAGAACTGTATTCTCTATTAGTACTGTAAATAAATCACAATGCCTGTCTGATAGGTCAGTTAAGAAAGAGAACTGAATATAAAATGAATAAAATTATTTAGAAGATCATAATAGACAGAGAACAGGAAAACAAACTGGACTCTCTACAAGTAACAGTAGTTATAAAAGGGCTCAACAATGATTTTGTCATTTTCAGAAAAGCTACAACTGCATTAGATTACCTGCACAACTAAAAGATACAACAAAAGATATATATTCCATTGATTAAACACAGCCACAACGAAAAGCTGGCACTACAAAAGGGAACGACGCACAATGACACAAAGAGCTATTGATATGATGACGTCCTAGTAAAACGACAAACGAAACATTAAACAAAACAGCCAGAATAACACGACTAAACTACAACAATCTCTTTTACTTAAACCCACAAATAACATAAAAACAGTGCAGAATGTGGAGGGGAGGAGTACAAATAGTCCACGAAAATGTCACACACTAAAATATGAACATATCCTCACCCAGGAAGCACGAAACATCCCTGCAACATGCGGTTTTTCTATAGCTTTCAAGACAAATACGAAATGATAAATTACACTTGGCTATCTACAGGGTTCAAAACATAAAACAAAGATATATTTGTCATTACTTAATTGTAATAATTCTGACAGAGTATGCTCCGGGTGGAGTTGGGAAACATAGTACTTATATGTGAAGACATGTCCGTTCTTTCGGACATGTCCGAAAGAACAGATACCATCTTCACATATCACCGGCCATTTGACCATCTTCTACTGTGCGGATGCACAAACAGTGCCTGAACTCTTACGGGAATCGGCAGTAAAGCCGCGAGTAATGAGTATAATGGGCAGACGCACTATGAATATAGTGCGGAACAGTAAATTGCGAATGTGGATCTCACGGGCGGAGTGCCAGAGATAAGTCCTGCAGTCGCGCTATCCTCTGTGTCCTCGGTGGCTCAGATGGACCTAATTGTTATTTACGCCGGCACGGTACCTAAGCGTGTTCGGTCAAGGAGCTGGTTGGCCTCTGTAATAAAAAAAACTGAGTGGAAGGATCAACAAACGAAATTAACGGATGTCATGTGTCGTAAGCAACGACCAAACGCAACGATAAAAAAAAATTATAGATAAAGCGTCTGCCATATAATCAGGAGTTCCCGTGTTAGAGTCCCGGTCGGGGCACACATTTTCAGCTGTCCCCGTTGCCTTATATCAACGCCTGTATGCAGCTAGGGGTATTCATTCCATTGTAAGCATACTACTTTCTCACTCATATATCTCGCGAAATGACCACAACGAGACAGACCGAGAAATTTGAGCTAATACGAAGATTTACCGACTATCAATTTTTTAACGTGCCATTCGCGAATGGATCAGGGAAGCGGGAACAAATAGTGGTACGTGAAGCACTGTTCATCACACACCGTAAGATGGCTTGCGTAGTATATATGTGGAATAATAATAATACATAATAATTACAGTTATTATTATTAATACTTATAAAGCGCCCATCAACCAGGTTTCATGACTGTGAAAAAGCATACAAGAGTGTAAAGATCACGTAAAACAGTGTGTTAAGAAAAGTAACTACATAAAGGCAAATCAGAGCCGTAGCGTCGTTTCTAGAATAGCGATCGAATACAATTTATTAAATGTACTATCACCTGCTTAAGTCAGACAACATCAGGGGATATATCGTGTAGATACCTCTTCTAATTACTTCTAGAAACAGAACAGTACAAAGTTGCTATTGAAATTTCCAGACAGTGATCATGCCTCAGCAACGTCAGCTGCAGAGGTATGTTCTCAGGTAAACGAAGTTAATAGGTTGTAAAATCAGCACGTGTCCTCTTAGAATTCATTGCTGACGTTGCAAGGCAGCGAAGACTGACGATTCACACAGCAAACTTTTTCGCATTAGCACCAACAAGGCTTGATAAAATGTGTCTACTTACTTAAAAATTGCTTTCTTGTTTGCCAGTATATCAGTTTCATCCGACAGTTCCACGTTCTCATATTGTTCCCTCTTAACACCCAGCACCCAGCAGTCTTAATGACGAAACCTATCTCAAGCGACTGACGTGAGCAAATGTGTCAATATAACACAGGTTAATCCTTACAGGAACTAAGAAACAGCAACTAGGAACCAGCCACTGTCAAAAATAGTATTTATTAAAAACAAATAGCACCCTTATAGGTGTCGAACTGACACATTCGCTGTCAGACGCCTGTTAACGTTTGTAATTTATTTAGCTCCTGCTGAACATAAGATGTCGGCTGTTTTTGGTTATGGCAAACGTGATAGTGCGCTACAGCACAAACAGATACTAGAATATGTGTATTTCATATAACAAACAACACAAATAGGAACTGAGTTAATTGCATGCTACTTACATCGAAAAGACTGTGTTCTGTGGCACTGTCGACAGTTTTTGAAGAGTTTTGCGTTTTTTCTATCACGAATGTAGAATGTGATCGTATTTCATTCAAAGCTCATTTATACTGCGTGAAGAAGGCATCACTTTTGATAGGAATGCTCATCGGACTCAAAGTGCACTGTTCAAATATTAGTTTTCACACGTAGTAAAGAAGTATAAAGTTTGTTTGTTTCACAGTAATTACTAGATGTACCTGAAAAATACGAGTGAATATCATTTAACAGTTATTACTAACAAGCAAGGTAGCATTTTTTACAATTTTCGTATGTAAGACAATAAAATAAAAATAGGATTCAGTTATCACAACATATTACCCGTTGGCTGTTCCAGTCAACGTTTCTTCGGTCTTTTCGACAATACTCATAACTCTAAAAGTCCAGTTCTGACTATAACTAAACAACAATATATGATTTACAAAAATTTCAGGAGTCCATCTTTGATCTAAAAATCAAAAATTCGTATTACACGATTGTCTCTGGTTCCGCTGCTGCTCTCTGCTGGCAATTGTTTTTAACTTCTCGTCTGTGCTGTTTCATCACATTGTCCATAGAGCGCGACACCATCGTCTAATCAAAACATCTTTCAGCAGTCCATGACCACATACTTAGATATCGAAGAAAAAAATATACTTTTAGAATCATATTCATTCGTAACTCATTTCCATTGTGCTACAGAATACGCTGGATAAAAAAAAGAAAGAGAGTAATTGCGTTTTGTCCGGTTACGTCAGACGAAATATGTCCTGACAATCTCCTACAAAAATCGCGTAAAAATGTGAAACTCACTTATGATGCAGATCTGCATAGTGTCTAAGCGTGGCAAGAAAATGATCTTAATATTAATTACTCCCAAACTTATATTAAATTTTCGGAACGGGTCAATTTTTTCCGCCCGAGAAACATCTTCAAACTTAACACGTCATATCTAGAAAAACTAAGTTCATTTAAAAACGTTTTATTTCGTTGATTACCAAACTATCTATGTCGCCAACGGATCATTCCAAAGTTTTCGTATCACATTGCATTTGATCTCTTTTAGCTTCGGAAAATGGCATTTTATCAATTTTGACCTTATTAAACAAGTACTTAGTTTTTACAGAAATCCTATAAAAGTTATGAAACTTACTTACGGTATAAATCTCTACCAGTTACACATCACCTGCGCCTCAAATTCTTTAAAGAATCTAACTCCCAATCTATAAAACAACTTCAAACGTCTAATTAATTTACGAATCAGTCAATATGTTAAACATTTTACTCAAGTACCCTCATTATAAAACACTAGCTGAGTGTAGTTTGAATAATTTGCGATCTGTTTTTAGGAGATCTGGTTTTTCACTCTTCTCGATGTTTATCTGTATGTGTATAAAAGATAATGTCCTCACTGACCGACTCATTATCGGCCAACCCAAACATCTGGGAATGGAAACTTTCAATTTGGAGAGGGTGTTAACCATATTCTGCAACCGTCGTTTCAGAAGCGATTATTCGAGATTCCAACCCTAAAGGGTTGAAATAGGGGATGAAAGGCTTTTTCAGAATATGTCGCCATTAACGCAATTTTGGTTTCTCAGACATAAAAAAATAACGCGCTCTAGCATTTTTGGAAATTCAACTACTATGCGAGTAAAATAGTGGGTGAAACGTGTTTTGAAAATAACTCGTTATTAACGAACCACTAAGACACTTTTAAGGCTTACGTCTATGAAAATTGGTGTTTGACTTCTTTCAGTGTTTTTGGAAATTCAGTCACTAAGGGGTGAAATAGGGGACGAAAATTTTTAAGAAAATATTTCCTTATGTTGTTGTTGTTGTTGTTGTGGTCTTCAGCCCTGAGACTGGTTTGATGCAGCTCTCCATGCCATACAGTAAAGCTGCATGCCCTCGGGAAAAATTACGGCTGCAGTTTCCCCTTGCTTTCAGCCGTTCGCAGTACCAGCACAGCAAGGCCGTTTTGGTTATTGTTACAAGGCCAGATCAGTCAATCATCCAGACCGTTGCCCTTGCAACTACTGAAAAGGCTGCTGCCCCTCTTCAGGAACCACACGTTTGTCTGGCCTCTCAACAGATACCCCTCCGTTGTGGTTGCACCTACGGTACGGCTATCTGTATCGCTGAGGCACGCAAGCCTCCCCACCAACGGCAAGGTCCATGGTTCATGGGGGGGATTTCCTTATATTAAATATTATTAAAGGTAAATTTATGAAAATTGGTATTACACTTCTCTGTTTAATATAAAAGAATATGGGTTGGGGGATGAAAGTTACTATGGGAATATCACAACAAGAAAGTAAATACCATGATTCAATAAAACCTTGGACTCCAATTACCAGTATCGGTTTTTGAACAGGCGTATATTCGGAAAAGTCCATGCTCTTGGCCCTTTAGAAGGTGTTGCAATTTGCAAGGAACGTAAAAATTCTATTAAAGAAAAACCAAAACAATCCGTGCAGACCATACAGTGTGCGCGAGCAAAGCAACTAGCGCCAAGCTAGTGACGAGATATGTGTATTACAATGACATAATTTTGCAGGTATATTCAGTGGTGTATGTAGATACTGTCAACCAAACGTGTTGAGAATATGGTGCTAAAGAAGTCCTAAATTAAAAAGTCATGCCTGATGCCGAACTTTTATTGCCTGATCAGCGAAAAGCGGAGTAAGCGATAAACTGGTTTCCTTTCATTGTTTTGTGGCGGGGATTGGCGAGAAGAAGTTCCGAAAGTATTTGAAAATACGGGTTAAGTTTGTCGAAGTCGCTAAGTGCTCGCACCCTCAAATACTGAATGAGTGTAGTCTCGGTAAACTGTGCGCCGTGCATTATGCTGCCTCAAAACATATACGAGGTGTGTGAGAAAAGTAATGAGACTGACAACATGGCAGGTGATCTGGCAGCGTTGTGTTGTTCTGCTCGTATAGACCTGTGTGTTCCTCCCATACAGACGCTCACTCCGACTTTCGGCTCCGTACAGCCATGAAGTAGTTTTCGGAATGCCATCAATCAAGTTGTGTGTTTTTCTTTTTGTGTGTGTTACGAAAATGGAACATTGGAATTTTGAGCAACGTAATGCCGTCAAGTTTTATGTTAAACTTGGAGAATCTGCGTGTGTAACGTTTGAAAAGTTGAAAAAGGCCTGTGGTGAACATTCTTGATCAAGAGTACAAGTTATTCGCAGGCATAAAGACATTTCTGGAAGGCCGAGAAACACATTGAAGACGTACCTCGCTCAGGGAGATATTCAACTTCAAAAACAGACGAACGTGGGAGTTCTCTTGTGAGATCAGACTTATGTTAAACATTAAGGATGATAGGTGATCTACTACATTTAAACACTTTCACCGTACATCAAATTTAGACAGGTTTTTTTTTGCACAATGGAGACGGACTCTGCATCATGACAACACCCCATGTTACACAACCAATTCCATCAAGGAATTTTTGACCTGAAAAATAATTTCTGTTGTTCCACACCACCCTGTTCACCTGATATGATTCATTCTGACTTTTTTCTTTTCCAGAAATTGAAAAGTGCCTAACAAGTACGTCATTTTAGAACTCTGGAGAACATTAAAAAGAATGTGACCGACATGTGAAAGGCCCTACCAGTTGACGCTTTCAGCGCTGCTATCGAGACTGGGAATAACGACTCCGCCGCAGGAAACTACGTGAGAGGAATCAACATCGTTGTTTGAAAAAAATAAGAACTTTGCTAGCACTTTGACTGCCGTGGTATAGTTGGGTTACCGACACCTTGCGGCCGTCTACTTTTTTTTCAATATCCTGCTTTAGTTTGCTCCAAGTAAACTTGTTAAGTGAAAATAAAGTGAAAATATGGCATTTTAGTACCTTTTTTAAAGCTTTTTTGTGTAAGTTACATATGATTCACACGGCACCAGAGAAAAGGTACCAGGTGTGTCATTTGCTATGTCACTAATAATTTTAGGTTTGTACTCCTGTCAGTTTTACATTCCACAGTTTTACATTTGTGTACAGTTCCATTATTGCTTTCCTTCATTGTTGCTACAGTCTTTATTCAGTGTTGTTTGCTCCGTAACAAAGTGATATTGTGGCAGAAGAAAATATCTCGTAGGAGTTACGAAGATGAACAACGGCATGTACAGCAGCTTTTAGATGAAGTTACGGACATACGTGATGGAGATTCTGTGTCTTTATTTGGTAATAGCTCAGACGAATTTTTACCAGAGGAGACCAGAAGCGAAACCGGAAGTTCTGATGATGAAATCACATCAGTGAAGGTAGGAAGAAGAGTTTTATGTCCAAATTTAGTCAAATAACCAGACTTAACAGCTGTAAAAACCAGGCAACGAAGCACCTCTAACCGTGTTAGTGAAATAACTACTACAGTTGATTCAGGTTCAGTTGAACTACATGTAATATCGGAAAGTTCTGAAGAGAAGATGACACACTTAGAACAAATTCTAATGAGATTGTCTGGGGGCCAGTTACGTATAAAAATATGAAAAACTTTACATTTATTCATTCCAGTTCTGGTGTAAATGCTTCTGTTGCACTAACTTTCAAAGGCAAAGCACCATACGATTTCTTCAAATATTTTGTAACTGATGAAATTTTAGAATATGTGACTCAACAAACTAATTTGTACATGTAATTTGTACATGGGAGCAGCCAGACGTAGGTGTACAGTGTGCTACGAAAAAATGAAGAATGAATTTGGACGAGAGCAAAATGTCAAGAAATGCAAACAAACTGCATGGAAATGTAAGACTTGTGACTCATATTTTTGCGTAGAGTGTTTTTTCATTAAGCACAGTGCATACAGGTGTTAGAGAAACAAAGTGGAATGACCCAAATTTTTCACTTTCATTGTTGTTGCAATTGGAGTTGAAGAATGTAAATAAAACTGTATGTGATTTGCAATCTACTGTGTAAGTAATATGTGAAACTAAATAATAAATAAATAATAAAAAGAAGAAAAGTCCAAATACGACAGAGCCCTGTGAGTTATATATCACTCACGAATTCAAATGTCAATAACTACTCTTGAGCTCTTGAAAACCGTAGGCCACGAACATGATTTGTTACTGTGGCCATAACCTATTATAACACCGAGTCACAGCACCCTCCTGTGAGTTACAACTGCACCACGGAGCTTTAAATGGAAAAAATGTTCGTGAGTTGTATTTGCTTCACGTGGCCCGAAGAGAACCCTTCCTGTGAGTTATATTTAATTCTCGTGGCAGTCAATGTGCTGGATAAAAATAGTTTCATTACTTTCCCACTCACCGCGCACGCAGTTTCTGACGTCGATACTCGACGTATTGTGTTAAACTTTTAATGTACAGTTATAAACAGATTGTGTATGCATTTTAAATTTTTAAATTATTTCAAATATTAAGCGAAATATTCAAAATCAATTTTTTGTTGCCCCTGGAAGCCGTTAGGTAGGGAACCGGGTGATTGGGTGATGGGGAGACAGTTTCAGCGTTATGGTAGAGGCGATAGCGTTATGCGTCCTATGCAGAGAGGGTGGCGCCAGGCTGTTCTTTGTCTCTGTGCAACACTTTAGGCTCCAGTATATTCCTGTAACTGCCAACGCAGGAGTGAACACTACACCCAGTTTTTGATTCTGCCGCCCGCATCTCGTGGTCGTGCGGTAGCGTTCTCGCTTCCCACGCCCGGGATCCCGGGTTCGATTCCAGGCGGGATCAGGGATTTTCTCTGCCTCGTGATGGCTGGGTGTTGTGTGCTGTCCTTAGGTTAGTTAGGTTTAAGTAGTTCTAAGTTCTAGGGGACTGATGACCTAAGATGTTAAGTCCCATAGTGCTCAGAGCCATTTTTTTTTTTTTTTGATTCTGCCTAGTAGAATTTATACGCGCAAAAAACTATCGCTGGAGCTTCGTAACGCAACACTTGTCGTCATTGCTTTGTACCGCTCATGATGAACCTTATGGTCCCTCAGTAACCTCACCATGCGTAGAGTCGCCCTCTCACTGGGCGTAAAAACCAACGTGGACGAGGAACTGATGACGTCACACCGTGGAATTCCATATTTCACCTCATAGTGAAGCGTGAAATGATGAATGTGACATATCAGATTATCATCTCATGGAGAGAAACGTGAGAGATGAGATGCAGCATTTGTTTTATGTCACAAGTAAAACGTAGCAGCCGCCATATTCTACAGAAATAAACTCTGTGGCTTTTTTAAGCCGCCATCACACTGGACGAGCCGGCGAACGTTTACGTGGACGCAAGCGACACATTCTATCTCAGGAGAGACAGCGGAGCCGGTACACGTGACAAGCTGGTTAACGTCGACACCCATCTCCAGCGGCCGTTGTCCACTTTATTTGGCTTGCAGACTACACACCTTCTTTACGGAAATGGACGCGCGTAAAATAGCTGCGTTAACTCAGCTAGCGATCTTCGAAGAAGAGTGGTTTGAACAGCGAATTGCTGGTAGAGGAACACTACATAATGCTGTACAACGGTCTGAGACACATACCTGTAGAAGTTACTCGCTCAGTCAGCTAAATTTTTATGTCGTTTTCTGATTTAAATTGAATATACACTCCTGGAAATGGAAAAAAGAACACATTGACACCGGTGTGTCAGACCCACCATACTTGCTCCGGACACTGCGAGAGGGCTGTACAAGCAATGATCACACGCACGGCACAGCGGACACACCAGGAACCGCGGTGTTGGCCGTCGAATGGCGCTGGCTGCGCAGCATTTGTGCACCGCCGCCGTCAGTGTCAGCCAGTTTGCCGTGGCATACGGAGCTCCATCGCAGTCTTTAACACTGGTAGCATGCAGCCACAGCGTGGACGTGAACCGTATGTGCAGTTGACGGACTTTGAGCGAGGGCGTATAGTGGGCATGCGGGAGGCCGGGTGGACGTACCGCCGAATTGCTCAACACGTGGGGCGTGAGGTCTCCACAGTACATCGATGTTGTCGCCAGTGGTCGGCGGAAGGTGCACGTGCCCGTCGACCTGGGACCGGACCGCAGCGACGCACGGATGCACGCCAAGACCGTAGGATCCTACGCAGTGCCGTAGGGGACCGCACCGCCACTTCCCAGCAAATTAGGGACACTGTTGCTCCTGGGGTATCGGCGAGGACCATTCGCAACCGTCTCCATGAAGCTGGGCTACGGTCCCGCACACCGTTAGGCCGTCTTCCGCTCACGCCCCAACATCGTGCAGCCCGCCTCCAGTGGTGTCGCGACAGGCGTGAATGGAGGGACGAATGGAGACGTGTCGTCTTCAGCGATGAGAGTCACTTCTGCCTTGGTGCCAATGATGGTCGTATGCGTGTTTGGCGCCGTGCAGGTGAGCGCCACAATCAGGACTGCATACGACCGAGGCACACAGGGCCAACACCCGGCATCATGGTGTGGGGAGCGATCTGCTACACTGGCCGTACACCACTGGTGATCGTCGAGGGGACACTGAATAGTGCACGGTACATCCAAACCGTCATCGAACCCATCGTTCTACCATTCCTAGATCGGCAAGGGAACTTGCTGTTCCAACAGGACAATGCACGTCCGCGTGTATCCCGTGCCACCCATCGTGCTCTAGAAGGTGTAAGTCAACTACCCTGGCCAGCAAGATCTCCGGATCTGTCCCCCATTGAGCATGTTTGGGACTGGATGAAGCGTCGTCTCACGCGGTCTGCACGTCCAGCACGAACGCTGGTCCAACTGAGGCGCCAGGTGGAAATGGCATGGCAAGCCGTTCCACAGGACTACATCCAGCATCTCTACGATCGTCTCCACGGGAGAATAGCAGCCTGCATTGCTGCAAAAGGTGGATATACACTGTACTAGTGCCGACATTGTGCATGCTCTGTTGCCTGTGTCTATGTGCCTGTGGTTCTGTCAGTGTGAACATGTGATGTATCTGACCCCAGGAATGTGTCAATAAAGTTTCCCCTTCCTGGGACAATGAATTCACGGTGTTCTTATTTCAATTTCCAGGAGTGTAGTTAAGGTATAGTCTCTAGTGTCACTTCACACGTGCATACTATCTATATTCTCGACGTTGCATTTACTATTAACACTATGAAGTAACGTATTCATCACATAGATTTCGATATCGAGGTTCGTTTTGTTGGTTGACTTTGGAGGAGGGGACCAAACAGCGAGGTTATCAGTCCCATCGGATTAGGGAAGGACGGGGAAGGAATTCGGCCGTGCCCTTTAAAAGAAACCATCCCGACGTTTGCCTGAAGCGATTTAGGGAAATCAGGTAAAACCTAAATCAGGATGGCCGGATGCGAGTTTGAACCGTCGTCTTCCCGAATGCGAGTCTAGTGTGCTAACCTCTGCACTGCCTCGTTCGGCCGATTCGTTTTACAATTTCATTCGATGGAAGAGGAGATTTTTTCTAAGCTGCTCGCCACCACTGAAGAAGAAGTAACTAAAACGACGCGTTTTCGACAGATCCTTAATTTGCTAATGCACTGAAACAGCTTATATTCAGACCATATTTTATGCTTTCATTGTTAGAGATTATAACTTGTATGCAGTGAAAGTATACCATTTCAGTGCTACGGCGCAATGATGATCTATCAAAGGCGTGTCGTTTTCGGTTAAATCTATCATAATTAAACATCAACTAATGACATTTGTAGGTACAGCCATTACACACATCTTATTACTGAGACCCTAGAAATTAAAGCTGCAGTGTAGCTTGTAACGAGGCGAACTTTAAAGTGGAACGTAGCAGGTTCACTTATGGCTACTTCCAAATTCATATTTTTCCATTTTAGTTTCTGAATGATTTCACATCTTTCTTATTTTTCGCAGCTCGATGTCTAGTGGCTACTGTTCCTGCCTATGGATCACGGGGTCCCGGGTTCGATTCCCGGCCGGGCTGGGGATTGTCTCTGCCCAGGGACTGGGTGTTTGTGTTGTCCTCATCCTTTCATCATCATCATTTGTGACAGTGACTAGATTGTATTGTGAAAAAAATGGACTGTGTAAAAATTGGGACTTAGCACGGGCGCTGATGACCGGGCAGTTGAGCGCCGCACAAACGAAACATCATCATGATCTTTCATGTTAATTTAATAGAAGTATTATCTGCAATAGTCGATACTAATTATTTAAATAATCCATTTGCTGCAATTCGTGCTGCATACGCCAACGACTGAAATGTGTTCCCAGTAGCCAGATGCCATAACGTGACTGCCGTCTGTGCCAGAAAGTAAACACGCATTACACGCTGGAAGTTTTTGTTATTTTGAATCTTTTTGTAAATGTATATACCTTTATCTTGATTTTATTAACTGCCTCATTTTTGTATCTTAGTGGTAAATATCAAATGGCTCTGAGCACTATGGGACTCAACTGCTGAGGTCATCAGTCCCCTAGAACTTAGAACTACTTAAACCTAACTAACCTAAGGACACCACACACATCCATGCCCGAGGCAAGATTCGAACCTGCGACCGTAGCAGCCCCGCGGTTCCGGACTGCAGCGCTAGAACCGCACGGCCACCGCGGCCGGCAGACTCTGGGCACTTGAGTGCATTTCACGTGTGTTGTGCTTGACACATGATGCTGTTTGCTAGGGTGCATTATCGTGCTGATAGATACAATAATCGTCCCCGAACTGTTCCTCTACTCTATGCAGCACACAGTACTGTAAAGTGTTTTCATACCCTTCCACATTTAACGTTTTGTTAAGCGCCATGAGGGGACCACACCCTAACCATGAAAGCAACCCACATACCATATCAGCGCCTTCTCTGCACTTCACTGTTGGCCTACACATGATGGCATGTAACTTTCTCCAAACATTCGCCAAACCCAAAGGCTTCCATAACATTGCCCCAGGCTGCAGTGTGACTTATCACTCCAATCACTTGTTCCCAACCATCACTATCAGTGGCGTCGCTCGTTGCACTACTTCAAGCACTGCTTAACAGTGATTACAGAAATGTGCAGCTTATGAGGAGCTGCTCGACCAGTGTAACCCATTCTTTGCACTTTGAAAATCAAGAGTGATTCCTTCAGTTGATTTCATGAATTTTTTACAGCCACCGTCCGTGACGCTCGACGGTCCGTCTCTGATGCCGGCCGGTGTGGCTGAGCGGTTCTAGGTGCTTCAATCCAGAACCGCGCTGCTGCTCCGGTCGCAGGTTCGAATCCTGCCTCGGGCATGGCTGTGTGTGTGATGTCCTTAGGTTAGTTAGGTTTGAGTAGTTCTAAGTTCTAGGAGACTGATGACCTCAGATGTTAAGTCCCATAGTGCTCAGAGCCATTTGAACCCTCTCCAATAGTACGTGAGGTCTGTCTGGAGTTGGTTCAGCTGTGCGTGTTCGTTCGGGCTTACATTCCAAATGGTTCAAATGGCTCTGAGCACTATGGGACTGAACATCTGAGGTCATCAGTTCCCTAGACTTAGAACTACTTAAACCTAACTAACCTAAGGACATCACACACATCCATGCCCGAGGCAGGATTCGAACCTGCGACCGGAGCAGCAGCGTGGTTCCGGGCTGAAGCTCCTAGAGCCGCTCGGCCACAACGGCCGGCGCTTGCATTCCAGAATCACATCAGCGACAGTTCACTTGGGCAGCAACAAAAAGGTGAAATGTTCGTGGTTTTCTGTTGTATGTTAACTGGGGACCTAGAAACGACGGATAGGCTCCGTCCCCGCTGCAGTGGTCCACCACCCCACGATGACTACTGCAATCCACTTCACCCCTACGCCGCCCCATACCGAACCCAGGGTTATTGTGCGGTTCATCCCCCAGTGGACTTTCCCAGGGAACGTCTCACACAAGCCGAGTGTAACCCCTATGTTTGCATAATAGAGTAATGGTGGTGTACGCGTACGTGGAGAACTTGTTTGTGCAGCAATCGCCGACATAGTGTAGCTGAGGCAGAATAAGGGGAACCAGCCCACATTCGCCGAGGCAGATAGAAAACTGCCTAAAAACGATCCACAGACTGGCCGGCTCACGGGACCTCGACATAAGTCCGCCGGGTGGATTTGTGCTGGGGACCAGGCGCTCCTTCCTGCTCCGGAAAGCTGTGCGTTAGACCGCTCTGGAAACCGGGCAGGTTACTCGAGTGACAGCCAATGGCTAGACCATGTTCGAAGTCACTGAGCTTTCGTGAATGAGCCACACAGCTCCTATCGGTTCTCTATTAACTGCACAATACTTCCTGCTTGCTTTTATTCTGCCGGGTCCACCTCACGTGACATCGGCAAGTTAGTTCTGCTTACATAAGGGTGTCCGGATACTTTTGATCATGTAGTGTATGTAGAGAAGGGCCAAAACCGTCACCAGTTCAGTGGTCGCAGGTTGACTTTTTTCTTCGGGATGGAACTACCCGACGTGGCTGTGAAGTGTACCCCGCCCTGAGAACAGGGCGCAGTGGGAGATTTCGCGGGACGCCAGCTGGTGGTGCAGCCTGTGGGAATGCCGCAGCTGACAGCGCTGGTGACGCTGCCGTAGCTCTACGCTACGCCCTACGCTACGCTGCATCGCATCGCATCGCTCGCGGCGGGCGGAAATCGAAATCCAGCGACGCTGGCGGTGCGCGATGGACGGCGCGCTCGCCTCCCGCCCTGTCTGCAGCCGGTGCCGCGCTCGACCGTAAATTCCGCCCCCTGCACACGGCACTCACACACCTCCCAGTGAGAATCCCGCCACAGGCCACCCGGCAAACGTTCACACCACCCACTGAAACGGAAGAACGCGACTGCAAACGCTGCTCTTTACGACCTCTGCTGCTGGATATTTCGTAGAAGTGCTTCGATATGGACCTCTTCATAATAAGGAAACTTCATCAAGTTCCCAATTGTCCCGTTCTCTGTTCAACTGCATTAATGCGACGATTTGAAATTTAAAAAAAATATATAAAAAATAAAAAAGAAGCCTGAAGGATTCTGTTATAAGTAAGAGGGTTGCTCAGAAAGAAATGCACCGCAAACTTTTTTCTTCCACAATTATTTATTGAACATAATGAGAATTACCATTTGCCGCGCGGGATTAGCCGAGCGGTCTCAGGCGCTGCAGTCGTGGACTGTGCGGCTGGTCCCGGCGGAGGTTAGAGTCCTCCCTCGGGCATGGGTGTGTGTGTTTGTCCTTTGGATAATTAGGTTAAGTAGTGTGTAAGCTTAGGGACTGATGACCTTAGCAGTTAAGTCCCATAAGATTTCACACACTTTTGAACATTTATTGAGAATTACACACAGGAAAGAATGGTGTTTTATCTACATACCCTATTTTTCCACATACTCTCCATCCCGTTCTGTGGCCTTCCTCCAGCGGGAAAGAAGGACCTGTATGTCCTGTCGGTACTATTCCTTGTCCTAGTGGCGGAACGAGTGCTTCACTGTGTGAATTGCATCCACACCTCCTTTGCCAACTGACAGATGTAGCGCCAACTGCCGAGTCGTAATGCACTCGTCTTCGCGACTGACATCAGCTCGCTACAACACGTCAGGTGTGACAGCCGTGGATGGTCTCCCCGACCGCTGCAAATGGTGGAGCTCCGCCGTACCGCATTCTGATGATCTCACCCTCCGTGCCAAGCGACTAACGGTACTTCTGTCGACAGCAGATACTCCGTAGACTTGCACAACCATTTGTGAATATTCCCCACAGTTTCTTTCTCTGCAGTGAGAAATTCAATGACGACACGTTGCGTGTAACATACAGCACCTACAGACGCCATTTTGAAACTATCCGCCAGCTACGCTATCTGTCGGAAGTGACGGAAACTTGGCGCGCTCACTCAGAAGCTTCAAATAATACGTAACGTTTCGCTTTCGTAGCTTTGTTTTCGGCTGCGAAAAAAATGCGGTGCACTACTTTCAGGGCAGCCCTCGTAGTACGAACATTTACGAGGACTGTTCGGAAAGTAAGGAATGATCGGTCGCGAAATGGAAACCACAGTGAAAATCAAAACTGTTGTATTTGTAACATTTAGCTACACCTTCAAGCTACTTGTTTACATAGTACCGCTCCGCTTGGACATCTGCCTTAGCGTTGTACCAAACTCCCAATATTCTCATCATAGAAGGCAGCCTGCTGTGCTTTCCTACAATTTTCTCTGCTGGGCTGCAACTGGTTGTCTCAGCCACAATGTTGTTTTCACAGCTAGCGGTTCGTTTGAGCAGAAATAAAAATCAGAGGGGGCCAAGTTCGGGCTATATGGTGTGTGATCAAACACTTACCATCGAAAACACTGCAGGAGGTCGTCGTTGCCCCTGCAGTGTGCGGCCGAGAACTGACATTAAGAAGGAACTGCATGACAGTCACCTTATGTGGCACTGCATGAAATCAGATGAAACCTCACAGCAGGCACCCACACTTAGCGGGAGACACTATTTCCTAGGCATGTTTACGCGCTCGACTGTGCGCTCAGAACTGAGAACAGCGACGTCACTCTGTGTACGGGCATACTAGAGACACTGCCCAGCACATTTATGCAAAGCTTCATCGGATTTTCACTGTGGTCTCCATATCGCGACCGATCGTTCCTTAATTTCCGTACAGTCCTCCTACGCTTAGAAGATACTGTTGCAGATGTGATTCATATTTAACGTGTTGCGGCTATCCTGAGAGTCGGAACCTTTTTTTTTTTAATTTATTATTTATTTTTCATAGTCGAGCTTCATCATGACAACGATGTGCCGTTACACTTTTTTGTGTACTTCATTTTCTGAGCATCTGGTCACAGTCTTCAACCTTCTTAAATATGACTAAGAGGGGCGTTTGAAAAGTCCGTGCAAAAATAAAAACTACTTACGTGTTTGGGCTAAACCTTTTTTATTTTTCTACATAGTCTCCTCTTAGACTTACAAGGGGAGGCCGCCAATTGTGAAATTCAGATTCGATTCATACTGCGCATAATAAATGCTCATTGCCAGAGGTGTAATGTGGCAAAGCACCAACATGCACTTCTCAGTCGTTGTCGAGAAAATCGACACTTAAAATAAACCGTTGCGGTGAAATACTCTCTACGATTGATAATTCTGTACAGCGTCATGGCGCAGCATTAAGCGCTCGGGTTCGTAATCCGAAGGTCGCCGGATCGAATCTCCCACTATGCAATTTTTTTTTTGTATTTGTTTTTTGTAATTCAAATGTGTGTATACATACACACACACACACACACACACACACACACACACACACACACACACACACATATATATATATATATATATATATATATATATATATATATATATATATATAATTCCCGGCATTGAAAGTCGTTTGTCGTGGAAAAACTGGCGACTTCGAACATCATTATGTTTTCCGCAAACAAAGTTGTATTTCACAAATGTTATTAATTGTCTTCATAATGTTAACCACGTATAGTTAACGGAAGACGTAGAAACGCTATTCCGAAACGAATACGTATAGCGTAAGTCAAACGTTCGAATTAGAATAGAAACCCCACGAGCACAAATTTGCTGTGGCAGGTATGAAATATAAACTCCGTTACTCGCTCGTTACACTTGAAGGACAGATGTTGAATGGGCCGAAACGAGCCGCCGCATAACAGCGTAGTTGCCTGCTAACTTCGAAAGAAGGTAGATGCGGTCCCTAGCGCAAGTTATAACATCGTCGAAAATCAGTGCGGACGTGAGAGCTTTGGTACACCCTGTTAAACAAACGGAAAAATGGAGGCGGTACAATTGGAGAGCGATCCGCCTTCACCAACATGCATAAGCAATTCATTAATAGTTTATATATATATATGAAATACAAAAAACTAATAATTAAAAATAATATTGCATGGCGCGAGATTCGATCCGGCGACCTTCGGATTACGAACCCGAGCGCTTACCGCTGCGCCACGACGCTGTAGAAAATTATTAATCGTTGAGAGTATTTCACCGCAACGGTTTATTTTAACTGTCGATTTTCTCGACAACGGCTAAGAAGTGCATCTTGGTGCTTTGCCACATTACAACTCTGGCCATGAGCTTTTATTATGCGCAGTATGAATCGAATCTGAATTTCACAATTGGCGGCCTCCCCTTGTTAGACACTTCGTCCAACGGTGTTCTAATTTTTTGATTCCTTCCGAATAATAGGAATTGTCCAAGTCCGCAAAATAGCTATTAGTTGCTGCAATCACCTCCTTGTTTCAATAAAATCTTTGTTCCGCCATCCATCACTTCAAATACGGGAACAAATAGTAGTCCAAGGGAGCCAAGTCTGGAGAATATGGGGGATGTGAAGCGAGTTGGAATCCTATTTCCATTAATTTTGCGACCACAACTGCTGAGGTGTGTGCTGGTGCATTGTCGTGATGGAAAAGGAATTTTTTTGCGGTCCAATCGCCGGCGTTTTTCTTGCAGCTCGATTTTCAAACGGTCCAATAACGATGAATAATATGCACCTGTAATAGTTTTACCCTTTTCCAGATAGTCGATAAGGATTATCCCTTGCGAATCCCAAAAGACATTTGCCATAACCTTTCCGGCCGAAGGAATGGTCTTCGCCATTTTTGGTGCAGATTCTCCCTTGTTAACCCATTGTTTAGATTGTTCTTTGGTCTCAGGAGTATAGTAACGTATCCATGTTTCATCCACAATGACGAAACGACGCTTAAAGTCCTGCGGTTTCTGCAAACCATCCTTGCAACACTTCACACGATTCCGTTTTTGTCAAGCGTGAGCAATCGCGGAACCCATCTTGCGGATAGCTTTCTCATGTCCAAATGTTTATGAAAGATATTATGTACCTATTCATGCGAGATGCCCACAGCACTAGCAATGTCACGCACCTTAACTCTTCTCTCATCCATCACCATATCATGGATTTTATCAATGATTTCTGGAGTCGTAACCTCCACAGGGCGACCAGAACGTTCAGCATCACTTATGCCCATATGGCCATTCAGAAAATTTTGAAACCACTTATAAACTGTTCTAGTCGAAGATGCACTGTAATGTTTATCAAGATTCTTTTTAGTTTCCTGAGGCGTTTTGCCTTTCATAGAGTAATGTTGAATCACCACACGAAATTCTTTTTCGTCCATTTGTTGACAGTCACTCGACTTCCGTGATTCAGACGAATGCCAAACAGAAAGAAATAGGCAAGTATGGCTGAAACTTGGTGTGCGTTCTTTCCAAAGATGCTACTAACTAAACATGACCTCGATAAGTGCCGGTGGTGCCATCTCTTGGAGTTTGCACGGACTTTTCAAACGCCCCTCAACCTTCTTAAGTATGACTACCTACGATCTCTTTGTCAATATGTACTGCTTTATTTTCATTGTGTTAATTAGACATTCTTTAAGCTTTTAACCGATTTTTAGGTCTTGCTTCCAGCTGTGTGTGTATTACATATTTTCATTAGCCGTCCAAGTTTGTGTGGGACTGAGCAGAACGAAGTCGGATGAGATATTTTCCAGGGAAACATTTTCCGTCTTCATTTACTCAGTCTAAACCAACCGAAACTTCTTTTCTACCACCGGAAATAGTTTTGATGACATAGAGTTTCCTTGTCTGAATGCTCTTTCCTTTCTATATTTCTCTCTACATTGATCAATTATAATGGAAGCTGCAGCACTGATTTATTACGCTTCAATACACTAACCCTCATTAGTCTTTTTTCTCAAGGTCTATCAGAAGATATTTTGTAGAAAATGTTTCAGAAGATTTTTCAAAATCTGTCAATGCGAGTCAGATATTTCCTATTAACTTCCCCGTTCTACGATTTCCTTCACGGCTTGCGCGTCATCTTTCGTGCACTACTAACTTCTACAGCCACCTTGTCCAGTTGTTTGGCTGAAAATTCAGTTACTTCTACGCAGATGGTGATAATTTTATTGAAATGCGGAGAGCAGCCAGCTCTATAGTTTTTTGTGTTATCTTCTTAAGTAAAACAGCTACAATTTCGTTCAAATTCTAGCGAATAGTTTTCCGTCTCAGACATTCTGTAATGCATTTAGCAAGTTCGTTTTGTATTAGTTTGCCTCCTCCTTTAATCACCTTCGAGTGCCTCTCTTTTCTTCGTCCTCCGACTTTATAAACGGAACACGACATCATTCAGAACATCATTATTTTCATTAGCAACTATCTGTGTGAAAATTACTATGTTTTACCGTACGTAGCTTCATCCCAATATTCCCAACATACAAACTTTTAATCATGATCTATGAAAGCTTGCACAGTTTTGTGTGTCATATTGGTGTACTATTTATTAATGACTTTCCCAGCTGCTATCTCAAATGATAAAGTATCATGTCTCCCCACGACAATTTCCGCTTTAATTGTTACACTCTAATTGTTGTCAATTGTCCCCCCATTAGTTTTGCGTCATGCCATCTGATAAACTCTATAAATACATTTTCTAATAGCTTTGTTCAATGCAGTATACTCTGTTATATTCCTATTCTCATTCACTTCAAACTCCTATTTCCTCTTTTTCAGTTGGCTTGTTACATTTGAAATTTCCTTTTCTTGAGCCTTTGTACCTGCGACATCTTCTACTGCTTTCAAATTGTCTTGCTGCACTCTATAATACCTCCTATATCTTTTATAAATTATCATAATATACATTTTACCTGATAACTGATGAGTCTGCTCCTTCGCAGCTTTCAATCTACTTTTACTCTGCATACTACGAACCTCCCCCCCCCCCCCCCCCCCCCCCTCCCCATGAACCATGGACCTTGCCGTTGGTGGGGAGGCTTGCGTGCCTCAGCGATACAGATTGCCGTACCGTAGGTGCAACCACAACGGAGGGTATCTGTTGAGAGACCAGACAAACGTGTGGTTCCTGAAGAGGGGCAGCAGCCTTTTCAGTAGTTGCAGGGACAACAGTCTGGATGATTGAATGATCTGGCCTTGTAACAATAACCAAAACGGCCTTGCTGTGCTCGTACTGTGAACGGTTGAAAGCAAGGGGAAACTACAGCCGCAGTTTTTCCCGAGGGCATGCAGCTCTACTGTATGGTTAAATGATGATGGCGTCCTCTTGGGTAAAATATTCCGGAGGTAAAATAGTCCCCCATTCGGATCTCCGGGCGGGGACTACTCAAGAGGACGTCGTTATCAGGAGAAAGAAAACTGGTGTTCTACGGTCGCAGCGTGGAATGTCAGACCCCTTAATCGGGCAGGTAGGTTATAAAATTTAAAAAGGGAAATGGATAGGTTTAAGTTAGATATAGTGGGAATTAGTGATGTTCGGTGGCAGGAGGAACAAGACTTTTGGTCAGGCCAGTACAGGGTTATAAATACAAAGTCAAATAGGGGTAATGCAGGAGTAGGTTTAATAATGAATAAAAAAACAAGAATGCGGGTAAGCTACTATAAACAGCATAGTGAACGCATTATTGTGGCCAAGATAGACACGAAGCCCACGCCTACTACAGTGGTACAAGTTTATATGCCAACTAGCTTAGCAGATGACGGAGAAATTGAAGAAATGTATGATGAAATAAAAGAAATTATTCAGAAAGTGAAGGGAGACGAAAATTTAATAGTCATGGGTGACTGGAATTCGGTAGTAGGAAAAGGGAGAGAAGGAACGTAGCAGGTGAATATGGATTGGGGGTAAGAAATGAAAGATGAAGCCGCCTGGTAGAATTTTGTACAGAGCACAACTTAATCATAGCTAACACTTGGTTCAAGAATCATAAAAGAAGGTTGTATACATGGAAGAAGCCGGGAGATACTGACAGGTTTCAGATAGATTATACAGGGTGTTATAAAAAGGTACGGCCAAACTTTCAGGAAACATTCCTCACACACAAATAAAGAAAAGATGTTATGTGGACATGTGTCCGGAAACGCTTAATTTCCATGTTAGAGCCCATTTTAGTTTCGTCCACCTACGCTCAATGGAGCACGTTATCATGATTTCATACGGGATACTCTACCTGTGCTGCCAGAACGTGCCTTTACAAGTACGGCACAACATGTGGTTCATGCGCGATGGGGCTCCTGCACATTTGAGTCGAAGTGTTCGTACGCTTCTCAACAACACATTCGGTGACCGATGGATTGGTAGAGGCGGACCAATTCCATGGCCTCCACGCTCTCCTGACCTCACCCCTCTTGACTTTCATTTGAAAGCTCTTGTCTACGCAACCCCAGTATCAAATGTAGAGACTCTTCGTGCTCGTACTGTGAACGGCTGTGATACAATACGCCATTCTCCAGGGCTGCAACAGCGCATCAGGGATTCCATGCGACGGAGGGTGGATGCATGTATCCTCGCTAACGGAGGACATTTTCAACATTTCCTGTAACAAAGTGTTTGAAGTCACGCTGGTACGTTCTGTTGCTGTGTGTTTCCATTCCATGATTAATGTGATTTGAAGTGAAGTAATAAAATGAGCTCTAACATGGAAAGTAAGCGTTTCCGGACACATGTCCACATAACATATTTTCTTTCTTTGTGTGTGAGGAATGTTTCCTGAAAGTTTGGCCGTACCTTTTTGTAACACCCTGTATAATGGTAAGACAGAGATTTAGGAACCAGGTTTTAAATTGTAAGACATTTCCAGGGTCAGATGTGGACTCTGACCACAATCTATTGGTTATGAACTGTAGATTAAAACTGAAGAAACTGCAAAAAGGTGGGACTTTAAGGAGATGGGACCTGGATAAACTGAAAGAACCAGAGGTTGTACAGAGTTTCAGGGAGAGCATAAGGGAACAATTGACAGGAATGGGGAAAAGAAACACAGTAGAAGAAGAATGGGTAGCTTTGAGAAATGAAATAGTGAAGGCAGCAGAGGATCAAGTAGGTAAAAGGACGAGGGCTAGTAGAAATCCTTGGGTAACAACAGAAGAGATACTGAATTTAATTGATGAAAGGAGAAAATACAAAAATGCAGTAAGTGAAGCAGGCAAAAAGGAATACAAACGTCTCAAAAATGCGATCGACAGGAAGTGCAAAATGGCTAAGTAGGGATGGCTAGAGGACAAATGTAAGGATGTAGAGGCTTATCTTACTAGGGGTAAGATGGATGCTGCCTACAGGAAAATTAAAGAGACCTTTGGAGAAAAGAGAACCACAAGAACTCAGATGGAAACCCAGTTCTAAGCAAAGAAGGGAAAGCAGAAAGGTGGAAGGAGTATATAGAGGGTCTATACAAGGGCGATGTATTTGAGGACAATATTATGGAAATGGAAGAGGATGTAGATGAAGATGAAATGGGAGATACGATACTGCGTGAGAGTTTGACAGAGCACTGAAAGACCTGAGTCGAAACAAGGCCCCAGGAGTAGACAACATTGCATTAGAACTACTGACAGCCTTGGGAGAGCCAGTCCTGACAAAACTCTACCATCTGGTGAGCAAAATGTATGATACAGGCGAAATACCCCCAGACTTAAAGAAGAATATAATAATTCCAATCCCAAATAAAGCAGGTGTTGACGTATGTGAAAATTACCGAACTATCAGTTTAATAAGACACGGCTGCAAAATACTAACGCGAATTCTTTACAGACGAATGGAAAAACTAGTAGAAGCCGACCTCGGGGAAGATCAGTTTGGATTCCGTAGAAATATTGGAACACGTGAGGCAATACTGACCCTACGACTTATCTTGGAAGCTATATTAAGGAAAGGCAAACCTACGTTTCTAGCATTTGTAGACTTAGAGAAAGCTTTTGACAATGTTGACTGAGATACTGTCTTTCAAATTCTGAAGATGGCAGGGGTAAAATACAGGGAACGAAAGGCTATTTACAATTTGTACTGAAACCAGATGGCAGTTATAAGAGTTGAGGGGCATGAAAGGGAAGCAGTGGTTGGGAAGGGAGTGAGGCAGGGTTGTAGCCTCTCCCCGATGTTATTCAATCTGTACATTAAGCAAGCAGTGAAGGAAACAAAAGAAAAATTCGGTGTAGGTATTAAAATCCATGGAGAAGAAATAAAAACCTTGAGGTTCGCCGATGACATTGTAAGTCTGTCAGAGACAGAAAGGACTTGGAAGAGCAGTTGAACGGAATGGATAGCGTCTGGAAAGGAGGATATAAGATGAGCATCAACAAAAGCAAAACGAGGATAATGGAATGTAGTCGAATTAAGTCGGGGGATGCTGAGGGTATTAGATTCGGAAATGAGACACTTAAAGTAGTAAAGGAGTTTTGCTATTTGGGGAGCAAAATAACTGATGATGGTCGAAGTAGAGAGGATATAAAATGTAGACTGGCAATGTCAAGGAAAGCGTTTCTGAAGAAGAGAAATTTGTTAACATCGAGTATAGATTTAAGTGTCAGGAAGTCATTTCTGAAAGTATTTGCATGGAGTGTAGCCATGTATGGAAGTGAAACATGGACGATAAATAGTTTGGACAAGAAGAGAATAGAAGCTTCCGAAATGTGGTGCTACAGAAGAATGCTGAAGATTAGATGGGTAGATCACATAACTAATGAGGAGGTATTGAATAGGACTGGGGAGAAGTTTGTGGCACAACTTGACTAGAAGAAGGGATCGATTGGTAGGTCATGTTCTGAGGCATCGAGGGATCACCAATTTAGCATTGGAGGGCAGCGTGGAGGGTAAAAATCGTAGGGGGAGATCAAGAGATGAATACACCAAGCAGATTCAGATGGATGTAGAATGCAGTAGGTATTGGGAGATGAAGAAGCTTGCACAGGATAGAGTAGCATGGAGAGCTGCATCAAACTAGTCTCAGGACTGAAGACCACAACAATAAGTACGAATCTATGATTACTGGAAATTGTAAAGTGGTTTAAGACCATTAAATCCGGTGCAATCACTTTATTGTTCGATAAGATATTACCAATATCCATTTTAGTTCTGTATGTCCTTCCAAAGCTACATTTTCTATTTTATTATTCTAGAAGAAAATGCTGCTGAAAGGAGCGTTCGTTAACATTTTAGAAGGAATGTACAGTCATTTGATGAATCAACAGTAAACCAGTATCTGCAACGTCAACTGTTCATCTTTTTCAGGTATCTGGAGGTATACATATAGCTACACTGTGATTGATCTGCATTATCAATACAGAAATGGCTACAAAACACTGTGTAAAATAATAAGGAAAGTTTGTAAACGTGAGTGAGAAGTCTTGCAAAAAGGGTACATACCGAAATTCGCAGACTATATGTAGGTGGCTGAAAAATACTAGAGGATGTGAAAATCATGGTATGCGATTTGAACAACGAAATACCACCAACCCAAGGAGGAAGTTTGCTTAACAGTAGAAGAAATTTTTTGCTGATTGTTTTACAGACAATGTCTCAAATTACCACGACACGACAAGTGTATCGAAATCTGGTCGGTAACAGTCGAAGTCAACTCTGAAACAATTTATTCACGAAGGTGTAAGACTATTCAATTTATATCACTACTGTAATGTGTGCCAATATGTATTTTGTGGCTGCAGTACAGTAAACCATTGATTACACTGAATCGGGTGAGGTAACAGAATTTATTTCAAACTGTTAACTGAACCGCTGTTAACTGAAGATTTATTCATTCAGATGAAATGGCTCTTGCCAGGCAGCTAAGCGCGGCCGCATCCCCTGTTCGCGACCTCCATTGTTCCACGCGCACTGCTGAAACGCTCGGGAAAAGGCGCTGTGAGCTCATGATAATAAATCGCTCATGTGCGTCGAGCCTAAGGTAATTTCATTGCATCGTCGAATGGGGGATGTAACGATAATTTCAGGCAGACTGATAACTTAAATAGTAGGCTACTACTAGAGTTGCGCTGTACCAAAACTACGGTTCGATAGTTTTGGTACATTACATAAATGAGGCAGTAAATAGTAGGATTTCTGGTAGTACTGGTAGCGTTGGTAGGAAAATAAACATAATTAATTGTGTAAGTCCGAAACTGGGAACCAGTGACCTCTCTTTCTTTTTTGTTCTTTTGTTTGCTTTGCACATATTTATAACCGCACATCTTTCACTGTTAGTGCATTGTGTATTTTACACCCTTACAGGCCATAAGTTGCACCGTATAAGTAATAGAAATAAGTTGATCGTTACTTTTATGTAACCAAAGTAATTACTTCTCACGCAAGTACAGTTTTCATGCACAAACATAATAAATATATATAACTATTTTTGTTATTTTGTACTCAACAAGACGTTCTTCATCTGGATCAAAGGCAAGAGGTTGCTGTTATTATAGACAAATGCGAAAGTTACTTATGAATAACAGAAATATATTTTATACAAGCGATGTTTGATTTATTGTTGTTTGGCGCTGTCTTTCAATTTTTTCCTTTTTGTCGAGGACATTGCGTTTTCTAGTGGTGTATGGTAAATCTATATTGTTTTCCATAATTATACTACAACCTCCGTCTTGTTTCACATTACAATTTTCGAATAAAACCTGAATTCGACATTGACAGTTTCGGTTTTGCTATAAATACTGTTTGTCTTTAAGTAACAGACAGTACGATAACTACGGGGGACAAAAGCGCTCCTTGGGTTAGGCGGCCCTTTATTCACTGAAGAGCCAAAGAAACTCGTACACCTGTCTTAAATATCGTGTAGGGCCCCCGAGAGCACGCAGAAGTACCGCAACACGATGTGGCTCGACTAATGTCTTACCATGAATCCTGCAGGGATGTCCATAAATCCATAAGAGTACGAAGGGTGGAAATATCGTCTGAACAGCACGTTGCAAGGCATCCCAGATATATTCAATAATGTTTGTCTGGGGACTTTGGTGGCCAGCGGAAGTGTTTAAACACAAAAGAGTGTTCCTGAAGCCACTCTGTAGCAATTTTGGACGTATGGGGTGTGGCATTGTCCTTCTGGAATTGCCCAAGTCGTCGGAATGCACAATGGACATGAATGGGTGCAGCTGATCAGACAGGATGCTTACGTACGTGTCACCTGTCAGAGTCGTATCTAGACGTATCAGGGGTCCCATATCACTCCAATTGTACACGCCCCACATCATTACAAAGCCCCCACCAGCTTGAACAGTCCCCTGCTGACATGCAGGATCCATGCATTCATGAGGTTGTCTCCATACCCTTACACGTCCATCCGCAGCGATGTCGGAGATTCGATTATTTACCGGATACCTGATATTCACGGTACACTCGCAAAATGGCCGTACGGGAAATCCCCACTTCCTCGCTACCTCGGAGATGCTGTGTCCCATCGCTCGTGCGCCGACTTAAGCACCATGTTCAAACTCACTTAAATCTTGATAACATACCATTGCAGTGATAACATGCCATTGTAGCAGCAGTAACCGATCTAACAACTGCGACAGACACTTGTCTTACATAGGCATTGCCGACCGCAGTGCCGTATTCTGCATGTTAACTTATCTCTGTATTTGAATACGCATGCCCTCTTTGGCGCTTCATTGTAGTGAGACTACCGTAGTCGTTGTTTACTTACGGTAATCTACGGTAGCCTACGGTACTTTTACAACTATAGCTTCCCCATAGTCAGAAAACGTGCCTATATTTGTGGCGTTACGTTCCGCCCACAGCGGCGTCATTTCAGAGCAGCAGCATCCGCCAGCAGTTTGTTTCAGAATCTAATGGGCGCCGTCCTAGCTACCGACCGCTGACTTCTGAGAAGTTGTTGCTAGGACACGGCGTGCGTGGCCTTATTCCAGGCAGGCCAGCTGGTCAGCTGCTCGTTAAAGCCCTTCATTAGCTGGCGTCTCCGCACATATTTCCACGGCCCGCTTGCCTCATTGATTTACCGCCATGTGTGCGGTTTCTCGTCGAGAATGCCGGTTCTGCTGCATAATTCATAGCGCACACTTCACGTGACGAAGTCTGGTAATAAGTCAATTCACCGGCCGCACACTGAGCTTGCCAGGACGATTGGCGTGTCCTTGAAATTTTGTTTGTCATGCCACGTCATTATTTGGAACTTTCTGGCCGTATTATGTGCTACGAAGGTTGCAAATAATTAGTCGCATTGAATCTTGCTTTAATTCCCAGTAGAAAAAGTACTTTATGCTTACTCATTTCCATTCTAACCAGTAATTACCAGCATACTGCCATTTCCGTCGTATATTTTCCAGTTCTATAAATATGAAACTGTACCTATAATTGATCTGCTACCTGTGAAATGTCGAATTGGTCCCATCCTGGCTGACGACTTTGTTTCCATTTCGTGTAGATGAAGACAACAGCGAGTATTTGCATTAAGGTGACAAAAGCCTTGGGATGCCTCCTAATATCGTGTCGAACCACCTTTTGTCCAGTGTAGTGGAGCAACAATACGTGGCATAGACACAAAACATCGTTGGAAATTCCCTGCAGAAGTACTGAGCCACCTTGTCTCTGTAGCCATCCATAATTGTGAAAGTGTTGCCGATGCAGGATTTTGTGCACGAAATGGCCTCTCGATTATTTCCGGTAAATGTTCGATGGGACTCTCGCCGGGCATCTGGGTGGACAAATCATTTCCTCGAACTGTCCAGAACGTTATTCGAACCTATCTCGAACAATTGTGGCCCAGTGACATGGCGAATTGTCATCCATAAAAATTCCATCGTTGTTTGGAAACATGAAGTCCACGAACTCAATGAGTGGTGTCCACGTGGCGAAACATAACCATTTCCAGTCAGTGGTCGGTTCATTTGGATCAGAGGACCCAATCCATTCCACGTAAACACAACCCTTCACCATTACAGAGCCACCACTAGCTTGCGCAGTGCCTACTTGTCAATCTGGGTCCATGGCTTCGTGGGGACTGCACCACTCTCGAAACATGCCAAGCCAAGGCTTTCCAGGTGTGTAGGGAACAACTGATATAGTCAGGAGATCAGGAGAGGCGCTGCAGGCGATGTCGCCCTGTTAGCAAAGGCACTTCCGTCGGTCGTCTGCTGCCATAGCTTGTTAACGCCAAATTTCACCACACTGTCCTAACAGATATGTTCGTCGTACGCTCCACATTGATTTCTGCGTTTATTTCACACAGTGTTGCTTGTGTGTTAGCACCGACAACACTACCCAACCGCCGCTGCTCTCGGTCGTTAAGTGAAGGCCGCTGGCCACTGTGTTTTTTGTGGGGAGAGGTAATGCCTGAAGTATGGTATTCACGGCACACCCTTGACACTGCAGATCTCGGAGTATTGAATTCCCTAACGATTTCCGAAATGTAGTGTCCTATGCATCTAGCTCCAACTACCATTCCTCGTTCAGTCTGTTAATTCCCGTTGTGCGGCCATAATCATGTCAGAAACATTTTCATATGAATCACCTGAGTACAAAAAGTGCATCATCTATCTGACAGTAAATGAGGAATTTTATTCACGACACACTAAGAAACCGATAACGCTATTCACTCCCTCTGCATTTGCTGTAGAAAATATTATGAAAAATCATAAACTGGATAAATGTTAATGACCAAAAAATTTGCATCCGATTTGTCGATTATAAAACTGACAGATTCTTGGTATCCTGGCTAAGCTAGTAGGATGGCTTCAAGTGTACTTTACTGTTCACTGGTATTTTGAGTAAACTCGCAATGTACTCGTATTGAATCGATTGTAACCAGAAAAATTCCTCCTGTTGTTTTGAAGACATAGCTGTTTAAAGAAAAATGATAAAGCATTGTGACAGAAAACAAGGCCTAATTGTTGCAGTGAATATTGCTATGTAGAGGTAGAAATGCTTTTTTATTTTATTTTACTTTTATTTTTTTTAAAAAAAGAGCATCCTTTGCTATCACACTTCCAGTAAGTCTTGAGAAATTTATTCTTTATTTCTACATTTAGGTAATTATTTCTTAATAATTTTTGAACGCATGTCTAACTACATTTCCTATTCACAATATCTGCTTTTCTAGTTGCTCTCGAGCATCGATGTTCGGAAGTTAGTAAATAACAAAGTTGTGGGAAGTGAACAAATGTTATGACACCCGCTATCAGTTTCCTCCTAACCAGATGACATGCTTACGTCATAAATCAATTGTCGTTTCAAATTTAGTGTCTCTAAGGAGACATCCACTAATAACGTGAGTTTTACTTTTTTTAAATTTGGCCCCCCTCCTTCCTTTGTGAGATTTGCTGAGATGTTGTGGGAATACACACCTACTCACGTGAGGTTTACCCTATAGTCGTGTAAAAATAGTAAACATGAATTTTTAAAATTTGTTTTAAATATTCATTAAAAAACCACATTTTATTTAGAAAGCGTAACACACAGTGTTTTAACACTGTTTTAAACATGCCAACTGTGAGTAGTATTCGGACGGACGGACAGACAGACAAACAAAAAGGCTCCACGAAAATGGCATTTACCTTTTCGACAAATCTCTAAAAAAGTGACTTGTTATTGACGTATTATATACTTTAAATGTCACTGAACGTTTTGCAGATGAAATTTTACAAAATGCGTTACACTGTGCTGTCTGCGATAATGATATTTATTTTGCTACCGGTTTTGGTCTTAAACTATCTTCAGCGAAAGCTGTACGACATACAAAAGTGGACAATGTGACAAAGCAAAAGGAAATAAGAGCAAACCAGAAAAAACCGTTGAATCAGTGGAAATACAACATTATCGTAGATTTATCACATGTCATACATGCTTTGACATACGTTTCTACAGAAAACCATAATTGAAAATATAATTGAAAAATCGTAGTAAGATTACAATACGATGGCCTAGTGACAAAAGACTTGTGATACATAGCAATACAAGTCAAAGAGCTTCTGAGTCAAAGCTGACAGTTTGTGATGTATAGCAATATAAGTCCAGGAATTTCAAAGTCAAAGATAACAGTCTTGACCAAATCCAAAGAAGTTGGCATTGAATACTTCTGTGGTAATCAGATTACAAATTTGAAATATATACAATTGTACACTGATTAATAAAATATAAAACCATAAATAAAATACACATAAAGTAAAAGAGTAACAGTATAGATGAATGTAACGATATATAATATTTTATAATTCAGTCAAAAATGTAAGCATGTAAAACACAAGTCAATGAAATTACAATCAGTCAGGTCATATCTGACGATAATACACATTAAAGTAAATTAGTATCAAAGCAATACAATTTTTAGGAGTGAAGAAAAACAAAACGAATGTACACTATCTAGGTGTAAAACATCTCAATATTTTTTTCTGTGAGGAAACATGGTTTGCATCTAAACTCTTACTCATTTGTTATAAGAATATGTCATCCAATGTCCATACAATCACGAAATGTAATTGAATTTCCATTTATCATACAGATAAAAATCTTTTGGATTTGGTCAAGACCGTTATATTTGTATTTGAAGTTCTTTGACTTATATTGCAGGACATCACAAACTGTCAGCTTTGACTTTGAAGTTCTTTGCCTTTTACTGCTATGCATCACATGTTGTCCTTTTGTCAGTGGGCCATCGTATTGTGATCTTGCTACGATTTTTCATTTATACTGGCAATTATGGTTTTCTGTACAAATGTATGTGAAAGCATGTATGACATGTGATAAATCTGCAATAATTTTTGTGAGTATTTCCATGATTCAACGGTTTTCTGTGTTTTGATCTTATTTCGCTTTGTTTTGTCACATTGTCCACTTTTGTATATTGTACAGCTAGCGTTAAAGATGGTTTAAAACCGAAACTATTGGAAGAATAAATATCATTATCACAGATAGCACAATGTAACACATTTTGTAAAATTCGTGAATGGTGTTGACCAGTGCCTAAACAAGATGTTTGCAGATGAAAGACATTATTGTTTGTGCGTTCCTTCGAACTGTACGATTACCTAGTTTTCCAGTCTGTTGATGTATATGATCACTAACAGAGTTCTTATCGATGAACTTCAGCTTTGTTTCCTTCCACAAATGATTAACTTCTGATTCGCATGTGTGATTATACTTGTCGGTACGCCGCTTAACAAACATAGTGTAAAAGTTTTGATACAAATTCATGCCGAAAGTCGACTTTATATACGTTGTAGAGTATCACTCTTGAAACGCAGTGACGGGCGTGGCAGGGAACTCCCCGAATGAAGTCTGACACTTGTGCAGCATTGTTTTCAAAACGGGGAAACCTGTGGATGCACATGTGTAAGGTACTTCAGTTCAGAGAGGCCGTAAAGATTGATGAGTACTTTAATACTGTCTATGCTCGTGATTAATTTTATAAAACAAAATGTTATCCGTTACAATATTCTTTGACTTAAAAAGTTGACGTGAAATTTTCGTTGTCCTACCCTTTCCCTTTTAAATGAGACTTGCTCTTGGCGGACCGCTCTCCCGCGTCCCCCCTCACCGCCCCCCACCCCCTCCTAAGGAGTTGTTTTGTCTGGCAAGCATGTGCAGTATAATATCGTTCGACTTTGCGAAGGTAGGTTGGAGGCCTCAAAACTGAAGTTCTATCCGTGGTGGGTCGAAAGATTTTTCCTAGTTGTGATTCTCATCGTAATGGATGAAGCAACATCTACCGGTTTCAATTGTGTACATGCCTAGCTACTGAAGGTCCAGTTATACTTATTACATAAAGCAAAGAGAAGAGATATTTACTTTCAATAGAAGATACGAGTGCGCATATCAAATATCAGGGCTCCTATTGGTTTTATGCACTAAATTCAAAAATGCACCTTGTGCAGATGCTTGAGAAGACACTCAAAAAGGGTACGAAATAAATTTAATGAGCCGAATAGTGATTGGTTGCTGCGAATCCATCCTCAATTTTTCCTAAAACTCAACATTGTTTTCACCTAAGGCAAGGCTCTGTGTTTGTGGGCAAGTCGCCGATGTTCGGATTCCTTGTTGCACCGTACGTCTCCGCAAATTCGATTAGTGTGTGTGTAGCTCACATTTCAGAGGAAAGCGACACATTTTCATCTACATCTACGTCCACATAGATACTCTGCAAATCACACTTAAGTGTCTGGCAGTGTGTTTTAATCGAAACACGTGCACAATAATTCTCTGTTATTCCACTCTCGAACAGCGCGCGGAAAAAACGAACACCTATATTTCCCGTGCGAGCTCTGAATTCCCTTATTTTATTATCATGTTCGGTTCTCCCTATGCAGATCGGCGTCAACAAAATATTTTCCCATTCGGAGGAGAAAGATGATAATTGATATTTCGTGAAAAGATCCCGCCGAAACGACAAACGCCTTTGTTTTAATGATGCCCATTCCAAATCCTGTATCATGTCCGTGACACTCTCTCCCCCAGTTCTCAATAATACAAAACTTTGCTATCCTTCTTTGCACTTTCTCGATGTATTCCGTTAATCCTATCTGGTAGGGATCTCACACTGCGCAGCAGTACTCCAAAAGAGGAACAACAAACATAGTGTAGGCAGTCTCTTTAGTAGACTTGTATCTTCTAAGTGTTCTGCCAATAGATCGTAGTCTTTAGTTCGCCTCCCCCACAGCATTTTCTATGTGTTCTGTCCAACTTAAGTTGTTCGTAATTGTAAATCCTAAGTATTTAGTTGCATTCATGGCTTTTGTATTTGATTGGTTTATCGTGTAACCGAAGTTTGAAGGATTTCTTTTGGCACTCATGTGGATGAACTTACACTTTTCATTATGTAGGGTTAATTGCCAATTTTTGCACTATACTGGGGTCGGCTGGTGTGGCCGAGCGTTTCTAGGCGCTTCAGTCTAGAACCGCGCGGCGGCTCCGGTCGCAGGTTCGAATCCTGCCTCGGGCATGGATGTGTGTGATGTCCTTAGGTTAGTTAGGTTTAAGTAGTTCTAAGTTCTAGGGGACTGATGGCATAAGCTGTTAAGTCCCATAGTGCTCAGAGCCATTTCGACAATTTGACATCTTTTCTGAATCGTTTTGCAGCTTGTTTTGATCTTCTTATGACTTTACTAGAATTTCATTGCAAAATCTTGGCGGGTTTCTCAGGGAGGTCTGAGAGTGGTGGAAGGAGGAGCATCGCCTGTGCCCTCTCTCCTTCCCCCATCCCCCTCCCCCCCCTCCCTCACCCTCCCCCCCTCCGACTCTCTCTTTCATAGGGAAAGGAGCGGTGTGCACGCACCCAGGCTTGTGCTTTGTAACGAGCAGCAGCGAAAGTAGGAGGTGATTCAAGCCTGGTGGTCTAATGACAAAGTGCCTGGAAACCGAGAGGTCGCGGTATCGAATCCCGAAGGGGCCGCGAAATATTTTAGTCAGCTTTTAACCTAGCCTCTTAAGGATGAGCAGATTCGCCAGGAACGACACATGCTTCGCTTTCTATGTTAAGCAGTAGGTCCTCTTTTCCTGGTACGATTACTGGAGTCGAAGTGACGTCCAACTGAAAGACTTCCATCAAGCCGTTGAACCATGTGGAATTATTATTGTGAGTAACAAATATTCCATGGGTAATGTTGTGAAGGACCAGTGTCACGTTTCCCGTGTCTTTTGAACGACAAATCATTCCAAAATCTTTTAATTTGTGAGTGATCTTTAATGCGGCGTTTGCAATTAAACAGCACATTTTCGTAATACGTACGTTTAGATGCGAAAACAACCAAATGCGATACTGTAGCTTCACAAACATGTAATCCAACATGGTACAGCCCGATTTGCTTCACCAGCGCAGTCATCAAGGGTACACGAGTGGGCCTTCGCCTCTGAAAGCCAATAGCGATGACGTTTCATTCAATGGTTCTGACGCTGACACTTGTTGATGGCCCAGCATTGAAATCTGCAGCAGTTTGTGGAAGGGTTGCACTTATGTCACGTTGAATGATTTTCTTCAGTCGTCGTTGGTCCCGTTCTTGCAGGAACTGTTTCCCTCCGCAGCGACGTCGGATATTTATTTTACCGGATTCCTGATATTCACGGTACACTCGTGAAATGGTCGTACGGGCCAATCTCCACTTCATCGCTACCTCGGAGATACTGTATCCCATCGCTGGTGTGCCGATTATAACACCATGTTCAAACTCACTTACTTTATTGATAACCTGCCATTGTAGTAGCAGTAACCGATCTAACAACTGCGCCAGACACTTGTTGTCTTATATAGGCGTTCCCGATCGCAGTGCCGTATACTGCCTGTTTACATATCCCTGTATTTGAATACGCATGCCTATATCAGTTTCTTTGGCACTTCTGCGTATGTTACTGACGTAATATTTCTAATATTCCAAAGTTGCTGAGAGTAACTTATCATTTCTTCGCCTTCTCGGTGCTCAACCGTTTATCGAGGTTGTTATGACAGACGTGAGTTTCTTCCTTCGGTGACAACAGTGCTACCCTGGCGAGGCTTAACTTTAGCGAATGTAGATATGTGGTATTTGAACAAAATGCACAGTTCATTTGTGCGCGTTTAACAAAGCACTTCTGTTGTAGCTACACAATGGAAGTCCTTTTGGCACGAGGCTATCGGAGAATCGGGTGTTCGTCACGCTAGTTCATATGCAGAACATCTGCGACCCTACAAAAACAGCTTTTTTGCCTGTGTGGCAACGAAGAAGCGATTTCTCACATCTTGCTTTAATTTTTGTGTATCTATTTGATATTTAGTAACAGAATATTAATGGCAGCTATAAAATGTTACGTAAATAGTAATTTATTTTTCAGTATATTTTTGGAGAAGACGAATGTAATCTTGATACAAACGCTGTCACGGTTACTCTCAGATTTCAGGTATCGAAAACACCATCAGCGAGAATTAGAGGATGCGTTAGATTTAGTTCGTGAATAATTGCTTTAAATGTTTTACTGAACGATTTGACCAGCTAGGACAGCACATGTGAGACATTATGCCTAATATTTGCGTATCTTGCAATATTTTGTTAGTCGTTCACTTGTTATCTTTCTTTGTTCCTGCGATAGTATCAGTATATCTCTTTTCCTGGCTGCCTTCATCCTCTTTCCAGAGAATTTTGAATTTAATGATTCGACTGCTGAGCTCTTTTTCCGTTTTATCTAATGTGATGGTAGTATTTATTGTGCCTTCTTGATCTGCTTATCAGACCCGCATTTTAAAAAGGTCCATCATGTATTGATTATAGGCTGAAATTTATTGATTACAGACTGAATTTTTGTAATATCACTGACGCAACGTATAACATATTTCTGAGAAGTGATAGACCATGTAACACAAATGTTTCAAATGGCTCTGAGCACTATGGGACTTAACTTCTCGGGTCATCAGTCCTCTAGAACTTAGAACTACTTAAACCTAACTAACCGAAGCACATCACACACATCCATGCCCGAGGCAGGATTCGAACCTGCGACGTAGCGGTCGCGCGGTTCCAGACTGTAGCGTCTAGAACCGCTCGGCCACTCCGGCCAGCAGACCATGTAACACAATATGTAAAGTGACGAGCACATGCAACTTTCAGCGGTATTCAATGTTCCCTTTCGTTTCTGTAAGTACGCCTCAGCATGCATAACAACAGTTGTTACACTGGTTAGTATTCTGCAACCCGATGTAAAGCTTGAATGTGACTCCAAAATGTCTGTGGACGACCCTGTGCTCGACAGGACTGTAACAGAGCTAATTTTCCATGTGATGGTGAAAGCGTGACCGCTGAACCCCGTACAATGGCATCAGTTAATAAGCGATAATTCATGTAAGATTCTACAGTTTGCACCCGTGAAAAGTACCAGAAGTGGAATTTACATTACGAGGTCCTATTGCAGCCATGTATACAGGGTGACTGAAAAAGCTGCACATAAATTGAAGAAGCTGACAGCGGAAACGAAATACGCCAACTTTGGAATTATGATCTCGGAAGTAATCTAAAGGCAATGAGAGCTATGGAATGTCAGAAACAGCCAGACATTCACTGCTCACACACCTTAAGATTAGCAAAGGTCCCAGGTTCAAGTCTCGCTCTGGCACACATTTTTAATCTACCTGGAAGTTTCAAGGTGATGTACTGTTTACTCAACACTGTTGTAAATTACTTAACAAATGACACCCTCCGAACATGCTGTTAAGCCCCAACGGCACCGACCGGCCACCGTGTCATCCTCAACCCTTAGGCATCGCTGGATGCGGATACGGAATGTCATTTGATCAGCACTCCACTCTTCCGACCGTTGTCAGTTTTCGTGACCGGCCGCTGCTTCTGAACCGCGTGGTTTCTCTGTTGGCCTCACAAGGACTGGATGCACTCTTCTTGCCAACAGCACTCGGTAGACCTGGACGATGACCTATCCAAGTGGTAGCCAGGTCCGACAGCGCTTAACACTGATGATCTGACGGTAACTGGTGTTGCTTCTGCGCCAAGGCCATTGTATGTACATTACTAAAGGTCTAAAAAGTCAACCATCACAGTCAGTATAGCCGTAACATCTTCTTACCAAGTGCATCAGGCATTGTACAAACCTCATCAAATATTGCTGGCTTCCTGGCGAGACGTTTTCTTTCGTCGAGAACTGGTGGTAGACAAGAGGCGCTACATTAGGGAAGCGTGGCGGTCATGCGATTGGACCTTAACTTCAGATCCAAAGCCTGGAATACATAGCATTGAGTATGTCTGGTACTTACACAGAGAAATGGGAAGGTACTTCGTCTGGTTGCATCCACATCTGAGGACACGTGTTAAGTGCTACATCCTCTAACAGTTATATAATTTTTAATGCTTATATGTCATGTGGGGTAGAAAATGACTTTATCTTAATAATATGAATATTTATATATGTGATTGGAGAGAGAGAGAGAGATTGATTTTGATTGAGACTTTAAGTCGTAACTGGTACCCGAATTTTGGTTGCTGCCTCCTTAAATGATCCGCTTCTGCACCAGTTTGTGACGTATTAGAATTTAGAGGAAGTTATTGTTCTTTAAGATTTAAAGTACGACTCTGTTGGTTACTTGGCCGTATTGCGGATAGCTTCGAGCCCAAGTTTTCGCAGCTTATCATACCTAAGGGACCACTGTTGCAAGTAAATAAGATCAAACAGCAACCTGCTTTTCGTGAGAAAAGGAGATTGCTTGGCACACAAACTTCCTTCAAACTACACATCCTGCTACGTCAAAATTGGTCAGTGGAGTTCAGCACCGTGCTATTGTACAAGAACATAATCCAATTACTGTAATTAAGAAATTATGAGAGTTTGTTACTTATTGAATGAAAACTATAGAGAATGCATTTTCTTTCCTGTATTTTAGTAAACTCTGTACACGTACAATTCTGTCGATTGATAGCCGGCGACGACAATGCAGTTCACCTCCTTTTCCAAAAATAAGATATTTCTGTTCTTCACTTCCAGAAAATTTGTATACATAAATGTTCGGCAACTCTTACACATACTTTACTCGGTTTTATCACTAAAATAGTAATTTTCGTTAAATGTAACAATACGCTGTGAGCAGCGGCCTAGCAACACGTCCTCTTTCCACAAGATACAGATTAACACTCCTCTTTTTTTAATAAATCAATTGTCTTTTTTTAGAGTCCATACTCAAAGATTCACAACTACTATCGTTTAGGGGATTGCGCACTAAAGAGTTTGTTGCTGTCCAGCTGCGCTTCACTTCACTTCAAGTACTTTTTGAATCAAATTTACGTTTACGCTATTTACATACATTACTGAGCTTCTCAGAATAAAATTAGGCACAAATTAGTTAAGAAAAGGGCAGTGAGGCTCACATAACATTGCAAGGGGTGGGGGAGGGGGGTGCATCGACACAAACTTCTTGACCGATCCGGTGATCATAAACTTTGTGGCTCTGGGAAGAGAGGTCTCGCAGGTCCGGTTTTTTTTAAAATAAAGATATAAACATCCCTATCCTTCCCCACCATAGTACAAGTGGACAGATCCAAACATAAGGTGACGCCAGAGGGGGAATTGGACTTTAACTTAAGAGACATAATTACATGATGTCAGGAAAAAACATAGTGATCATCTCGACCTGACTGTTACCAATATTCACACAGATCTATGTGAATAATAGCTTGGGGTAAACACGCAAGTGGTTTTTCATGTCACTGAAAGTAGGTCAGTAGGTAAGTTGAGGCTGGTTACTACGTGCAGCATGAAAAATATATTTATATATTCTGAAAATAGTCAACAGGATCAGACTGGAGAAACAAAAACATCTTTTGTCTGACAGTCAGGCTTGGACATATAGAGGAAACAAACACCTTTTATCCAGCCTGTGAACAGCATCCTATGTGAGCTCAGACTGGGATGAGAGCTAGGCAAAATTCAGGAAATCTGGCAACAATGTAGACAGTCCTAGTATTCCAGGTCAGCCATCTTGAATCACCATCTTGGTTTTCGACAGAATAATGCATCATCTTTGATTTCCTACCTTTTTATTCGTAGGACAACAGTCCTACATCACAGTGACATCATAAGAGTGGGAAAAAACTGGTAGCACAATTGGCCTGTGGAATTACCTATCAATTTTAAAATTTCCCACCAGTTTATACACAGAGCAATTGGCCTATTAGGAGAAATGTGGCATGACATGATAGGTATAGGGTGATATCTGGCAACAGCGAGCTCTATTAGGGTGGAGTGCTCTGTCATACTATTTACCTTTTCTCCTACAACTTCATGATGAGTATGCTGTGGACAGTCCCATCTTCCAAGATGACAACAGGCATATTCTCAGGGCTGGTTTGACGAATGCTGTGGAACGCTGTTGCACCTTTATAGGCCCACTAATTTATTTGACGTTAATCTAACAGGAAATGTCTGGGAATATTTGGAACAGCGAATGAAACGTAGTGATCTACATCCCGACAATTTTGGTAGCTCTACGGCTCTAATCATCAGTGGGTTGCTTCAGTTGGATGTGACATACCAAAGATACTAGCAGACTCTCTTCCTCAGTGAAATGAGGCCATTATCAAGCCTAGAGGCATGTTAAACGGTATTAGCTGTACATTCATGGAGGTTGCTTATATTTTGACCAGCGTGCTTCTTTTTACACTGACGACGTATAGAATTCTTACTGCAAGGTATTATTCTATATGCGACTTTCAGATATGGTCTTCTGGTGGAAGTCTAGCGTGATGCTGGTAACGAAAACTTACTGGCCCGCCAATGGCTGAGCATCGAGGGTTGTTTGCGGTTCACTGAGAAACCACGCGTAAATGATAGACTGATGTGAAAAAAAAGAACGATCGTTATGTAAACATGACGGGATGGAATAAAAACTACAGCACGTCCTGACGCTCACGATTAGCTGTCACTTGCAGCTGTTGACGTTAACTGTTACGACACTACATACGTTCGCGTGTTTTGTCGGTAAAACTGTCTCCTCTGTAATTACGTAAGAATCACTACGTAAATCCTATGATATGGAAACAGATGGAGAGGTTAGATTTCTAGAAACGAGGCTTCTTACTTTCAGGTAAAAATTGATGTGAATTACATTTCTTCGTAACCCTATCAGTAAATTTATCAAAGAATGACTGGAAGTAAGACTTTGACGTCCCGCCGATAGCGAAGTCATTAGAGACGCAGTACAAGCACGGATTACGAAAGGAGGAGGGAGGAAATGGGCCGCACCCTTTTCAAAGGAACTATACCGGCATTTCCCTGGAGCGATTTAGGGAAAAATTTATCATGCTCTGCAGAAAATATCTTTGATTTTTGGATTCGTTCGAAGTTATCGGCGTCTCTGTATAAAATGACTTAGAGTTTATCGCTAAGCCCTTGTTTCTGTCTCTAGCGGAGTAATTGTAACTTTGGGATCTACAAAGAGTACACTCTAAAGAGTACTTTAAAGTGATCAATGCAGCCCTTAACGGAAATGATTTCCAAATTTCCGCTATTGTATTTGCCGAACTACGATGCATTTGCCACATTTATATTGCCGCATGCTGTGCTTCGTCCACAGTGGAGTGGTGGTTATTGTTCCTTCCTGGTAACGAGAGAGTGTCCGGTTCGATCCCACCTCATGCAATTATTTATCACTGGGTGATATTGGGATTTACTAATTAATGGAATATTGTAATCTGTTGGAGCATTCTAGTGTGTATAAAGAGAAGCACTCTCTCCTGATGAGGCAGTTTAACTGCATCTGTAATTCCGTGTGTGTTCAATAAACGTGCCTTAAATGTGAAGTGTTAGTTCTCGTTGACGATAGTGCTACCGTCACTGGTAGTCGATGCTGGAATCTACATGATACGCGGATACAAGCAACTTCCCAGCCAAATCAATTGCCGCCCATTAAAAGGGAAATTTGGTTAACAGAGGGAAACACGACAGTACAATATCTTTGCGCACGCCCTGGTCTGGGCGAACCTCATGACCATATTCTGGTCGAGGCCGCTCCCCATTGGAACACAGACGTTACCGGTCACCGTAGAGAAGTCCCAGCCGCCCACACAGCTACCCAAAGCAGGAAGACTAAACAAGCCGACCATCTACGGAGGTGAGACCGTTACAAATGAAAATTCTCCACTCGCGATAGTTGACTAGGTCTTGGGAAATAACATCGGTAACATTATCGACCAGCCAACTGCCCAGGCACTGGTCGGTTCTGCGTCTGATTGTCTGTTTATCGTCGCTAGTTAGAGCAGATTGTATTCCAAGACTCAAAGCTCAATCTGCTGAAGCGCCAAAGAAACTAGTATAGGCATGTGTATTTAAATACAGAGATACATGAACAGGTAGTATACGGCGCTGCGTTCGGCAACGTCTCTATAAGACAATAAGTGTCTGGTGCAGTTATTACATTGGTTACTGCTGCTACAATGGCTGGTTATCAAGATTTAAGTGGGTTTCAATGTGGTGTTATAGTCGACGCACGAGCGATGGGGCACAGCATCTCTGAGGTACCGATTAAGTGGGGATTTTCCCGTACGATCATCTCACGAATGTACCGTGAATATCAGAAATCCGGTAAAATATCAAATCTCCGAAATCACTGCGGCCGGGATAAGATCCTGACGAACGGGACCAACGGTGACTGAAGAGAATAATTCAACGTACAGAAGTGCAACACTTCCGCAAACTGCTGCAGATTTCAGTGCTGCACCATGAGCAAGTGTCATCGTGCGAACCATTCAACGAAACATCATCGATAAGGGCTTTCGGAGACGCAGACCAACTCGTGTACGCTTGATGACTGCACGACACAAAGCTTTATGCCTCGCTTGGTCCTTCAACATCGACATTGGATTGTTGATGACTGGAAACATGTTGTCTGGTCGGTCGCGTATCATTCCAAATTGTATAGAGCGGATGGACTTACACGGCTTTGGAGACAGTCTCATGAATCCACGGACCCTGCATGTCAATATGGGACTGCTCAAGCTAGTGGAGGCTCTGTAATGGTGTGCGGCGTGCAGTTGGAGTGATATAGGACAACTGATAAGTCTAGATACGACTCTGTAGGCGAAACGTACGTAAGCATTTTGTCTGTTCACCTGCGTCTATTCTTGTCCATTGTGCATTCCGACGGACTTGGGCAGTTCCAGCAGGACAATACGACACGTCCAGAATCGCAAAAGAGTGGCTCTCCTAACACTCTTCTGAGTTTAAGCACTTCCACTGGACATCGAACTACCCAGACATGAACATTAGTGGGCGCATCTGGGATGCCTTGTAACGTGTTGTTCAGAAGACATCTCCACCCCCTCGTACTCTTACGGATTTATGGACAGCCCTGTAGGATTCATGGTGTCAATTCCGTCCATCAGTACTTCACACATTAGTCGAGTCCACGCCACGTCATGCTGCGGCACTTCCACTTTTGGAACGCAACACAGTAGCTGTTCTTCTTGAGATGGATTCGACAAGTCCTTGGCAATTTTCCGGAGGTATGTGACACCAGATGTCTACGCAATTCCCGTGAATTATCGGTTTCAAATCGGACGAATCTCGTGTCCGAAAAGTTTTACTATCATGCTGCTCAGACGGCTGTAGAAATATTCTGAAAATAAACCATGAAAATATGCAGGTGGTCTGCAGTAATGTTGACGTAGACCAGAGCGATTATAGCGCCTTCAGTTAGTACCATAGGTCCCAGGGAAGGCCAACTGAATATCCCTCATAGCATAATACTGACCCCACCTGTCTGTTTGTGTGGGGTGCTACATACCTGTATTCCGAGCAGCCATTCCCCTGGATGGCGGCGTATCACGATACGCTAATCCAAGAAGAGTTTATCCATCATTGGGACAGATGTCGACAAGGCAAACCAGTATGGGGAATGGAGTGGGAAACCTAGTACCAGCAGACAATTTTTAACTTTCTCGACGACGCGAGTACAACCAACTCCCCAGCCAAATCAATTGCTGTCGGGGAAAATATCAACCACGGAAAGATGCAGGTAGTCTGCAGTAATGTTCACGTAGTCCAGAGCGGCTATAGCGCCTTCAGTTAACACCATAGGTCCCATGGAAGGCCCATTGAATATCTCTCATAGCATAATACTGACCCCACCGGTCAGTTTCAGCGGCGCGGTGCACGTTCCAAGCAGCCTTCCCCTTCGATGGCAGGGTATCACGATACGACTATGGACCTGGTAAAAGAACGAATGTGATTCATCCGACCAGGTAACACATTGCCATTGATCCACGGTCCAATGTCGGTGATCTCGTGCCCAATGGAATCGTAATTAAAGATGTCATTGGGTCAGTATAGGAATCCGAAGGAACAGCTTGCTAAGGAGCCACACGTTCAATTACAAGAGCTGATTGGTGTGTCCAAAACAATTGAGCCTACCGCAGCGCTGTACTCTGTTGTAAAATCTGTCACCGTCCATCCTGCTTTACAGACCTCCACGTCCTGCAATGAAGCATCGATATCCAAAACCTTGTCACCTACTCGTGGTTTCAACCACTTTCCAAAGATGATCACGACAGTAGCACGCGAACGGACGACCAGTTTAGCCGTTTCCGAGATACGCGTTCCCAGTTGCCGTTTCATAATAATCTGCCCTTTGCCGTTGTCGCTTTTGTCAGTCCACTCCATTTCCCCATTTGTGGCCCGCATCATGCAGAATGATTCCTCACTCGTCACTGTTCCGTTTGTATACTTTCCGCTCCGTGTCACGCTTTCACAACAGCATCAAGCGGCATTGGGCGTTGGGGCGTTGTGTACTGGTCATAATATTTTGACTCATGAGTCGATATGAATCTCTGTTGTGAGAAAAAAAACATCCATAAAGGGAAACAACTCCCTCCACGAACTCTTTGCCTTCTACGCGAATCTCACGCATTTACAAATTCTTGTCACAAACACACTAATACTCATACGAAATACGGAAACAATCGTCGCTGTGGTGACAATCCATGGTGCTCTAGGGGTCGTCACACTGTCCGTGTGGATAGTCGTCTTGCTGTAAATAACACCATTATGTGACTCAAGGCGAGGCCCACGAGAGACCCAGGCCGTAGCGCTTACGTCACAACACGTGACACTGCAGGTCCTACGAGTGACAGCAGCCGTCTCCGGATGGGAGCGGGTAGCTATTTCAAATGAGTAGTAATTCTTTACTGGGCTTTTATATGCATGCAAGCTCTCGATAGCACACAAAAAAGGCAAGACCTTTAGTGGCTACATTTTCAATTTACATATTGATTTCCCATGAGCCCTGCACGGGGCCGAGCTTCCGGGAACTGTTGAGAACAAGACGATTAGTGTGACGTCACCGTTGCGAGGCTCGGATTCCTCGAGGGCCCCAGACTGATGACACGTGACGTGGCCCTATGATTCAGCATGGTCGAGAGAACAATATGTCTCCTCTTCTTACTCGAGGCAGTACACGATCTCCTGACAAACAGACAACAATCAGATACCATTTCTGAATAAGAAACCTGGTGCACAATCTTTGTTATACAGGGTGTTTATAAAATCACTTCCGGTTTTCCATTTAAACACTATATTATGGACTATAAACAATACGAATATGCTTTGAGACATTACTTAATACGAATTGACCTTCTAAATGTAAGCAAAAGTCTTATCGTTCCCATGCAGCCCGGAAATACGCTTACTAACATGGCTGTGGTTGTTTGTTCTGCAACTTCAGAAACGCTATTTTTCAGTTGCTGAGGATTATTCATTTTCACCTGATACACCTAGGACATGATAAATCCCCAGACAGGAAAGTTCACTGGGGTGAAATCGGGCAAGTGAGTGCTCAAAGTCTTGACGATGCACGGCAAGCCTATTCCCCTAAAAAGTGGCATTCCCGCACATAGCCGGTAATCTGGACATCATTCATTACAATTCTGAGAGCAAAGATCGGTGCCTGTGCTCTGTCTTTGAGGTGATCCACCTTGTTCATATACTACGGTACCCAAAATGTCATCCTTGATCGACTACGGCTCCAGTAGGTGGCATATGACACTAGGTGACAAAAGTCATGGAATTCCTCCTAATGTCGGGCCTCCTTCTGCCCAGCATAGTGCAGAAACTAGATGTGGCATGGACTCAATAAGTCGTTGGAAGTCCCTTGCAGAAATAATGAGCCATGCTGCTTCGATAGCTTCGATAGCCGTCCATAACTGTGGAAGTTCGCCTGTGCAGGATATTGTGCACGAACTGTCCTCTCGATTGTGTCTCAAAAATGTTCGATGGGTTTCATGTCGGGCGACCTCGATAGCCAAATTATTTGCTCGAATTATCCAGAATGTTCTTCAGTCACGTACAATTGTGGCGTGGTACATTGTCATCCATAAAAATTCCATCGTTGTTTGGGAACATGAAGCCCATGAACTGCTGCAAATGGTGTCCAAGTAGCCGATCACAACCATTTCCAGTCAATGATCGGTTCAGTTGGACCAGAGGACCCAGTCCATTCCATGCAAACACAGCCCACACCGTTACGCAGCCACCAAAAGCTTGCACAATGCCTCATGGACAGTTTGCATCCATGCTTTCGTGGGGTGTGCGTCACACTCGAACCCTACCGTCAGCGCTTACCAAGTGTAATCCAGACTCATCTGACTAGTCGACGGTTTTCCAGTAGTCTAGGGTCCGAGCGATATGATCACGAAGCCAGGAGAGGCGCTGTAGGTGATATTGTGGTGTTAGCAAAGGCAGTCACGTCGGTCTTATGCTGCCGTAGGCTATAAACGCCTGCTGCACTGTCTTAAAGCATTCGTTCGCCGTACGTCCCGCATTGATTTCTGCTGTTATTTCACTCTTATGACTATCCCATGACTTTTGTCACCTCATTGCATGTGTTAACGGTCACTGTTTTCTCAGCAAACATGAACGTTCCATACACTTTTAATAATGTATTTATCTTTGATGTGTCCCGTTGCTATTTCTGTAATGCATTAGGCCGTTCATCTGCCCAAATCCTATAGTTACATCTGCACACACATCCACTAGTGTGAACTATTGAATCGTCGCTGAACAGAATGTGTTGCATTAAACTTGTATTTATAATGACATACAATCAGTCGTAGCACATAGCTTATCCTGTGGCAAAGTCGTAGTCTTCAAGTTTATGAACAATTTGAATATGGTAGCCGCAACACTGCATTCGTGTGCGAGATAACGCGGTTCAAATTACTGTTCGCTCATCCATAGTAAGGTTTCCTTTTGTTTTCATAAACGAATCGAGGCAAATGCCGGATTAGTTTCTTTAGAAATGACATGATCGATTTTCCCCTGTCCGGTCTTGTAGTACGTCTCTGATGACCCCTTCGTCGATGGGACGTTAAAACCTATTTTTTCGTCGTCCACGTGACCGTGCCGCTTTACGAGGGAGAAACAATGTATGGTCCAATTAAAACCACCGACGATATCTGTCCATACATTCATGCGGAAGTTCTACTGAAATCCATTAGACTGTGTAGCGCGTGGCTTGCTTCATACAAAATGTGGCTGTTTGAATCGTATCAGTGTGAATGCATTTCAGCGCAACCATGTCTGCGACAGTATCATTTTTAAAGAAACTAATGCATTTACCTCTAGCGGTTTATGGAAAGAAAGGGAAACCTAAATCTGTATGGCAGCACCAGAATTGGAAGCACCATTACCCCGAAGGTAAGTAGAGTGTCATAACAGTGCGCCATTTCGTACTGTACAGACACGTGGTTCTCCCATGTGCAGTAATAGTGTAGTCCTTGGATTATTTGCCACCTTGAATATTTGTGATGAAACGTGGCTTCAACACAACTGCGCGCGAACACATCATGCAGTTTCCGTCCGATACCATCTGGATGCAGGTGTACCTCAAGGTCGCTCGCATGTTTGACTGACAAGGTTTCCGGACTTGAATTCCTTAGACAGTCACTTTTGGGGCAACTTGAAGTCTTTTTGGCTACGGTAGCTCTGGTTTATAAACCTCTTCGATTAGTATATGATCCAGTCCTGTGAACCTCTGGAGCAATTTAATGTGTTGCTTCATCACCACTCGTGACGAGATTTTTAAATAAAAAGGTGAGGTACAGTTATGACATAGGTCAACTAGAACGGAAATGGAGATACGATAATTGAATCTTATCGATGATTACAAGCGCACCTGCAACTCTGTCACTCCTCCTGCTTTTGTTTACGGACAAATTATGGTTTATCTGCTAAAACTGCCTGCCTCCATGACCACTCTGTATCGGAGCTCGCAACCTACAGCAGTGGTGCGATAGGGCTTGTCTGAATTTCTTGGCGGCAGGTGGAAAGGCTACAGAAGAAAACAGACTTGCTGCAACAGAGTTCAGACTCCATATATAGATCTCAAACACATAGTAGATGGTGAGGCAGCCATTGGAATGGCCGTGCGTCCACAATTCTGGGCTACTACTTGCACAAACAAAATATCCATCGTGAAAATAATACATGAAACAAAGAAGAAAACAGCAATAGGAGTTTGCTCCAGCCTTTCATCTACATCTACTCGACTACTAGCATTACACAATTAAGTGCCTGGAAGAACGTTCGTGGAACCGCCTTCAAGCTATATCTTTACCGTTCCACTCTCGTACACGGCGCGGGAATAACGAATACTTAAATCTTCCCGTGCGAGGTCTGATTTCTCTAATTTAATTACAATGATAATTTCTCCATAAGTAGGAAGGCGCAAAAAAAAGAAAAAAAAAATATTTTCGCGTTCGGAGAAGAAAATTGGTTACTGAAATATCATGAAAAGATCCAGCCGTAACGGAAAACGACTTTGTTTTAATGAGAGCCACACCAACTAGCAATTCATATCCGTGACATTCTCTTCCGTTTTTCACGATAGTTGAAAATGAACTTCTTCGATGTCTTCCGTCAAACTTATCTGATGTGACTCTCACACCGTGTAGCAATACTCTAGAAGAGAACCGACGAATGTACTGTAGGCAATCTCTTTAGAACAGCTCAGTTCAGATTGTGAGAATGGAATGGGATCGGTTGTGCCAGGATCGTAGCAATCTCTGTCTTCTTCACTATCACCTTGCTGAGCCAATGGCTCGTGATCATCTATATCATCCAAAGAATCTGGAGGAGAGGGTACTTCAGGTCCATGCGGAACAGGGCGAATGGCTGATTGAATGTTAGAATAAGAAATATCCCTTTTGTTTTTCAAATTGAAACCTCGTACGTTGCAAGAGCAAAAAGAGCAGTCATCACTATGATTTTTGTTCTCCCTCAAAACCACTGGCATTCCAAAACGTAAGGACTGCATTTTACGTTGAAACCGTTGCCTCAGTTCTTCAATACACACTGAACAAACTTTGTGTGGGGCTCAGCAAGGTGATAGTGAAGAAGACAGAGATTGCTACGACCCTGGCACAACCGATCCCATTCCATTCTCACAATCCGAACTGAACGATTTAGTTAGAGACCTAGGCCATTCTAAAGAATCGGCAGAGGTTTTAGGATCTAGATTGAAAAATAAACATATGTTGGCTCCGGGTACACTCTTTTCTTTGTATCGATCGAGGGAAAAGGAGTTTGTATCTTTCTTCTCTCAAGAAGGTGACCTGGTATTTTGCAGTGATGGTCCTGGACTTACGGCACGTTTCAAAATAGAATATACTCCTGATGAGTGGAGACTTTTTATTGATTCTTCAAAAAGAAGCCTTAAAGCAGTACTTCTACACAATGGCAATAAGTATGCTTCTATACCAGTTGGACACTCGGTTCACTTAAAAGAATGTTACGAAAACCATGAACTGATTTTAAGCAAACTGTGTTATTCAGACCACAAATGGACACTATATGGTGGTTTAAAAGTGATTTCAATGCTGCTTGGTCAACAAAGTGCCTTTACAAAGTTCCCTTGCTCTCTCTGTGAATGGGACAGTAGAGACAGAGAAAGCAACACTACATAAAAAAAGCTTCGCCCTTGAGAGAAATCTTACAGGTGGGGATTAAAAATGTTGAGAGGAAAACCCTTGTGAATCCCAAAAACGCGTTACTTCCACCACTTCACATTAAGTTGGGGCTGATGAAACAATTCGTTAAGGCATTACCTAAAGAAGGGGAGGGTTTAAGATATGTTTGTGGACAGTTTCCTGGTTTATCTGAAGCAAAGCTAAAGGCAGGAATCTTTGTCGGACCAGACATTAGAAAACCAATGACAGATCCCAACTTTGTGGACAAAATGGAAACAAAAGAAAAGGCAGTATCGACATCTTTTGAATTATTTGTTACCAGTTTCCTAGGAAACAAAAGAGATTCAAACTACATGACATGCTCGACGACTTTAAGAAGCTGGACTGTAACATGAGCATTAAAGTTCATTTTCTCCACTCACATCCTGACTACTTCCCTGCAAACCTTGGTGATGTAAGTGAAGAGCAGGGAGAAAGATTCCACCAGGTCATCAAAGAAATGGAAAGAAGATATCAGGGAAGATGGAACGTCAACATGATAGCGGACTACAGCTGGATGATAAAAAGAAATGATCCTCAACGAGTCCAGAGCCGGAAAAGCAATAAAAGACGCTTTGACATAAATCGAAAGCGTTATTACAAGGACTTATGAGCTCAAAGAGAACTGGAAGTGTACTGAGAATGTAGTTTAGAACATTTATAAATAAAACAAAATTTTATAACGTTGGAAAAAATGTGATAAATTGCTTAAATTTTGTTGGTATACCCAAAGATACTCCCTTTTTTGTGAGAAAACCTGACGTGATAGAAAATAATGGATTGCATTTATGAAATAACTGAAAAGTATATAAAAGTCAGTTATCAAATTTCAAACAACTTTCAAAAAATATTTTTTTGCAGACCTGTGTTATTGGCAATTGTTATCCTTAAGTATTTAGTTCAATTGACAACCTTTTTATTTGTGTGATTTATCGTGCACCCGTAATTTAGCTGATTCCTTTTAGTACTCATGTGGATGACTTCACACTTTTCATTACTTAGAGTCAACTACGACGTTTCGCATGATACAGATCTCATTTAAATCATTTTAACCTTCTGATGACTTTATGAGACGTTAAATGACAGCATCATGGGAAAATAATCTAGGAGCACTGCTCAGATTGTCTTCTAGTTAGGAACAACAGAGGGCGTATAACCCTTCATTGGGCAACAACTGATATCACTTCTGTTCTACTCGATGTCTTCCCATTGCCTACGAACTGTGACCTTTCTCACAGGAAATCACGAAACCAGTCGCACATCTGAGACGCCGTGGAAGTTGTTGTAAGTTGCTTCTGAGGAACTGTGTCAAAAGCGTCTGGAAATCTAGAAGTATACATCTGCGTCTACATCTACATGGTTACTCTGCAATTCACACTTAAGTGCCTGGCAGAGGATTTATCGACCATTTTCATACTACTTCTCCACCATTCCACTCTCGAATAGCGCGTGGGAAAAAGGAACACCTAAATCTTTCCGTTCGAGCTCTGATTTCTCTTATTTTATTATGATGATCATTTCTCCTTACGAAGGTCGGTGTCAACAAAAATTTTCTCATTCGGAAAAGAAAGTTGGTGATTGAAATTTCTTAAATAGATCTTGCCGCAAAGAAAACCGCCTTTGTTTCAGTGATTGCCACCCCAACTCGCGTATCATATCAGTGACACTCTCACCCCTATTGCGTGTAACACGAAACGAGCTGCCATTCTTTGCACTTTTTCGAAGTCCTCCGTCAATCCTGCCTGGTAAGGATCCCACAGCGCGCAGCAATATTCCAGCAGAGGACGGACAAGTGTATAATGTAGGCTGTCTCTTTAGTGGGTGTGTCGCATCTTCTAATTGTTATGCCAACAAAGCGCAGTCTTTATTTCACCTTCACCACAATATTATCTATGTGGTCTTTTCAATTTAAGTTGCTCGTTATTGTACTTGCTAGGTATTTAGTCCAACTGACAGCCCTTAGATTTGTGCGGTTTATCGTATACCCAAAATTTATCTGATTTCTCTTAGTACCCATGTGGATGACCTCGCACTTTTCTTTGTTTAGTGCCAGTTGCAACTTTTCGTACCATACAGAAATTGTCTCTAGATCATTTTGTAATTGGAATTGATCGCCTGATGATTTTACTATATGGTAAATTACAGTTTCATCTGCTGCTCATATTATAACCTAGATCATTTATGTAAATCAGGAACAGCAGAGGGCCTATGACATTACCTTGCGGAACGCCAGATATCACTTCTGTTCTACTCGATGATTTACCGTCTATCACTACGAACTGTGACCTCTCTGAGAGGAAACCACGAATCTAGTCACACAACCGAGACGATAGGAATATGCACGCAATTTAATAGTCGCTTGTGAGGAACGGTATCAAAAGCCTTCTGGAAATCTAGGAATATGGAATCGATCTGAGATCCCTTGTCGACAGCACTCATTACTTCATGGGAATAAAGAGCTAGCTGTCTTGCACAAGAACGATATTTTCTGAACCTGCGTTGGTTATGTGTCAATATGAGATACCATCGCGATAGCACTGTTTACCTCTTATAAATACAGAGCTAGCTGTTTTTCACAAGAACGATATTTCCTGAATTCGTATTGACTATTTGTCAATAAATTGTTTTCTCCGAAGCAATTCACAATGTTCGAACACAAAATTCTACTCCAAAGTGACATTGGTAATGTGGGTTTGTAATTCCGCGCATTATTCCTATTTCTTTTCTTGGGTATTGGAGTGGCCTATGCAACTTCCCAGCCCTTATGTACAGATCTTTCGTCAACCGAGCTGTTGTATGTGATTGTTGAAGCATGAAGCTATTGTATCAGCACACTTTGAAAGAAACCTGATTGATATACAATCTGGAACGGAGACTTGCGTTTAGTAAGTGATGTAACCTTCTTTGCTACATCGAGTATACCTTCTTCTAAGTTACTCGTGTTGGCAGCTGTTCTCGATTCGATATCTGGAATATTTACTTCGTTCCCTTAGAGAAAATCATTAGATGCCTCGAGTGCGTGAACCAATCGGAAGAAAATAAATAAGCGATTACAGGGCCAAAGGATTGGCAGCAGTGGCGGATACATATGGGGAGCGCGTGGGGATGCCCCCCCCCCCCGCTCCCCGTCCCCCTCCTCCTTGCGGGCCCACCCGCATTGCCACCCGCGCCGCCCCCACCAGTCACCCTCACGCTATTCGTTCGTTTCTTTCGTCAGTCGAATCCACTGAATCGAGTTATCGAGTAGTTATACTTCCGATGTAGCACCGGCGTCCGTGCCATCGTATTTTATACATTTTTGTCTGGCACATAGATAGCTAACACATACCTACGAGAAAAGTCGCGGCCATTCTAGTGATCTCGATACGTTATTCTGTCTGGTATTTGTTCGAGAAAAGTCACGAACATTCTACTGTTTTCTTGTACAGAAAACATTCTATACGTAGTGTTATAAATACAGACTATTCAGCACCGAGCGAGGTGGCGCAGTGGTTAGACACTGGACTCGCATTCGGGAGGACGACGGTTCAATCCCGCGTCCGGCCATCCTGATTTAGGTTTTCCATGATTTCCCTAAATCACTCCAGGCAAATGCCGGGATGGTTCCTCTGAAAGGGCACGGCCGACTTCCTTCCCCATCCTTCCCTAATCCGATGAGACCGATGACCACGCTGTCTGGTCTCCTTCCCCAAACCAACCAACCAACCAACAGACTATTCACCGAATAGGAAGCTAGTTTACATTCAGAAGCAGAAATATTAAGACTGAAGAATGAATAAGTAAAAAGTCCTAGTATCTTTAGCGCCCCCTCCTCCAGGTTTTTCTATATCCGCCACTGAGTTGCAGAGACGGTGCATGAGGACGTTACTTAGCACAAAAGCTACGGTTAGCTGGCGATTGGGTGCTTGCAGAACCGGACGCAAACGGATGTAGTTAAGCGTTCGCCGAAATAGCACGCATCTTCTAGAGATGGACCGAATTATTGTTATCAGTTTCTCATATATGCCTGACTTCAAAGTAATGAAGTCCATCATACACTGCAACAGATAGCGGAAGACTTGCATTTCAATCTTCATCAGCTGACCGAGACGGAGTGGCCTTTGGACCATGTGTCCCTCAGATCTATTTCCTCGGTGGAGACACTACGGAGTTTTTTTTAATTTTAGCTTATGGTTACATCACAAAAAATAATCTTATAGTTATCTAAAACTACAAACTAATATCCAGGCAGTGAGGGTTGAGTTGTTTGGGGGGAAGAGACCAAACTGCGAGGTCATCGGTCTCATCGTATTAGGGAAGGATGAGGAAGGAAGTCGGCCGTGCCCTTTCAAAGGAACCGTCCCGGCATTTGCCTGGAGCAATTTTGGGAAATCACGGAAAACCTAAAGCTGGATGGCCGGACGCGGGATTGAACCGACGTCCTCCCGAATGCAAGTCCAGTGTGCTAACCACTGCGCCACCTCGCTCGGTACCCAGGCAGTGAATGTAGTCTCTTGACCCCTCCGTCATCACCAGGAACGCTGTCGGATCGCCGGACATTCTTGAATGACATGGCGAACCATTTGCTTTTCAATGCTACAGTCACTACTTGGAACAGTTATTTTCTTCCACTTGCAGTGAAAGGTCTCTGTTGGATTCCTTTCATGTTTAATTTCTTAAATCTGTTGTCATTTACGGCATAAATTCCTCTTCTAAATTTACTGTGGCGTTTCTGACTATCTGGGAGGAGACTGAGTAGTGGAACGTGTTACTTTTACACATAAACAAGAACGATCTGTCACACTACTACACTTTAAAACACAGTTTATATGTAATTCATGTCACACAGTCTCATACGGAACCTACATCCGCTTTCTTTTATATACTGTATATGATAAGATACTGTCATCCCCCTTCCCTTCTGTGTGAGAGGATGAATGAGCAAATGTATTTCTAGTTGCATGCTTGAGGGTAGCAGACAAGGCTGTCTGCTAGAGAACAGTAGGACCAACGTCGGAACAGGTAGCTACGCTTTCTAAAAGTAAAGAGGTTTCTATTCTTAGTATGGTCCTGTCCGTCCGTTGTCATGTTGGTATAGGAAGCTACCCCTCTGGCCACTTCCGTTTGTATTTGTGAGCCACCCGTCAGGAAGGGACCAGTCAGTCTGTCCGTGGCGACCGTCTGATGTGGTAAGATCTCCGGCTAAGTGCGTGTCTGCTAAGTCCGTAGGACAATGGATTTCTTAAGTTCAGCCTAACTGAAAATTTAATCACCTTTATTTCAGGTTTAGCTCTAAAATATCTAATGTTATCTTAAATTGCAGCGCAGTGTAATTCTCGTGTGAAGTTCAGATTATTTTCCGGTAGTTGCTTTGTCACTACTTTGTGAGTAAAGTGGAACCACGTGTTGATCAGTAACTCTAACTAAGATCAATCTTAAATGCGAATGGTTGTGTGATTATAACGTCTCGTCTTGACAATATTTTTCAATATAGCAACTTTTCTTTATGTTCAACCCACGTGGGGTGTACTTTGCGAGACCAGTACCACGTGCTTATATAACTGTTTGACCCATCAGGTTAATAGTAAGACGTTAGTAACCAGTTCGAGGTTTTTCTTTTGTAAATTGCTTTTCGATCTAATTTATTTTAATTATCAGAATTATTGTGGAGTTATACGCTTTGTGTAAACCAAGCTGACCACGTGAAGCATGTGGTGTAATCATCAAAGTAGCCCTCAGCTATTCTTTTTGGGAAGATTCCACAGAGAGTTAGTATGAATTTAGTATACCAGTGTGTGGTAATTACATGACGGACAGGATTGTGCTACGAACGTAATTTCTTTGGGTGAAAATTGAATCGGTTGGTTGTGGTTAATTTCCTCTTGCATATGTTTCAACGTTCTTCGTGTGTTATTTTATGAATGCAGTGTTGTATGCAGTCTCCTAATCTTGGCTCCATATTTGATGTGTTCCGTAAGATTACAATCTCGCCTTTTCACAATCCTAAATAAGGCACCAGCTTAGTTATGAATCGAGTTTAATATGCTGAAATTTCAATGATCAATCTTAAAATAAATTTCCAAATATAAACTGATTTCTTTCTTTTTATTTAAATTCTCTTTTATATATATATATTACCGGTTGTTGTATGACTATTAAAAGATTATAATTAATGTTAGCCTGGTTGGGAATTTTGTAAACCTAGACTAGATACCTGGTGAAACAGTTGCGCAGTAATGCACGGTTAACTTCCCCAGACAGCTCACAGCTTTTAACCCACTTTTATTGTCTTATCTATTCTAACTAACATTATTGTGGTTTCCACGGCTGGGTGACTACAGCGAAGCCTATCTGTGGTGACGTTTGAACGTCTGCATGAACAGGGGGGTTAGGATTTTTCTGCAGTTTTCAGTACTGGTGCACTTTCCCGTCAATGAGATGGAGGTGGTATATGGCTACGTATGGGGAGCCAGAAAGCAGGTGTGCATCTGATGGCGCACGTGAACATCACTCATCCCTCACTGTGGTTCAAATGGTTCAAATGGCTCTGAGCACTGTGCGACTTTACTTCTGAGGTCATTAGTCGCCTAGAACTTAGAACTAATTAAACCCAACTAACCTAAGGACATCAAACACATCCATGCCCCAGGTAGGATTCGAACCTGCAACCGTAGCGGACGCTCGGCTCCAGACTGTAGCGCCCAGAACCGCACGGCCACTCCGGCCGGCCCCTCACTGTGGAGGAACTCCTCCAGCAAAAACTAGTTCCTTGCAGCTAACTTGACCAAGACTGGCACTGGCTTCCCTGCGGTGAGGTAGTATGGTGGAAAAGACTCCCTGGCTTTTCAGTTGGTTATTCTGCATTGGCACCAGTCCAACGCCCCTGCGGGATGAAGATCTTCTTGCGCGGAAGTGTGGCGATGAAGCAAGTTTGAATGCAACGGCCAGTGACTTACTTTTCATCTAATACCCATCTTCGAACCATTTTTAATAAATTGATTTCCAGATATCAAGCCCCTACCACACAGTAGCGGAGAAGTGAGGCAGCTGTTCCCAAATTGAAGCCGCCATTTGCAGGACAATTATAAATAGTGGCCTAGTGATTTGAAGAAAAGAAAAGCGAACAACAGAATTAAAGAGAATTTACTTCACAGCTCCTAATGAATAATAAAGCCTCTCTTAAATGAATAGTTACCCAGTTTTCTATGCCTAGTCTACATTAAAAGACGGGAAGTTAAAGACATCTATTCAAGAATGTAGGATCCGTTTCTCACAAGCAGGAGCGGAAAAGCGGCTTGTTATCGAGTCAAGATAGTTGCATGAAACTTAAGAAGTAGCAGACAGTGACATTGTTTTATCATTTACTAGCTTTTTCACTGTCGACTCTCGTTTAATATTTCCCAGCATATCCATTCCATCTATCTTTTACACTTATTTTTCGGCCTGTAATTTATTTTTGGCATGACACAATTTTATCTCCCTTTCATTCCAAAATTATACCGTATTTTTCTTTCAGTTAGCTATCAGTTTAATAAGTCACAGCTGCAAAATACTAACACGAATTCTTTACAGACGAATGGAAAAACTAGTAGAAGCCAACCTCGGGGAAGATCAGTTTGGATTCCGTAGAAACACTGGAACACGTGAGGCAATACTGACCTTACGACTTATCTTAGAAGAAAGATTAAGGAAAGGCAAACCTACGTTTCTAGCATTAGAGAAAGTTTTTGACAATGTTGACTGGAATACTCTCTTTCAAATTCTAAAGGTGGCAGGGGTAAAATACAGGGAGCGAAAGGCTATTTACAATTTGTACAGAAACCAGATGGCAGTTATAAGAGTCGAGGGACATGAAAGGGAAGCAGTGGTTGGGAAGGGAGTAAGACAGGGTTGTAGCCTCTCCCCGATGTTGTTCAATCTGTATATTGAGCAAGCAGTAAAGGAAACAAAAGAAAAATTCGGAGTAGGTATTAAAATACATGGAGAAGAAATAAAAACTTTGAGGTTCGCCGATGACATTGTAATTCTGTCAGAGACAGCAAAGGACTTGGAAGAGCAGTTGAATGGAATGGGCAGTGTCTTGAAAGGAGGATATAAGATGAACATCAACAAAAGCAAAACGAGGATAATGGAATGTAGTCGAATTAAGTCGGGTGATGCTGAGGGAATTAGATTAGGAAATGAGACGCTTAAAGTAGTAAAGGAGTTTTGCTATTTGGGGAGCAAAATAACTGATGATGGTCGAAGTAGAGAGGATATAAAATGTAGACTGGCAATGGCAAGGAAAGCTTTTCTGAAGAAGAGAAATTTGTTAACATCGAATATAGATTTAAGTGTCAGGAAGTCATTTCTGAAAGTATTTGTATGGAGTGTAGCCTTGTATGGAAGTGAAACATGGACGATAAATAGTTTGGACAAGAAGAGAATAGAAGCATTCGAAATGTGGTGCTACAGAAGAATGCTGAAGATTAGATGGGTAGATCACATAACTAATGAGGAAGTATTGAACAGGATTGGGGAGAAGAGAAGTTTGTGGCACAACTTGACCAGAAGACGGGATCGGTTGGTAGGACATGTTCTGAGGCATCAAGGGATCACCAATTTAGTATTGGAGGACAGCGTGGAGGGTAAAAATCGTAGAGGGAGACCAAGAGTTGAATACACTAAGCAGATTCAGAAGGATGTAGATTGCAGTAGGTACTGGGAGATTAAGAAGCTTGCACAGGATAGAGTAGCATGGAGAGCTGCATCAAACCAGTCTCAGGACTGAAGACCACAACAACAAACAGCTTGTAATAGAATAAGTGTGAGTTCCAATATACGAGGGCTATTCGGAAAGTAAGATCCGGCAGGTCACAAAACGAAAACGACAGAGAAAATCCGATGGAGTTTTACACAGATGTGTTGGGCAGTGTCTCTAGTGTTCCTCTCGATCGCGTTTCGTCGCACTTTTCAGATCTGAGGACACAGTGAGCACTTAAAGACGCCTAGAAGAACGATGTCTTCCGCGAAGTATGGGTTTCCGCTGCGAGGTTTCGCCTGATTTGATGCAACCCCACATAACGTACCTGTCATTCATTTCCTTTAACTGTACATTACAATTCTCGGCCGGACATTGCAGGGACATTGAGAACGGCCCTGCGGAATTCTCGATGGGAAGTGTTTGATCATCCAGCCCAGACTTGGTTCCCTGTTATGTTGATCTCTGTTCATATAAACCGCTGGCTATGGAGACAACATTTTCGCACAGAGACAGAACTGCCGGCCAGCGCAGAGAAGTGGCAGAAAGCACTGGAGGGTGCCTTTTATGTCGAAGGTATTGGAAAGTTGGTACAACGCTACTACAGATGTCTAAGTCGGAGCAGCAACTATGTAGAGAAGTAGCTGGAAGGTGTAGTAAACTTTTGCAAATAAAACATTTTTGATTTACACTGTGGTTTCCATTTCGAGTCCGATAGGATCTTACTTTCCGAATAGCCCTCGTAACTAGAACAAACCATTTCATTTTCACACTTTTTTTAAACAGGGATACAGATTTCTTATGAACGTTATTTGTATCGGTTAAGTAATTGTGTATTCAACGTTTTGTGAGCTATGTGACATCATTTACTAGGAGCAAACACAGTGTTGCCCTCACAGATGGCAGCTTCGTTAGGGGAACGCTGCAATAGAGCCAGTGAGCGGTCTAGTTACTTTTAATAAATCTATGCCAGAAATTTAAAAAGAGATACGAGGACTTTCTCATACGGCGTTGCTTTTCCCTGGCAACACGACTGTCAGTTCTGAACTGTCTGGAAAATTACTTTTTTCGGGGAAATTTGCCTATCAATTTTACCAACTCATTAATTAAGTACACAGTCAATTTGCGGTTGCACTCGTTTAGTTCGTAATCTGTTCCACATTTGGAGTCTGCGTTTGTATTCTGTATTAAATATGTATTTCTTAACTCTTTTAGTAAGGACAGGACGCTAGAGAAGTCTCCTGTTCACGAAGTCGCTATTAATTCGGAGTTAGAACTAGTTGCAAGGATTATGTTTGTGGAAGGAACTATTCACCGTATCCTAGAATATTTGGTAACATTAATCAGGAGTTCTTACATAGATACAATTTCTGCAACGAACATGGTGGTCTTAATCGATCGGGTTTTGAATTGAAGTAAGTCAATATGAGTGCCAGAGTTACAAATTTGAGTCAGTTCTGATTTTCTTCGAACATGGAACAGGCGATGTTTTTATACGTTTTCCTCTATTTCACTTATATCTAGTATATCTTCTCTAGGAATGTGTAGCAGAAACTGGGGAATGTGCACTGTATGTAATTTACAATGCATGTGATCAAGAAGCTGTATGCGTCCTTACTGTTTTATATCTCACGTTCTTAGACAAACTTGGGCATATGAACAGAAACATTTGCAAATATTCAACAGTACCTGCGTAATTGTGGAACGCAGATCTTTAGAAGAAGCTACGCCCGAAAATATTTCGGCATTGCTGCACACAGCAGTGAATTCATTTCGATGCCAGCGTTCCAGAGCGTACGTTCTGCAGCGGTGCGACGATTCTCGTGTGCCCGTGCAGCAGAATATGGCGCCAGTAACAGCAGCACGCACTAAATTCAATTTGCATACATTGCATTTGCATGCGTTTTCTACTCACATTGTACATGAAACAGCATGGAAGTGGGGCAGCTGTGTTGTACTCTACAGAAATTGCCCCAATATCGGAAAGCCATCGGATTATTAAGTAGCTGTGCGGCCTGCTGCCAACAGCTTCATTGGATAACATTTGACCAGTTAATTAAACTAGTGCGCTAAATATCGAATTGTATTAACCGAATGTCGCTGCCAACCCGTTGCGTATTCCACCAGGTTGTTGCTAATGGAGTTTCTAATCTGCCAATTGTAAGCAGCAAACCTTTTTAAATGAGTTTTTATTTATGAGAACAGCCATCAAAGATAATCATTTACCGCTTCTCTGCAGTGCATTTGAGAGAAAAATGTTGCTGAGATTACTTCTGGCAGAAGTACTAATGGTAGACACAAAGTTCTAATTATCGCCTCCAGAGCGTAAGGCAACATAATTCATTTTTTAATTGTACGCACATTGTAATGTTATGCACGTAGCAGATGTGAAATATAATGTGCTTGTGATTAATGAATATATTTGAATTAAACTTTGAGCGCCTACGCTGTACGTATACTACAAATTATTTAGATATTTAATTATTAGCAGGTTGATCTGTTTTGAGATAGAAAAGGATGAGAATGGTTAACATTATTGGTTAAAATTTCTATATGAGGTCGTCGTAATTTAGGTGTTGATTGCCTGTGATGCTTATACCACCAACGATAATACACCGACCGAAAAAAGTCACAAGGATGTGTGTGATGCTCTTAGGTTAGTTAGGTTTAAGTAGTTCTAAGTTCTAGGGGACTGATGACCTGAGATGTTAAGTTCCATAGTGCTCAGAGCCATTTGAACCCATTTTTGAACCACCAGAACGTTGAATGCAAGCATGCAGATGTGCGTGCATTGTGTTTGCAGGTGCTGGATGTCAGCTTGTGAGATGGAGTTCCATGCTTATTGCACTTGGTCGGTCAATACAGGTACGGTTAATGCAGTTTGTGGATGATACTGGCGATCGAGCAGTCCTGACAACATGTTGACAGTCTGTAGTGTATGTTGAATTACAACAGCGGTATGTCGGCGAGCGTTAACCTGTTGGGAAACACCACCTCAATCAGAGTGGGTGAGACAGTCACAAGAGTGCTCCTGCTGTCATACAAAACCGCACCTCAGACCGTAATTCCAGGTGCACATTGTAATGGTACTTGAATTACGTAACCATTACGGCAGCTCACCTGAACCTCTCGATACCAGCAATATTCTACTGTGTTTCTGTAAAGTAGTTAACATATTTTTGAGACAACATTCATATTTGATTTCATTAATGTAGAGGTACTTTGATACATCGATATGTTTATATTGCCATGATATTACTCTTATGTGTATTCTTTCTTTTGTCACTATGATCTTTGACGTACTTGTAACTCATGATTTTTGTGCGCGTAAGTGATTATTACTTCAAATGGTTCAAATGGCTCTGAGCACTATGGGACTTAACATCTGTGGTCATCAGTCCCCTAGAACTTAGAACTACTTAAACCTAACTAACCTAAGGACATCACACACATCCATGCCCGAGGCAGGATTCGAACCTGCGACCGTAGCAGTCGCGCGGTTCCGGACTGAGCGCCTAGAACCGCTAGACCACCGCGGCCGGCGATTATTAGTTAGTTAGAGAATCGGATCTTGAGAAAGTCAAGTCTTGGACGTTATGTTGGAAAGACGCATAACGTAGTCAGCTTATAAAATGTGAACTTTAACAGTGAGGAAGATGTTTTCAAGTATGTTTTGTATTGTGAAGTGATGTTTTGTGTGTTACGTAATATTGCAACAAAAGCGAAGTGTAACTTAAATTCGGAGTGCTGATTACCTTTTTACATCACCATTGTCCTGCAAAAGTGTAATCTTCAAGAATGGTTTGTGAAGCGCATCTACAAAACTTTTGAATATAGCAGAATAAAACCTAGGTCTCTTTGCATCCGAGCTTGGAATCATCACCACCTAGATTTTCGACGATTGAGCCATGATTTTACAACGAGACCAGTGTGGGAAACACGAAAAGATGAGTGCCTAGTTTATTCATTAATACATGAAATGACTGTATTAACTGTGCTCTAATGACACCTGCCACATAATTACTTTGTTGATGCCCGAAAATGCAGTATTTAGCAGCGTGAGCAACACCACAATCATTCAGAATCAGATTTTCACTCTGCCGCCGAGTGTGCGCTGATATGAAACTTCCTGGCAGATTAAAACTGTGTGCCCGACCAAGACTCGAACTCGGGACCTTTGCCTTTCGCGGGCAAGTGCTCTACCATCTGAGCTACCGAAGCACGACTCACGCCCGGTACTCACAGCTTTACTTCTGCCAGTATCTCGTCTCCTACCTTCCAAACTTTACAGAAGCTCTTCTGCGAACCTTGCAGAACTAGCACTCCTGAAAGAAAGGATATAGCGGAGACATGGCTTAGCCACAGCCTGGGGGATGTTTCCAGAATGAGATTTTCACTCTGCAGCGGAGTGTGCGCCGATATGAAATTTCCTGGCAGATTAAAACTGTGTGCCCGACCGAGACTCGAACTCGGGACCTTTGCCTTTGGCGGGCAAGTGCTCTACCATCTGAGCTACCCCGGCTGTGGCTAAGTCATGTCTCCGCTATATCCTTTCTTTCAGGAGTGCTAGTTCTGCAAGGTTCGCAGAAGAGCTTCTGTAAAGTTTGGAAGGTAGGAGACGGGGTACTGGCAGAAGTAAAGCTGTGAGAACCGGGCGTGAGTCGTGCTTCGGTAGCTCAGATGGTAGAGCACTTGCCCGCGAAAGGCAAAGGTCCCGAGTTCGAGTCTCGGTCGGGCACACAGTTTTAATCTGCCAGGAAGTACCACAATCATTATTAAATTTTGACCTTTGTTGTGTTAGGGTCGATAGAACATCCAGTGTGAACAGCACGCGGAAAGGTTGGTTGCAGGCCCTCAACTGGCCTCCTCCTAACCAACACCCGGCCGTCGCTGACACCAAGGCAGAACCAGCTTTGATCAGAAAATAGGAGGGACCTCCACCCAGCCCGCTTAATGAGCTCTCGGTTGAAACCGCTGAAGTCGCAAATAGTGGTTGTTTGTAGTCAGTAGAATGCACGCTACAAGGAGTCTGGCTCGGCGCTGTCCTTGAAGTAACCGATTTGTAACAATTCATTGTGTCACTGTTGTGCCAACTGATGCTCAGATTGCTGATGGAGACGCAGTGCGATGCAGCAGTGCCGTACTCCGAACACGATCCCTCTTGGTAGTGACACGTGGCCGTGCGGAGTCCGGTCTTCTTGCGATCATGCACCCGTGACCACCGCTGCCAGAATTATGTACAGTGGCGACATTCCTGCCAAGTCTTTTTGCAGTATCAGAATTAACATCCAGATCCTTGTAGGCCTATTACACGACCTCTTTGAAACCCAGTGAGGTGTGGATAATGGCGTCTTTGTCGCCCTAAAGCCATTTTAGGACAGCTTCAACTCACCACGTCCGCAGCAAGTTTTCTAGTGGCTAGCGTTGCTGCCCCTGGATCACGGGGTCCCGGGTTCGATTCCCGGCCTGGTTGGGGACTTTCTCAGCCCGGGGCCTTCGTGTTTGTGTTGTCCTCATCATTGCATCATCGTAATTCGTGATAGTACCTCGATTGAACTGCTTAAAAAATTGGAGTGTGAAAAAATTTGAACTTTGTACGGGCGCTGATGGCCGCGCAGTTGAGCGCCCCACAAACAAAACATCATCATCACCATCATCGTCACCATCATCATCAACTCACCACGTCCAATCTCAAAGGTAACTAATGCTCATCACAGATACAGCGTGTATTCAAAGCAAACCTGATTTACATCCTCATAGTGGTGCTACTAGCGCTACTTGTGTGCTATTCCTCAAACATGAAATCAAGTACACTACTGGCCATTAAAATTGCTACACCAAGAAGAAATGCAGATGATAAACGGGTATTCATTCGACAAATATATTATACTAGAACTGACATATGTACATTTTCACGCAATTTGGGTGCATAGAGCCTGAGAAGTCAGTACCCAGAACAACCACCTCTGGCCGTAATAACGGACTTAATACGCCTGGGCATACAGTCAAACAGAACTTGGATGGCGTGTACAGGTACAGCTGCCCATGCAGCTTGAACACGATACCACAGTTCATGAAGAGTAGTGACTGGCGTATTGTGACGAGCCAGTTGTTCGGCCCCATTGGTGAGAGATCTGGAGAATGTGCTGGCCGGGGCAGCAATCGAACATTTTCTGTATCCAGAAAGGCCCGTGCAGGACCTGCAACATGCGGTCGTGCATTATCCTGCTGAAATGTAGGGTTTCGCAGGGATCGAATGAAGGGTGGAGTCACGGGTCGTAACACATCTGAAATGTAACGTCCACTGTTCAAAGTGCCGTCAATGCGAACAAGAGGTGTCCGAGACGTGTAACCAATGGCACCCCATACCATCATGCAGGGTGATACGCCAGTATGGCGATGACGAATACATGCTTGCAATGTGCGTTCACCGCGATGTCGCCAAACACGGATGCGACCATCATGATGCTGTAAACAGAACCTGGATTCATCCGAAGAAATGACGTTTTGTCATTCGTGCACCCAGGTTCGTCGTTGAGTACACCATCGCAGGCGCTCCTGTCTGTGATGCAGCGTCAAAGGTAACCGCAGCCATGGTCTCCGAGCTGATAGTCCATGCTGCTGCAGACGTCTTCGAACTGTTCTTGCAGATGGTTGTTGTCTTGCAAACGTCCCCATCTGTTGACTCAGGGATCGAGACGTGGCTGCACGGTCCATTACAGCCATGCGGATAAGATGCCTGTCATCTGTACTGCTAGTGATACGAGGCCATTGGGATCCAGCACGGCGTTCTGTATTACCCTCCTGAACCCACCGATTCCATATTCTGCTAACAGTCATTGGATCTCGAGAAACGCGAGCAGCAATGCCGCGATACGATAAACCGCAATCGCGATAGGCTACAATTCGACCTTTATCAAAGTCGGAAACGTGATGTTAGGCATTTCTCCTCCTCACACGAGGCATCACAACAACGTTTCACCAGGCAACGCCGGTCAACTGCTTTTTGTGTATGAGAAATCGGATGGAAACATTGTAGGTGTTGCCATCGGCGCCAACCTTGTGTGAATGCTCTGAAAAGCTAATCGTTTGCATATCCCAGCATCTTCTTCCTGTCGGTTAAATTTCGCGTCTGTAGCACGTCATCTTCGTGGTGTAGCAATTTTAATGGCCAGTGGTGTATTTTCCACTTTAATCTATTTTGTTAGTTTCAGTCACCCGAAGCAAAATAACAGCATTGACATTCAGTTAATAGATCACTTTAAAAAACATCTGTTACTCTTCTCGAAATATGGTTCAAAGCAAAAATATCGCATCTTTTTTTTCTCATTGCTACCATATACATTTTTCATTCTGACCCTTCGACTAAACATCAATCGAAAGAGAATTAAAAATAAATGTCTCCATTTACATTCGATCAAATATATAAAAATAAATTATTACTTCTGAAATTTTCACGTCTATATTTGTTATGTGAGGTCCTGGGGCCCGACATTGGAGAGTGCAATCCGCCTATCACGCTCACGTGCTCAACACACAAACGTTACGCAAACTGGTGTAGGACTTATATCGCATTAAGCAAGCAAATTGCTAATTAGAGTAATTGAAAATTCTTTGTGATCTCCAAACTGAATGCAAATGAGAGCAATTCTCATTAATCATGTGTCATGCAAGTTAATTTAATTTCCTACCACACACACACACACACACACACACACACACATATATATATATATATATATATATATATATATATATATATATATATATATATATATAAAACGTTCCATGGAGATGCTCCTGCTTTACAACGCAATGCCACCACAGTGAGAGTGCAATTCAGAAGTGCGGAGGAAATAGGTCATATTTCGTATTTTACGAGGATCGCCTGGACTGTTGAGGACGGAAAAAGGAAAACAAATCAATACTTTTATTCTTTGAGTTTATTTTCTCTATGAATGTTTTCTTGTAGTTAACATAAAAACAAGTCCTCAATGAAAGACAAATTATCTTTGAAAATGTCTAAAGAACTGTATTCCGTAATAAAATGTAAGTTGATGTGCTGAAAAGTACAATAATTGATGATTTGAGAGAAGCTCACTTGCGACAGACTGATCTGCTAACAAGTGGTGGACACCTAAAAGTTGAATAGGAGATTGTTATGGAACCGCGATTGGCTTTCTGAATTCTGTGCAGCTCACTAATGTAAATTAAAAATAGATCAAATATCTAAGTTACAGAATGAGCCCCAAAAAGTGTGAGATGTTCAGAGAACAGGTAGCGCTAGCGCTAAAAAGCGACAATTACTCGAAGCACTCCTTGATATCACCACATGGCCACGGGTCACCACACCGTCTTCCTGTCTTGTTGACGTTCCTCTTCCAGAAACTCATTGCGTGGAGGGGAGGGTTGACAACTTTCGCCGCAGTGGCGACCAAGAATTACGCTGCACACTCTAAACCGTCGGGGAAGCCTGCCAAAATTTCTTCACTATCGGTTACTACGTGCCAATTAACTGTTACAGCGTACGTGCTATGTCGCCGCTCATTCAGTCCGACATCCACGCCACAGGACCTATGCCAGTGACCCTTCTGATTGGCCGATGATGCCCAGAGCACTAGATTTTGGAATTTTAGGACACTGAAAATGGCAAAATGTCGGTGTGTTTGCATCAACCTACAGGATGTACCGGTGGACATCGCCAGCAGTACTCAAGGGATCTGCAGTTGCTCTTCTCTGATTTCTAACGTCCGTACCGCATTGCGGGGAATTGAACTCCGACAGTTTGTGACCCAACAACTTTGCAAACCAACAGCCCACCAGCGGATCCTGAGACATGCCGTGTTCAAAGCAGTGAGACCACCCATTTCTCTCACCACAACCTCTCAGGCCTGCCTCACAGATGAGAAATTTGCAACTTTTCTTCCAGGAGACAATAGCTATGTATTTTCCTCCATCATAGTTAAGAACATTCAGTTGCCAAATGTACACAGAAGAGCCAAATAAACTGGTACGCCTGCCTAATATCGTGTAGTACTCAGAAGTACTGCAACACGACGTGGCATGGATTCGACTAATGTCTGAGGTAGTGCTGGAGGAAAATGACTACATGAATCCTCCAGCGCTGTCCATAAATCCGTAAGAGTACGAGGGCATGGAGATCTCTTCCGAACAGCATGTTGCAAGACATCCCAGATATGCGCAAAACTGCCCATGACTGAGGAGTTTGGTGGCTAGCGGAAGTGTTTAAACACAGAAGAGTATTCCTGGAGCCACTCGGTACCCATTTTGGACGTTTGGGATGTCGCATTCTCCTGCTGGAATTGCCGAAGTCCGTCGGAATGGACAATGGACATGAATGGATGCAGGTGATCAGACAGGATCCTTACGTACGTGTCACCTGTCAGAGTCGTATCTAGACGTACCAGGGGTCCCATATCACTCCAGCTGCACAGGCCCACCATTACAGAGCCTCCACCAGCTTGAGCAGTCCCCTGCTGACATGCAGGCCCATGGATTCATCCAGCTGTCTCCATACCCGTACGCGTCCATCCATTTGATACAATTTGAGACGGGACTCGTCCGACCAGGCAACATGTTTCCAATTATCAACAGTCCAATTTCGGTGTTGACGGGCCCAGGAAAGGCGCAAAGCTTTGGGTCGTGCAGTCATCAAGTATACACGAGTGGGTCTTCTGCTCCGTAAACCCATATCGATTATGTTTCGCTGAATGGTTTGCACAATGACACGTGTTGATGGCCCAGCACTGAAATCTGCAGCAATTTGCAGAAGGCTTGCACTTCTGTCATGTTGAACGATTCTCCGCAGCGATGTCGGAGATCTGATGTTTTACCGGATTCCTGACATTCACGGTACGCTCGTGTAATGGTCGTACGTGAAAATCCCTACTTCATCACTACCTCGGAGATGCTGTGTCCCATCGCTCGTGCGCCGACAATAACACCACGTTCAACCTCACTGAAATCTTGATAACCTACAATTGTAGAAGCAGTAGCCGACCTAACAGCAAGTGCCGTATTTTGCCTGTTTACATATCCATACATTGGAATACGCATGCTTATACCAGTTTCTTTGGCATTACAGTGGACTTATGATTGCAAAGTGATACGTGACTGTTCTTTCGCACGTTATATTTTTACAAACAAAATGGGTTTTACAGCACCAGAGAATACAATGTAATGCAGCGTATAAAAAACTTTAAGTAGGAACATAAATGTTGATCTGATTATAGCCAGAATGAGAACTGATCACAGCTTTAAAATCATTGAGTACATTATTCAAGATTCATTTTGTTTCATTGTACAGCCGTATTCGCAGCAGGAGATTTGGCACGGCTTCGAGTTTGTTCTCGCGGTGGACGGCCGTCGACCGGGTGAATACCAAATCCGGCGACGGGAAGTTCCGGTGTCGCGCAGAGGCCAGGTGTCAGCGCTCTCCCGATCTCTGCAACTTGCGTGGAATTAAAGAAAACAAAAGAAAACAGTTTATAAATTTATTTTAAACAATTATAAATATTAAAAAGCCATTAATACTAAAATGCAATATACCACATGTCATGTTTAGAATATATCGTGCAGTAGGCCAATTCTTTAGTGATACAGCACAAAATGTATATCACTACAAGGTCCATGACTGCAATGCTGGTACAACTGAACTGTAATTCACACGCCACAGTACCCTATCATTCCACTAAACCAGCTGCAACAAAATTTCGCAGTCCATCGCCACTTTGCCAATGGGTTGCGCCATTTTAGTTTGTCTTCTGTAGCGGCATGCTAAGGTACTGTGGCGCGGGTGTTTCTATGTGTTCCACGTCTCCAGATATGGAACTGCAAGCAAACACAGAATCAGTTATCGTACAGATTACTCGATCTTTTCAGAGCGACAACCTCTCCCATTGCACCAGGCAACCTCTCGTAGAAGATTCGTGTGTACAGTGAAACCTTTTTCGACATTAAGGGATAACTATTCAACAACTCTCCTGTGTTGTCATTAGTTTCATAAGAAATTAATTTAGAGGCGCGTACAGCACTCAATTTTGTCCTGAAAACGGCACTGTCTCGACGTAGCATGAGCATTACTAGACAATGGAAGTCTTCGGGAAACCATCCTAAACCAAATTCACTCAACAACTGGTCAGAACATGTGTAAACATGTCCGAATTGGGTTCAAATTGCTTGATCACGTCCCACGCGTGCTCAGAAATATTGAGGTCACGTGACACTTGGAGAAGTGAGGAAAGTAGGAGCACAGAAGCTCACCATTCTAAGGCTGACCCCAGGGCTGTAACGTCGTCAGGAGGCTGGGTGGCCGAGGGGTGAGACTGGATGGCAAACTGATGAAGCTCGGAAAGAAGTGGCTGTCAAAATAAACTCTTTATTTCCAACTTAAACATTGATTCAGTGGCCTGGTGGGGAGGCATTTCAACCCCTGCCCCACACTAATGGGCTGTTGGTCGGTCAGCTGGAGCCTAGGGTCCGTCCACCGGCCTTGCAGCCTGCTTTGGTGACATCTGCACTTGGCGCCAGGCTGACGGCTATGTTGTCCGAGACACAGCACCGATGTCAGTCGCACGTAGTAGAACCTAGCAGATGAATGACAGGCCCAGGCAGCCAATGTGAGGAACAAGAGATGCACAGAACGTATTGTCAAAAGTGGTTGCTGTGAATGAGGTGCGACTCGATTCCTCCTGGAAGGGATGTGGCTGCTGCTGGTAGAGTCGACCGGGAGGCCCGCTGCTCTGTAGCACCAAGTCCAGAAGGCAGACTCAGTGAAGGAAACAGGTACCCTGATGGGGACTTGAATCCATGGCCGTGGGTGATAGCTCCATGTCATCTCTTCATGTGGCACAGCCCTGCGTCTGAGTAGTACTGCTAGACTGAGATTGAATCTATTACGGAAATCAACGATTATCTATATCAGATAGCAGCGCAATTTTTGTGCTGCTTTGCCGCTCGTGGTTACTTACTCGGCAACACCAGCGAAACCCTAATGATGGGGACATCACTGGGCCTGGGCTGCACATTGCCGATGTGCTGCCAAGTTACGCCCTACGAGGCTAGCCCGTCTCTCAATAATTTAATATGCTTGTTGTCTTATCCGCAGTGTTGATACACCGCGTACATCAGTCACTAGCGGCTAATGCAATGTTCCACCGACCATTCTCACAAATTTTGCGCTTAAACTGGAAGTTGCGATACGATTCTTAGTTGGTACGAGAAAGATGGAATGACGCAATGTCTTGCTGAAAATATACGTCGGTGCCTAGGTTCTCGAGGCAAATTAACTGATACAGACGACCATACATATATACATGTACATAGTTTGCCAGTGAGCGATAACGACAGACATCCAATGTTAACATTCTCCACTGAGAAAGGAAGGGTCATATGATGACCCTCAGAGATGCACTGATCAGCTTAGTTGGAAACATATTTCTTCCTACGCAAACAGTGGTCCTCTTCCTCGCGGATATACACTGAAGCGCCAAATAAACTGGTATAGGCATGCGTATTCAAATACAGAGATATGTGAACAGGCATACTACGGCGCTACGGTCGGCAACGTCTTTATAAGACAAGTGTCTGGCGCCATTGTTAGATCGATTACTGCTGCTACCAAAATTTTAGTGAGTTTGAACGTCGTGTTATAGTCGGCGCACGAGTGATGCGACACAGCATCTCCGAGGTAGCGATGAAGCGGGGATTTTCCCGTACGACCATTTCACGAGTGTACGGTCAATTTCAGGAATACGGTAAAACATCAAATCTGCGCCATCACTGAGGCCGGAGAAAGATCCTGCAAGAACGGGACTAACGGCGACTGAAGAGAATCGTTCAAGGTGACAGAAATGCAACCCTTCCGCAAATGCTGAGCCATCAACAAGTGTCAGCGTGCGAACCATTCAACGAAACTTCATCGATATGCGCTTTCGGAACTGAAGGTCCACTCGTGTGGCCTTGATGGCTGCATGACACAAAGCTTTACGCCTCCTGGGTCCGTCGACACCGACATTGAACTGTTGACGACTGGAAACATGTTGCCTGGTCGGACGAGTCTCGTTCCAAATTCTATCGAGCGGATGGACGTGTACAAGTATGGAGACAACGTTATGAATTCACGGACTGTGCATGTCAGCAGGAGACTATTCAAGCTGGTGGAGGCTCTGTAATGGTGTGCGGCGTGTACAGTTGGAGTAATATGTGACCCCTTATACACTCCTGGAAATGGAAAAAAGAACACATTGACACCGGTGTGTCAGACCCAACATACTTGCTCCGGACACTGCGAGAGGGCTGTACAAGCAATGATCACACGCACGGCACAGCGGACACACCAGGAACCGCGGTGTTGGCCGTCGAATGGCGCTAGCTGCGCAGCATTTGTGCACCGCCGCCGTCAGTGTCAGCCAGTTTGCCGTGGCATACGGAGCTCCATCGCAGTCTTTAACACTGGTAGCATGCCGCGACAGCGTGGACGTGAACCGTATGTGCAGTTGACGGACTTTGAGCGAGGGCGTGTAGTGGGCATGCGGGAGGCCGGGTGGACGTACCGCCGAATTGCTCAACACGTGGGGCGTGAGGTCTCCACAGTACATCGATGTTGTCGCCAGTGGTCGGCGGAAGGTGCACGTGCCCGTCGACCTGGGACCGGACCGCAGCGACGCACGGATGCACGCCAAGACCGTAGGATCCTACGCAGTGCCGTAGGGGACCGCACCGCCACTTCCCAGCAAATTAGGGACACTGTTGCTCCTGGGGTATCGGCGAGGACCATTCGCAACCGTCTCCATGAAGCTGGGCTACGGTCCCGCACACCGTTAGGCCGTCTTCCGCTCACGCCCCAACATCGTGCAGCCCGCCTCCAGTGGTGTCGCGACAGGCGTGAATGGAGGGACGAATGGAGACGTGTCGTCTTCAGCGATGAGAGTCACTTCTGCCTTGGTGCCAATGATGGTCGTATGCGTGTTTGGCGCCGTGCAGGTGAGCGCCACAATCAGGACTGCATACGACCGAGGCACACAGGGCCAACACCCGGCATCATGGTGTGGGGAGCGATCTCCTACACTGGCCGTACACCACTGGTGATCGTCGAGGGGACACTGAATAGTGCACGGTACATCCAAACCGTCATCGAACCCATCGTTCTACCATTCCTACACCGGCAAGGGAACTTGCTGTTCCAACAGGACAATGCACGTCCGCATGTATCCCGTGCCACCCAGCGTGCTCTAGAAGGTGTAAGCCAACTACCCTGGCCAGCAAGATCTCCGGATCTGTCCCCCATTGAGCATGTTTGGGACTGGATGAAGCGTCGTCTCACGCGGTCTGCACGTCCAGCACGAACGCTGGTCCAACTGAGGCGCCAGGTGGAAATGGCATGCCTAGCCGTTCCACAGGACTACATCCAGCATCTCTACGATCGTCTCCATGGGAGAATAGCAGCCTGCATTGCTGCGAAAGGTGGATATACACTGTACTAGTGCCGACATTGTGCATGCTCTGTTGCCTGTGTCTATGTGCCTGTGGTTCCATCAGTGTGATCATGTGATGTATCTGACCCCAGGAATGTGTCAATAAAGTTTCCCCTTCCTGGGACAATGAATTCACGGTGTTCTTATTTCAATTTCCAGGAGTGTATGTGTGTATTCGACTCTCACAGATGACATGTACGTAAGCATCCTGTCTGGTCACCTGCATCCATTCGTGTTCATTGTGCATTTCACGGACTTGGTAATTCCTGCAGGACGATGCGACTCCCCATACGTCCAGAATTGGTACAGAGTGGCTTCAGAAACACTCTTCTGTGTTTAAACACTTCCGATGGTAACCAAGCTCCCCCGACATGAACATTATTGTCAAAATCTGGGATATCTTGCAACGTTCTGTTCGGAAGAGATCTCCACCCCTCGTACTTATACGGATTTATGGACAGCCCTGCAGGCTTCATGGTGTCAGTTCCCTCGAGCACCACTTCAGATATTAGTTGTCTATGCCAAGTCGTGCTGCGGCACTTCTGTGTGCTAGCGGTGGCCCTACACGATATTAGGATGGTGTACCGGTTTCTTCGGCCCTTAAGTATATTAGAGTTGTGTGTTATGTGTATTTGTTGAGTGTATTTGAGTGTAATGGACGTATGTATAGCATGGTGTTTTGTTTTTGTTTTTGGCGATGATGAGTTGAGGGAAACAGTGAAACCCATCGCCGGCACATAACCTACATACCATCAAGAGGGTCATCAGGCTTGATGTCTCCATTGCTGAGAGGGGGTAAGAAGGACACGTTTTAACTGCAAGGGCTTACCTCGATCGATGTCATCGACGGACGAGTTTACCGCGGCCATCTCAAGGTATCTTTGGTTGAATTCAAGAAGCAAAGATCAATGAGAGTTCACTTCTGGGAGAGTTCACTTCTGGCTCTACTGACTGTAGCTCATACGTATACTGCTCACTCAGCTCTAACAAACAGCTGCTTCCTATTTCGCGGTCCTGAGACTATCTGCTCAGTACTATCTCCTTCCCGACATGGTTGTAGATATTCCAAGTCCTCAGCCTGGCGACGATAGGCACAGGGGTAGCGTCCCAGACGACTACCAAAAACTGCACTCTCCTTTTTGTTCGGGCAACTCACCTCTTTATAGCGCCCACCAAGTTGCTGAAACATTCCCTCTGATGCACATCGTCGGCAAGGGAGTATACAATACCATATTTGGGGCAACTCATGATGCACTTGTGTCACTGTGACGCGCTGTCCGGGCGATGGGTCCGTCTCCATATGCGTGTATGTACTGTCCGAGGCCAGCCTGTCGCTGTTTGAATAACCGATTGCGCCAACGCTTCCGCCGTCTTCCCTGGGCAGCTCCTAGCTACAAATTGAGTGTAATAACGTATGTTCTCCCTTAATATTGGTACCTATGACAGACGTCAGCAGTGTTTCATGCCCTCATTTCATGAGACACTGTGGAGTGGTTTGGAACTTAATCAAGGACATTGGCAAAAAGTCTGTGGATCAAAAGTCTTACGCCACCACGTCTCCTCCCGTTGCTGGTAAAAACTGGTAGTGAAAATTTCTTTACAGCACCTGCACTGGAACCGGCTTACCTTCGAATCGAGCGCCGCCACACAAGCATGCGTTAGCGACATCGGCTACGCAGATGCGTTCCATACGAAAACATCTCCTTCACCTGACTGAACGGCACCCTATTTGCAAGCAATCTTATGTGGTTGTCGAAGTAAAGGTACCCTGTCGCGGGCGTGTACCAATATGTACTCCAGCTTCGAGTCCACACTTCGAGTGTTCGACAGCAATGTTTGTAGCTCCTTGTTAATCTATAGACTCTGTGAATTGCTTTAAGCAGAGCTAACAGTGTACGCCCGTGGTTCTAGCAGCAGTTGATTCTGGATGACGTGACTGCTCATCGATTGCTGTTGTCCAGTATTGGACTGGTGAGTGATCTGTAGCACTAACAAGCAAACATTCCCAAGTGTCAATAATCGATCGTCATGAAAATTGGCAGGTGTGTAGAGGAGGCAAAAAAGTGCAAAACGTATTTTTTTGTTTGTGCCAAATTTCACTTCTAAGGGGAAAAATACGCTCCGTAAGGTAGTTTGGCATTATAGGTTTAGAGGGAATATCTTCGAAAAAATGATACATAAAAATTGTTTTTCATATAAAGATTGTTGTGTAATTAGCGTTCTTGAAAAGTGTATAATCAGCTTTTTCAATTTGAAATTTTCCAAAATACGCCACCACCATTAATTAATTTTGGAAAACGTTAACATTTGTTACAACGTAAAGACACTTTCAAGCCACGTACATCCCTGTGTAATAAAGGTGGATCATGAAATACGTTTTCTGGAAAGTAAGTATTTTCAAGATACCTAATTAAAATATCTAAACAATGATTGCTATTCTAATTATTTATTTGACATTTGTTTTATCTTTAAAATTTTTATTTTAAGTTTTACATTCATGTTTTTTTAAGTTTACCGGTTCAGATACATGTATTTATTAATTAAAAATTTTCATTAGTATGAAAGAAAATAATTATAAAAATGATAATCTGTAAATAAATATAAATAATCGAAACTAAAAAAAATTTTTAATGATATGCACATGAAATGAACGAAATTTCTTCACGTAATATATATGAAGGAGAAGACAACATAAAACAAAATTCAACAGGATTTCAAATTCTCACTCTGATTTCTATTAGGCATATTTCAGTACACTGGTAAGCCTAGGCGAAGAGAATTGGCTATGTACTAATGACTGCACCTTGATTATATTGTTTCTCAAGAGTAGATTGACATCACATCGCTCAAAAGAACTAAATCTGAAAGTCTTCTCACAAAGTTCTGCCAACATCGAAAGACGCATACGTTCCACAGCTGTACCTGTGTCGTCGAGCCCTTTGGGATTACCAGACGAGCAAGCTTCTTGTCCTCAGGAACGATATTCTAAACGGTTTTTTTACTCTGACCACCCCAAGACTCTAACAATAATACAGATATTTCTCCATCACTGGGAAAGAAAACAACTTTAAAATACCTTCTGACCTGGTCAGACGTTTGTTTAGTAGACTTCAATGCTGTCACTAGGATATTTGGGGCTTCAAAAAGACATTATCAAGTTCTCCATCCAAACTCTCGATTAGCTTCTTTTAGAACTACGAATATCCAGGTGATCAGTGCGAAAAAGCCATTTTGAGCGTCGTTCCCAAGGACAAGAAACATGTGATGATCCCAAAGGGCTCGATGGCGCAGCTACAGCTGTGGAACGTATATGGCTTTCCATGTTGGAAGAACTTTGCAAGAAGATTTTCAGATCTAGTTCTGTCGAATGATTATGATGTCAGTCTCCACTTAAAAAACAATACGATCAAGTTGCAGTCACTAGTACACAGTCAGTTTTCTTCGATTAAGCATCTCTTTACAGATTATCATCACTGTAATTATTTTCTTTCATAATAATGAGTTACTTAATATTTTCAATCAACAGAATACACATACGTGAAACAGTAAACTAACAAACGAAAAGAACCATGAATGCAACACGTAAAATAACAATTTAAAACCTAAAACAACTATAAGTAAAATAAATAGCTAGAACAGTAACGATTGTTTAGATGTTTATTTAGGTATGTTGAAAATACTTCGCTAGCACTTTCGGTACATCTTATTTTCCAAAAATGGTATTTCAGCATCCAGCTTTATTACACAGGGCTGTATGTGGCTTCAAAGCTTCTTTAATTTATGTTGTAACAAAAGTTTTCATTTTTCAAAATTAAGTAATGGTGGTGGGGTATTTTGCAAAATTTCAAGTTATTAAAAAAATTTATTGTACAGTTTTCAAGAACATTAATTATATATCAACTTTTATATGAAAAAGGCAACGGCCTTGCCGCAGTGTGTATACCGGTTCCCGTCAGAGCACCGAAGTTAAGCGCTGCCGGGCGTGGCCGACACTTGGATGGGCGACCATCCAGGCCACCATGCGTTTTTGCCATTTTTCGGGGTGCACTCAGCCTCATGATGGCAATTAAGGATCTACTCGACCGAATAGTAGCGGCTCCAGTCAAAGAAAACCATCATAACGACCGGGAGAGCGGTGTGCTGACCGCACGCCCCTCCTATCCACGTCCTCATCTGAGGATTACACGGCGGTCGGACGGTCCCGATGGTCCACTTGTTGCCTGAAGACGGAATGCTTTTTATATGAAAAGCACGTGTAAATGTCATCATTTCAAAGATATTCTCTCTAAAGCTAAAAAGGCAAATTACCTTTCAGGGAGTGTTTCACCCCTTAAAAGCAAAATTGGACACAACGCAGGACTCCAGGTTCTGAGCTCATAGGTAGCACACCGCCCCTAGTACACGTCCACCGCGGCGCTCGGGGACCACATCACATTTGCGACACCTGAAGATGGGCTTATGAGAACCCGAAACCGGTCGTGATAATAAAAGAAATTTACAACTGAAGCGGTCTTTTCAACCTCTGGTCGTATTAATGAGTTTTATTGCAAAAGGATATTTACAGATACTTAACTTTGGCAATTACACAGATGTGCACCTAATAGATATCTGCCCATCATACTCATTACTCATGGTAGATTAATCTACCAAGTCCCGTACGAGTTCGGGGGTAGCGTGTGCGTTCGCACAAGAAGGTCAATGGCCGGGAAGCCATATTTTTAACTATATATGACGGTAGTATCTGTTCCCGAAAGAACAGTTACCGTGGATGACCATGCAGCTTTGCTAGAAATGAAATGATAATTAAATGGACACCCTAGCTGCAAACAGGCGTTGATGTACTTCATTGGGGACATGTTGAAACTGTGTAGGCGCACTACGAATGTAGTGGTGTGGACATGTTGGGAATGTGGATCTCACGGGGAGCGTGCAAGGGATAAGTCCCTGCAGACGCACTCTCCTCTGTGCCCGCGGTGGCTCAGATGGATAGAGCGTCTGCCATGTAAGCAGGAGATCCCGGGTTCGAGTCCCGGTCGGGGCACACATTTTCAACATGTCCTCAATGAAGTACATCAACGCCTGTTTGCAGCTAGGGTCTTCATTTAATTATCTTTTCATTTCTAGCAAAGCTGCATGGTCATCCACGGTAACTGTTCTTTCGGGAACAGATACTACCGTCATATATAGTTGTTTGATTGTTTCTCTAGCGAACCGAGTAGGCAGGATTCCTGGACACAACAATTCTCAAGACAAAAAAAAAAAAAAAAAAAAATGGCTCTAAGCACTATGGGACTTAACGTCTGAGGTCATCAGTCCCGTAGAACTTAGAACCACGTAAACCTAACTAACCTAAGGACATCACACACATCCATGCCCGAGGCAGGATTCGAACCTGCGACCGTAGCAGCAGCGCGGTTCCGGACTGAAGCGCCTAGAACCGCTCGGCTACCGCGTCCGGCATTCTCAAGACAAACAAGAGCTGTCAGCAACAACGAATGACGATTGGTTTACGAGAAATTACCAGACAGGGTCAGTAGCATTACAACAGGGTCGGCAACGGCGTACGAAGACCGCACGCGAGCGACATGCGCGGGCCGATGTTCGGCCCTTCTCGGCTTTGGTCCACAGTTGTCGGAAGTACAGCGAGTGCGGCATTTTTCTGTCGGCACGACTTCCTTCAATTGGGCGGGATAGTGATGTCAGTGCTGGTTACGCTTCGCTATTCGTTCTTAGTATGAAAGAAATTCACAGGTCCAGTGACCACTTAAACAAAAAGAGGCAGTATAGTGATCTATCGTAACATGTCTTTAAAGTGATTGGTAACAACAGGAGAGAAGAATGAAAGTTCTCAATGTCTGTTATGCGATATACAGTTCCACAATGGACGGGTACCGCAAATTTTGTATGGAACGTCTTACACAAACAGGTTGAAGACTTAGTTGACGATGAAAGAGCAAAACATTACAACGATCGACAGATGGGTTTCACTGTTCTGTGTTAAATTTGTAGACATTGAGCACGTGATGGACTGGTGGTACGAATAGTAAATTTTCTCAAACCGCACGCTTCATTCCACTATCATTTGCAACAGTTTTCGACGGAATTCAACGACGAATATAGAAACCTTATATACTGCTGCAAAGTAAGTGTATGTTTCGTAAGCCAACGAACATGAGAGGTGCGATATTTCGATTTAAAACTCGTTGTTATTGAGTTTATGACTGAAAAAGAAGACCGGGAACGAAAATTAGAATATCAGCACGTATTCCAGACCTCGCATTTTAAGTGGACTTTACTGCACACTGGCCAGAGTAACACATTGCAAGGCGAGAAACAAATTCTTTCTGATTTGATGGGCATGCATTTAAAAGGAAAATCACGTTCAAGAAGGGACGAATTCTGACAAAAACACTGTCATTTCCCTGAGTTCACTGGCGTTTAAGAAAACATGAGAAGAAGAACTAATTGTGGCCTCGAAAGAATTCCAAGAACAGTTTTCTAAACATTTTAAGGACGCTTCCAATATGGCAGCTGTTTTCGAGACAATCTGCAGTTCGCTTGAAAGCACCCCTGTGCATTTGAAGAAGGAAGTGGTTGATCTGCAATATTAATCCCGTTCAAAAGACAAATTCTTTTGCGTTAAAACTGTCCAAGAGGTGTATGTCATTTTCTCCAGGAAGAGTTTCCGTAATGAGATTTCGAAGGTAATAAAATATGTCGATCAGCAATGGGTGTGAAAGGCCTTTCCGATTATCAAAACAAATAAGCCACGATTACGTGGCAACTGCGTGCGAATATCTGCGAAATTGTGTGTGTCTGTCCATATGTCGACAGTTTTTACACATAAAAATTATATTGTGTCTTCGGCATGCCAAAAATAATTAAATAGAGCTAAAAATCGTTTTGTTCGTGATCCATGTTGTTGAAAAAAAATTAATATTAATTATAAAACCAAGCTGTAAGTATTGCCATTTAAATGCATCGCCTTCGCAGTTCCCTCCTCTTCCTCCTTCCTTATGTTCAGACAGGTGGCGTGATGTTGGAGGAAGTCTGCAGGAGGCGAGAGAGCTATCGCACGAGAGACAGAGCCCTTCTGTCATGCCGAATTCTTGGCTGTCTCTGTACTACAGAATAGTTCACTGATGATGTTTTTTTTACAGTAAAGTATCGTCCTTGGGCTATTCTAAGGAGTTATAAAAGGACTTTGACGAGATTTCCACCTTGTATAGCAGCTCTCATATGGGTAAATGTGAGATAATGCTTATAACAATGAGAAAGAACCGTGTAGCATGTGATTGCAATATTAGTGGTGAATATGTTGAGCATGACACATTATCTAAGTAAAATGGGACGATTGAGTAAAATTAGTATTGCAGATGAGAATGGAAGACTTCAATTTGTTCAAAGGGTCCTGGGAAAATCTCTTCAAAAGAAATCGACTACGAGATGCTAACTAGACCAATTCTAGAGCATTTTTCCAGTGTTTGGAGTCTTTATTGAGTAGGCACACAATACACATTAACCGAATTCAGAGACATGTGGGTAGGGCAGTAACGGGTGAACGTAGCACAAACGAAAGTGTAACAGAAACGCTCATGGAAAGTAAATGAGAATCCTTGGAAGAAGTTCCCACCAAACACTGTTGGGTAAATTTAGAAAATTCGAATTCGAAGAAGCTTTCGCGACCATTATGCTTCAACGAATGTATTCTGTGCGTATGGATTGTGGGAATAAAATAAGAGAGATTAGCGCGCGTAGAAAAGTATACACAAACACTTTTTTCTCACTCAGTATGCGAATCGAGTAGGAAAGAAAACATAATGTTGATAGAATATATCCTTCGATGTGCACTGTGCAGCGGCTTGTGGAGTATTTATGTAGATGTAGAGTTCAAGCATGTATTTACGAAGACAAGATTAGTATTGCTGCGCAGATTTTCGCGACGGAAACCTAGGATAAAAAGTTCCCGGTTAACTTGCCGTATAAAATTCGGATAATACTCCAAGCTTTCGATGACTGCTTCCACCATCGCCGTAAGGGGTTAAATCTGTCGTGAAACTGATGAGGCTCCCACTTACATGCCCATACTACTGCATCTGAATTGCCAGATCACGTCTCAGTGGTGGGACACCCTTAGGTCTAAGGCGCTCTCTACGTCCGTAGATTGCGCTCGCTGTCCATCGTCTCTTACAGCGCCACCCATTCATTATATCAGGTGGTAAACTACTCGAAGCCTTTCCCCTGTGCTTTTTCTTTTTTGCCAAGTGCATTGTCGGTCACTCTGTTGAACTTGTTTTCACAGTCTGATCATAGTCCTAATAGTTTGATGCAGAATTCTAGTATGTTCAAACATAATCTTGTGTTTATTTAATTTTCTGTGATGGGCCACCATCTATTTTTAAAAATTTCTATATCTAAGGTGCTATTGACGTTCAACACAGTCACTCGCTGATCCGCCCTATTCTTTACTACGCAAATGTTGCATGTATATCTGCTCCCCAAAGTTCTATTAAGTTCCTCCAAATTCTTGAACCTCATGCACTTTGCTTCTCCTACAAGAATCCTTTACCAACTCATAAAATTCCTGCCTTCTGTTACTCACATTAAAGACCTCCAAACAATCTACACCATCTGCAAACTTGACTCCAATAATCCTATCGTTTCCCCTCTTCTTTCCAATCCTCATATACTGCCACGCCTTTAGCAACACATTGCACCAACCCTACACATACTGTCCCAATGACGCTTCACCCATCTACCCCTCCAAGACCATGAACTCTACCACAACATTTACCCATCCTACCTGCTGTAAGTCCATTCCACCCACTCGACCTCACCAGGGCTTCCTCTTCCCCCCCCCCCCCCCCCGCCCCTTAGCCTCTTTTCTTCCCCATCTGCCTCTGCCCCCCCATTTTGTCAACAACTATTAATGTCACCGGTGCCCCCACCCCCTCCAACCCCCTGTTCCACCCATTCTTCTGTCCCAACAGCCACTCCTACCCCATCGCTTCTGCGCGCCAGTCGTCATTGCTTATACTACCACATTCCTACCTTCCTCACTGAACAACATTTCCCCCTTCTACAACAGACTCTGTATCCCACGGAAGGTCCTTCTGATTCTTAATGACAGGAAAGTGCTGCTTCTAAACATCAGTATTTCGAAATCAGGTTATAAATATTGGAAATGTGCGCTTATTGTGTTTCATCTTACCTTCTATTATTACTATTTTTAACTACCATTGCAAGAGGTCGTATGTAACCGACCTAACAACTGTGCCAGACACTCGTCTTGTATAGGCGTTGCCGACCGCAGTTCCGTATTCTGCCTTTTCATATATCTCTGTATTTGAATACGCATGCCTATGCCAGTTTATCTGGCGCTTCAGCGTATAAGGCAAATGGGAAACGGCATGTATCGCACTGATCCGTACTCCGCTAAGAGAAATGTGTGGACTTCCACAGTTCCTAAAGTCGCTCTCGGTGTGCCATCGCAAAAAAGCTTAAAAACATCGTAGAAGTGGAAATATTAACCGTGCCCATACTACGAATTGCACTAATTTCAACTGACTTATCATTCACCTACAAAAGGCTGCAGTTTCCGACAAGATTAGCGTACAGTAAGACCATCAATGAAGCACAAGGCAAATACTCCAGTGCTGCGGAGCGTTTTCAACAGATTCGTATTTCTCATGGAATTTTGGGACAACAACAAGCATTATTTGTCTTTTTACCCGAAAACAATACACCGCATGTAGTTTATATCAATATCAGTAACACCTTACATCTGATACTTAAAACAGGCGAATTCCGACTCTAAAACGTCATATCGTACAACGATATAATTTTGCAAGCGTTGCGAATAGCGTTACTAGTAAAGAAACAGTAAACTGAAACGTCGTACCTGATGCTGCTACTGCATCAACAGCAAAGAATGTAGTAAAAAAAAGAAAGGTCCGCCCGGATGGCCGAGGACGTTAACGCGTCACTTCAGGGATTGCCGGCCGCGGTGGTCTTGCGGTTCTAGGCGCTCAGTCCGGAACCGCACGACTGCTGCGGTCGCAGGTTCGAATCCTGCCTCGGGCATGGATGTGTGTGATGTCCTTAGGTTAGTTAGGCTTAAGCAGTTCTAAGTTCAAGGGGACTGATGACCACAGATGTTAAGTCCCATAGTGCTCAGAGCCATTTTTGAACTTCAGGGATTCAGGGAGGCGACCTTGCCACGTATCGAGTTTACCTGTAGGCAGTTTCCCACAGCCACTGTAAATGCCCTTGTTTTTGGTTATCTTTGTATGTTGTTGTAAACTGGACTGGTTGCCTATTCTTAAACTTTCGTATATGTCTGTTTTGTAATGTTAACTGAAACAATGCAGGTGGTGTGTCTACGTAAACGATATCTGATAAGCATCACGAAACCAATCTGAAACTGTATAACTGTACTGCAATTTCCTTTTACCGAAAAACAATTAGAAAATGCAAAACTGTGTACTAAATAAGGCGTCCCGTGAAATTATATACTGTACAATGCAGTGAACATTGCTACAATGTATGACGTCACAGTACGTGACTTGCAGTTCCAACACACTAAACAAACAGAATAAAGATTATACACGAAATTATAAAACGAATTTTGAAAAAATAACTTCTGAACATGCTTCTATTAAAATACCCTGTAAAGTACTGTACGCAAACTGTGTAAATAAAATTCCAAGCATTAAGTGGCAAACGCAAATGTAGCACTGCAGTGTAAAAGTAAGACTGTCTGCATAAGAAATAAAATCTGAACAGAACTTTATCTAAGCTGAACTTGATAACATTTTCGAAATGCAAAGTTTAGCTGTAAGAGATCTTATTGTGTCCTGACTGATCTTACAGAGGCCCTAACAAAATTTTGATGACTTACTTTATGGCAAAGGTAACTTAGTACTGCTCGAAAATGGTGAAAATAAGATACAGCGCAGCAGCAAAGAAGCTAAAAAAATGAAAAAGCCTTGCCCAAAAAATGGTTCAAATGGCTCTGAGCACTATGGGACTTAACATCTGTGGTCATCAGTCCTCTAGAACTTAGAATTACTTAAACCTAACTAACCTAAGGACATCGCACACATCCATGCCCGAAGCAGGATTCGAACCTTCGAGCCGGCCGCGGTGGTCTAGCGGTTCTAGGCGCGCAGTCCGGAATCGCGCGACTGCTACGGTCGCAGGTTCGAATCCTGCCTCGGGCATGGATGTGTGTGATGTCCTTAGGTTAGTTAGGTTTAAGTAGTTCTAAGTTCTAGGGGACTGATGACCACAGATGTTAAGTCCCATAGTGCTCAGAACCATTTGAATCGAACCTGCGACCGTAGCGGTCACGCGGTTCCAGACTGAAGCGCCTAGAAACGCACGGCCACACCGTCCGACAGCCTTGCCCAAAAGCAATGCAAGGAAGAGCAGCTATGCTAAGCGCACCGTGCTTACTTTGGAAGAGGGTGTTTCACTCACTGCAGTGCGGCGATACACAATTATGAAGCAAAATTTTCGTGAGAAGACAGTGGTAGAAGTTCCGCTTACTAAATGACTGAAAAGAAATACCATTCAAAAACTTAATTGTGAATAATGAAACACATTCCTTGACAATTATAACCATTTTTGAAAACTCACTTCTTATAAAAAGTATTACTCTCCCAATAAAGAGAAAATTACTAAGTATTTGTCTTTCTAGACACATAAATTAAGCGCGAGCAAGCTATGCAGCGACATCACACGAAAATCTTCAGATTTCTCAGTTCAGTCTTCGCCAAATCGTATTCCCAAAAATCCTTTGCGTTTTGATCGCTGTGGCCTGCTAGCTTTTATTTATTTTTTTTTTTTTCCAGAGTGCTCAACAGTGTAACCAACATCCGACTCCCTCACGTACTTCTCACTGAATGCTACTGGCAGCAACAATTCTACTGACAATCACAGATCACATTGCTTGTACTCCGAACCTCTGTGGCGAAACACATCGTCTTCTGTTCGAAAAACATCCAGTGTAAAAATTTGAAATGTGAAACAACACATTTCTCGATCTCATGTTGAACAACCAGTCAAAACATACTTGGAAACGTTGATATGGGAAGTCCTACCCAGCGACATTCTCAAGACATTGCTGTCTCTGACTACCACCTTTTTTAATCAATGGCACATAGCCTGGCTGACTAGCACTCCCAGTCACATGAACAAGTGCAATATTGGCTCGTTTCATGGATCTCTTTAAAAGAGGCGTAGTTCTTCCGTCGCGGGATTTGCATGCTGTTCGAGAGGTGGGAGAAAATAGTGGCCAGCGATGGTCAATACTTTGAATCGTAAATATTTTGTAAGTTTTTCACAATAAAGCCTCAACTTCGAGGAAAAGCGGCGGAAGCGAAGTTTTAGAAATAATAACAATCGCAACACCGTGAAAAGAAAAAGACGGAAAAAAGGCAAAGGAGGAGAAGAAGAAGCAGAAGAAAAGGAGGAAGGAAATGTAAGAGATAAAATGTGTAGAAGGGAAGGTGAAATTATATGTAAAGGTTACTGGAAGTGTCAAAGCGTCCCCTCCTTAAATATACTATGTATATAGTCTGCATAAATTGCGCGCCGTGAGTTACGCCGATCCAAGACACATACACAATTTCTAACGTTAATACCTGAACACCTGACTTATTGTGTTGAACGTTTAACGTTAGATTATACCTCTTAATGAGCAGATTATAACAGAATTTTAAAATTTTAATGTCGATCAATAACTTTATGAAATACTAGCTGTACCTGGCCACGCTATGCTCTAGCTCAGTCTGCTTAGATTGAAAAGAAAGAAAAGAGAATCACGCGTTTCTAATATGTATGAGAACTGGATGTACGTCCTGATCTCCTCCCTCCCCTGTCTCTGTCCATCTCCCCCTCCTGCTTTCGCTGCGTATCTTCGTCTCCTTTCCCCTCCCTCAATCCATCACCATCTCTCCCTCTCTCTGTCCATCTCCTCCTCCCCGTTTTCTATGTCCATTTCCTCCCAACCCTCTGTTTCTCTCCTCTTCCTCCCTGCCCCTGACCTTGAATCTTGTTCATTATAGGGGTACACACGTGAGTCATAACACCCATTTTATTTCGTGAACGGTTGAACGTTTGACCTTTCGGAACGCGGGTTTCGGAAAATGTTAGAACGTCCAGAGGCACGTGCTGTATTTTTTGGTTCATGTTTCTCAGCGCTGGTATCAACGGAGTAAGTACGTTTTTTTTTTAAATAGAAGCGTATACTTTTTACAATTTTATTTGTTAGCTCCTGAGAAGACATTTATAATTATATAGCGTCTGTTAATGTTGACATTGAAATGTAAAAAATAATAGAGAAATGTCCTAGAATTTGAGCGCAAAGTGGCCGGAATCGACGTTAGGGGTGCAAACACCGCCAAGCAAACTCTCGTGCTACGCTGTGTAAGAACGTCAACACATTTGCCCGCTTAGTAGTCTGCACTGCAGGCCGCTCATTTCTGCTTCAACATTCGTTGCGTTCAGACATATACACCGATGAGGAGCAGTTGGATGTACTTCTTTTATTTGGTGAATGTAAAAGAAATACCGTAAAAACAGTACACGGACAGGCTGCTTGAACGTCAAAAATAGGACAATAAAGAAGACTGCAATTGATAGAGAACACGAAGAAGCTGTTCTGCCCACGGAGCTAATGAATCCTCGCAGTGAGCTAACTAACATTTACGTTTTTATGTGAACAGATAGAGAAAATAAAATTTTTGCTACCGCTGGGAGCCGTTAGCTAGGCAACCCGCAACTTGAGGGGAGTACCATTTTAGCTGTTTAAAACTGAAGATACTTTGAATACATCAGATGTTATACAAATTACGAGGGTCACTCCAAAAGAAATGCACACTATTTTTGTAAAAATACAGTTTTCATTCTGCATGTGTGAAAGTTTTACAGTGTGTAGATACTTCCTTCCCGCTTGTTTTCAAAGTTAGTTCAACCTGTTCCCGTGAGTGGCACCGTCACAGCATGTATTCAAGATGGCTACTACACTTGACGTTCGTCAGAAGCAACGCGCTGTAATAGAATTCCTGTGCTGTGAAAACGAGACAATGGGAAACATCCACAAGAGGTTGAAAAAGGTGTATGGAGATGCTGCTGTCGATGGCAGTACAGTTAGTCGGTGGGCAAGCAGGTTACGTGCTGAAACCTGGCACGGCAATATTGAGGATTGTCCTCGCATTGGCAGGCCTTGTACTGCACACTCTCCAGACAATGTGCAGAGAGTTAACGAATTGGCGACTGCTGACAGACGCATCACAGTGAACGAATTGTCACGCTACGTTGGGATAGGGGAAGGAAGTGTTTACAGAATACTGAAAGTGTTGGCATTAAAAAAGGTTTGTGCCAGGTGGGTTCCCAGGATGTTGACAGTGGCTCACAAAGAAACAAGAAAAACGGTATACAGCAAACTTCTGGAACAGTACGACAATGGTGGAGATGAATTTCTTGGAAGAATTGTGACAGGTGATGCAACATGGCTCCATCATGTTTCACCAGAGACAAAGAGGCAATCAGTGGAGTGGCAGCATGGAAATTCACCCAAGAAAAAAAAAAAAAAAAATTCAAAACCACACCTTCTGCTGGAAAAGTTATGGCGATGGTGTTTTTCGATTCCGAAGGACTCTTGCTTGTGGACATCATGCCAAGTGGAACCACCATAAATTCTTATGCATATGTGACGACACTGAAGAAATTACAAGCTCGACTGAGTCGTGACGACAACATCGTCAAAAGCAGGATGTTTCACTGTTGCACGACAATGCCACGTGTCAGTCAAAAAACCATGGAAGCGATCAGAAAACTCTGATGGACAACACTGAAACACTCTCCTTACAGTCCTGACATGGCTCCATGTGAGTATCTTCTCTTTGGGAAACTGAAAGACTGTCTTCGTGGAACAAGGTTTGAAGATGATGACTCCCTTGTGCACGCTGCCAAACAGTGGCTCCAACAAGTTGGTCCAGAATTTTAGCGTGAGGGTATACAGGCGCTAGTTCCAAGGTGGCGAAAGGCAGTTGAGAGGGATGGAAATTATGTGGAGAAATGAAAATATTGTTCCTAAAGGATGTATCTACACACTGTAAAATTTTCAAACATGTAGAATAAAAGATGAATTAAAAAAAATAGTGTGCATTTCTTTTAGAGTGATGATTAATTACATTTTTTTCCGCAACTCCGGAAAAAAGATCAAGCGATACAGGTCCAATTCAGCTAGTACTGAGTAGAAGCTAGTGCGAACTGCATCAAATTTGAGGAGCTGGCCAGCCTTCCGGGCGCTGCTACGCTCGCTCCCGGCAGACGGAGGAGCTCCGACGGAGGCCACGGCTTGTCCCGGCCGCCGGCTTATCCGGGGAAGCGGCTCCCGCCTCGTGTTATACCAAACTGGGCAGCAGCAGCGGCCGGAGGCTGACGTCGTAAATCCGCGCCGCAACCTGTTCTGCTGCTCTCGTTTTGTTTCCCCGCTGTTATCTCACAAACTGAAGACGCTGGGGGAAGAATGCCGGTGGTCACAGACGCTGTTGCCAGCTCGCATCCCTACGGCCGTCACCGGTCCGAAAGGACGGCACGGTCGCTTTTCCCGTTCCAGCACGTCGCCTAAGGAAGCAACGGGGAACAGGACGTGTCAAATGATCCTTGACACCGTATCGCCGTAAATTCCGCAGCCGTAATCGTCTCACATACGCCCCAGTTTCCGAGTGTCGTTCTCACTGCCGATACGTTTATACGGGGGTCACTCCAAAAGAAATGCACAGTATTTCTTTTTAATCCATCTTTTATTCTACATGTTTGAAACTTTTACAGTGTGTAGATACATCCTTTAGGAACAATATTTTCATTTCTCCATCTAATTTCCATCCCTCTTAACTGCCTTACGCCATCTTGGAACCAGCGCCTGTATACCCTCACGCTAAAATTCTGGACCAACCTGCTGGAGCCACTGTTTGGCAGCGTGCACAAGGGGGCCATTATCTTCAAACCTTGTTCCACGAAGACAGTCTTTCAGTTTCCCAAAGAGAAGATACTCACATGGAGCCATGTCAGGACTGGAAGGAGAGTGTTTCAGTGTTGTCCATCCGAGTTTTGTGATCGCTTCCATGCTTTTTGACTGACACGTGGGTTTGTCGTGCAACAGTGAAACATCCTGCTTTTGACGATGTTGTCGAGCACGACTCAATCGAGCTTGAAATTTCTTCAGTGTCGTCACATATGCATCAGAATTTATAGTGGTTTCACTTGGCATGATGTCCACAAGCAAGAGTCCTTCGGAATCGAAAAACACCATCGCCATAACTTTTCCAGCAGAAGGTGTGGTTTTGAATTTTTTTTTTCTTGGGTGAATTTCCATGCTGCCACTCCATTGACTGCCTCTTTGTCTCTGGTGAAACATGATGGAGCCATGTTGCATCACCTGTCACAATTCTTCCAAGAAATTCATCTCCACCATTGTCGTACTGTTCCAGAAGTTTGCTGTATACCGTTTTTCTTGTTTCTTTGTGAGCCACTGTCAACATCCTGGGAACCCACCTGGCACAAACCTTTTCTAACGCCAACACTTTCAGTATTCTGCGAACACTTCCTTCCTCTATCTCAACGTAGCATGACAATTCGTTCACTGTCATGCGTCTGTGAGCAGTTGCCAATTCGTTAACTCTCTGCACATTGTCTGGAGTGTGTGCAGTACGAGGCCTGCTGCTGCGAGGACAATCCTCAATATTGCCGTGCCCGCTTTCATCACGTAACCTGCTTGCCCACCGACTAACTGTACTGCCATCGACAGCAGCATCTCCATACACCTTTTTCAACTTCTTGTGGATGTTTCCCACTGTCTCGTTTTCACAACTCAGGAATTCTATGACGGCACGTTGCTTCTGACGAAGTCAAGTGTAGCAGCCTTCTTGAAGACGTGCTGTGACGGCGCCACTCACGGGAACAGGTTGAACTAACTTCGAAAACAAGCGGGAAGGATGTATCTACACATTGTAAAACTTTCACACATGCAGAATGAAAACTGTATTTTTACAAAAATAGTGTGCATTTCTTTTGGAGTGACCCTTGTATATACCGAGTGTCTCTCATAAGAGATGTCAGACGCTTTTCATCCGGTGTTTCGGCAGATGTTTGCAGTTTAGCTCTTCCAGTGTGTAGCTGGAATCACACAAATGAACGGTGCTCATGCCATCTTTCATGACGCTCAATGTCGGTTTGTTTCCCATGCAAACAAAATGATCTTAAAGGGGAATTTTATGTGCCCGTTCGATTGACTAGTCTCAAGTTATTGTAGTGTAATATTCGTTTTAGCGATATGTATTATCAAGGACAGTAAAACCCGAGGAATAACCAGTACTACAGCAGCGGCGGAACAACCCTGACCTGCGCCAAATGCTGATCAGGAATAAACCGACAAGCTAGAACGCTGGCTGGCCAACTGGAAAATAAAACGGACTACCGCCAAAACGCAACTATTCATTTTTAACCACAGTAACGCAACACAAAACAAGAAACAAGAACCCGCAGACGCATTTCGCCATTTTCTGAAAAATGCACCTTGTTGATTTTGTGGATCAACTGGAACAATTATTTCGACGCGCAAGTGAAGGTTAAATGCAGTAATATCAACGAGTAATTCGCTGATTCTTCTTTTCAAACCCTACAATACACAATGTTCTAGTAAAACATCAGAAAATTTACATTTAAGTAGTAAAAAAATAGACTCACCTCATTTCCTCATCTCTGGAGGAGCCTTCCGGCACGAACTTTCATGGGCAATAAGTTATTGGTTAGGTGAATAAGTTCGTAGAGTTTTTCCATAAGTTAAATAAACAAAACAGATACACATCACAGAGTCTTCAGTCACCAGAAATATGTTCTGTTTACAATAGTACGCTAATGCTGGGGTAACTTTTTGATTCCGCTTTTGTAGAAATCACGTGGTTTTGAGGCGAAGAACTCGTCGAGCCATGTTCAGAACGCATTTTCATCCGTAAAGGAAGTTTCCTGGAGGTTGTTCTATAAAGAGCGGAAAAGATGAAAATCTGAGGCAGAAATATCAGATGAATAAGGCTGCTGCAGAATGACTTCCCAACCTAGCTCGTGTATCGTTATCGTGGAGTAGCATTACTTCACGCAGTCCTTTTGGTCGTTGTTCTTGGACTGCTTCCGCGATATGTCTCGTCCCAGTTGTTGACAATAACTGCCAGATGGTTACACCTCGGAAAAGCAATTCGTAGTACACATCGTCGATGTTCCACCAGATGCGTAATATTACCTATTATGGATGCGAGCAGATCTTTGTACCGGGAGTTGCTGCTTTGTTTGGTATCAACCATTCCTTTCTTTTCTTTACGTTAGCATAAAGACATCTCGGCACCAGTAACGATACAGAGTAGGAATGTTTGGTGTTGTTCACGAGCCAGTTGATGACAAGCGTGCAAAGATGCACACATGGCCACCCGCTGCTTTCTGTCATGTTTGCTTAGAGCATGCGGTATCCATACACCCGATTCCGCATTGGGTGCAAATGTCACACGATGGTGGAACGATAACAGTTGACCACATTCACCAGTTTTCGAGTACAGTGGCGTGTATCATTGTCGATTAATGCCTTTAAATGATCTTCATCAAACCCCGAAAGTCTTCCTGAATATGGAGAATCACTAATATCAAAACGATCCTCCTTAAAACTAGGAAACCATTTTCTTGGCGTGCCCTGTCCAATGCCTTTATCCTTATTCACGGCATATATCTTTCTAGTTGACCCCACTGGCGTCGGGCATGGATGTGTGTTATGTCCTTAGGTTAGCAAGGTTTAAGTCTAGGGGACTATTGACCTCAGATGTTGAGTCCCATAATGCTTAGAGCCATTTGACTCCGCTGGTGTCATGTCTCTATTGAAATTAAACAGAAGAAATGTTCCGATTTCTCCGCTTGGCATTCCATTTCCTAGCTTCCACAACTCCGCTCACCATTTTCAAATGACAAAATGACGATTTTGTTGTTCTTATGGTCTTCAGTCCAGAGACTGGTTTGATGCAGCTCTCCACGCTACTCTATCCTGTGCAAGCTTCTTCATCTCCCAGTCACTACTGCAACCTACATCCTTCTGAATCTGCTTAGTGTATTCATTTCTTGGTCTCCCTCTACGATTTTTATTCTCCACGCTGCCCTCCAATACTAAACTGGTAATCCCTTGATGCCTTAGAATATGCCCTAGCAACCTATCCCTTCGTCTAGTCAAGTTGTGCCACAAATTTCTCTTCTCTCCAATTCTATTCAGTACCTCCTCATTAGTTACGTGATCTAACCATCTAATCTTCAGCATTCTTCTGTAGCACCACATTTCTAAAGCTTCTATTCTCTTATTGTCTAAACTATTTATCGTCCACGTTTCACTTCAATACATGGCTACACTCCATACAAATACTTTCAGTAACGACTTCCTGACACTTAAATCTATACTCGATGTTAACAAATTTCTCTTCTTCAGAAACGCTTTCCTTTCCATTGCCAGTCTACATTTTACATCCTCTCTACTTCGACCATCATCAGTTATTTTTCTTCCCAAATAGCAAAACTAATTTACTACTTTAAGCGTCTCATCTACTAACCTAATTCCCGCAGCATCACCCGATTTAGTTCGACTACAATCCATTATCCCGGTTTTGCTTTTGTTGATGTTCATCTTATATCCTCCTTTCAAGATATAGTCCGCTCCATTCAGCTGCTCTTCCAGGTCCTTTACTATCTCTGACAGAATTACAATGTCATCGGCGAACCTCAAAGTTTTTAGTTCTTCTCCATGAATTTTAATTTCTACTCCGAATTTTTCTTTTGTTTCCTTTACTGCTTGCTTAATATACAGATTGAATAACATCGGGGATAGGCTACAACCCTGTCTCATTCCCTTCCCAACCACTGCTTTCCTTTCATGCCCCTCGACTCTTATAACTGCCATCTGGTTTCTGTACAAATTGTAAATAGCCGCCGGCCGCGGTGGCCGTGCGGTTCTAGGCACTACAGTCTGGAACCACGGGACCGCTACGGTCGCAGGTTCGAATCCTGCCTCGGGCATGGATGTGTGTGATGTCCTTAGGTTAGTTAGGTTTAAGTAGTTCTAACTTCTAGGGGACTGATGACCTCAGAAGTTGTCCCATAGTGTTCAGAGCCATTTGAACCATTTTTGTAAATAGCCTTTCGCCCCCTGTATTTTACCCGTGCCACATTCAGAATTCGAAAGAGAGTATTCCAGTCAACATTGTCAGAAGTTTTCTCTAAGTCTACAAATGTTAGGAACGTATGTAAACTCAAATAGCAACAGTGAACTACAATACCAAATGTCGATCGATAAATAAACCCATAAGAACAGGAATACCAACATGCAAAACAAGAACCCTACGATGTTATGCATCAACCTGATACAATAAGACAAACCTGCCGCTTGGTGGTCAACTCCTGAATCGCATCAGTGTGCGGGTGTTTAACTCACCCGCAACTTTACTCCCACGTACCCTAACTGTTCAGCCGCGCTTAAAATCCGATTCCAGCTTCGCAGATTACCTTCATGTTACCTCATCAGCTGGCTCATAAATATCAGTATACTTCTAACAATCCGCTACTCCTCTTCTTTGAACCAGCTGCACGGCGCACGACGTAATTGCATCACTGTCGGCGACAGAATTGTTAACTGACGGACCCGGATCAATTCTCAGAACACCAACATTAGCTAAAAAGATTTTGAAAACCAGTTAAACAGTCATTCAACCAGAACATCTACATCCTCATCTTCATGGATACTCTGCAAATCACATTTAACTGTCTGGCAGAGGGTTCATCGAACCACCTTCACAATTCTCTATTATTCCAATCTCGTATAGCGCGCGGAAAGATTGAACACGTATATCTTTCCGTACGAGCTCTGATTTCCCTTATTTTATCGCGGTGATCGTCCCTACCTATGTACGTCGGAGTCAACAAAATATTTTCACACTCGGAGCAGAAAGTTGGTGATTGGAATGTCATGAGAAGATTCCGTCGCAACGAGAAACGCCTTTCTTTTAATGATGTCCAGCCCAAATCCTGTATCATTTCTGTGACACTTTCTCCCATATTTCGCGGTAATACAAAACGTGCTGCCTTTCTTTGAACTTTTTCGATGTACTCCGTCAGTCCTATCTGGTAAGGATCCCACACCGCGCAGCAGTATTCTAAAAGAGGACGGACAAGCGTAGTGTAGGCAGTCTCCTTAGTAGGTGTCTTACATTTTCTAAGTGTCCTGCCAATAAAATGCAGTCTTTGGTTAGTCTTCCCCACAACATTTTCTATATGTTCCTTCCAATTTAAGTTGTTCGTAATTGTAATACCTAGGTATTTAGTGGAATTTACGGCTTTTAAATTAGACATATTTATCATGTAACCGAAGTTTAACGAGTTCCTTTTAGCACTCATGTGGATGACCTCACACTTTTCGTTATTTAAGATCAACTGCCACTTTTCGCACCATTCCGATATTTTTTCTTCTAAATCGTTTTGCAGTTTGTTTTGATCTTCTGATGACTTTATTAGTCGATAAACGACAGCGTCATCTGCAAACAACCGAAGACGGCTGCTCTGATTGTCTCCCAATTCGTTTATATAGATAAGGAACAGCAAATGGCCTATAACACTACCTTGGGGAACGCCAGATATCACTTGTGTTTTACTCGATGACTTTCCGTCAATTACTACGAACTGTGACCTCTCTGACAGGGAATCACACATCCAGTCACATAACTAAGACGACATTCCATAAGTACGCAATTTCACTACGAGCCGCTTGTGTGGTACAGTGTCAACAGCCTTCCGGAAATCCAGAAATACGGAATCGATCTGAAAACCCATGTCAATAGCACTCAGCACTTCATGTGAATAAAGAGCTAGTTGTGTTTCGCAAGAACGATGTTTTCTAAACCCATGTTGACTATATGTCAATAGACCGTTTTATTGGAGGCAATTCATTATTTTCGAACACAATATATGTTCTAAAATCCTGCTGTATATCGACGGTAACGATATGGGCCTGTAATTGAGTGGATTACTCCTACTACCTTTCTTGTATATTGGTGAGACCCGTGCAACTTTCCAGTATGTGGGTACGGATCTTTCTTCGAGCGAACGGTTGTATATGATGGTTAAGTATGGAGCTAATACATCAGCATACTCCGAAAGGAACGTAATTGGTGTACAGTCTGGACCCGAAGACTTGCTTTTATTAAGTGATTTTAGTTGCTTTACTACTCCGAGGATATTTACTTCTACGTTACTCATGTTGGCAGCTGTTCTCGACTCGAATTCTGGAATATTTATTTCGTCTTCTTTTGTGAAGGCATTTCGGAAGGCTGTGTTTAGTAACTGTGGTTTGGCAGCACTGTCTTCGATAGTATCTCTATTGCTGCCGTGCAGAGTAGGTTCAAAAATGGTTGAAATGGCTCTGAGCACTATGGGACTTAACTTCTAAGGTGATCAGTCCCCTAAAACTTAGAACTACTTAAACCTAACTAAGGACGTCACACACATCCGTGCCCGAGGCAGGATTCGAACCTGCGACCATAGCGGTCGTGCAGACGGTAGCGCCTAGAACCGCTCGGCCACCCCAGCCGGCTGCAGAAAATTCATTGATTGTTTCTTGCTAACATACTTCACATACGACCAGAATCTCTTTGGATTTTCTGCCAGGTTTCGAGACAAAGTTTCGTTGTGGAAACATAGGCATCTCGCATTGAAGTCCTTGCTAAATTTCGAGCTTCTGTAAAAGATCGCCAATCTTGGGGATTTTGCGTCTGTTTAAATTTGGCATGTTTGTTTCGTTGTTTCTGCAACAGTGTTCTAACCCGTTTTGTGTACCAAGGAGGATGAGCTCCGTCGTTTGTTAATTTATTTGGTATAAATCTCTCAATTGCTGTCGATACTATTTCTTTGAATTTAAGCCACATCTGGTCTACACTTATATTATTAATTTGGAATGATTGGAGATTGCCTCTCAGGAAGGCGTCAAGTGAATTTTTATCTGCTTTTTTGAATAGGTATATTTTTCGTTTATTATTGTGGTGAGAAACAGAGCCGGAAAAAGTGGTGTGTTCCCAAAGCCCGCAGGCTGTTTTCATTTGACGACAGGCCTCAGTCTTCTATCTGCTAACAAGGATCTCGGTTGTCTTCTTCGCGAAAGGTGGAGGAGGTGGAACAGGAGGCAATTGAGGCTGTAGACCAGGGGATAGCGAGCAGCGCAGTAGTAGCCAGCTGCTGCCAATTGGGCAGGGGCCGAGGGGGGACGAACTCTAGCAGCCTGGCCTCAGCGCCGGTACGAGGTCTGGGAGACGGCCGGTGTAACTCAGCCACTGTGTGTGGGTGTGAGCGCCGCCAGCGGCGTGTCGGGTAACAAGCCAATTAGGCGAGCCGCCGAGCCGCCGGGCCAGGCGGAGCGCTCGCACCCCACGGGGTGGCCGTCTGTACCTCCTCGCTCGTCATCCCCCCAGGGCTCTTACTGCGACACGTGCTCCCTCACTTCTCTTCCCCGCCCTTCTTTATCGTCGTGCCTCTTTATGCAGGTACCAACAATGACAAAAAGGTGCAACAAGATCTTGCTGGTCACATTTGTAAACCTGAGATTTTTCTGCGATGTATCGCGCACACACCGCGAAATCTTAGCAGCTTGTACTCCAGTCCCATGCACAGAAATAGTGTTTAAGGAGGGACGTTGATGAAATGGACCAAAAATGTTAGTTTTCGTGTTGTAACGGCGACCGGAACAGTCGCGGGGTTGAAGTGGTGGAAACGCGCAGGACCCGCGGAGCGGCCCGCAAACAACAAGACAACGGAGAGGACGGACACGACCAACGAAGGACCTTACGACAACAACAAGACGAGACAACAGAGTCAAGAAAATCTAACTAGACAACCACGTACACTCGTAAACAAAACACGAAAGTAAATACGCCGTCTAAGGCGAGGCGATAAGTCCAGAGACGTACGCAATGTTTCTTTATTGAATTTCGATTCCCCCCGAAGGGGGCGGGCTGGTAGCAGCTTAGTATGCCGCTCTTCAGCCTACAGGCTTTGCTTTAAAAAGGTGAAAATAATATACACTACTGGCCATTAAAATTGCTGCACCAAGAAGAAATGCAGATGATAAACGAGTATTCATTGGACAAATATATTATACTAGAACTGACATGTGATTACGTTTTCACGCAATTTGGGTGCATAGATCCTGAGAAATCAATACCCAGAGCAACCACCTCTGGCCGTAATAACGGCCATGATACGCCTGGGCATTGAGTCAAACGGAGCTTGGATGGCGTGTACAGGTACAGCTGCGCATGCAGCTTCAACACGATACCACAGTTCATCAAGAGTAGTGACTGGCGTATTTTGACGATCCAGTTGCTCGGCCACCATTGACCAGACGTTTTCAATTGGTGAGAGATCTGGAGAATGTGCTGGCCAGGGCAGCAGTCGAACATGTTCTGTATCCAGAAAGGCCCGTACAGGACCTGCAACATGCGGTCGTGCATTATCCTGCTGAAATGTAGGATTTCGTAGGGATCGAATGAGGTGTAGAGCCACGGGTCGTAACACATCTGAAATGTAACGTCCACTGTTTATAAAGTGCCGTCAGTGCGAACAGGAGGTGACCGAGACGTGTAACCAATGGCCCCCATACCATCACGTCGGGTGATACGCCAGTATGGCGATGACGAATACACGCTTCCAATGTGCGTTCACCGCCGGTCAACTGCTGTTTGTGTATGAGAAATTGGTTGGAAACTTTTCTCATGTCAGCACGTTGTAGGTGTTGCCACCGGCGCCAACCTTGTGAGAATGCTCTGAAAAGCTAATCATTTGCATATCACAGCATCACGGATGCGACCATCATGATGCTGTAAACAGAACCTGGATTCATCCGAAAAAATGACGTTTTACCATTCGTGCACCCAGGTTCGTCGTTGAGTACACCATCGCAGGCGCTCCTGTCTGTGATGCAGCGCAAGGGTAACCGCAGCCATGGTCTCCGAGCTGATAGTCCATGCTGCTTCAAACGTCGTCGAACTGTTCGTGCAGATGGTTGTTGTCTTGCAAACGTCCCCATCTGTTGACTCAGGGATCGAGACGTGGCTGCACGATCCCTTAGAGCCATGCGGATAAGACGCCTGTCACCTCGACTGCTAGTGATACGAGGCCTTTGGGATCCAGCATGGCGTTCCGTATTACCCTCCTGAACCCACCGATTCCATATTCTGCTAGCATCTCGACAAAGCGAGCAGCAATGCCGCGATACGATAAACCGCCATCGCGATAGGCTACAATCCGACCTTTATCAAAGTCGGAAACGTGATGGTACGCATTTCTCCTCCTTACACGAGGCATCACAACAACGTTTTACCAGGCAACGCCGGTCAACTGCTGTTTGTGTATGAGAAATTGGTTGGAAACTTTTCTCATGTCAGCACGTTGTAGGTGTTGCCACCGGCGCCAACCTTGTGAGAATGCTCTGAAAAGCTAATCATTTGCATATCACAGCATCTTCTTCCGGTCGGTTAAATTTCGCGTCTGTAGCACGTCATCTTCGTGGTGTAGCAATTTTAATGGCCAGTAGTGTATAATAAAAACAGGTGATAAAATCGGAGACTGAAATGGTAACATGGCGAAAAAATCGTGGAACTTAAAACATAGAACAAAGGGTTGATGATGCTAATAAAATACATATGAAACAGACAGGTAAAATAATAGACAGACAATTAAAAAAACACGGCGACAGTCTGGTTTCTGTTCGCAAAAGACATAAAATTCACACCCAGCGACAGCATGGTTTCTGTTCGCAACACTTGGAAAGACGAAACAACACTGAACATTCACTGGAACTACACCCGAGAGCAGGTGGAGGGGAAACTGGACAGATGATGGGAAAATAAAAAAGGGGGAAGGAGAGGAAAACCGAAGGGGGGAGGGGGGAAAGGAGCCGGTGGTGGATGAGGACCCATAAGAGGGGTTGGGGGCGCTGGGCAGACGTGACAGGGAGTGGTGAAGGCAGAGGAGGGGAATACAAAAGGACTCGAGGGGAGAAGGGAGGTAGGGAGAGGTTAGGTGGGGAGAAACACAGGATGGAAGGGGGGAAGAGAGAGCCCAGGGAAACGACGGAGGAAAGAAGGGGGGATGAGGATCAGAGTTGACAGGAGGGATAAATGGAGGGAGAGAGGGCATCATCCAGGAGGGGGAGTTGATGGAAGCCACCTTGGGAAAGGAGATGAAGGGTTTAGAGATGGAGGGTAGGAGGGGCACAACAGTGAAGACGTGGCAGTGAGCGGGGATGGGAGAGGAGAGGAGCAACCAGGGGGTGAGGGGGATCAAGGCGGCAGGAGGTGTAGAGTATGCAGAGATGTTCGAGGAATAGGAGCAGATGGGGGAAAGGAATGAGGTCATAGAGGATCTGCGTGGGGAACGAGAGGCGTATATGGAAGGCGAGGCGGAGTGCATGACGCTCAAGGATCTGGAGAGAGTTATAGAATTTGGGGGGGGGGGGGGTGGCTGAGCGAGAGGCAGGCGCTTAAGTACTCTGTCGGGGACGCCGCTATTGACCGCTGCAACCACGTGTTCCACTGTGGCGCCCTCACTCTAAATGCGGGTCAGGAAGCGCGCGCCGCCACAGCTTACAGCGCGATGGTGCAGAGACCTCTAGGGGTCTTCGACCTCCATGACGTCTGGCGGGGATTCAAATTCCGCGACGCGCGGTACCAGATTTCTATTTATTTTTTATTTGTTAGTACAACTGATGGACAATAAGTTCCCAAAGTTTCAGTGTTGAAATCGCATCCGAAGTGTCTGAAAATTAATTAAAAGTGTGACTCGGCCTCCCTGCCACGCCAATGTTTTGAAGCAGCACTTCAGCACCAGCTCAGTGAACAACGATTCTGTGTATTACTTTCAACCAAACGATTGCGGGATACATCTAGAAGGCCGTGATACATACTCTTTGGTTTTATAGATCATCTTTGGCCGATGCTGAACTTCTCAAAAAGTGAGTTCATGGCAAAACCTAAAATCCAAATCAGTCTCTAAATTCTCTTATATGGAAACGATGCCCTAAAAACACATTTGCATCTGCTATTGTTGTCAGAGTTGCAACTTATGAAGCAATTATTGTATTTAATGCTGGGAACGTCGGGAGGATGAAGGTGTTAGAAAGAATGGGCTTCAAGATAGGAAATTTTACTCAAGACATCCAGAGAAAAATAGATTTACAGCGCGTCTCTGCAGCTGAAAAGTCAGTTGAAGACCTTGTAAAAGAAAGAAGACAGACAACAAGAAAACAGAAGAAAAGCCTTGAGGGGAAAGACGACCCAGAGTACAAATGTGATGCCTTCTGAAGAAGTGACATAAGGAAAAAAGTTAGGTTGAACTTTATATTGCGTTTCCTGAAAAGTTTGTTTTTTTAGTTTATGTCCTTTTTACTCAGATTCTATGAACGCTAGAATTATGAAATTTTGTACACGAATTTCTGTAAACCTCATAAACGTTGACTCAAGAGCTAATTTTGAAATTATGATTGAAAGCTGAGATATGGGGCAAAGTGCTAAAATTGTTCTTGTGGAATTACAAATAATTCTCCTATCTGACCTATCCCAAAAACCTCATAGGAGAAGCTTACAACATATAAAGAGATGTAACAGAGAAATTTTTGTAGAAACCTCGTGATACTTTCTGAGGAAAAGGAACATACATTATTTTTTGAAAATAAAACATCAAATTTCATTCAAAAAAAAGTTGAATATACATAATCAAAGGATTTTATATATAAATGCGTTACTTTCATGTAAAGCGTGATACAAAATGTCATAGCCATATCCCCAAAACTGTGGATTTTTTGCATTTTTGAAATAGTGTGTGGTTTTCATCAACGTCCCCCCATAATTAATCACGAACTAATGCAACAGGTGAGAACTGTACCTAGGGGGCAGTGTACCTAGGAACACATGATGCCTTTCGGTCGGTACTTTAGTCACTGATTTTAGAATCACATATAGAAATACGCACTATACATGGACATTCGACCTGGAATCTCATTGACTGGACCAGAATTGTCTTCAGTGATGATTCCCGCTTCGAATTCTGTTCCGATGGCCGGCGAGGACGTCTGGAAGTGCCCCGAACAGTGGTGGGGTGCCAACCTGACTGTCGCCCGCCACACGGCCCCAGAGCCAGGAGTGATGGTCCAGTGTGCCATTTCATTTCATAGCAGGATCCCTCTAGTTGTCATCCGCTGCACCCTTACAACACAATACGTGGACGATATTCTATACCAAGTTTTGTTGCCCTTCATGGCAAACCATCTTGGGCTACCATTTCAGCAAGATAATGCCCGCCCGCCAGCCGCGAGAGTTTTTACTGCTTGTTTTCGTGCTTGCCAGTTCCCACTTTGGACAGCAAGGCCGCTGGATTTCTCCCCAACTGAGAACGTATGGAGCATTATGGGCAGTCGGCTCCAACTAGCTCGCGATCATGGTGATCTACGTGCCAATTGGACAGAATTTGGTACGATATCCCTCTGAGGGAACTCTGTCCATCTATGCCAAGGCGAATAACTGGTTGTATAAGCTCCAAAGCTGAACCATCGTATTAGGTCTTGCTCAGATTGTGAAGCTCTTTCTCTTGAATGAATCATCCAACTTTTCCTGAGATTGTAATGCCGGCCGGAGTGGCTAGCGGTTCTAGGCGCTTCAGTCTGGAACCGCGCGACCGTTACGGTTGCAGGTTCGAATCCTGCCTCGGGTATGGATGTTCTAAGTTCTAGGGGACTGATGACCTCAGATGTTAAGTCCCATAGTGCTTAGAGCCATTTGAACCATTTGAGATTGTAATGATTTGTTTGTCTGTACATGTGCATCATATCTACCGATTTCCGTCCCATTCGGATAATTCTTTTTGCGGAAAATTGTTAGCATATTGCAGTCCTGTCAGCAACTGTGATAGATTAATATTTTAGAAATCAGCCTCAGTTGCACAAATTTTCCGGTCTTAACCAGGTTTCGGTTAAATTAATCTAGCCTTCTTCAGAAGCATAAAATTACTATAACATGACAGAGTTGACTGTGCCTTACTCTGGCATCTTATAGTAATTTTATGCTTCTGAAGAAGGCTAGATTAATTTAGCCGAAACCTGGTAATAATCAGAAAATATGTGCAACTAAGGCTGATTCCTCAAAATATTAATTTTTCTTTTTTTCTCCCCTAGAATTCATTTCATATTCTACAATTTGAGTGCTCCGTGATATATTAAAGCTTTCTGGAATATATTATTAACTCTTCAGGTATAAATTTTATGGTGAATAAAATGCTGTGTATTTTAGAGCTATTTATGTAATACGTTCAGAGTTAAGCCGTATTTCGTTGATCGTGCATCATACTGTACCTTTAAGCAGAAGGTCTTTTACCACAGAACATATGATAACGGCAAGTGAACTGACTTTCTTCAATGTGCAAACAAGTTTACCGGTCTTGAAAATGGAAATTTGTATTAGTTTGCAACAGCTATTTCAAAACGTATTCAGTTTATAATACTTCAACTTAATTTAATTTCTCTTACTGGTTATTGGTGTGTAGTAGAGTATTGACATGACTTTCTCCATTTCAATGCTTCTAAATTTCAATCGAGTATATGTTCCTAGGTACATGACCATGTTGTACCTTGGAACATGTTTTACGTTTGGAAGAACCTTAATTTTCTGGAATAATTTTTGTAATTTCAGGAAACAGCATAACATTAAAAGTGAATGGCATCATTTAAAAATGGAATAAAAAATATATTAAACTTCCATTACAGGGCTGGCTAGAAACGGAAGTCTGAAAAGTATTCCAAGGTACAACACCCTCCCTTATTCTTAATTACACTTCCCATGATAGTAATTATCACATTTTCAATTAACCACTCGATAAACTTAGTCCGAACACTTATATATTAATGTCAATTTTCCCCCGCCGTTTGGACTGACAGACGTGTTGCCCAGTTAAAGCCACGTAAAAGCTGGTATCTCACGCGGAACCACGAGTAAGAGCTGTCAATATCAATGAAATTCTCCAACAGCAGTGTAACTGAGATGTTATTTTATTTTATTTTGACGGCAACCAGTTTCGGCATTCCACTATGCCACCTTCATGCACAATATGCATCTCTCAAAATAAACGATAATGCCGTTCAGTACCATATATCCCTGGATTTCACGAATTCAAACCGTTTCACAAGTGGGACGAGGGGCTGGCTGCTGCGGTCGCTGGAACAATGACTTGGAGCAGCACGGCCGTCAAATGTTTCTAGAAGGGGTTGCGTCTGTCGGAGAGTAATAATAATTTGTGAACACAAATACGGGTTCGTTCGTACAGATGCAATTGTTGCAGAAAAAGAAAAAAATACTGAATGGACTTTAAGTCGTTGTTTCAGGGAACGCCTTAATCGTAGCTTCGATTATATTGTTCATTTTTTCACTGAAAGCGTGGTACCGTTGCTAACTCGTGGTGGATTCATATTTCGGAGAATAATTATATGCACGGCCATTTTCAATGTTAATACGTGCAGCGGCATGCTTTGGACACGAAGTGACATTCGGTTTGAATGCTGAAACTAATGCCATTGGCGCCGTTGTTTTCGGCTGCTAATTTAGCACGTACACTGAGCCACTGATGATTTTTATAATTTTGAGCGATTAGCTGGTCCGTGGTTCTGTAATTTTACAGAAGTTTGTTGGCAATGTGATAGAGTGAAGCGCCAAAGAAACAGGTAATAGGCATGTGTATTCAAATACAGACATATGTAAACAGGCTGAATACGGCGCTGCGGTCGGCAACGCCTATACAGGGTGTTACAAAAAGGTACGGCCAAACTTTCAGGAAACATTCCGCACACACAAAGAAAGAAAATATGTTATGTGGACATGTGTCCGGAAACGCTTACTTTCCATCTTAGAGCTCATTTTATTACTTCTCTTCAAATCACATTAATCATCGAATGGAAACACACAGCAACAGAACGTACCAGCGTGACTTAAAACACTTTGTTACAGGAAATGTTCAAAATGTCCTCCGTTAGCGAGGATACATGCATCCACCCTCCGTCGCATGGAATCCCTGATGCGCTGATGCAGCCCTGGAGAATGGCGTATTCTATCACAGCCGTCCACAATACGAGACCGAAGAGTCTCTATATTTGGTACCGGGGTTGCGTAGACAAGAGCTTTCAAATGCCTCCATAAATGAAAGTCAAGAGGGTTGAGGTCAGGAGAGCGTGGAGGCCATGGTATTGGTCCGCCTCTACCAATTCATCGGTCACCGAATCTGTTGTTGAGAAGCGTACGAACACTTCGACTGAAATGTGCAGGAGCTCCATCGTGCATGAACCACATGTTGTGTCGTACTTTTAAAGGCACACGTTCTAGCAGCACATCAAGTGGGCATCTGCCAACTCCGCATTTGTAAACATTGCACTGACTGCAAAACCACGTTCGTGATGAACACTAACCTGTTGATGCTACGTACTGATGTGCTTGATGCTAGTACTGTAGAGCAATGAGTCGCATGTCAACACAAGCACCGAAGCCAACATTACTTTCCTTCAATTGGGCCAACTGGCGGTGAATCGAGGAAGTACAGTACATACTGACGAAACTAAAATGAGCTCTAACATGGAAATTAAGCGTTTCCGAACACATGTCCACATAACATCTTTTCTTTATTAGTGTGTGAGGAATGTTTCCTGAAAGTTTGGCCGTACCTTTTTGTAACACCCTGTATAAGACATGTGTCTGGCGCAGTCGTAAGATCGGTTACTGCTGCTAAAATGGTAAGTTATCAAGATCTAAGTGAGTTTGAACGTGCTGTTATAGTCGGCGCACGAGAGATGTGACACAGCATCTCCGAGGTAGCGATGAAGTGGGATTTTCCCATACGAACACGACACGAGTGTGTCGTGAATATCAGGAATGCGGTTAAACATCAAATTTCTGACATCGCCGCGGATGGAAAAAGATCCTTCAAGAACGGGACCAACGACGACTGAAGAGAATAGTTCAGCGTCACAGAAATTCAGCGCTTCCGCATATTGTTGCAGATTTTAAAGGTGGGCCATCAACAAGTGTGAGCATGTGAATCATTCAACGAAACATCATCAATATGGACTCGGAGCCGAAGGCCCACTCGTGTACCCTTGATGACTGCATGACACAAAGCTTCAGATCTCGCCTGGGCCCGTCAACACCGGCATTGGACTGTTGATGACTGGAAACATATTGCCTGGTCGGACGAGTCTTTCAAATTCTATCGTACAGATGGACATGTACTGGTATGGAGACAACCTTATGAAACCATGGACCCTGCATGTCAGCAGGGGACTGTTCAACCTGGCGGAGGCTCTGTAATGGTGTGGAGCGTGTGCAGTTGGAATGATATGGGACCCCTCATACATCTAGATGCGATTCTGACAGGTGAAACGCACGTAAGCATCCTGTCTGATCACCTGCATCCATTCATGTCCATTTTTCATTCCGACGGACTTGAACAATCCCAGCAGGACAATGCGACACCTCACACGTCCAGAATTGCTATAGAATGGCTCCAGGAACACATTTCTGTATTTTAACACTACCGCTGGCCAGCAAACTCTCTAGACATGAACATTATTGAGCATATCTAGGATGCCTTTCAACGTGCTGTTCAGAAGAGATCTCCACCCCCTCGTACTCTTACGGATTTATCGACAGCCCTGCAGGATTCATGGTGTCAGTTCCCTCCAGCGCTACTTCAGAGCCGGCCGGTGTGGCAGAGCGGTTCTAGGCGCTTAAGTCTGGAACCGCGCGACCACTACGGTCGCAGGTTCGAATCCTGCCTCGGGCGTGGATGAGTGTGATGTCCTTAGGTTATTTAGGTTTAAGTAGTTCTAAGTTCTAGGAGACTGATGACCTCAGATGTTAAGCCCCATAGTGCTCAGAGCCATTTGACCATTTTGAGCTACTTCAGACATTAATCGAGACCATGCCACGTCGTGCTGTAGCATTTCTGTGTGCTCACGGTGGCCCCAAACGATATTAAGCAGCAAGGGCGCCGACTTATAAAAATTATGGGGGGGGGGGGGGGGGCATGCTGGGGGTATTGTCCAGGGAGATTTTCTAAATTTTTGATGAAAAATAGTCAGTTTAAAAGTTTTTTAAGCGTTTTAGTCATATGATCAACATTAGAACCCGAAAACTGGACTCTCGATAATTCGACACTCCGGGAAACTCGACAAGGCTGACACATTTTTTGGTTTTGAAAAAAGAAACAAAACATAAACACGCGCTGTATTTTCGTAAAAAGCTAATTTAATTTACAGTAATAGTCATGCTTATAGACTATTACAGAGTAGTGAATATATAGCTCTGAAAAGACTGAAATTATATTTAAATAAATCCTAAACCATCATTAAAAGAATAAAACATAAAATATTGTTGTCGCGCAGTAATAGCACTTTGATTAATAAGTGAAATAGCTTAATTAAGCTTACTTTGAATAAGGCTCAGGGTTCACTAAATAAAAACAATATCTCGAAGTTAATGCTTTAATACAGTTAATAAAGTTAATACAGTATGCCTAATATTTTCAGTCCAAAAATAGCAGGTTTTAATTGTGTCTTACACTCTAAAAATATTTAAGTATTTGAAAATAACTAATATATTACTATAGTAAAATAGTAATACAGTACTAAAATAGTACTAGTATTTCGAAACTGAAAATTTAACATTATGTATGTGTTTAATTTTCTATTTTATAAAGATTTTTAGTATTGCTCTAAATGCCATTATTGGGGCTAGAGTGTCTTTAGAATGGTGCAAATGTCGACCGTCTGATTGGATTACTGAATATGAAGTCGTTGATGACTGGTCGGATACCCAATTCACCCAAAACATCTCGGTGGGCATGAAGGACAGCCAAGTTGTTCAATCGCTTATGTCGCATTGTTGATTGTAGATATGACTTCAGACGTCTAAGGGCGCTAAATGACGGTTCTGCTGTTGTTGTCGTGATTGGAACTACTTGAAGAAGCTTAATGCACTTCACTACTTCACATAATATTTCTCCAACTGCAGGCTCTTGTGTAATGTATTTTTGGAAATCTGTGGTTCGGTCTGTTGGGACCAAAATGCTGAGGTCATCGTTCCCTAAGCCTACACACTACTATTCTAACTTAAACTAACTTACGCTATGGACAAAACACACACACCCATGCCGGAGGGAGGACTCGAACCTCCGACGTGGGGAACAGCACGGACCATGACAAAACGTCTAAGACCGCGCGGCTGCCCCCCGCGGCTAATGTGCTTTCTTACATCACGCATGTTTTTTAAGACCAGTTGTTTTTTTATTAGCGATATCGGCTAACACAGTCAAGTGTAAGCGCAGTCTCTCAATGTCTAGATCATTTTAGAAAAAAGTTGATTTTTCCAAATTTGTTTCTCCCCTGTTTACTAAAAGGAAGCACTCTTGTTGAACTGCAATGACCTATGTGAGTCCAGTTGAAGTAAACTGCTCAGTAATGCAAGATTGCACCGTTTCACAAACTTCAGTGTAAATAGCTTTGTAGTATTCCTTTGGGGTTTTGAAAGTGTGCGGTGAGCTGCCTTCGTTGTTTTCACACTTGTTTGGTATACTCCGATTCCGAGGAAGCGAAGGATCATCAACTTTCTTTTAAATACAATTCCCAAAAGTGTTTAAAACTATCACGCCTTCCATTTAGAATCAAATTAAGCCCTCATATAGTTTTCCCAGATCAGCAACACTTAGATGAGGACATTGAATTTTTTGATTGACATCCTCTGCTGGCTTCATTGCATAAAAAGAAATAAGTCTTGAATTGTAACATTGACTCAAGGTAGTCTGCACATTTGTAACCTGCCTCTGTTTTGTCCTCTGCAGAAAATGTTTCAAAAAACTCTAGAAGTTCTTCAAAGTTTTGCAATATTCTCGCGATACTAGAAGCTCGCGTAGTCCATCGAGTCGGGGAAAGGGGATGATAGACCAGCTTGGTCTCCCGTCTCCGGCCATCCTGATTTAGGCTTTCCGTGATTTCCCTAAATCGTTTCAGGCGAATGCCGAGATTGTTCCTTTGAAAGGGCACGGCCGATTTCCTTCCCAATCTTTCCCTAACCCGAGCTTGCGCTCCGTCTCTAATGACCTCGTTGTCGACGGGACGTTAAACACTAACCACCACCACCACCAGCTTGGTCGTTGGCGCTCTCACAGCTTATGCTTCTGAAAAGTCCCATCCTTTTGTTGGATTCCCCTACGGTGTTCATTAAGTCTTTGGCTAAAGCCATAGTACCCCTCATAGACGTAAGATGGCGGAGACTGTCTACAACTGCCAAGTTTAAACTGTGGGCAGTGCAGTGCACATAACGTGCTTTTGGTTGTATATCCAAAACTAACTTTTTTAGTCCTTTGAACTTATCTCTCATATTCGAGGCACCATTATAGCACTGCCCTCTTAAGTTATGCATTGACAAATCAAGACGAGCAAAAACGTCTTTTAAAATACTAAACAGAGTTTGTTATTCAGTGTTGGGGTCTTGTATAAGCAAATACAGTCTTTGTTGATGATGAAGGAATCATCGACAGTACGAATACAAAATGACATTTGTTCGTGAATCGAAGAATCACTTGTTTCGTCAACCATAATCGAAAAATGTCCAGTCTTCTTGTTTGAAGCCAATACATTTCTCAACACAGACTTTCCTAGTAGATCAATGATCTTGTTTTGAATATCGGGGGATGTCCACTTATACCGAACGCCATAACCAATCTTTAAACTCAGGTATGTCATTCTTATGGAGTTCCAACAATTGAAAAAAAATTGAGTTTACATCTTCGAGCCCTCTAATTGCTAGTCCTTGTCAGCATAGAAATTGCTCAGTAGTATAAACTGCCTCAAGAGCTAAACGGTCTCTTTTTCGTATCACTATATAACTGTTCATTCAACTGGGAGGCTACACTTCGGTTAGTGATAGAATTCAGTTTCAGAACACCTTCTTTATGCGTAAACGTATTATCATGAAGACAGAATTTTTCCAAAGCGTTTTTCCAGTTAGAAAGCCCTACGGAAGTATATGCACGTTCTTTTTTTCTTTTTTTCTGAAGAAAATTGTAATAGATTTTTAGCATCTGCCTCTTTGCAGGTTTTGCAAAAAACTTTTGCTGTAGATGCCTCATATTCTAGCCATGTATATTTGATCAACCAAGACTTCTGAAATATTCTACCCTTACCGGATTGTCCAGATTTCAGCTGTGAATGGTTCTCGCCTGAAGACGACAAAGCAATTGACGACATAATAATTGTTGGAGGTTGACTTGCAGTATCATCAACGTCCAAGCGCGCCTTTTTGGTAACAAATTTATCCATTACAATCGTAATTTACAGTACACTAAGTACAGCCATATAAAATAGTCCACTAGACACTAAAGTCGGAACATTAAACACGTCTGCAGCAAGCACTGAACGAAACTAATCCACACTGAATGACTGCGACAGCAGGGTGGGCTTTATACAGCCGCGGCGTCGTAATGTCAAGGCGATGCGAGACAGAGGGATCCAGGTGCTTCTGCTCCAGTCCTTTTGACGTCGCCGCGGCCGCAGCGCTGACCCGCCGGCACCAGACTTTACCTGAAGGTTCGCACACCGCGACAGATTTTGAGTGTGCCCGTAGCACAGTAACACTATCATGATTCACACCACTCGTTTTCAGTTAACCTGCTTACTACCGTAATAATTATTTGTTTTAACTCATTACTGAATGTGTTTTAAAAGGAACTATCATCAAACAAGGAAAATTCCAACATAATTTTAGGATTTTACAAATCATAATATAACAAATTTCTTAAATTATTGAGGGGAGACCCCCCCACAAACAAATTTTTGAGGGGGCTCGGGTCCCCTCAGGCCCCATGGAGTCGGCACCTGTGTTAGGCAAGTGTACCAGTTTCTTTGGCTGTTCAGTGTAGTTGCACATGCATATTGGTCTTCAAAGTCAGTCTTCTGTACGTGTCACCATAAAACTGATGATCTGACTCATGCATTAAGTTCATCAGCGGCTATTGAATGCAGTATAACCTGCAGAGTTTGTCGAAAATCACCAGATAACATAAACACTGCACCGCCGAAGCGCTATTCATTTCCTCTTAAATTTCTGAGTGTTCGATGAAGCGCTTCCAATGCTTTCTGTGTGCCATGCGCCATTCGTCTCGTGTAATGCGTTGACATGACTGGAATACTTTATCCATAACAGAATTTTTGTTGATATTGTATAATGGGATTTCAGTGACTTACGTATTCATCACAAATTTAAATGATGTATGGGCTATTTACTAACCATCCAAAAGAGTTGCCGCATTTTCAGATGGTACTGTTGCCGGTGCAATAATTTTTCTGATTTTATGGTTGCCAAGTCAGCGTTCCAAAACATCCTAAAGGCATTCCATAGGATTCAGGTCAGGACTCTGTGCAGGTCAGTCCTTTACAGGGATGTTATTGGGTGACAATCTGAGCAGTTCTCTTAGGTTGTTCACAGATGATGCTGTAATTTACCACATGAGTTCCAAAAGAAATCCGTTGGAATTCGATTACTCGATGAATAGTACAATTCTCAAGGCTGTCAATTCAACTAAGTACCTGGGTGTTAAAATTACGAACAACTTCAGTTGGAAAGACCACATAGATAATATTGTGGGGATGGAGAGCCAAAGGTTGCGTTTCATCGGCAGAACACTTAGAAGATGCAACAAGTCCACTAAAGAGACAGCTTACACTACACTCGTTCGTCCTCTGTTAGAATATTGCTCCGCGGTGTGGGATCCTTACCAGGTGGGATTGACGGAGGACATCGAAAGGGTGCAAAAAAGGGCAGCTCGTTTTGTATTATCACGTAATAGGGGAGAGAGTGTGGCAGATATGATACGCAAGTTAGGATGGAAGTCATTAAAGCAAAGACGTTTTTCGTCGCGGCGAGATCTATTTACGAAATTTCAGTCACCAACTTTCTCTTCCGAATGCGAAAATATTTTGTTGAGCCCAACCTACATAGGTAGGAATGATCATCAAAATAAAATAAGAGAAATCAGAGCTCGAACAGAAAGGATTAGGTGTTCGTTTTTCCCGCGTGCTGTTCGGGAGTGGAATGGTAGAGAGATTGTATGATTGTGGTTCGATGAACCCTCTGCCAAGCACTTAAATGTGAATTGCAGAGTAATTATGTAGATGTATATGTAGATTGTCGTGTAACCACTACGCCACAGATCGCGCATTATGAATAGGTGCTCGATCGTGTTGAAAGATGCAATCGCCATCCCCGAACTGCTTTTCAACAATGAGAAGCAAGAAGGTGCTTATAACATCAGTGTAGGCCTGTGATAAGATAGTGTCACGCAAAACAACAAGTTGTGCAAGCCCCTTCCATGAAAAATTCGACCACACCGTAACACCACCGCCTCCTAATTTTACTGTTGGCACTACACACGCTGGCACATGACGTTCACCGGGCATTCGCCATACCCACACCCTGACACATTGTGCACAGTGATTCGCCATTCCACACAACGTTTTTCCACTGTTCAATCGTCCAATGTTAATGCTATTTACACCAAGGGAGGTGTCGCTTGGCATTTACCGGAGTGATGTGTGGCTTATGAGCAGCCGCTCGACCATGAAATCCAAGTTTTCTCATCTCCCGCCTAACTGTCATAGTGCGTGCAGTGGATCCTGATGCAGTTTGGAATTCCTGTGTGATGGTCTGGATGTATGTCTGCCTATAACACATTACGACTCTCTTCAACTGTCGGCGGTCCCTGTCAGTCAACAGACGAGGTCGGCCTCGTGCTGTACTTGTGCCTTCACGTTTCCACCTCACTATCACATCGGAAACAGTGGACCTAGAGATGTTTAGGAGTGTGGAAATCTCGCGTGCAGACGTGTGACACAAGTGACACCCAACTACCTGACCACGTTTGAAGTCTGTGAGTTCCGTGAAGCATTAGGTGGCAGCACAATGCACCTAATATGAAAAAACGTATGTTTTTGGAGATGTCCGGATACTTTTAATCACATTGTGTCCTCAGTTTAATGATAGAACTATTGTCGACATTTCAAGATATTATTTCTCAGCATGTTCACTAATCATCGATCGATATGAATAGTAATCCATGGTACTGATTTTTTTATTCGTTTCCTAACCCTTTTGTGGATTTCTCAATTTTATCTTGAAATGATATCGATCTTCTCCATACCAAAATAAAATCGGATATTGCAATCCGTCATATGAGAGACGAGTTTCTGAATCGATGAACATCACCATTTCTGCGATGAAAAATTATATCACGCGATTTTTCACCAAATATAGCGATAACCACATTATGAATCGTTGGTGCATTGTACGGTCTTTGGTGTTGGCCGATAGGTGTTTTTTTCTGTTCTAACTACAACTCTCTAATCATGATCTGGCACTTGTTCAAGGCCAATTCTGAACAATCGAATTCGCTGTGTTGACCGAATGAAGTTTGAAATGCAGCGTCAATTTCTCATTTAGTGCTAGTATTAAATCGACAGCTTTGATAGATTTGTTCATCAGTTTTTCCCATGACATGAATTTCAAGAAACTTATGATCTGCTATTGGCAGTAGTAGTATTAGTAGTAGTAGTAGAAGTAGAAGTAGAAGTAGTAGTAGTAGTAGTGGTAGTAGTAGTAGTGTCCTTGTACGATGATCAGTTTGCCCTTGCACTCTGAATGTTGTCATGTAATTCTCACGCACGATATTTGTTGCACCAAAAAATATCATTTGGAGACATGAATTGTACTTGCGAATGTTCGTCAAGGATTGGTTGGATTGCATTGTGTCACCTTACACCAACGTTTCCAATGTTTCATACTTAAATGTGTGGGCACCATAGTACACGCATAAATTACCCATTTTTCTAATAACTACACTAGGCTGAAGACTGTAATCATAATTCACATCATAGCGTAATGCAGCAAGATGTAATTCACCAAACAGCGTTCGTCTGGGTCGAGCATTGCGTATTTGAGCGATTTCCAATCTTGCTTCCCGTTGCTCTCTGTTTCTGGAGTTTGGGATACCGCTTTTTTTGTGCTTAAGGTGTAGCTCAAAGAAACATAATTGATTTCATAGAGAAAGTACGGAACTGTGACGACTATTACAAATTCATTTGTAAAAAGAAAAGAAAATCCCTGTGGTAGGAGGAGGAGAGAGGAGATTAGTGTTTACCGTCCCGTCGACAACGAGGTCATTAGAGACGGTGCACAAACTCGAATTAGGGAACAATGGAGGAGGAAAGCGGCCGTGCCCTTTCGAAGGAAGCATCCCGGAACTCAAGCGATTTAGGAGAATCACGGGAAACCTAAATCAAGATAGCCGGATGCGGGTTTGAACCGTCGTCCTCCGGAATGCGAGTTCAGTATGATAACCACTGTGCCACCCCGTCCGGTAAAATGCCTGTGGTATTTATTATCTAAGATCAACTGGCAATTGGAACTTCAGGATCAACACCACTTGTTGTGTCAAATGATTCAAATGCCTCTGAGCACTATGGGACTCAACTGCTGTGGTCATCAGTCCCCTAGAACTTAGAACTACTTAAACCTAACTAACCTAAGCACATCACACACACCCATGCCCGAGGCAGGATTCGAACCTGCGACCGTAGCAGCTGCGCGGCTCCGGACTGGAGCGCCTAGAACCGCACGGCCACTGCGGCCGTCTACTTGTTGTGTCACTCACGAAATGAAATGTTGTTTTTTTATTCACTTCAGTAATGTCACTCGTGCCCACTCATACACTGAAAAAACACGAGCTTCCGCGTAACTAAATGAACGTAGTTGTTGAAACGACTAGCGCACCACCTACTATAAAATGGATGTATTAATTCAAAAAACTTGGCGAGCGAGTGCACAACTCATCAAAGTTTCATCGCTGGAACGACTCGAACGCCACCTGTTGCTGCACCTATTGCTGCACGATGGCCATTGAGTGAGAGGATTTATATTGTAAATGGTTGTACTAATTCTGAAACCTTCGCAGGCATGCTCACAGCTCAGCGAAGTTTCATCGCAATCGGATAAACTCAACGGCCCTACCTCACAGATTTACTTTCACCAGTAGCTCCCTCTAGCTTTCCAAACTTCACAAAAGTTCTCCTGCATACTTTGCAGGACTATCTCTCCTCTAAGAGAAAAAAATTGTGGGGAAATGCCTTAGGGAATTGTTAGCTGAATAGATCGTTCCCTCTGCGCTGTTTTGAAACTTTCAGGCAGATTAAAACTTTGTGCTATACTGGGACCAGTGTATTTGAAGTACCTGGTGTTAACGGAAACAGGAAATTAAAAGCGATCATATGCTATAGTCAAAAGTGTGTGGGTTATGCCACATCAAGCACAATGTTTAATATGTTTACACTAAGGCCTAGAAAAACAGTGACATTGCGTTTGAAGCAGTCGATTAACTATCGTTTATGTCCTTGCTCTCGGCCTATCAGTATGGAAACCAGTGGGTCAGCGTGAATTTTATCAGATTAGAAAGCCAGCTGTAAATTCTGAATTTGTGATTTTTTTGTTGCTTGACTTTTGTAGAATTTACGAACGCACTGCGAATGAAGTGCATAAAAACCGTTATTACACGAGTAGGAAACAATGTATATTCTTTTAATGAATTTAAAAAGAACACAGAAAGGTTGCCGATGACAAGATTGTAATGTAGCTACCAATGTTTGGTAGTATTGGAAAACACGATACCCATTAACAGGTAACTCGATATCACGTATATTTTTTCGCATCTATGTTAGTTTACTAACAACACATGCATCTTTTTATCACTTTGAGCAACAATTTAAAGTTGTCTTTATAAGTTATACTTGTTGGTTACTTTAACATGTTAGTTTCGTCAATAGTTGCGTGCAAATAAAAGATGTGGATTGTTTCAATAGCTTCCGAGTAAACTTTCAGGAATAACGAAAAAGTTATTTAAGAATCTTTAATAAAGATTTGTAAAGATACCAATGTATCCTTGTGAAAACATTAATAATTATTTTAGAGTGAATTTACATCTGAAATTATCAGCACTAAAAATGATTAGTGAGTGACAAACCTTTATGAATTTTTCTAGTTATTTTTCGATATTTACATACAACTGTTCTTTAAAACACTGATGTTGACATTAAATTACTAAGAAGCACTACGGGACGTTATTAAATCTCTGTAAATTAAGAACTATGAACTTCTGACAATGGAATAAACTTTTATATTATAAAAAATTTTGTAAATGGCTCGGGCTTGCGTAACTTTAGGACAGCATTTCATTGGCAGTATATAATGAGCTCAGAATTGTGTTAAAATGTGCGCCGTTAAGTTGCTAAGTGAGTCGGAGTTAGTGACTGGAAAAAAGTGAAATGTAGTGAAAAAGAGGATGTCAGATTATTGCTATGTGGTAAGAACCCAGGCAAAGTTTATACTGCATAGAAGTTAAGTAAAATAAATTTGGGCTCTCTTGTCAAGAAAACGGAATTAATCCAATTCTACGAAATTATTTAATTTTTGGAAATGCAGAGATGAAATAGGATTACGTAGGGAAGTGCAAGCAATTGCCGCGGCAGCAGCGAGCAGCCACTAAATTTCGATGCAACGGCTGCAAATGAGCGTGCACTCGCAGAAAACGCACTTTCGTGTTTAACGGCAAATTACAAGGCCGGCCGTAACACGGGCTCGCTGCGGGTGCATGTTTTACTGCCGGCTGCGCCACAAATTACAGCGGCCGGCGGGCAGCAGGTGTGGGGATGATTTGTCGCCGGTAGGAGCGCGCGACACGCCGGGCCGGCGCGAGGAGCGAGCGGCGAGTAAATTAGTCAGCCTCGCTGCCGGCAGCCGGCAGCCCCACCGCCCCGTTAATTACACTGCGCGCCAGCGCTGCAGGCAACACATCCTGCTTCATTGCGTGGCGGGCAGTCCGCTTTTCAGGCGCTCGCTCTTTCCCTGTCAGCTGCACGAGAGCTGTAACGCATACTGACCAGTTGCGAGTAATGCGAAACATCCAGAGTTTTGTCGTCACTTAGAAAAATATCTTACCAAGCTGACCCGAGAAAGATCTCAAATGCAATATTACACCGTAGCTAAAGAGCAATAACTTGCATGTCTACTGGAAAATGACAAGTGACATAGCTAACGTTAACAGTGATGAGTATTGGATAGTAGAGTTAAGAATATCGTTCAACAGAAAGCCCACAAAACGCAAAACACGTAATTGTGCAAAGAATTATTCCTAATTGTTCAAAAATTTTAATACAAAACTGCCTGAAAGCAAAGCTCTTATAACGAAAGTTGTTAAAAGGAATCCAGCAGTAGTTACTTTTGGCTGGTGGATAATTTCGTAGCGGTTTTCCGTAAGTTTGATTAACACAACAGATACATATAACAGAGGCTTTAGTCATCTATAATATATTCTGTTTCACTATTAGCGGAATACGAACACGCAAACCAAAAGCCCTACGAACTTACACACCAAACTAATAATTATTCACTGAATTAAAAAATTTTAAATTCATTCGCAATCTACTGATTAAGAGAGAAAATCATACTTGAATGTTTAACACAGTAAGTCAGGTATTAGAATTGGAAAATGCGTATGTATTTTCAGGTAGTGTAACTCAAGGCGCTCAAATTACCCAGGCTATATCCATCCAGTACTTGCGAATAAAAGTGCTTAGCCACTTTCAACAAACTTTGCACACAATTCCATACCTTTTCTAAACTTTTTCTCGCTCACAGCCCAAGAAATCTTATACATGGAAGTTCGAGTCTTCAAAAATCTGGGGTGGGGTTACCGTTTACGTATCCAAATGAGTTTATATATCTTGTATAACTGTAGCAAGCTGTGAGTTTTCCTGAACGTTTGGGAGATTAGCCTTATTTCGAAGAACATCTTCATGTTTGACCTTAGAATATACTTTTGAAGCTAGCAAGAAAAGGGCGTCAGCAATATTGGCCTGTAATTGTTTGCATCCGGCAAAGATCTCTGATCTCTGATTTCAAGACAAGGCTTATTTTCACGTATAACGATTGTTTTGAGGAATAGAAGGATTTTATCCTACACATGCTCGATTGGAGACAGGTCTGGAGATTGTGCAGGCCAGGGAAGTTGCTGCACAACTTGCAGAGCACGTTGAGTTTCACGGGCGATGTGTGGGCGAGTGTTATCCTGTTGGAACTGCTCATCTCCTTCCCGTTGCAAGAACAGTAAAAGAATGGGTCTAACAATATTCTGCACATACCGAGCACTGGTTAGCGTTTCCTCCAGAAACAGCAAAGGTGAACGAGAGTTGTAGCTTATCACACTCCAGACCATAATGCTTGGGATGGGCCAGTATGTGTTGGACAAATGCAGTCTACGAGACAGTGGTCACCAGGTCTATATCGTACGTGCAAACGATATCACATTCATGCATGCAGAACCTGCTTTCATCGCTGAAGACCACGGTGCGCCATTCCATCTTCCAAGTGATCCTCTGACGACACCAGTCGAGCTGTGCACGTCGATGCTGTGACGTGAGTGGAAGACAGGCTATAGGCGTGCGTGCCCGTAATCCCACCGCTAATAACCGGTTCGCAACAGTCCGTGTTGACATGTCTGGGCTCACAGGCCTTCTTATTTGCACTGCCGTAGCTATACGATCTGCCACTGCTGCCTTTCCGATAAGAAGATCCCGGTGGGCGTCAGTGCTGTATGATCATCCAGAACCTCGCATACAGGTGTAAGAATGTTCACATGACCACTGATACCAGCATTGGTGCATAAACGTGCATATCGGACTTGTGTGGCAGTTCTCTGAAAGGACCATCCCGCTTTTCGGAAAGCCACGATTTGACCACTTTCAAACTCGCTCAGTTAGCTGTAGGAAGCACAAGTGCATCTCTACTGCACGGCTGCCTGCCTGCTTCACACGTTTGAACCACACTGAGCCTTCTAATGGTGAGCATTCCCTGTTAAATGGTAGATACAGATAGCGCTATGGTAGCTATGCTAATACGCTGTAGGCGGACGATGTTCAGACCATTATCAGTACAGCTACTATCCCCCAGGTGGCATATGTCGTCATCGGATCAAAATTGACGTCGTGTTTGCAGCTGTACTAACTTTTTCCCGGCGGTGTATACAAACGATGATCAGCAGTACTATCAGAATGTTCGCTGACGATACTACTATGTACACGACATTGTCGTCGTTGGACCGTTTTAAGAGGCTGCAGAAGGAACTGAAGCAAATTACCACAGGATGTAATAAATGGCAGCTCTGTAAATATGGATTAATTCGAAATAATGACTATAGGAAAGTGGAAGAATCCGATAGTATCTCATAACAGGATTAGTAGCGTACATCTGGAGTTCGTTACATAGCTTAAACACTTAACAGAAAACTAAGAAGGTACATTAAATATGATGTACACGTGAAAACAGTACTAGAAAAGTCGAATGGAAGCCTTCAATTTTCTGGAGCTGTTTCCGAAAAGTGCAGTGCGTCTATAGAAAGAAATGTATACGAAAAACACACCAGCCGTAATAAGAAAAGGATAAGGAATACAACATAGCAAGCTTCCCAACATGTTCTGCAAAAGAAAATTCCTCCTCTTTCCCAAAGGTTCTGTTGAAATTTCCTACGACTCCAACTTAAACCTCAGTGAATCCGGTCCCTAAACAGCATTTCCGATTAGCATGGCAGTCAGTGACTACACCGCTTTCTTTTTTGTACAGGGAGGTATACCTAGGACTGTAGTGACAAACTGGGGCTCTATGTAATGTGTGACCACAACGAATGTGCTGGCTATGAAATTGCCAGTTTTGTGTGAGTGTATATTTTGTTCATAGATGAAGTGTTTCTCAAAGTATTAAAACCTAATTAATTTTGATACATAAGCTTAGTTAAATAATGAGATAATGAAATAATTTGAAGCTCTTCAAGTAGTTTCCTGCAATGAACAGTAATATATTGCTTGAAAAGAACGCGCTTCGCCTAATCATTTTTTCCATTTTTTTAAATGTTGTCCGTCCGGAAAAGACGATTCTTTTAAATTCACTTACCATTGGTATGTCTGACCTTGTGCTTTATTGATAGTTATGCTGTACGATAATCTTATTGAAAGTTAAAGCGTTTTAAAGTTGAATGTAAATTAGCTGAAATGAATGTAATTCGTGGTATGAATACTGACTCGCCTTCTACTATTCCGGTTGGTATTTCCGCTTATAAGACGTCGTTTCAAACCTTTTTCGTGAGGTATATCCGGAACAATGAGCGAATTTATGAATTCTGTTAGGGAGTCTATGATTTAGATTTAGTTGATCATTGTAACAACAGATTAATGAATTTTTATTTCCCTGGTATCGTGTCTGTATTAGCTGATTGGTTTGTTGAACTACGTCATTTTTTGTTGCTATAATTTGTAGCTCATATAATCATTCTTTGTTTACGTATTTTCCCCTATGAGTGGATATACTTTTTTGATAAATAAATAAGTGTCGTTTGACTAGGGCCTCCCGTCAGGTAGACCGTTCGCCGGGTGCAAGTCTTTCGATTTGACGCCACTTCGGCGACTTTCGCGTCGATGGGGATGAAATGATGATTAGGACAACACAGTACCCAGTCCCTGAGTGGAGAAAATCTCCGACCCAGCCGGGAATCGTACCCGAACACTTAGGGTACACATTCGTGTACCCTTGATGACTCCGCGACACGAAGCTTTACGCCTCGCCTGGGACCATCAACAACGAAATTCGACTGGTGACGACTGGAAACATGTTGCCTGGTTAGACCAGTCTCGTTCCAAATTGTATCGAGAGGATGGAGGTGTACGGGGAAGGTGACTACCTCATGAATCCATGGACACTGCACGTCACCAAGGGATTGTAGAAGCTGGTGGAGGCTCTGTAATGGTGTTGGGCAAGTGCAGTTGGATTGATATGGGACCCCTAATACGTCTAGATAAGACTCTAGCAGGTGACACGTAGCTAAGCATCCTGTTTGATCACCTGCATCCATTCACGTCCACTGTGGATTGTGACGGACTTGGACAATTTCAGCAGGGCAATGCGACACCCCACATGTCCAGAATTGCTACAGAGTGGCTCCAGGAACACTCTTCTGAATTTAAACGCTTCCGCTGGCCACCAAACTCTCCAGACATGAACATTATTGAGCATATCTTGGATGCCTTGCAACGTGCTGTTCAGGAGAGAGCTCAACCCCTTCGTACTCTTGCGGATTTATGGACATCCACGCAGGATTCACTGTCAGTTCGCTCCAGCATTACTTCGGACACTAGTCGACCCCATGCCATGTTGTGTTGTGTGTTCACGGTGGCCCTACTCGATACTAGGCAGCTTGCTACTTTCTTAGGCTCTTCAGTGTATCTCCTCAGTGTGTTTGAGGTACAGCGAATTCCAATTGCGCGGGTGCGGATTATTCGGTTTGCGTTTTATCAGTGCGTAGTTCGACGATGTTTTATGAAATAAAAAACGAAGTATGAAGTACTTAGGTATAATTAGAATATTTTCGCATTTGTATTTTATTATTCATATATAAACCCTATAGAGCTTTTATGAGATAGCATCCGCTCTATTTGCATCATAGGCTTTTTCGTAATTAGTGAAGCCAAGAAAAGTTGGTAAATTGAGGGTGTTTTTCCGTTGGTTGTGTCATAGTGAAGATGTAGTCTGAGTATTATCTCCATTTGCGAAATCCATGTTGGGTCTCTGAAAATATAGTTTCAGCGATTGGGTAAAGTCGTTTTGTTGAAATTCTAGCATAAATACGTAACACGTATTTACAAGGCTAATACCCCTGTAGTTCTGTTTCATGTTATGAGTGCCTACTGTCATGTAATCAACATGGAACTGATCCACACTACTTTCTGTAATGCAGATAAGATAACAGCCATCAAACTACTGCGTCCATTAACTATTATACATTTGTTTTGGTCGCCAAAGTTTTTTGTCTATTTTTAACTTCTCATGACGCGTTTCATGTTACCCCATAATCAGATGTGTGGCACAAAAATACAATTTAAGAAGAAGTACAATTGTCGTAGTAAATGCTCTTGCTTCTTTCTTCCCGCATTTTTAAGCGTTAGCTTTTGTCGTTCAGTGTCACGCGCTGTGCATTATTTTTAAATATCTGATGTTAAATCGTAGTTCCATAAGGTGTATAGAATTACATTATGTATTTCCAAGAATACGTTTAGTGAAAAATATACTGCTTTCGTTTGGCAAACTGTAATGTAAGTATAATTGCAGTTTAGACACTACAAACATTTTCGGCCGTTGGCTGTATATTGGCGAAGTCCTTTGTAATTCCAATTATGTCCCATATTACCATAATTTAAGTGCATTGAATTATTGTAATGTGATTTACCATGTATTAGCTGCTTTTATATACAGCAACTCCTGTACTAATTTTTATATAACTGAAATTAAATAATACGTATACTTGTAATAAGCGTTGACATGTCAGAGATATGCCTATTATCGTAGGCATTTTGATGGCCCCAACGACACGCAGTGGCGAATACCGTATAACATGTCGTGCGGCCTAAGCCAGTTTGGGCAGTGATGTAGTGGAATAAGTGATAGGATACTGTGTATCGATGTTAAGGTATGCTTCATGGTAGTTTTTTTTGTATTTTGTCTTACGTTGTAGTCTTACGTCAGATATTTGATGATGGGGTAATCCGTGGAATAACTCTCAACGCGTCATAAGACGTTAAAAATCTACATCACATCTACAGTAAGTAATTACTCTGCAATTCTCAGTTAAGCGCCTGGCAGAGGGTCATCGAACAATTTCAAGCTATTTCTTTATCGTTTCACTCTCTTATTTTATCATGATGATCATTTCGTCCTCTGTAGGTGGATGCCAACAGAATATTTTCGCAACCGGAGGTGAAAGCTGGTGACCGAAATTTCACGAGAAGGTCCTGCAGAAACGAAAAACGGCTTTGTTTCAATGATTTCCACCCCCAATTCTGTTTCATGACCGTTAAACTCTCTCCCGTATTTAGCGACAGTACAGAACGAGCTGCCCTTCTTTGAACTTTTCCGATGTCCTCCGCCAGTCCTGTCTGTTGAGGATCTCACACCAGCAGCAATATTGTGGAAGACGGTCGACGGGAGCGGTGTAAGCAGTCCCTTTAATAGACCTGTTTCGCCATCTAAGTGTTCTTCCAATAAATCGCAGTCTTTGGTTTGCTTACCCACGGCGTTTCCTATGAGGTATTTCCTATTTAAGTTATTCGTAATTTTAATCCCAAAGTACTTAGTTGAATTTTCAGCTTTTAGATCAAGAAATATTTTATGGCGACAGAGACAAGTGAATCCTCATTAGCGTTAACATGGTCGTAGATCCGTTCAAAGCCCTCTTGTCTAAATAATTATGAAAAATCCGCCTCGATTGCACGAACTACCTGGTATTTACCTAGGTTTCAGCGTGGGTAACCACGCCTTCTTCAGAACAAATATAAAACAGCTCGCCTAAATAGGCATAGTCAAAGGCTAAAATCAACACCTACAGCGGCAAGACATCATAAAAATTTTTTACGAATGCACGGTACATATGTACCAAGTCAATAACCGAGATCGGTGGAGAGCCCGTGACCATCGTACGTTGGTTGGGGCGAGGCAGCACACACAGGGTTGAGATAAGTAATGTTATTGACTTGGTACGTATGTACCGTGTCTTTGTAAAAAAAATTTTGGGGTCTTGCCGCTGTAGGTGTTGATTTTAGCCTTTGACTATGCCTATTTAGGCAAGCTGTTTTATATTTGCTCTGAAAAAGGCGTGGTCACCCACGCTGAAACCTAGGTAAACACCAGGTAGTTTGTGCAATCGAGGCGGATTTTTCATAATTATTTCGATACTTACGATTGCTGACGCGCTACAATGCTGAAACTTCATATCTAAGGTGATGAAGTACTGCGTCCGCTTTGTCGTAATGTTTTACCTACTGCATGAAGGTATCTCGCTTTCCAGCACTACTCACTGAAAAAGCATGTTAAATGAGAAACTTTTATTCGGTAACAAATTAATCTACAGACTCTAGTTGTTCGAACCGAATGAAGCGTGAACGCGCTGCCTCTGTTACACTGTAGAGACAATGACACAAGCTGACACTGCCTGTGCCGGTTTTGATTGTGTTATGCCGCCTCCACGGAGCATCACAGGGAGGTTCGTAATGTTCTCTCGCAAGCGAGTGGCGCGTAGGATGCAGCGGGCGCCGGCCGCTGCGAGGCATTGCGTAAAGAGCTGTTGCGGCTTTCACCAGCTGGCGCGATGAAATGTGGAGGGCGATCAATCACCGCGTCCCAACGGCCAGCCACTGCCCGCCAGCTGCCACTCAGCAGAACGTGGGAGAGTGCGCCGAGGAAGGCTCTGCTCGCAATTGCTCTGCTCCTTCTGTTGAAATAACCTTTCCGTACGTCTTTGCAGATGGCCAGCACACAAGCACACAAATACCCATGTACACTGAAGCGCCAAAGAAACTGGTATAGACATTCGTATTCAAATCAAAGACATGTAAACAGGCAGAATACGGCGCTGCGGTCGGCAACGCCTGCCTATACAGGGTGAGTCACCTAACATTACCGCTGGATGTATTTCGTAAATCACATCAAATACTGACGAATCGATTCCACAGACCGAACGTGAGGAGAGGGGCTAGTGTAACTGGTTAATACAAACCATAAAAAAAAGCACGGAAGTATGTTTTTTAACACAAACCTACGTTTTTTTAAATGGAACCCCGTTAGTTTTGTTAGCACATCTGAACATATAAACAAATACGTAATCAGTGCCGTTTGTTGCATTGTAAAATGTTAATTACATCCGGGGATATTGTAACCTAAAGTTGACGCTTGAGTACCACTCCTCCGCTGTTCGATCGTGTGTATCGGAGAGCACCGAATTGCGTAGGGATCCAAAGGGAACGGTGATGGACCTTAGGTACAGAAGAGACTGGAACAATCGTTACGTCGGTTACTGCTGCTACAATGGCAAGTTATCAAGATTTAAGTGAGTTTGATTGTAGTGTTGTAGTCGGCGCAAGAGTGATGGGACAGAACATCTCCGAGGTAGTTATGAAGTGGGGATTTTCCCGTACGATCATTTCACGACGCAGATCCCTCCTGCAATACCATTCCGATGAGGTGTACATCTTCTCTGGGGGTTGCCTGAGTGGTGCGAGCTGAGCCATCTCATCGTGTTCTGTGGCCTTCCATGAGCCATTCTGCACACACTCGTTGCACTGCAGAAACACTTTATCCCAAAGGACCAGAAATTTCCTAGATGGATGTATTGCTCTCTCTCATGCCAATAGTGCGCCCTCTTTCAAACTCACTGATTTGATGGTATAGTTTGTGCATACCACTGCAAGGCAATCTGCAAGTCTGCTAAAGTTACCCTCCAGAATGAATTTTCGCCATGCAGTGGAGTGAAAATTCATTCTGGAAACATACCCAAGGCTGTGGCTAAGCCATGTGTCCGCAATATCCTTTCTTTCAGGTGTGCTAGTTCTGCAAGTTTCGCAGGAGAGCTTATGTAATGTTTGGAAGGAAGGAGACGAGGTACTGGCAGAAGTAAAGGTGTGAGGACGGGGCGTGAGTCGTGCTTGGGTAGCTCAGTTGGTAGAGCACTTGCCCGCGAAAGGCAAAGGTCCCGAATTCGAGTCTCGGTCCGGCACACAGTTTTAATCTGCCAGGAAGTTTCAAAGTCACCCTGTTCATCTACCGTCGGTGACGATGACAGCAGCAGGCACATTTTACTAGTAGGTGGTCTTGCATTGCGATATCGACGTTGATGCTGAACCTGCAGGCTGACATGTTACAAATGCTAATCATTTCTGCAGAACACACTAATGTACATGTCCTGTGAATAGGAACATAGTATTTAGTGGTTCAAGGTGTTTTTATGTACACGATTGGTTGCAATGGTTATAAGTGCAGATATTTTTATGTGTTGTACTCTAATATGAACACACATCAGTGTGTTGGTTTCTTTTCCTCTGCGACGAACAGTCTTTCCACAAACACATCATACACTTTACGACCTGATGTTTTCTGCATGGCCGTAATCCACCTCAAAGTGGACTACACCTGTCACTATAAACTGAACATTTTGCGTCCATGCGTCCACACTCAACAGTTGACCTGCTACCCAGGGGAAAATAATCATTAATGGCTTGCTCTTTGCACATGTGTTTGGAAGTACTATCTAACCTAAAAATATATGATTGTAATAGCGATAATTCTTAGTCTGAAAATGCCGTAAATACTGATTCAGTGTTGTTCAGTACACTGTCCTCAGTCACTAATAGAAATATCTTCGCTCATTACCCATTACACCCTGTAGGGTGAATCACCAAAGGCATGAAACGCAAATATTTCGCCAATCGAAGGAGCTAATGAAGCGCGGTTTTCACAAAATGGATTGGTAGTCAGGGGCTCGTACTGTTAGCAAATCAAGTAACTGTAATAATACTTAGAAAGTGTATTTTTGTGTATACTTACGCTTTTTAAATGGAACAATGCCTGTTGACATTAACAAACTATAAGTTGGGTAAATTAGAGTGTCAGTGGTGTTTGTTTCAGGATTTTACTGCGAGTCGTTTACGAGATATCGTATTTTGAAAAGATTCCACACCGACACTTGTTTTTGCCATTCAACCTGCATAGATGCGAGGTGCGATGTTGTTATGTTTGCTTACAATGTGTTTATTCAGTGCATTACAGCTTGCTCGTCAGTTAGTGCGCCACAGTCCAAGCAGTAGGTCGTGAATGGACGATGGGGTTTACCAGTGCAGGAAAAGCCAACATGTGCATGGTGTATGGAGAGTGCAGGAAGAATTTTAGAACATGTTTTTTGCTCGCGTATCGTGTCATTTCTGGAAACCCAGCATCTACTCTGTAGGAATCAACATGGATTCCGGAAACAGCGATCGTGTGAGACCCAACTCGCTTTATTTGTTCATGAGACCCAGAAAATATTAGATGCAGGCTCCCAGGTGGACGCCGTTTTCCTTGAGTTCCGGAAGGTGTTCGATACAGTTCCGCATTGTCGCTTGATAAACAAAGTAAGAGCCTACGGAATATCAGACCAGCTGTGTGGCCGGATTGAAGAGTTTTTAGCAAACAGAACACAGCATGTTGTTCTCAATGGAGAGACGTCTACAGACGTTAAAGTAACTGGCGTGCCACAGGGGAGTGTTATGGGACCAGTGCATTTCACAATATATATAAATGACCTAGTAGATAGTGTCGGAAGTTCCATGCGGCTTTTCACGGATGATGCTGCAGTATACAGAGAAGTTGCAGCATTAGAAAATTCTAGCGAAATGCAGGAAGATCTGCAGCGAATAGGCACTTGGTGCAGGGAGTGGCAACTGACCCTTAACATAGACAAATGTAATGTATTGCGAATACATAGAAAGAAGGATCCTTTATTGTATGATTATATGATAGTGGAACAAACACTGGTAGCAGTTACGTCTGTAAAATATCTGGGAGTATGCGTACGGAACGATTTGAAGTGGAATGATCATATAAAATTAATTGTTGGTAAGGCGGGTGCCAGGTTGAGATTCATTGGGAGAGTCCTTACAAAATGTAGTCCATCAACAAAGGAGGTGGCTTACAAAACACTCGTTCGACCTATACTTGAGTATTGCTCATCAGTGTGGGATCCGTACCAGGTCGGGTTGACGGAGGAGATAGAGAACTTGGTTTTTTTAAATGGGATGCTATAGTTTTGGTGCTTATTTTCTGATAGCGGCTACTGAGACGAATCCAGTGATGTTTAACAGTAAGGTCTTTGAAGGTCAAAGAAGGTCAAAAAGGTGGCTTGAACGTCCATTTACAGAAGGTGTTCGAAGTGAAGACCATTGGTGTCAATGCAGTGCTGCACTCTTCTTATCATGGATTGAGTGGTGTTCCTTATCACTTCGGCATTTAGCGAAGCGCATGCTCTCACAATTCTCTCTCGTACATCGTGCAAATATTAAAATATTTGCCGAATACGGCGCATCCATCCAACGTGCCATTCACTTGTAAACACCATTCGACGGTTTCGGAATACAACACTAATAGGAACGGTAAGACTAGTATCGTTGAATCAAGCGAATGTGAATGATGTATTCCTTCGAAGAACAAGTCGATATGACTCTCATTCACGGAGAATGCCAATGAAATTCAGTGAGAGCTAGAGACATATACGCTGAAAGATATCCTCAACATACTCACCCTTCACGTCGTACGTTTAAATATGTGTGTGATAGTTGAGAACAACTGGATCTTTAACGCATCGGAAACATATCCGGCAAAGGAAAGTTACTAACGAGGAAACGGAAATTGGTACTCTTGTCACTGTGGTTCGAGATCCTTGTCTTAGTTTGTGTCAAATCGCAAGAGAATCTGGCATGAGCCAGAGTAGTGTTGTTCGTGTTCTGAATCGCCATAAATATCATCCTTACCATATCAGTCTCCACCAAAAATTAACTGGTACGGATTGCATGCCTCGCATTGAATTCTGCCGATGGGCTCAACTTCAGATTCAGAGGGATGACACATTTAGTAATTTTATTTTATTTACTGACGAAGCTACATTAACGAACCATGGAAATGTTAATTTGCATAACATGCATTATTGGGCAACTGAAAATTCATGTTGGCTGCTGCAAGTTGCACACGAAAAACCGTGGTCGGTGAACGTATGGTGTGGGATTCTGGAGGACAGAATTATAGGCCCCTATTTCATCAATGTAAATCTTAATGGTAGGAAGTATACAACATTCCTGCAAGAAACATTAGGTCTGTTATTGGAAGAAACATCTTTAGGAACAAGGAATAGAATGTGGTATCAACACGATGGGTGTCCGGCACATTTTTCGCTGAAGGCAAGAAATGAGTTGCAGAGACAATTTCCAAATCGTTGGACTGGATGCGGGGGAGATGTGTCGTGGCCCGCTTGTTAGCTAGACTTGACGCCTCTGGATTTTTGCTTGTGGGGATTCGTAAAAGACATTGTTTATGAACACGTTCCAACTACACCTGAAGATATGCGAGAGAGAATTGTCAAAGCATGTGCTTTGATGAGTCCTGATGTGATGAGGAATACCACTCAATGCATGATAAGAAGATTGGAGCACTGCATTGATACCAATGGTCATCACTTCGAACACCTCCTGTAAATGGACGTTCATACCACCTTTGTGACCTTCGTTGATCATCAAAGACCTTACTGTTACACATCATTGGATTCGTCTCTATAGGCGCTATCAGAAAATAAGTACCGAACTATCGCATCCCATTTAAAAAAACAAAGTTGACCTTCATATGTCTGAAGCGATCCCAACTAGCCACAAAAAACCAACGTCATATTATGGCCCCCGTTGTCCCATGGAACATTTGTTCCACAAACTTTTCAGCTCCTGTCATTCTTTCGGAGTTATTCTAGGTGGCAATAGTTAGTGACTCACCCTGTATATATGTGGAAAAAATCGCTACACCGAAACATAATTAATTTAGAGTAATGAAACTTCGGGAATACGTTTGTCTAGGCAACGTACTTAAGTGACTAATATTGCAAGGTCACAGGGTAACATAAGCACGAGATAAGCCATTGCAAATGTGATGTGTTGGAACATTAATAACTGGTGTAACAACCAGAATGTTGACTGCAGGCATGCAGACGTACTTGTATTCTGTTGTACAGGTGGCGGATGACAGTTTGTGGGATGGAGTTCCATGCCTGTTGCACTTGGTTGGTCAATACACGGACAGTTAAAGCTGGTTGCAGACGACGATGGAGTGCTGTCCGATGATGTACCATATGTGGTCGATTGGAGACAGACCTGGTTATCGAGCAGGCCAAAGCACGTCGACGCTCTGTAGAGGATGTTGCGTTACAACAGCGGTACGAGGGTGATCGATATCCTTTTGGAAAATTCCGTTTTGAATGCTGTTCATGAGTGGCAGCTCACCAGATACGTACAAATTTGCAGCAGGATAACCACAAGAGTGCTCCTGCTGTCATACGAAGTCGCATTCCAGCCCATAATCCCAGATGTGCGTCCTGTGAGTCTAGTATGCAGACACGTTGGTTGCAGGCCCTCGACTGGCCTCTTCTTAACCAACACACGGCCATCACTGGCACTGAGCAAAAACCGGCTTTCATCAGAAAACCCTACACATCTCCACACTGCCTTCCAATCAGCTCTGACTTGAAACCAGTGAAGTCGCAAATGGGAATGGTTTTGGGTCAGCGGAATACTCGCTGCATGGTATTTGGCTCGGAGCTGTCCTTGGTTTGTAACAGTTCGTTGCGTCACTTTGGTGCCAACTGCTTCTGAATTTGCTGCTGCATATGCAATACGATGCGACAGAGCCCCATTGCCGAGCACGATGGTGGTCCCTCGCGGTAGAGCCACGTGGCTGTCCGTAGCCTGGTCTTCTTGCGACTGTGCATTCCAGTGGATACCGCTGTCTGCAGTCATGTACACTGGCTACATTCCTGCCAAATCTTTCCGCAGTATCGCAGAAGGAACATCCAACTTCTCGTAGCCCTATTACACGACTTCGTTCAAAGTCAGTGAGGTGTTGATAATAGCGTCTTTCTCGCCTTAAAGGCATTCTTGACTAACATCAACTCATCACGTCCAACCTCGAAGGTAACTAACGCTCACGATCGTTACAGCGTGTATTTAAACAAGGCCTGATTTGTATCCTCATAGCTGCATTACTAGCGCCACTCTTATGCGACTGACGTTAAATCTGGCAAGACGTCATCTTTCAGATGCGGAAGCACGCTTACTAACTTTCGTTTCCGTTCGTGTATGTATATCGCCTCTTTTTCTGGCGGTCTGCAACAGTACAGAGTAACGGCACCTTTTTTCTTGCGTTTTATAAACTCTTAGATTCATTTAGTCGAAATATAACATAAACATACCGATAGACGGCACTGTCGTCACGAATGAAATCTCCAGTTATGTTACTTATAAATTGGCATCAGACTGATTGGCTAACTTAATGCTAAATACGTCAGAAACCGTGCTACATATTGAATTTTTCTCTTAAAAATTATTTCTCAGCACAACTTCCTCTGCAAGACCCTTGCAAGCAATTCAGACTCTTCCTTACCACCTTGTATAAGCATTTCCTTCCCCGTTGTGCTTTCACTTGTACAAGCAGGTGTTCGGGAGCTGCTCGCGTCAGTTTTGAGTCAGTCTAGCTTAAATCAGTGCAGTAATTTTGCAGAATGACTCAAATGGCTAATTTGTTTACCCCGACTGATAACAAAAGGGAGACTGAAGGAGCAAGAACTGTCGAATATACACCTGTTCAATACAAGAAACATTCTGATTATGAGTGGTCCGAATGCTGGACACTGCCACAGAAAAATGACTTTTGCGAGAGAAATGTGTGGCTGTATATCTAGATTAAAATGTTGGACTGTAAATTCCCTCGTGATGTCGTAAGTATAGCCGTAGATGAACGAACATGAACGAAAATTTCAGTGGATTGAACAAATGACAAGATCAGTCATTTTTGAGGATCCTGAAACCAACAGTTAATATCATTGGGAAAAAAGATGAGCGATCACAAGGGAGTGTGGAGCACAAAACATGCCAAAAAATAAAACATTGGGCAATGTTTTATTAAATACTTTGTCTCATAAAAAAGCGGTAATGAAAGTATTTTTCTAATCGCTTATGAAGCTGAGAAGAAAAACAAATGCATGAACAACTGCGAAGACGAAATAAATTTACAGAAATTTAATAGCGTAGTCATGGGATATATTTTTCATTCTACTAATGCATACATTAAGATTGTGAGCCACATCGCAAATGAAATGAGAAAAACGTTAATACGCAATATAGTGTAGCCCGAGAACAAACAGTCATTACTTATTGGTGAATCGACAACTATGAATATCACTCATTGCTATTATTCGTGTAGTTCTTCCTGAACTTCCAGCTCCAGTGAGTCTTTTCCTAAATTTAATATAATTATTAGAAGTAACTGCAAACGAAATTATGAATTCTTTAATTAGTCGTCTTGAGAATTTAGGGCTCTCTGAAGGCTACTTAATGGAGAGTTTATTGTCTGTAATTTGTGACGGTGCAGCTGAGCTCTATGATGTACGTGATATTGTAAGGAGGCTAATGCCAGAGACGTTTCGCAGTATCATGTTCTGGCATTGTGCTAACTGTCGCCTTAAATTGTCTGTTAGTGACGCGGTGAATAAAAACGGGTGAATCGCTTCAGGAGTTCTGTGGATAAACTTAGCGTACCTTATCACACTTGCCTAAAAATACTGGGTAACTACAGGCTCGTGCAGCGACTCTAGAGCTTCAACTTCTTAAAACTGAGAGAATTATAAGCATTTGTCTGCTCCCTATAGCTTTTGTACAGTTTCTGCATGCACGTGCATGTGATGTTATTTATATGTATTTGACGATACTGGTGCTGATTCCGCATTTAACATTTGACGGTGCCACTATGGCTGCAGTACATTAGGACTTTGTTTTAATGAAACAGATCTGATGATGGTCATTAAAGACCGAAACCAGTAATCTGATAACAAGAAGTTTGTGACCATAGACGTAAATCAAAGGAAACTTATTACAGAGGTGAATTATTAGACACAGCGTATTCTACTCGTACGTATCGCTAGTGACGACATTACCCTATATGAACCATTTTAAAGCTTAAATTCAATCTGTTAGCGTTATTTCAGTAGTAAAAGTAACGAGTGACTTTAAATTTGGGATGTGGGTGTGCGAGAGGCCAGCACCTGAAGAGAATTAGATTTTGAAAATATGAAGTTTGCGTTGAGATATAAAACGGTGTTGGCATCTAGGATTCATTTTGAGCTTTCATCTCTCTTAGTGTGGGGCTAATGGTTCAAATGGTTCAAATGGCTCTGAGCACAATGCGACTTAACTTCCGAGGTCATCAGTCGCCTAGAACTTAGAACTAATTAAACCTAACTAACCTAAGGACATCACACACACATCCATGCCCGAGGCAGGATTCGAACCTGCGACCGTAGCGGTCGCTCGGCTCCAGACTGTAGCGCCTAGAACCGCACGGCCACTCCGGCCGGCTAGTGTGGGGCTATTAGGTTTTGGGCAGTCACTCACTTACAATCGATGTTTGATCATTGTAAAAGCGATTACATTTAAAAAGGAAAGAAAATAAACTTCCGTTAGTTAAAAATAAATTTTAGTCCCTGATTTATCATTTACGCACGACGATCTTTCAATCGCTGATTCTGAAAAGGAAGGAATTTAAAAGAGCAGCAAAATTTACAGTTCTGACATTTAGCAAGTAGCGCAAACACGCTCAAGTCAGCGATCAGATCAAGACAGTTGAACTGAGAATAGTTAAATCAAAGAAGATCTTTTTGGAAAATTAGCGCCTAATCTCTTAAAACATTAAAGCAATTTCATTAGCAGTTTTCACTTAAATATTACAATTAGTTAAATACGAGAGTTGGCGAGAATATTTCTATTAGGTGTACCAGAGGAATCCACTAATATTTATCTAAAGATTATGTTAAACATTCATGAGTAACGGAGCTAATAACCAGAGCTTAACAAACTTTATTTACGTTGTCTTAATAACAGTTTGTATGTCTAGAACTGGATGTCAAAAAATATTACGAAAATACTTTAATTCTGAAACTTTCCAACACTTTAGGGATTGTTAAGTAATTGATAGTATATAAATGTTGAAGTCTAAACTGTCATGATACTGGGGCCATATTTTAATGCGAGAAAAGGTATTTTAGTTATTTAGAAGAATATTGCTACGTGCTACCTTATGTATCCATACTATACGTATACTGAGTAAATTCTTCACGAAGGAAAAAATACAAAGAATTGGAAGCTTGAATAAATTAAATGATACAACTGAACATCAATTATTACGTTATTTACTGCTGAGTAGTAATTAAAAGTATATTAAAATATCACTGACGAGTGTTATTGTCAAGCAGTCGCTTCGTTAATACTGTGATGACTTGTTCGCTCACTCCATTATATGCTAATTTTTTTTGTCTGGCCGAGCGGTTCTAGGCGCTACAGTCTGGAGCCGCGTGACCGCTACGGTCGCAGGTTCGAATTCTGTCTCTGGCATGGATGTGTGTGATGTCCTTAGGTTAGTTAGGTTTAATTAGTTCTAAGTTCTAGGGGACTGATGACCACAGATGTTAAGTACCATAGTGCTCAGAGCCATTTGAACCATTTTTTTTGTCGGTAATCTTAAACTGAATCAGATCCATACAATCGAAGGTGTTTTATAGTGCTTTGAGGCAGAATTACCAATTAGATCAAGTATACAATTACTTATTGATCACATTGTTGCTAATACAGAATTTTTATTAATCTATGTTCTTCTGAGAAGTTGTATAGAATTCTGCTGCCCCTCTCCACGAGTAATTATCAATTTTGTTTACTTTATATTTCTTGCTAGATTTTCTCGTGTGCTGGGATCGGGTGGTGCCTGAACATTTTAATAACGCTAGTTACACTCTTAGTCTCCAATTCCAGTACAGTGCAGGGTGAACCTTTGCTCTCCGTGGTGATGCCCATTCGCAACAGCATCAAGATGCATAGCCGAAGCCAGCACTGCCTGGAGTTGTGAGTGAAGAGTCACAAACTCAGCTCACATCTGAACACAGCAGCCACAGTCCCTATCCATACTAGAGAGGGCGCAAGTAAACTCTTTAAAAAGGAAAAATACAGGTGCTTGAAAGTTTGAATAATTTAAGTGCTGCAACTTAACATCAATAACTATATTATTTGCTGCTGAGTAGTAATTAAAAGTATACTCAGACATCACTAACGCGTGTTATAGTCAATCAGTCGCTTCGTTAATAGTGCGTTGGCTTGTGAACTCACTCCATTAAATACTGATTTTCTTTTGGATCAGCTTAAACTAAATGAGATCCATATAATCAAAGGTGTATTATTAATGTGCATTGGTGTGCATGATAAATGGAAAAACTCACAGGAAATTCGCAATAAGTCGCTTCTTATTAGAAGTTGTGACGATTCACAAAAGGGACGGTATGCTTTGATCCGCTGCTGTAGGGACAGAAGCTACCTCTCAACTGAAGACAGTAACAATTGTAATTGGCCCTTCAAACTAAAACAACCGTCTGTTGCGATGCTTTGCGCAGCGCATACCCGCAGGTCGCTTTCCTTTCCTCATAACAAAATGAGCACTCGTCAGTCATTCACAGGACACATTTTAGGCTTCATAATAGGTCGGAAAAAGACAATGACAAACCATATCCTCCAGAACCTTGTCTAGAATGGCTGTGCAGGATTCCTGCATCTGCTCCACTACGCCCATTTCTTGAGTATGGGTCTGCTTTGACTTGATCATTTATACCCTTCGTAAACAGGAGCGATGTGTGTTACTTTCCAGTTTCATGGGACTATTCGCTGAGCGATGCATTCCATATAAGTTATGAGCTGGTAGAGGTGGTAATTCTGAGTCGTATTCAATGACAAACTAATTGTGCTTCCCGCAAGGCATCATGATTTGTTCGTTTTGAGTAGTCTTAATTGTTTTTCAATACCGGTAGTGGTTATTACAATATCTTTCATTTTGTACATGTGCACAGTGGTCAAAAAATTAGTGAGGCAGTAACGTGTTGTAGCACAACTCCTCCTGAAGTCTCCTTTCTACAGGGAAATCTTATTTGTTATTCATTATGAAGTCCATAATCGGAAATGGACGGAAGCGACCATAGAGGCAAATGTCTTTCTGCTGAGACTGGACTTGAGGTGACATTGATTTTGTTGTGTGTCCTAAAGGGTCTGGAGTAATGGTAATTACTCTTCAACTTTGTCCTTGAAACCACTTCGTATGTCGTTCGACGTTTAATTTGCATATCACACTACTCAGGTCGAATTTCAGTGTGATTAACTTGCAAATGGCCTAGATATGCAAATTAATTGCCATAACGAATTTTGCATAGCCTCGAGGACCTCATTTATCTTAAGGCCCTAGAGAACTAGTTTGAGCCTTCAACAATGATTTATTATAACAGTGAGCTATCCTTTAAATAGTCCAGATTGTCCCCTTACTAGCCTATAGACTGACTGATAAAAAACTCATAAAGTGCAAACTCCGTGTTTAATCCTAACTAAAATTAAAGCATTTTATCTTGAGCTGGTAATGAATTGCTGCCTTCCTGATATCTGTTGCACAGATAACACAGTGTGATTCAAAAAGATATTACAAACTGCAAAAGACAGCAACACGTTGTGCATACCACTTGATAGAGGAAGGTTCAAATTTTTGACACACGTGCGCTGTTGTTTATTTGTGACAACGTGGCGAATACACCAGAAGAGAAATGATAGGAATTGAAAGAGGTGGAGAACAAGATTTTTTTTCGTTGTTTCTGGCCTCCCAGGCCAACTCACACCTTGCGAGTTTTTTCTGTGGTGGTACATAAAAGACGGAGTCTTTTTCCCATCTGTGGCAGCTTCTGTTTAAGATTTGAGAAACAGAATTGTTGCAGCTATCGAGATTCAATAAACAGGTGCCTGTTGATTGCTGCGTCGAATATGATGGACTATTGTTTCGATGTTTCTCGAGCAAAGTATGATGCTCATGCTGAGTATCGAGATAATACTTTGAATCTTCCTCTATCTAGTGACAAAGACAATGTGTTTCTGTGTTTCACAGTTTGTCTATAGTAAGCAACAGAAATCTGGTCTCTTTTTTTGAAGCATCCTGTATTCTGTTTAGGATACGAGCTTGTTCATTCGAAGATATTTAGCGTTGCAGGTGATTTCCATGCCCACCAGGTCCACTTGACAATGGAATAAAAACACAATTCTATGATAGCTGGGTGTCTGACAGCAGCGAAAAGTTTGTGTTCTTACAAGAGCTTTATTTTGGATTTTGCAGGCGAAATCGCGCTTTTCTTTATTTCAATAAACTGTAATAAACTGGACATTGTAACGCAGCTGTCCGGATATTCAATGTAAGCACCTCAATTAACGTCGTAGGAAAGATGGGTAGCCTAACTGAGCCATTGTGATTGAACACCGGTGTGCTATACTAAAGGGCGCAAGTAATCTTCTCATGATGTGTTACTGCCAAGTACCAATGCTCGGTGAACCTTCGGCCGTACGTAGAAAATCCTGATGGATGCAACATCAAGTAATTACGACAGGGTATGAAGACCCTTTCATCCAAGAGTGCCTGACCTATTTTGGCGGGGGTTCGTAACTAAACACACCGAATAAAAAATTGGTGACACCCATGAGGCATTACACCGCCTCTAATCGTCATAATGGGCTGAGTTTGCTCAAGATGTGTGTCCACAAATTTCTTGAGGTATGCATCGTATAGCTGAAGCCTCCCTTTGATGATTAGCTCTAGTGAAGGAATCAGATTGATGGGATGATAACTTCTACATTTCATTCACTGTTCCAAATATTCTCATATATTTTATATGAGACTAAGATCGGGTTGCTTAGCGGGCCAATATAGGTGTGAGACAGTTCTGAGTGTTTGTCAAAACAGGATGTGTGCGTGCAGCATCAGGGTCAACCGCGGCGTGCCAGACTTCACGCGTGCAGCTTTTGCCGACCACGGGCGGAGCCACGGCCCAGCGTGTCACCCGGCTTTGCTCGTTCCTTCCCAGAAGTACAGCGGTACAAGCGTGACATTTCATTTAGCATTACGGTGAGGCATTTTTCCGGCAACTCTCGGATTTCGGCAGAATCGCGGTGTAAGCTGTTTATGCTTCGTGATTTGTTCGTGGTATGAAGGACGTCCACAGGGCATTTTGCACGAAAAGAGGCAGTCTAGCGATCTATCGTCACATTCGTTTAAAAATGAATGGGAATGATAGACGAGAGGGATGTGAATTCTCAGTCCGCATAAGCGACAGGTACTGCATATTTGCTATGAAATGACGTCACAGTACCACACAGAGAGCATTTAACGAACCAGTTGACAATGAAAGAGCAAAAAATTATAACGATCGACAGATAGGTTTTATTGTTCTCTACATCCAGCAGCACTTTGTGCTAAATTTTCAAGCACGTGACGAAATTGTTGGTACGAGTAGTAAAATTTCTGAAGTCACACGCATTATTCGTCAGTTGCAACAGTTTTTATTTGAGCTGAACAAAGAGTAAGGAGACTTTATACGTTGGTTAAATCAAGGGGATTGCCTGGAACAATTTTTCGATTTAAAAGCCTCTATTATTTAGTTTATAAAGCGAAAAAGGAGTGCAGGAAGGAAAGTTAGAACATCTGGAATGGACTGTAGACTTCGCGTTTTGAGTGGAATTGAGTGCACACTGCCCACAGTGCGAGGTAACTTGTTTCCGATTGGAGGGGTGCTTTTGAAAAGAAAATCGCTTTGTAGAAGTGGCATACTCTGACACACTCCAGTTGTCTAAGCTCAGTGGGGTTAAAGAAAATGCGAGGTTTGAAGAATTCGTTGCGGCCTTGAAAGAATTATAAGGATAGTTTTATAAATACAGAGGAGTCCAAAAAAATGTATCCAAAGTCCATAACTTGCAAACTAATTGACGGAGTTGTCTCATTTTTGGTGAAAGTGTAGCTTAAAGTCCAACTTAAAGATGTCACTGTAGGTGTTCGAAATGGTCATCATTAACATCCACACACAAAACGATGCCGCCGAACGGCAGCACGAACTACTGACTGCAACGTGTTCAGTTGGATATTTGCACATGAATGTACGATGGATTCTCGAAGTTCATCCAATGTGCGTGGCTTTTGTCGATAAACGACGTCCTGTAGTGTTTTGAAGACAGCAAAGTGGAAGTGCTACATCCAACGACTGCTACACGAAATGAACGAGAATGACCCAGATCGTAGAAAGGAGTACTGCGAGTGGTTTACTAACATGGTGCGCAACGATGAAGAGTTTGCAGAGATGATTGTGTGGTCCGATGAGGCACAGTTCAAACTCAATGGTACAGTAAATAGCCACAATTGCATCTACTGGGCCGCCGAAAATCCGAACGTCCATGTAGACAAAGCCGTGCATTTGCCAGGAGTAAATGTGTGGTGTGGGTTGTCTTACCGGGGCTTGATTGGGCCATTCTCCTTTGACGGCACAGTTACCGGTGAGGTATACCTTCAGAAGCTTCAGACATCCATTTTACCTGCCATCTGAGACTTATATGGAGGTGGACGAGTTTACTTTCAACAAGATGGTGCCCCAGCCCACTACCAAAATCGTGTTTTGGCGTATCTCGACGAAAATCTACAGGGAAGATGGATAGGTCGTAGAGGTGCTGTGGAGTATCCACCACGTTCCGCGGACCTAACTCCTCTGGACTTTTATCTGTGGGGAGCACTGAAGGACGTCGTTTATCGACAAAAGCCACGCACATTGGATGAACTTCGAGAATCCATCGTACATTCATGTGCAAATATCCAACTGAACACCTACAGTGATATCTTTAAGTTGGACTTTAAGCTACACTTTCACCAAAAATGAGACAACTCCGTCAATTAGTTTGCAAGTTGTGGACTTCTAAACAGTGGATACATTTTTTGGACCCCTCTGTATTTAGAGGAAACTGTCAATCTCACATCAGTTTTCGAGTTGTTTTCGAGACCTTTTGTCGTTTCAGTTGAAAACACCCCTGCGCATGTGCAGATGCAAATGTTTGATCTGGAAGGTAATTGCAGCTTTAATGACAAATCCTTTTACATTGAAACTGTCCAGGACGTCTACGTTGCTTTCCCCAGGAGAGTTACCAAGTCCTCGTAATAAGGTTGCAGAAGTTCTACAATATTTGTCTCGACATATTTGTCTGAAACACCTTTTTTCGATTATATAACTAACTAAATCACGATTACGTTACAGCTTGAGTGCAAAACTCTGTGAGATTGCGTGCGTCTGTCCGTACGTTGACAGTTTGGACCAGACAAATGTTATATCTTCAGCGTGCCAGAAATAATTAATTAATGCTGAAAATTGTCTTTGTTGCTGAAAAATGTTAAATATAAAGTCAAGTCTTGTGCAGTGCGGTTTGCACTGCCATTTAAATGTGACGCATACGCAGATTCCCCCTCTTCCCCTCCTCGCGCTTAGACATGGTGTGGTGGTGGGGGAAGTGTGCCAGCCAGGCTGAGTGCTCGGGCGCTCGTGCTCAGGCATGGTACGTCAGCTGAAATCTTGCCTGCCCTGGTGTAGATATTTCTTCTCATTTCCATGTATTCCTCTCTACTGGGCCATGGAATATGTTCTAATAAAAAACGCTAAATGAGGCATACAACAGACTCGGAATTTTACGCCCTATTCTTAGCATGTATAGTGCCTAATAACTCTTACTGAAATTTTGTGTCATTCAGACGACACATTTTCGTTAGGAGTTTAAAACAGCGGAGACATTAAATAAACAGTCACTCAGACTGTTTGTAACACTGCCAGGTCGGTGTAAAGGGATATTTTGGAGGGCGCTTCTTACAGAGTTGACAAATTGTGGGAAGAGAAGCTTGTTGACAATATCCCTGTATAAAAGAAAAATGTCTAACCAATTAAAAGGTGTGCAGGAATATTAATCGGTTTGATTAGAGCTACGAAAAAGAACTCATGAACTTATATGGCAATCAAGACACCACAAACAAATGATATTTAGTGGGAGTCCTTTAGAGAAGTGGGCGTTCTTTCAGGAGAACGCTACTGACAAAATTCAGAGAACCAACATTTGTTCCAGATTGCAGAGGTTCAACTGCTTCTAACAAACATCCAGCGATAGTTGAAAGTACCTGTCACCCATTTCCAGGAAACATTCTAAAATTGCCATTTCTTATATAACTGATTCGATGAGTTTCAGAGAGTGTTGTGCCCTAAGAACTTAATTTGGAACTAAACCTACAGTACTATTGTACTTCAAAATTTTTAACTAGGTACTGAATGTTTTTTAAGATGGTTACTTTGATACCGAAAAAAGCACATCAGTTGATTGTAATAAACTTAATATGGGTGCCAACTTTTACATTCAACGATTTCTTATTACATAATTATACGATTAAATGCATCCTACCCAACCTGATAGCAATAAAGCTAGAAAATGTATTCATATGTTATTTTTATTCATGTACAAGCAATGTAGAGTTGACGCTGATAATTAAAAATCTGAAATATGAAAAATCTGGCCTCAGAATGGATAAACAGGGAAAAACCAAAAATCGCTTATTCAACTCTGGCGCCATCTATAACACTTTCCTTGGTTACAACACTTCTCATGTTAATGTCTTTATTTTGATTATTTTCTCGTCTTGTATATTTTATTGCTGACTGGCGTAATAAAAGCTGGACGTTTGAAGGCTACACTTTTAGGTTGTTTGGGTAAAGGGTAATCCAGAATATTTTAAAAAACATCCATAGAAACCCTGAGACTGGCCAGTAGAACCGACTCTTGACTGCTTAAGACTGCACCAAGACAGTTGCATGTGCTCAGTTTTTTACAAATTACTGTTTAATCATGCCAAAACGACTGTGTAATTAGTAACTCTACTTTTGTGTGTTCCCTGTGTTGCAGTTGTACAGTACTCGAACATCCAAAACTATAGAGAGGCGACCATTACGACCTTGATATGTCTCAGAATTTTTCTTATCTTCTAACACACAAAGTGGTATTCCTCCTTGGTGACTGGTGTATTTTGGTCCAAGGATGAAGCGTGGTTCAACACGCGAACAATGTAGCACGGCCGTGCACTACGATAGCGGTGCCGTCTACAGCTGATTATAATCTCAGAAAGCCTTGGTGGATTTTCTTTGCCTGCAGACTAATAGAAAACCACTTTTGTGAATGAGATGTACAGTAGGGGAAGGAGGTGTGTCATTTTCAAATTGGACGAGGATGTTATGCAGTTATCTACGACTTTTCTTAGTTTGTTATCGGTGTTGGGACGGCCCCTTTCTGGAAATCGATAAGGGATTTACGAGAAACTTACAGGGGAAAACTTACGGACGCTATACCGGCAATATCCCGCCAAGATGCAGCGAAACAGTCACCGTGCAAGAAAACGATGTAATTTGCCGTCAATAGCCTGACAGCCAAACAAACCCATATTATACAGTGTAATGCTAAACATAGTGTGCTATTAGTAGCAGCACTGACAATCATTTTCAGAAATCCCAAGGAATTTTGTAATGAATAAAAAGTCTGTATCCCAAGTGCCCACATTTGCGTACGTTTATGCCTTCGTCATGCACTGTACAGTAGCTCAGAGAGCATTTATTATTTATTTAGATGTAGATTCTCGGAGATGGAACGTTGGCTTGAGGCGTTAGTTATGTCGTCACATGTGAAAAAAGATCATTTAGAGAATGATGTCCAGGCATATCTTTGGACAGAACGGAGCCAAAGTAAAACGATTACATTTATGAAATGCAGTGTGTGTGGTACGCACTTTTGGTAAACAAATACTCGTATGATTTTTCAACCATATAAAAATCTATCCGAACCACAAGTAGGAGGCCAGAGCCGACGAAATATGCCCTGATCTTCAACGCAGATAACGTTGAGAAAAGTAAAACCTTAAGCTGCTGTTAAGCTCTGGTGGAAAGGCAAACAGTCAGTGGCGCTACGTATCGTGTGTGGTGTGCGCACGTTTACCAGCCAGGACGTCCATTACTTATTCAGTGACATGAACGCCGCGGCAGTTGTTTTTCGAACTTCACAGGGCAAAGACGCAGCGGCTCGAGTGGTCAGCAAACGACAACACGTTTTCACGCTGACGTTGATCCCGGGTGTAAACTGCCTGGCTGTAGCTTCACACTTCGGCTAATTTAAACGAGAATGGCGCTGCGACGATGATATTAGTAGCAAAGGAACAAATATAAATGAAAGAAAAAGGAAGTGTAGTTGTGGAACAGCTATTTCCACAAATATTCATTACCAGCTATAGATTCATATACGCAATTTGATTAAAAGTATCAGGCCACCTATTAGGGGACATTAATATGAAGTGTGTCCTCTTTTCGCCTTTATGACGGCTTGAATTCTGTTGGGGATACTTTCAGTCAGGTGTCTCAATGTCTGTGGAGGAATGACAGCACATTCTTCGTCAAGAGCCGAAGGCTGAGGAGGTCTGGAGAGAAGTCTGGAGCAATAGGGCATCATTAGGTTGTCAGAAAATATAAGAGGAGTAGTGGTGGTGGTTGTTGGGATGTTTAAGGGGGACTAAACAGCATAAGGGGAGTACAACATTACAATTAATCAGGCGTGGACCTGTCCTGGACTACTGTGAAAGCAAAATAAGCTTGAAACACCGACCGAATAGGGAAACGTAATGCAGCTCACGTCAAAACGTCAGAAATTTTCTGCCAAAAAGCATCCGTCAGAGAAGGTATGATACTGAATGAAACGTACTAAAAGGCAACCTATACGGAAAAAAATTAGTAAATAAAACCACCGGTATCAGGCATGAGTAGAAAACGAAGGAGAACCCGAGAAATGCGTATTACCTCATGAATGTGACGACAGTCATATCAGCGCAGAACAGAACCTCAGCGCAGACTGTAAACACAGCCGTACTCTAGAATGGCGGCTGATAATCGTCCGTATTCACATAGCGCATACATATGAATGATAGGAGCTCATGCAAGGGCTTTTAAAATTAGGTTTAAGGAGAATTTGCTCACTAAGAAGAGACAGGTTATGCACGACTCAGCCTTCGCTGAGCAGCTTAAATCCAGTGGCCACCAGCCACCCGCACTCGGAACCTTAAAGATTTTATACGACGCTCCCAAAGGAACGATGGTCAGTCTGCTTGGGGTGATCGAAGTCGCTAAACATTCACACTCAAAGGAGTAAATGTTACTCAACGGCCAGATATCAGGCAAAAACCAGGTTTTCTCAGATTGTATGTTTCCCATTTTTAAACAATATATTAGTTTATTACCAGCGCCTTAGACGTTTGTTATTTGTGTGCAGTTGTTTATTGTCTTTTTAACAGTGTTACCTTTTAGTCTTACATTTATAGTAAAATCTTTATTTTATTGCTCTACGTATTTCACTTCATTATCCGTTTGCACTACTCTTGAGCATGGCGGTTTTCTGTGTCTTTGTACATAGCTTTAGATCTAGCATGTCCTCCATTGTGTACATTCCCATATGCTCTATTACATTTTTATTTATTCCTCAGTTTATCCATTACTATTTGAATTTTACGCCTTTACCACACTGCACATCGATGGCAGCGCCGCATGGCGCCTGTCATTACTACTAGCCCAATGCTTTGCATGAGTTCCTACCACTCACATGTAAGCGCTATGTGAATATGGACGGGCCTCTGGCACCGTTCTAGTGTACGGCTGCGATTACAGTCTGCGCGCGAGGTTCTGTTTTCCACTCGTATACAGGATGTTACAAAAAGGTACGGCCGAACTTTCAGGAAACATTCCTCACACACAAATAAAGAAAAGATGTTATGTGGACATGTGTCCGGAAACGCTTAATTTCCATGTTAGAGCTCATTTTAGTTTCGTCAGTATGTACTGTACTTCCTCCATTCTGATGATCAAATTGTAAATTTTCACAATCAACATGTGCGGGCTGACGAGAATCCGCACGCAGTTGTGCAATCACGTCATCAACACAGATTTTCTGTGAACGTTTGGGCAGGCGTTGTTGGTGATGTCTTGATTGGGTCCCATGTTCTTCCACCTAAGCTCAATGGAGCACGTTATCATGATTTCATTCTACCTGTGATGCTAGAACATGTGCCTTTACAAGTACGACACAACATGTGGTTCACGCGCGATGGAGCTCCTGCACATTTTAGTCGAAGTGTTCGTACGCTTCTCAACAGCAGATTCGGTGACGGAAGGATTGGTAGATGCGGACCAATTCCATGGCCACCACGCTCTCCTGACCTCAACCCTCTTGACTTTCATTTATGGGGGCATTTGAAAGCTCTTGTCTACGCAACCCCGGTACCAAATGTAGAGACTCTTCGTGCTCGTATTGTGGACGGCTGTGATACAATACGCCATTCTCCAGGGCTACATCAGCGCAGCAGGGATTCCATGCGACAGAGGGTGGATGCATGTATCCTCGCTAACGGAGGACATTTTAAACATTTCCTGTAACAAAGTGTTTGAAGTCACGCTGGTACGTTCTGTTGCTGTGTGTTTCCATTCCATGATTAATGCGTTTTGAAGAGAAGTAATAAAATGAGCTCTAACATGGAAAGTAAGCGTTTCCAGACACATGTCCACATAACATATTTTCTTTCTTTGCGTGTGAGGAATGTTTCCCGAAAGTTTGGCCGTACCTTTTTGTAACACCCTGTATTTGCCATCGCCTTCATTGGATTATACGCCTTTTTCGGTTTCTCCCACGTTCTCTACCCATTCCTGATCCCCGTGTTTTTATTTATTAATTTTTAATATTTTTTTCCGTACACGTTGCCTTCTAGTAGATTTTACTCGGCATCGCAACTTCTTCTAACGTGAGTTATATCACATTTCTCTATGTAGTTTTATTCAGTCAGTGTTTGAAGCTTATTTTGATTTTATAACAGTCTAGGACAGGACCACGCCGGATTAACTGCAATTTCGCCCTCCTCTTGTATTTTCAAAGATCCTGGAGATGCCCTTTCCGGATAAACGTGTCGTTCTCGAGCTAATAAAGAACACTGTGCAATCTACGACCATTTTTAAATAGTAACAATAGAAGGGCCCTGTACCATCACGCCAAGATGGAATGGAATAGTTTTCGAAGTTCTACATCATCCCTAAGGTGTTCCATTGAGATGGGTTCGGGACTCTGTACAGTCCAGTCTATTTCAGAAATTTTTTAGTTTCACCCTTTCGTAAATACAGGGCCAGTAACCATTTTTAATATTTCATGAAATGTTTGTTAACAAATCTCTCACAGTTGCAGTACATGTTTTGTGACTAGTTTCGAGTCAACTGGTTCATACTCAAGCCTGACCAAATGAGCCTACAAAAAATTGTGCATAATTGCCGGTGAACAGTGAATACAAATGCAGAATTACAATACAAACAGATCAAATGTAACCGAAATTAATTATTTGAATTATTCAGACATACCTGCAATGACAGCGCCTGATCTTAACAGCAAACATCAAAATGCCAATCCATGCTTTACAAAGTGATCGCAGACGACTGTCACAATCAACATGTTTCTGAAACTTCCTGGCAGATTAAAATTGTGTGCCGGACCGAGGGTCGAACTCGGGACCTTGACCTTTCGCGGGCAAGTGCTCTACCATCTGAGCCACCCAGCAGAATTGAAGCTTGTGATGGTTCAATTCTGCTGGGTAGCTCAGATGGTAGAGCACTTGCCCGCGATAGGGAAAGGTCCCTTGTTTGACTCTCGGAGCGGCACACAGTTTTAATCTACTAGAAAGTTTCATATCAGTGCACACTCCGCTGCAGAGTGAAAATCTCATTCTGGAAACATCTTCCAGGCTGTGTCTAAGCCATGTCTCCGCAATATCCTTTCTTCCAAGAGTCCTAGTTCTACAAGGTTCGCAGAAGAGCTTCTGTGAAGTTTGGAAAGCAGCAGACGAGGTACTGGCATAATCTAAGCTGTGAGGACGGGTCATGAGTCGTGCTTGGGTAGCTCAGATGGTGGAGCACTTGCCCGCGAAAGGCAGAGGTCGTGAGTTCGAGTCTCGGTCCGGCACACAGTTTTAATCTGCCAGGAAGTTTCATATCAGCGCACACTCCGCTGCAGAGTGAAAATCTCATTCTGGAAACATGTTCCTGTTTAGCAAGTCAGAATCAAACTGGAGTACAGCAGTACCAGCAAATGTTCCATGACGCTTGTGTACGTGGGGGTGGAGATCCCTTCTGAACAGCAACTTTGCAAGGCATCCCAGATATGCTCAATAATGTTCCTGTCTGGGAGACTGGTTGCCAGCGGAAGTGTTTCTGGACGTGTGGGGTGTTGGAATTGCCCAAGTCCGTCGGAATGTACAATGAACATGAATGGAAGCAGGTGAGCAGACAGGATACTTACGTACGTGTCACCTGTCAGTTTTGTATCTGCCGCGCGGGATTAGCCGAGCGGTCTAGGGCGCTGCAGTCGCGGACTGTGCGGCTGGTCCCGGCGGAGATTCGAGTCCTCCCGTGGGCATGTGTGTGTGTGTTTGTCCTTAGGATAATTTGGGTTAAGTAGTGTGTAAGCTTAGGGACTGATGACCTTAGCAGTTAAGTCCCATAAGATTTCACACACATTTGAACAGAGTCGTATCTAGACGTATCAGTTCTCCTATGTCACTCCAACTGCACACGCGTCACACCATTACAGAGCTTCCACCAGCTTGAACTATCTTCTGCTGGCATGCAGCGTTCATGGATTCATGAGGTTGTCTCCACACCCGTACACGTCCATCCGCTCGATACAATTTGAAACGAAACTCGTCCGACCAGGCAACAAATTTCCAGTCAACTTCAGGATTGGTTTTCGCAAAGAGTAACATGAGTAGCTAAGCAGATACAAAATTATTTATGTCGAATCTTAACATAAACACAGGATCCATTAGAAACTGTCTCCTTTGCCAGTTGGTCAGCCTTGTTATTGCTGGTTGTGTCACTGCGGCTGCTACTTTTACTGTCTGACTGTGGTTTCTTCATAAGTTCCTATATTATTTTCATAATAAAGGTGTTCTCTGGACCAGTTCCTTGATTTCAATGCTTTCACTACGCACAATGAGTCTGTTAATATGAACACATTTTTTACTGGAGTTCTTACAACGATTTTCAGTGCTGTTATTATCACGATGCTTTCGGCTGTAAATATAGAAGAGTCTCGAGAAACCTTCCGAAATCATTGGATACCAAAAGGCACACCATTCATGACTTTCACCTCGTATTATAGCTTCACCTGTGTAATACGAAAAATAGTCTGATCAACGTACGATTCATTGTATGAGAGGGGTCTTGAATTACATTCCCTTCTCTTATATAATTCGAACCGCGAAACGTTATTACAGAGTAATCAGCTTCACACTCCATCTACATCTACATTACTCGGCAAATCACACTCACAGAGGCTTCATAGGACCACTTTCAAACTATTTCTTATGGTTCCACTCTCACATAAAACGTGGGAAAAATGGTCAGCTGAATCTTTTTGTGGCTGTTTCGATATCACTTACTTTTGTACAATGGTCATTTCTCCCTGTGAAGGTGGCAGTAAAGAACATATTTTGGCATTCTGAGGAACAAACTGGTGATAAGAATTTCGTGGAAAGATCTCGCCACAACGAAAAACGCCTTTATTTTAATAATTGCCACCCCCAGTCGCTAATGATATCCAAACTTCTTTGAACTTTTTCGATGTCTTCCGTCAATCCCATCTCCTAAGGATCGCATACCGCGCAGCAGTGTAAGGAGTCGCTTTAGTGCTTATCAGCAACGACAAAGTTTGAAAATTTTTGCTCGCCATTTGGCCGACTGGTCGAATCGTGCAATATCCATATTTATTGGGCGTTCGGATGTGATACTGGTCTGATGTTGGTCTGCATGGAAATCAGACGGCAGGCGTACTGGTCGACAATTTTCCAATCCACTACGTGTGACCACAACAAAGGAGGATCACCGTATTATGCATCGAACGCATCATAGCCCCTTCACATCTATGCCTGAAGCCCGAGAACAAGTAATAGACCACCTGCAACATTCTTCGTCATCCGAAACCATTTATCAAAGCCTAGAAACAGGTAGACTAGGTAATTAATTCCGATGCGTAGCCTGCTGTTAACACCACAACACCAACGACTGTGATTGGATGAGTTCCGTGACGGAGAAGTATGGACTGACGATGAACGGAATAGTTTTGGACTCAGCGATGAATGTCGGTTCTGCTTCACACCAGATGGCTGTTGCGTGGGGAGAGGCCCTATTTTTCTGACCATTTGGCACAACGATACATCATGACCGTGCCGCGTCCTCACGTGTCACTTCTCATGAAACAATATCATGGTGCTGTTTTTCAGCAGGACAATGGTCGCTCAAACATGGCATGTGGCTGCATGAATTTTCTTGGTGATGATGAGGTACTGCCGTGGCCAGCAAGATCCCCAGATCTGTCCCTAATAGAGCATGTGTGGGACCAGCTGGGACGTCAACAGTCTCAGTGCCCTTATCCAGGCTACAAAGAACCACTTACAACAGTTGTGGGCCAGATTACCTCAGGAGGGGATACAACGGCTTTTTGACACCCTTCCGAACCTAATCAGTGCATATATCCATAGCAGAGGGGGTGTAACGTCACACTGGTAAGTAGGCTAACACTGCCAAGGTGTTTAGAAATTACAACTCGATTTTGTTATCACTGAAGTTTCTAACATATACTCTCATACCATGAAGTTTCATTTCATTTCCTCCTCCCCTTCTCGGTACTTCACATTTTTGTCAGGCAATGCGGATGGTTCAACGTGATGTAATTTTGATTCGATGCTGCCAGATTTGGAAATGGCAGTATTTTTAGCTGATCCTTTAGGAAGTACACTGACGGATAAAAATCGCATCATAAAAGATAATTAATGCAGAGTACTGAAATTTAGGGGATACGTTTGTCTAGGTAACATATTTAAGTGATTAACATTGCAAGATCACAGATTAATGCAAGTGCGAGATAAGCCATTGCAAATGTGAAACAATGGTACATTAATAACCGGTATAACCGCCGAAATATTGAGTGCAAGCATGCAAACGTGCATGCACTGCTTTGTACGGGTGCCAGATGTCAGTTTGTGGGATGGAGTTTTATACCTGTTCTGCTTGGTCGGTCAATGCAGGGACGGTTAGTGTTGTCTGTGGATGACTATGGAGTTGTTGTTCGATGATGTCGCACACGCGCTGGATGGAGACAGATCTGGTGATCGAGCAGGCCTAGGCAACATGTCGACACTGTAGAGCATGTTGCGTTACGACAGCTGCATCTGGCTGACCGTTATCCTGTTGGAAAACACCCCCTAGAATGCTGTTCATGAATGGCAGCTCGATAGGTCGAAACGCCAGAAAGACTTACAAAGTTGTAGCCATGGTGCGCTGAATATGCACAAGAGTGCTCCTTCTATCATACGAAGTCGCACCACAGATTACAGGGTTATTACAAATGATTGAAGCTCTACAATAACTTTATTATTTGAGATATTTTCACAACGCTTTGCACACACATACAAAAACTCAAAAAGTTTTTTTAGGCATTCACAAATGTTCGATATGTGCCCCTTTAGTGATTCGGCAGACATCAAGCCGATAATCAAGTTCCTCCCACACTCAGCGCAGCATGTCCCCATCAATGAGTTCGAAAGCATCGTTGATGCGAGCTCGCAGTTCTGGCACGTTTCTTGGTAGAGAAAGAAATCGCATGGGGTTAAGTCGGGAGAGCGTGGAGGCCATGACATGAATTGCTGATCATGATCTCCACCACGACCGATCCATCGGTTTTCCAATCTCCTGTTTAAGAAATGCCGAACATCATGATGGAAGTGCGGTGGAGCACCATCCTGTTGAAAGATGAAGTCGGCGCTGTCGTTCTCCAGTTGTAGCATGAGCCAATTTTCCAGCATGTCCAGATACACGTGTCCTGTAACGTTTTTTCCCAGAAGAAAAAGGAGCCGTAAACTTTAAACCGTGAGATTGCACAAAACACGTTAACTTTTGGTGAACTGCGAATTTGCTGCACGAATGCGTGAGGATTCTCTACTGCCCAGATTCGCACATTGTGTCTGTTCACTTCACCATTAAGAAAAAATGTTGCTTCATCACTGAAAACAAGTTTCGCACTGAACGCATCCTCTTCCATGAGCTGTTGCAACCGCGCCGAAAATTCAAAGCGTTTGACTTTGTCATCGGGTGTCAGGGCTTGTGGCAATTGTAAACGGTGAGGCTTCTGCTTTAGCCTTTTCCGTAAGATTTTCCAAACCGTCGGCTGTGGTGCGTTTAGCTCCCTGCTAGCTTTATTCGTCGACTTCCGCGGGCTACTCGTGAAACTTGCCCGCACGCGTTCAACCGTTTCTTCGCTCACTGCAGGCCGACCCGTTGATTTCCCCTTACAGAGGCATCCAGAAGCTTTAACCTGCGCGTACCATCGCCGAATGGAGTTAGCAGTTGGCGGATCTTTGTTGAACTTCGTCCTGAAGTGTCGTTGCACTGTTATGACTGACTGATGTGAGTGCATTTCAAGCACGACATACGCTTTCTCGGCTCCTGTCGCCATTTTGTCTCACTGCGCTCTCGAGCGCTCTGGCGGCAGAAACCTGAAGTGCGGCTTCAGCCGAACAAAACTTTGTGAGTTTTTCTACGTATCTGTAGTGTGTCGTGACCATATGTCAATGAATGGAGCTACAGTGAATTTATGAAATCGCTTCAATCATTTGTAATAGCCCTGTATAACTCCAGGTGTAGGTCCACTGTGTCTAGCACGTAGCTTGGTTGCAGGTTCTCAACTGGCTCCTTCTAACGAACACTCGGGAATCACTGGCACCGAGGCAGAACCAGCTTTCCTCAGAAAACACAACAGACCTCCACGCTGCCCTCCAGTGAGCTCTCGCTTGACACCACTGAAGTCGCAAATGGCGGTGGTTTGGGGTCAGTGGAAGGACGGTACACAGCGTCTGGCTCGGAGCTGTGTTTGAAGTAACAGATTTGTAACAGTTGTGTCATTGTGGCGCCAACTGCTGCACAAAGTGCTGCTGCACATGCAGTATGATGCGACAAAGCCATACGCCGAACACTTTGGTCCTTCCTTTCAGGAGTGCCACGTGACTGTCCTCCCTTCTTGCGACTGTACATTCTCGTGACCAACGCTGCCTCCAGTCATGTACAGTGGCTACATTCCTGCCATATCTTTATGCAACATCGGAGAAGGATCATCCAGCTTCTTGTAGCCCTTTACACGCCCTCATTCAAACTCATGGAGGTGTTGATAATGACATCTCTGTCGCCTTAAAGGCATTGTTGGCCATCATCAGCTTACCACCTCCAATTCAAAAGTAACTAACAGTCAAATCCACTACCGCGTGTATTTAAAGGAAACATCATTTGCATCCTCATAGTGACGCTGCTAGCTCCACTCTTATGCGACTGGCGCGAAATTTTAACAGACATCTTCTTTCAGAAATATAAAGACGCCAACTTTCCTTTGCGTCGCGATTTTTTTCCGTCATTGTACGAGGGTGAGTCAAATGAAAACCTTAAATATTTTAAAATATTATTTATTGTGCAGAAGTTGTACAAACTTGTATAACTTTTCAACATAATCTCCCCCACGCTCAATGCAAGTCCTCCAGCGCTTACAAAGTGCATAAATTCCTTTAGAAAAACATTCTTTTGGTAGTCCGCGCAACTACTCATGCACCGCGTGCCTACCTCTTCATCAGAGCGTCGTTGAGTGGTATAAACATATGGAAATCACTTGAGGCAAGGTCTGGTGAGTATGATGGATGAGGAAGACACTCAGAATGCAGGTCTGTGATTGTTGCAACTGTTGTACGGGCAGTGTGCGGCCTTGCATTGTCATGTTGCAAAAGGACACCTGCTGACAGCAATCCACGTCGCTTTGATTTGATTGCAGTCCGCAGATGATTTTTTAGGAGATCTGTGTATGATGCAATGGTGACATTGGTCCCTCTAGGCATGTAGTGCTCCAAAATAACACCTTTTTCGTCTCAAAAGAGAGTCAGCATAACCTTCCCTCCTGATGGTTCTGTTCGAAACTTCTTTGGTTTTGGTGATGAGGAATGGTGCCACTCCTTGCTCGCTCTCTTCGTTTCCGGTTGGTGAAAGTGAACCCAGGTTTTGTCTCCAGTAACGACTCTTGCAAGGAAGTCATCACCTTCTCGTTCAAAGCGCGGAAGAAGTTCTTCACAAGCATCAACACGTCGTTCTCTCATTTCAGGAGCCAGCTGCCGTGGCACCCATATTGCAGACACTTTGTGGCTCAAATGGCTCTGAGCACTATGGGACTTAACATCTATGGTCATCAGTCCCCTAGAACTTAGAACTACTTAAACCTAACTAATCTAAGGACATCACACAACACCCAGTCATCATGAGGCAGAGAAGACACTTTGTGAAACTGGAGCACATCATGCTGGCACATGGAGTGCTGGCCCATGACTAATCTGTAAACATACTGCAATATCATTCAGTGTCACTCGGCGGTTTTCCTTCACTATGGCTTCAACTGCTGCAATGTTCTGTGGAGTCACAACTTGTTGTGCCTGACCTGGACGAGGATCATCTTCCACTGAAGTCACACCATTTGCGAACTTCCTAGTCGATTCGTAGACTTGCTGCTGTGACAAACATGCATCACCGTACTGAACCTTCATTCGTCCATGAATTTCAATAGGTTTCACACCTTCACTACGCAAAAACCGAATAATAGAACGCTTTTCTTCACTGGTGCAAGTCGCAAGTGGGGCGGCCATCTTTATGCTGATACTGCGACGGTATGTGTGCATCTGCACTATTCTGGCACCTACAGGCCATTCTGCACGCTCTTTGTAGCACGCTTACCAACTTACAGGATAACGGAACGAAATTTCGTTTTTTTATTACAAATCTAAGGTTTTCATTTGACTCACCCCCGTATTTATCCGGTACCGATAGTGTAATCGGTCATATACGGAAAACAGGAGAAATTTTAGTCTGGATAGAGGGACAGGAGTGTGGTCCCCAATGCAGTGCAGCGCCTGCGCCGGGTGAGTGAGCAGCCGGCAGGAGCAGTCGGGCCCCGTGGGGGTGGATGGCGGTCTGCATTCCGGCGGCTTACCTCCGGCCAGCCCCACAAAGAGCCCGGCGCCGGCTTCGCTGCCACCCCCGCCGCCTCCACCGCCGCCACCGCCGCCGCCACATTTCAAGCCATTGATTAGCTGCATCCAACGGCTTAAAGCGGAGATGTCCACGGCGGGCCTCCAGCAGGCGGTCATTGCCAGCAGAGGGACGGCTGACGCCGAGGGACAGCGAGCAGATGGCTTCAGACCACTGTCTGCGCACTTGCGCTCCACGTCTGCCGAAGTTCACGTAAATTACTTCACTAAAGGATGGGGAGTCTTTCTAAGTCAATTACTCATCTTCACCGGACGTTCATTCATGACAGTGTCGAGATTGGACTGAGCAAAAGTTGGGACTTTGTACGGGCGCTGATAACGGCGCAGTTGAGCGCCCCACAGACCAATCATCATCATCATCATCAGCATCATCATCACCGGACGTGACACGATGAAGCTGATCTGTTCTGAGTACAAACCGTGGCAATGAGAAAGCTCTGCCCTGTTTCGCGTTGTTATTGTAGTCATCGGTCTGAAGACTTCGTTGATGCATATCTCCAGGCGAGTCTATCACAAGTCTTTTCACACACTCACATCTCCCGCAACTTTCGTCCATCCGAACCTGTTCACTGCGGTCGGGTCTTAGTCTGCCTCTACAAAATTACTACAGCTCGGTTCCTCATGATGTATCTTGTTACCTGTTTATTCCTTTAGTTAGACTGTGCCATAAAACTTTTCAGTTCTATTCAGTATCTGCTCACAACTTTTTTCTGAAGTGTTAGTGTCTCCGCTCCATCTTATTTTTTCCCCCTCTACTACTAGTGTCGGGACCGCAGCGCAAATCTCAAGAGCTCCAGTACAATAATAAGTCATAAATAATGAGTATTTGGTAGGTAGATACAAATTTCGCCAGACTACATTAAACGTCGTTATACTGCCACTAATTTATGACGCACGACGAAGAAATTGTCCGAATGGGACTGAAATCGGTAGATGTGACGTATATGAGAAAAATAAATCATTGCAGCTTCATAAAAATTGGATGGGGTAGTACCCGTGATCTAGGGGTAGTGTCTTGATTCATAATCAGAGCGTCTTTGGTCCCGGGTTCGATCCCCGCCACTGCCTAAATTTTGATAAACAATCAGCATTGGCGGCCGAAGACTTCCGGCATAAGAAGTCGGCCTCATTCTGCCAACGGCTTTGTCAAAGAGGGCGGAGGAGCGGATAGAGGTTCAGGGCACTCTCTTGTCCTAGGGGTGGGAAATTGCCCCTAAAGGCGGGAGAATCAGCAATGATCAACGACATGAGGATGCAGAAGGCAATGGAAACCACTGCACTAAAGACACGTAACGTGTATCCACAGGACATGTGGCCTGTAATTGAAGAAGTGTCATGATGATCTCTCCATTGGCAAAAGATTCCGGAATAGTCCCACATTCGGATCTCCGGGAGGGGACTGCCAAGGGGGAGGTTACCATGAGAAAAAGATTGAATAATCAACGAAAGGATAACGTTCTACGAGTCGGGGCGTGGAATGTCAGAAGCTTGAACGTGGTAGGGAAACTAGAAAATCTGAAAAGGGAAATGCAAAGGCTCAATCTAGATATAGTAGGGGTCAGTGAAGTGAAGTGGAAGGAAGACAAGGATTTCTGGTCAGATGAGTATCGGGTAATATCAACAGCAGCAGAAAATTGTATAACAGGTGTAGGATTCGTTACGAATAGGAAGGTAGGGCAGAGGGTGTGTTACTGTGAACAGTTCAGTGACCGGGATGTTCTAATCAGAATCGACAGCAGACCAACACCGACAACGATAGTTCAGGTATACATGCCGACGTCGCAAGCTGAAGATGAACAGATAGAGAAAATGTATGAGGATATTGAAAGGGTAATGCAGTATGTAAAGGGGGACGAAAATCTAATAGTCATGGGCGACTGGAATGCAGTTGTAGGGGAAGGAGTAGAAGAAAAGGTTACGGGAGAATATGGGCTTGGGACAAGGAATGAAAGAGGAGAAAGACTAATTGAGTTCTGTAACAAGTTTCAGCTAGTAATAGCGAATATCCTGTCCAAGAATCACAAGAGGAGGAGGTATACTTGGAAAAGGCCGGGAGATACGGGGAGATTTCAATTAGATTACATCATGGTCAGACAGAGATTCCGAAATCAGATACTGGATTGTAAGGCGTACCCAGGAGCAGATATAGACTCAGATCACAATATAGTAGTGATGAAGAGTAGGCTGAAGTTCAAGACATTAGTCAGGAAGAAGCAATACGCAAAGAAGTGGGATATGGAAGTACTAAGGAATGACGAGATACGTTTGAAGTTCTCTAACGCTATAGATACAGCAATAAGGAATAGCGCAGTAGGCAGTACAGTTGAAGAGGGATGGACAAACAACCTTTGGTGACATTAAAAGCAACGGTGGTAACATTAAGAGTGCAACGCGAATTCCACTGTTAAATGCAGAGGAGAGAGCAGATAGGTGGAAAGAATACATTGAAAGCCACTATGTGGGTGAAGATTTGTCTGATGTGATAGAAGAAGAAACAGGAGTCGATTTAGAAGAGATAGGGATCCAGTATTAGAATCGGAATTTAAAAGAGCTTTGGAGGACTTACGGTCAAATAAGGCAGAAGGGATAGATAAAATTCCATCAGAATTTCTAAAATCATTCGGGGAAGTGGCAACAAAACGACTATTCACGTTGGTGTGTAGAATATATGAGTCTAGCGATATACCATCTGACTTTCGGAAAAGCATCATCCACACAATTCCGAAGACGGCAAGAGCTGACAAGTGCGAGAATTATCGCACAATCAGCTTAACAGCTCATGCATCGAAGCTGCTTACAAGCATAATATACAGAGGAATGGAAAAGAAAATTGAGAATGCGCTAGGTGACGATCAGTTTGGCTTTAGGAAAAGTAAAGGGAGGAGAGAGGCAATTCTGAAGTTACGGCTAATAATGGAAGCAAGGCTAAAGAAAAATCAAGACACTTTCATAGGATTTGTCGACCTGGAAAAAGCGTTCGACAATATAAAATGGTGCAAACTGTTCGATATTCTGAAAAAAGTAGGGGTAAGCTATAGGGAGAGACGGGTCATATACAATATGTACAACAACCAAGAGAGAATAATAAGTGTGGACGATCAGGAACGAAGTGCTCGTATTAAGAAGGGTGTAAGACAAGGCTGTAGCCTTTCGCCCCTACTCTTCAATCTGTACATCGAGGAAGCAATGATGGAAATAAAAGAAAGGTTCAGAAGTGGAATTAAAATACAAGGTGAAAGGATATCAATGATACGATTCGCTGATGACATTGCTATCCTGAGTGAAAGTGAAGAAGAATTAAATGATCTGCTGAACGGAATGAACAGTCTAATGAGTACACAGTATGGTTTGAGAGTAAATCGGAGAAAGACGAAGGTAATGAGAGGTAGTAGAAATGAGAACAGCGAGAAACTTAACATCAGGATTGATGGTCACGAAGTCAAATAAGTTAAGGAATTCTGCTACCTAGGCAGTAAAATAACCAATGGCGGACGGAGCAAGGAGGACATCAAAAGCAGACTCGCTATGGCAAAAAAGGCATTTCTGGCCAAGAGAAGTCTATTAATATCAAATACCGGCCTTAATTTGAGGAAGAAATTTCTGAGGATGTACGTCTGGAGTACAGCTTGTATGGTAGTGAAACATGGACTGTGGGAAAACCGAAACAGAAGAGAATCGAAGCATTTGAGATGTGGTGCTATAGACGAATGTTGAAAATTAGGTGGACTGATAAGGTAAGGAATGAGGAGGTTCTATGCAGAATCGGAGAGGAAAGGAATATGTGGAAAAGACTGATAAGGAGAAGGGACAGGATGATAGGACATCTGCTAAGACATGAGGGAATGACTTCCATGGTACTAGAGGGAGCTGTACAGGGCAAAAACTGTAGAGGAAGACAGAGATTGGAATACGTCAAGCAAATAATTGAGGACATAGGTTGCAAGTGTTACTCTGAGATGAAGAGGTTATCACAGGAAAGGAATTCGTGGCGGGCCGCATCAAACCAGTCAGTAGACTAATGACAAAAAAAAAAAAAAAATTGGATGATTTATTCAACAGACAGAGCTTCACAAATAGAGGATCTCTGTAACGCATTGGTACACCTCTGAGCCTTACACAAGTATTATCTTCCTGACACGTAAGCCCAGGATGGATTGCCATGAAGGACAACAACACAGAACATCCAATATGAGGTGGAATCCAAAATTTTCGGCACTGGTGCCGCCACCTGGAAAATAGATGTAGTAGATCTTTGCACAGCTAGATAAGTCAGTGTGCGGAGTGGCATTCAGCTGGGAGGACGTGTTGCGTGTTCACAGTGATATCCGTAATACTCTGTGTTTGATGTGTGGCGATTTTACGATGGATCCGCGAACAGAACAGCGCGTGTGTATCAAATTCTGTGCGAATCTCGGGAAAAGTGCTATGGAGACCCTTGCAATGATTCAACAAGTGTTTGGGGGACAGAGCATGAGCCATATGCGTGTGAATGAATGGCATGCTCGGTTCAGGGCCGGCCGTAGAGATGTCGAAGATGTTGCTCACACTGGGAGGCCCGTTAGCCGCACGTCTGACATTGTTGCCAAACTTCAACAATTGGTTCGTGCGGATGAAGTGGGTAATTGGTTGTGGGACATGTCAACGAATGTTGACTGATGAATTGGGCGTGCGTCATGTCGCCGCAAAATTTGCACCAAGGATCTTGACTGCCGATCAGAAGGCACAGCATGTTGAAGTGTGCACAGACCTTCGTCAGACCGCATCTGATGTTAATAATTGGCAACCAGTGCTGTACAATCGCAATAAAGTCATGAAATGTCCCACCATTGTCTGCTTTTGATCATCAAGACTCAGCTTGAAACGAGGGTCATCACTGAAGACAATTCTGCTCCAGTCAGTGAGAGTCCAGACCGTCCAGGTATGTCTTGCCTTTTGTGGTAAGCCATCCTGGGCTTACATTTCAGCAATATGATGTCCACGCACACATGGGAGAGTTTCTGTCGCTTGTCTTCGTGCTTACCAAATCCTACCTTGGCCAGAAAGTTCGCTGTATCTCTCCACAACTGACAACGTTGGCACCATTATGGGCAGGGCCCTACAGCCAGCTCGAAATTATGACGATCTAGCGCGGGAGTTGGACAGAATTTGGCACGATATCTCTCAGGAGGACATCCAACAACTCTTTCAATCAATGCCAAGGCGAATAGCTGCTTGCATAAGGGTCAGAGTGGACCAACACGTTACTGACTTGCATAAAGTGTGAAGCTCTTTCTCTTGAATAAATCATCCAGTTTTTCTGAAACTGTACATGTACATCAAGTCTACCGATTTCCGTCGCATTCGGATAATTCCTCCGTGGTGCGTCTTTCTTTTTCTTAGAGTGTAAATAATAGGACAATAATCTCTACAAAGTATAAAATGTGGTTTATGTTGCAGATAGCTACATAATCTGCTAAGCAGACAACAATACTTCGTCATAGGAATAAAAGTTTTAATGTACCAGAAGGCTGTGAAATGACAAACGACAGAACCTATATGAAATGTATAATCAGTATATGTTGTTCAGAGTACAATTTATTCTATGAAAATACGGAGTGCATCAAAGGGAAAGTTACAAAGCGTTATGGTCGATAGATGGGTACAATGTGTGCGTACGCTGCTAGTAAACTTACGTTCGAAAACGGTTCTTATGCTTGTTAGTGACTCTGGAACGTGGAGGAGGATGTAGGCGATTTCGATCACATAGGCTACGAAAGGTGTAAAGGAGATAATATGTATCACTTCGGTAACACCAGTTTAATTCACCTGAATGTGCTCAATATGATCGCTACCAACTTTGACAGATATTTTGTATCGCTTGATGTCTTGCCAAACCTTTAAGATTCTCGGCATACCAGGATGACTCCAGCTATGGCTTGTATTCGTGCCGCAAGATCATGTGGTTACTCCACGGGTGTCTAGTGCACTAAGTTTTTCATGTACGCCCAGAAACGGAAAAATCTTGATATTAAACTCAGATACAGGATGCAGTCTATGCTATTTACAGTTGTATCAACTACATGTCCATGGGAAAAGTTCTGGTCTGAGCAACGTATGTTGTCCATACGTGGGTTCCATTTATTTCGACCGCACCAAATACGTATTTCTCCTCATGCAAAACAAAACAAAAAAGTATGTAAAACAAATATTTAGCAACCGGATGACATTAACCACCATGACTGCCTTTCTTGTATCTTTATATTTCGACCGCACCAAATACGTATTTCTCCACATGCAAAACAACACAAAAAAAGTATGTAAAACAAATATTTAGCTACCGGGTGACATTAACCACCATGACTGCCTTTCTTGTATCTTTATCCAAGAGGAGCAATATTTCTTTTTTAAATAGCAACCTTTATTTTCTTATTCGGTAATTCACTTCCTCTCCTCAAGACCTGTTCAAATACGTATCGAAGTGTACAATTCACATTAACATGACGCTGCTAAAAACGTAACACAACACTGACTTTGAGTCCCGCGTATTAGCACACAGTGCTTGTACGCGTATGACGTAGCTCATCCGCTTGCAGTGAACAGTATACAAATGTAAACATAAGTAAAATGCACGTGGATGGAAATGAGCACCTAAATCTGCTCGTGCGAGCTCTGATCGTTCTTCTGTTTTCACGGATGATGAAGCTGGTGATAGAAATTTCGTGAAAATATCTCACCACAAGGAAAAACTCATTTGTTTGAATGACCGACATCCGCACTCGCTTATAACACCTGTGGCACGTGTAACGTTGAGCGCTCGTAATTGCAGTTCTGATTACTACATAACTGATTCTGATTATTACATAATTGACGCCATGTTTTTTTTCATTACATCTTTGTGTCTTACGCTACTTTTACAACCATTGTTGAGAAACTGTGCCCCACCTGAATATCATCCGCAGTGCAGAAAGAAACCGGTAGTCGGTAATAAAAAGTTCTGAGCCAGACGGCGTTTGTTTATTTATTAATACATCACCACATTTCGAAATTGCAGCATGCAAGAAAGAAACGCCTGCAGTCACACAGCTGGTTGGGTCTGACAACTCACACAGCATTCAGACGTACACATAGCAACAGTATATAGCTACAGTAAATACTACTATCAAACAGTAAATACTGCTATCAAATAATCGCTGATCAGCCGTAAAGGTGCAATGTTTCGTATTCATTTTAAATATATTTCTCAGTGAAAAGCAGCATCAAAATTAAATGAGAAAAAGGCTCTGAGCGCTATGGGACAACATCTGAGGTCGTCAGTCCACTAGAACTTAGAACTACTTAAACCTAACTAACCTAAGGTCATCACACATATCCATGCCCGAGGCAGGATTCGAATCTGCGACCGTAGCGGTCGCGCGGTTCCAGAATGAAGCGTCTAGAACCGCTCGGTCACACAGGCCCGCCGCATAAATCAGACTTCATTCTAACAACCAGCATCGACAGTTGTGACTGTCATTTTCTGGTCTTCAAAGAACTTTTCTTAAAAAACGTGTTCCATTTTGAGTTAGTACCTCATGCAGTATTGTCATTATCGTGGATAAAATACAGCACGTTATACACAGTTTTGTCGATAAAACATTTATAGTTACGAAGCACCTTGTGTATGTTCGCATATGTAGCACTCACAGAGGGAATTCAGTATTCTGGGATTCACAGTATCAGTAGTATGCAGAGAATACCAAATTTCAGGCATAACCTCTCACCACGGGTTGCGCAGTGGCGAACGACCTTCATTTAACGACCGATAGCAGCGGCGTTTGCGTAGAGCTGTGAGTGCTAACAGGCAAGCGAGAGTTCTTGAAATAATCGAAGAAATCAGTGTGCGACGTACGACGAACATATCCTTTAGGACAGTGCGGCGAAATTTGGCGTCAATGGGCTATGGCAGCAGACGACCGACGTGAATGCCTTTGCTAATAACACGACACCGCCTGCAGCGCCTCTCCTGGGCTCGTGGCCATATCGGTTGGACTCTAGACGACTGGAAACTCGTGGCCTGGTCAGACGAGTCCCGATTTCAGTTGGTAAGAGCTGATGGTAAAGCTCAAGTGGCGCAGACCCCACGAAGAAATGGACTCAAGCTGGTTAACAAGGCACTGTGCAAGCTCGTGATTGCTCCATTACGGCGTGGGCTGTGTTTACATGGACTGGGTCCTCTGGTTCAACTGAAGCGATCAGTGGCTGGAAATGGTTATATTCGGATACTTATTGAGACCATTTGCAGCCATTCATGGACTTCAAATTCCAAAAAACGGCGAAATTTTTATGGGTGACAATGAGCCATGTCACCGGGCCACAACTGTTCGCGATTGAAGAACATTCTGGACAATTCGAGCAAATGATTTGACCATTCAAATCACCCGACGTGCATCCCATCGAACACTTGTGGCACAGAATCAAGAGGTCAGTACGTGCACACACAATCGCAACAATGGACATAGGGGCAGCATGGCTCAATATTTCTGCAGGGGATTTCCGACTTCTTGTGTCCATGGCGCGTCGAGTTGGTACATAGGTGGTCCGACACATTATTAGGAGGTATTCCATGACTTTTGTCATTCGATGTATTTTTAATGCTTATTCCAGTTTCTCTGCATGGAGTAACTACTTTCAGAAGCCGAGACAAAATGTTGTAAACGAAAAGACGAATTCGCTTCGGACTTAAGTTTGAGACATTGATGAGAGACCAAACTCACAGACGCGCTAGGCTCTGTCTAAAGCAACAGAACACTGCCGCCGTATTATGGTTCGCAGGCGTTATGGTACGTGTTGATTCCGTCGCCTCCAGCCACGCAATTAAACGGACCAGCTTCTGTACTGCATCGCACAGCCTTCATACATCAATGAGCCTTTGACGCACGCTTGTTGCACATTAGAATCAATACCATTCCACTCGTCCATCTCAATGGAAAATTAATCTGGGGCGCTGTCTGTGCTCGTAGCTCGCACAGCGCCACACGCTTCAGGCACCAACAATCGCAAATTTGAAACAACGACAAACTCCTGACGCACTCGCAAAAGGAAACGCGTGTTACAGGTTTCACCTACAGATAGTGCCTGTCTTGAAACATATTGTTCTTGTCATTCATTATTTGGATTTGCAGCTCCTTGTGTTTACTGTGATTGCAGTTAAAATTGTAGGGTGTGAGGTACCGCCATGGTGTTTTGCATTAAATGGCGGACCTCACATCCTACAATATTATTCTTGTTTCATCATTGAGGAAACAAAAACAGTAATCGAACGCATCCATTTCCCACTTCATAGGTACTAGTACAATACTTCCCGCTGTGATTGATATAAAATAAGCATAATAGTTGTTTGATGCAGACGAAATGACTCAGACTGTCACACATAAATCTTACCTGTAGGCGAATATCTTTCAGAACGTGTATACAGTCAACGGATTGACTGCCCTGGCCAGCACATTCTCCAGATCTCTCACCAACTGAAAGCGTCTGGCCAATGGTGGCCGAGCAACTGGCTCGTCACAATACGCCAGTCACTACTCTTGAAGAATTGTGGTATCGTGTTGAAGCTGCATGGGCAGCTGTACCTGTACATGCCATCCAAGCTCTGTTTGACTCAATGCCCAGGCGTATCAAGGCCGTTATTACGGCCAGAGGTGATTGTTCTGGGTACTGATTTCTCAGGATCTATGAATCCAAATTGCGTGAAAATGTAATCACATGTCAGTTCGAGTATAATATATTTGTCCAATGAATACCCGATTATCATCTGCATTTCTTCTTGGTGTAGCAATTTTAATGGCCAGTAATGTAGTAACTGTGATTCCACCTTCGTGACAAACTACAAGTATCCGGATACGCCCAAAAACGTAAGTTTTTCATATTAAGTGCATTTTATTGCCACCTACTGCCAGGTACCCCATATCAGCGACCTCAGTAGTCATTAGACATCGTGAAAGAGCAGAATGGGGCGGTCCGCGGAACTCGCGGACTTCGAACGTGGTCAGGTGACTGGGTCTCACTTGTGTCATACGTCTGTACGCGAGATTTCCAGACTCATAAACATCCCTAGGTCTACTGTTTCCTATGTGATAGTGGAGTAAAAACGTGAACGGACACGTACACCAAAAAAGCGTACAGGGCGGTCTCGTCTGTTGACTGACATAGACCGCCGACAGTTGAAGAGGGTCGTAATATGTAATAGGCAGACATCTATCCAGACCAGCACACAGGAATTACAAACTGCATTAGGATCCACTGCAAGTACTATGAGAGTTAGACGGGAGCTGAGAAAACTTGGATTTCATAGTCGAGCGGCTGGTCATAAATCACACGTCACGCCAGTAAACGCCAAACGTCGCCTCGCTTGGTGTAAGGAGCGTAAACATTGGACGACTGAACAGTGTGGAGTGCCGAATCACGGTACACAATGTGGCGATCCGATGGCAGGGTGTGGGTATGGCGAATGCCCGGTGAACGCCATCTGCCAGAGTGTATAGTGCCAACAGTAACATTCGGAGGCGGTGGTGTTATGGTGTGATCGTGTTTTTCATGGAGGGGGCTTGCACCCCTTGTTATTTTGCGTGGCACTATCACAGCACAGGCCTGCATTGATGTTTTAATTATCACCTTGCTTCCCAATGTCGAAAATCAATTCAGGGATGGCGATTGCATCTTTCGAGCACCTGTTCATAATGCACGGCCTGTGACGGATTGGTTACACGATAATAACATCCCTGTAAGGGACTGGCCTGCACAGAGTCCTGACCTGAATCCTATAGAACACCTTTGGGATGGTTTGAGATGCCGACTTCATGCCAGGTCTCACCGAGCGACATCGATACCTCTCCTCCGTGCAGCGCTCCGTGAAGAATGAGCTGCCATTCCCCAAGAAACCTTCCAGCACCTGATTGAACTTATGCCTGCGAGAACGGAAGCCGCCATCAGGGCTAAGGGTGGGCAAACACCATACTGAATTCCAGCATTACGGATGGAGGGCGCCAAGAACTTGTAAGTCATTTTCAGCCAGGTGTCCGGATACTTTTGATCGCATAGTGTACGTATGAAAAGTAATTTTTCCTACTTTCACGAAATTCAGTTTGCATACTACAGTAGTAACAGTTCAAAATAAATGTTTGAAAACGGATAAAACACTGTTTATATTAAAATTTCTGCCTTAGCGCAAATTATAAACAAGAACGTCATAATCAGCGTCACGCGATTCCTTCGATTTGATGTTGGTGACTGCGCGTTACGTTACGCTGACTCCATAAACATTCCCATTCTTATATCAAGCTGTAGTGTATCACTCTGAAACAATCGTATGTGAGGAATATTAAATTGATAAATAACAGGCATGTGAATTTGAATATGAAATAATCTCCAGTAGTGTTAAATACTTGATTTCAGCTTTGCTGGTGGTCCACGATGAAGTTACTCGACGTTATTTCATCGTAATAATATACATACCATCACAACAAAGATATGCGCAAAATCATTGGTCACATCATCACTCTACTCCCAAAGACGTTCATTAAATAAGTTCTACTCAACAGATATACTCTGAAGCGCCAAAGAAACTGGTATAGGCATGCGTATTCAAATACAGAGATATGTGAACAGGCAGAATATGGCGCTGCGGTCGGCAACGCCTATATTAGATCGGTTACTGCTGCTACAATGGCAAGTTACCAAGATTTTACTTAGTTTGAACATGTTGTTATCGTCAACGCACGTGCGACGGGACACAACATATCTTAGATAGCGATGAAGTGGGCTTTTTGCCATACGAACATTCTAGAGTGTACCGTGAATATCAGGAATCCCATAAAACATCAAGATCCTGAAAGCACGGGACCAAGGAAGACTGAAGAAATACGTTCAAAACAGAATTGAACCCTTCCGCAAATTGCTGCAGATTTCAATGCTGGGCCATCAACAAGTGTCAGCGTGAGAACCATTCAATGAAATGTCATCAATATGGGCTTTCGGAGCCGAAGGCCCACTCGTGTACCCTTGATTGGTGCACAAAGCTTTACGCCTCGCCTGGGCCCGTCAACACCGACATTGGACTGTTGATGAATGGAAATATGTTGTCATGTCGGCCGAGTCTCGTTTAAAATTGTATCCAGCGAATGGACGTGTACCGGTGTGGAGACGACCTCATGAATCCATGGACACTGCATGTCAGCAGGGGAGTGTTCAAGTGGTGGAGGTTCATTGTGCACTCCGACGGACTTGGGCAGATTCAGCAGGACAATGTCACACGTTCAGAATTGCTACAGAGTGGCCCTAGGAACTCTCTTCTGAGTTTAAACACTTTCGATAGCCACCAAACACCCCAGAAATGAACATTATCAAGCATATCGAGGATGCCTTGCAACGTGCTGTTCAGAAGAGATCTCCATCTCCTCGTACTCTTACGGATTTATGGACAGCCCCGCAGGATTCATGGTGTCAGTTCCCTCCAGCACTACTTCAGACATTAGAAGAGTCTATGCCACGTCGTTTTGCGGCACTTCTGCGTGCTCGCGGGGTGTACACGATATTGGGCAGGTGTACCAGTCGCTTTGGCTCTTCAGTGTACTATGCTATGAAATCAAAGTTGATTTAAAACAATTTACAATTATATTACAGATGAGGTTAATATTCGCGGGAAATGGTGTTTCAGTAGTTAATTTTACAGGAAGCAGGTGAAGATATGATAAACATCAAAAAAAGTTATTGAGAATTTCATTTATTGTGTCTTTCTTTTCATTTAGTATGTAATTTTATTGTTTTATGTTAGAACGTTTCTGTAGTTTCTAGATATTAATGTCAGTAACTGGTCAGTCTTTGTGTAGCTATCATTTCTTTAGAACATAAAATGTGCATTGAAGTGTTGGCAGAAAAGCCAACACCGTGTTGCTAGAGGAGGCCGAAATGCATGCTTTTAAGCTCACGCAGATTGGCGTGAGGTCTGGAACAAGGTAAAGTAATTATCCTATAAAGAAAAGAACGTAGTTCTTGGAATACTTAACTTTAATCCACAATTGGAGAACATCGCTTTTGTTTAGACATTAATATAATCTCAATATAACTGGTAATGGCGCCTTGCTAGGTCGTAGCAAATGACGTAGCTGAAGGCTATGCTAACTATCGTCTCGGCAAATGAGAGCGTATTTGTCAGTGTAGCATCGCTAGCAAAGTCGGCTGTACAACTGGGGCGAGTGCTAGGAAGTCTCTCTAGACCTGCCGTGTGGTGGCGCTCGGTCTGCAATCACTGACAGTGGCGACACGCGGGTCCGACGAATACTACCGGACCGCGGCCGATTTAAAGGCAAGTGTGGTGTCTGGCGGTGACACCACATGCATCACTGGCAGTATGCGTAAAAAATTGTAATTTCCTTATCAATAACCTCATTTGCTGTACACTTTTGTAATTTGTAGTCTCCTTTAAGTTAAGATATGCAATTGCACTATCTTACATTGTTTCATTTTGTACTTTTCTGAAACTGCTTGCGGTATCACAAGGATGCAAGAACCTACACAGAAAGACACTTCTAGACGCAGTAAAATTCAAAATATCGGAAGATTGATCCAGGGTATCCAGGATGCCATAGTGCATAATTTAAAATAGTTATTTTTACTTGTAGTTTCTTCTTTTGATTGATTTCGTAATGCATTTCTGGTTAACTGCGAGAACATGAATCAGAAATAATGATCGTGAAGTGCTTCAAGTTTACACTGATGTAAAAAAATCTGACTGTTTTCTAGTAACTGCGATAATTACCTCGACTGATGATTTTTAAGGTATCGGTTGATAACGAATGCCGTAGTCTGCTGGAGCATAGCCCATAAGCGCCTGCTAAGGTGTTTCCAGTAGATTAAGTGCTCCATTAAAGCGGAAGTGTGCGTCTTCCAATATTTTGGCGTCGCTGGCTCACGTAAAACCCGCTCGGAGCCAATATCGACGTGTCGGCACTTTGATCGTCAGACCGCGTGCGATACTCAAGAGGAAAGGGGAATGCCTCGTAGGAGATATTCTGTGTCAGGGAAGGGGAAGACGTCTCGCAGAAAACTGCAGCCTCGAATGTTTCCCTCGTATGACTAGAGTTGCGCACTGCAAAAACTACGTTTCGGTAGTTCTGGTACACCATGTAAATTACGCAGTACATGTTAGGATTACGGACAGTATTTGTGGCATTCGTAGAGAAAGTAACGTAAGTGAATGTAGAACCTGGGAGCCAATGACTTCTCTTTGTTTTTTCTTCGTTTGTTTGTTTTGCACATTATCAGAACTGCAGTTAGGTCAGAGTAAGTTCGTTGTGCACTTCATATCCTTACAAAATGCAAATTGCGTTTTATAAGTAATACGAGGGCAGTTCAATAAGTAATACAACACATTTTCTCTGAAACAAGGGTTGTTTTATTCACCATTGAAATACACCAGGTTATTCCTCAATCTTTTAGCTACACAACACTATTTTTCAACGTAATCTCCTTTCAATGCTACGGCCTTACGCCACCTTGAAATGAGGGCCTGTATGCCTGCACGGTACCATTCCACTGGTCGATGTCGGAGCCAACGTCGTACTGCATCAATAACTTCTTCATCATCCCCCTAGTGCCTCCCACGGATTGCGTCCTTCATTGGGCCAAACATATGGAAATCCGACGGTGCGAGATCGGGGCTGTAGGGTGCATGAGGAAGAACAGTCCACTGAAGTTTTGTGAGCTCCTCTCGGGTGCGAAGACTTGTGTGAGGTCTTGCGTTGTCATGAAGAAGGAGAAGTTCGTTCAGATTTTTGTGCCTACGGAAGAGTAGCACAATACACTTCAGAGTTGATCGTTTGACCATGGGGAAGGACATCGAACAGAATAACCTCTTCAGCGTCCCAGAAGACTGTAACCATGACTTTACCGGCTGAGGGTATGGCTTTAAACTTTTTCTTGGTAGGGGAGTGGGTGTGGCGCCACTCCATTGATTTCCGTTTTGTTTCAGGTTCGAAGTGATGAACCCATGTTTCATCGCCTGTAACAATCTTTGACAAGAAATTGTCACCCTCAGCCACATGACGAGCAAGCAATTCCGCACAGATGGTTCTCCTTTGCTCTTTATGGTGTTCGGTTAGACAACGAGGGACCCAGCGGGAACAAACCTTTGAATATCCCAACTGGTGAACAATTGTGACAGCACTACCAACAGAGATGTCAAGTTGAGCACTGAGTTGTTTGATGGTGATCCGTCGATCATCTCGAACGAGTGTGTTCGCACGCTCCGCCATTGCAGGAGTCACAGCTGTGCATGGCCGGCCCGCACGCGGGAGATCAGACAGTCTTGCTTGACCTTGCGGCGATGATGACACACGCTTTGCCCAATGACTCACCGTGCTTTTGTCCACTGCCAGATCACCGTAGACATTCTGCAAGCGCCAATGAATATCTGAGATGCCTTGGTTTTCCGCCAAAAGAAACTCGATCACTGCCCGTAGTTTGCAACGCACATCCGTTACAGACGCCATTTTAACAGCTCCGTACAGCGCTGCCATCTGTCGGAAGTCAATGAAACTACACGAGACGAAGCGGGAATGTTTGAAAATATTCCACAAGAAATTTCCGGTTTTTTCAACCAAAATTGGCCGAGAAAAAAAATGTGTTGCATTACTTATTGAACTGCCCTCGTATAAATTAGTAGATCGCGTAGCTTCAGCTCTTGTATGTAACTAACGCAATTACTTTTGGCGCAAGTACAGTTTATAGCCACAAACAAAAATTTATTATTATTATTATGTGCGATTAGACCCTGTTGGATCACGCAAAGCTTCTTGATTCTTTATCGCGTTTTTCCACACTGCTCTCATTTTTTCTGCATGGGCTGTCTTCCTTTCCTCTGTTCATTTTGTCCCTGCTTTCTTCGGAGGTTCGTTCTCTGACTTAACTTCCCATCTGTCAACTTTCTGCTTAAATACCTTTCTATCCAGAATATCTGAATAATTTATCTGAGCTTTCTGTAGGTTCTATTTTGATCTCTTGTATACGGGGTATAGTTTTAAGTCCTCGTATGTATTTAAGAATTTTGTGCCTAAGTCTTGTTTTTGGAAGCCTAGAGACGTGCACATAAAATTTTAATCGCTTTTTTCTAATGTCTACTGCAAGGTTGGACAATTTCTTAGTTGTTTGACGAGCTTGTAGTCTATAGCCCTCTGCTGTTTTCTTTGACCCTAGTATCTTTCTGATGATTTTATGTTCTTCGTTTAATAAGTTTCCTAGGTCACCTTTTATGTGGACTGTCAGGGTTTCATTGGGGTACAGGACTTCAGGTTTCACTACTGTATTATAGTGCCTAATTTTAGAGTTTTTGGACAAGTATTTTTTATTGTACAATCCATAGTTTCTTCCATAGGCTCTCTTTGGTTTTTGGAGGCGAGTGTTTTCTGCTATTTTCTCTCGCCCCGTAGGTTCAAGGACTTCATCTAAGTATTTAAAATATGGACTCTAGTTGATATGATAGTATTTTGTAGTTAAGTTTTGGGTGTTAATTTTTGTCGCAATGAACTCAAACTTTAGGAAAGATATGTGCAGACCAACTTTCTCTGCACATTCTTTAAGGGTTTCGACCTGTTCGATTACTGTTATCTCATCATCTGCTAGTAAAACTATGTCGACAGAAAATCTAAACATGAATTCTTGTGTCAGCCTTGATTCGCCCCATCTGTATATGTTTCCGTCAGTTTTTATTCTTCAATACCTTCTCTCATTCGCGGATGACCTTGTTCAGCACATGGTTGAATAGAACAAAAATTTATGTAGTTATTGCTGTTAATTTGTACACTATGGCACGTTCTTTAGCATGATCAAAGGCAAAAGTTTCGTGTTATTATTTATAAGTGCGAAAGTTCTTTACGAATAACAGAAACATGTATTCTATAACTTGAAGTGTTGAAGCGATGCTCGATAGGGACATCTAGTAAGATAGTGACCACGTACACAATTAAAGCGATCGAAAGGGGGTAACGCCGATAAGTGTGCAGCACACCTAACGTACAGGCAACGTAGTTATGAGTTTAACGCACCGCGGCTATAGGAAAACTACCACAGTCTAGGCTTACATATGATAATCTACCGTAACCTGAGGTAGTTTTAAAACTCTACGAGTGGCAGTCGTTTGCCAGTTAATTTTTGTCACCACGTCATAAAAACAACTTGCAGTAAACGCATTGTACGAGGGCAGTTCAATAAGTAATACAACACATTTTTTTTCTGAAACAGGGGTTGTTTTATTCACCATTGAAATACACCAGGTTATTCCCCAATCTTTTAGCTACACAACACTATTTTTCAACGTAATCTCCATTCAATGCTACGGCCTTACGCCACCTTGAAATGAGGGCCTGTATGCCTGCACGGTACCATTCCACTGGTCGATGTCGGAGCCAACGTCGTACTGCATCAATAACTTCTTCATCATCCCCCTAGTGCCTCCCACGGATTGCGTCCTTCATTGGGCCAAACATATGGAAATCCGACGGTGTGAGATCGGGGCTGTAGGGTGCATGAGGAAGAACAGTCCACTGAAGTTTTGTGAGCTCCTCTCGGGTGCGAAGGCTTGTGTGAGGTCTTGCGTTGTCATGAAGAAGGAGAAGTTCGTTCAGATTTTTGTGCCTACGAACACGCTGAAGTCGTTTCTTCAATTTCTGAAGAGTAGCACAATACACTTCAGAGTTGATCGTTTGAGCATGGGGAAGGACATCGAACAGAATAACCCCTTCAGCGTCCCAGAAGACTGTAACCATGACTTTACCGGCTGGGGGTATGGCTTTAAACTTTTTCTTGGTAGGGGAGTGGGTGTGGCGCCACTCCATTGATTTCCGTTTTGTTTCAGGTTCGAAGTGATGAACCCATGTAACAATCTTTGACAAGAAATTGTCACCCTCAGCCACATGACGAGCAAGCAATTCCCCACAGATGGTTCTCCTTTGCTCTTTATGGTGTTCGGTTAGACAACGAGGGACCCAGCGGGAACAAACCTTTGAATATCCCAACTGGTGAACAATTGTGACAGCACTACCAACAGAGATGTCAAGTTGAGCACTGAGTTGTTTGATGGTGATCTGTCGATCATCTCGAACGAGTGTGTTCGCACGCTCCGCCATTGCAGGAGTCACAGCTGTGCACGGCCGGCCCGCACGCGGGAGATCAGACAGTCTTGCTTGACCTTGCGGCGATGATGACACACGCTTTGCCCAACGACTCACCGTGCTTTTGTCCACTGCCAGATCACCGTAGACATTCTGCAAGCGCCAATGAATATCTGAGATGCCCTGGTTTTCCGCCAAAAGAAACTCTATCACTGCCCGTAGTTTGCAACGCACATCCGTTACAGACGCCATTTTAACAGCTCCGTACAGCGCTGCCACCTGTCGGAAGTCAATGAAACTATACGAGACGAAGCGGTAATGTTTGAAAATATTCCACAAGAAATTTCCGGTTTTTTCAACCAAAATTGGCCAAGAAAAAAAAATGTGTTGCATTACTTATTGAACTGCCCTCGTACTTTATAATTATCAGTTGAGAGAAAAATATTGCATGAAATGTATTTTCAGGACTTAATCACTTGGTTATTTTGCTAATTGATCCATTTATAGAGGCTGAATATGGACAAAGTTTCGGAGGTTGTAGAGCTATTTTCAGAGGTTTTTGTTATAAGGAACCTATTGTGTAGAGTGAAGGCATTTCGTTTGGCCAACAGCGGTTTGGTCGTCGTGATCTTGTTCGATAGTCATTGTGATAAAAGTCTACGTATTTGGTCTGAGAGTTGTTGCATTACTCTGTATTTTAAGTTGTAGGCTTTGATGAATGATTTTTAAAAAAGTTTTTCTCTGTTTCGCAGAGACAGCTATTACTTTGGCCCGACAGAGACTTTATTCATAAAAAAAGAATAAAACAGAACACTTTGAACGGCTATAGATAGGTTGTTCATATTCACAGGCTATGTACATTAGTAGGGCCTGTGTTCTGCAGGAATGATTAGATTTTCAGTCACCTCGGTTCAGCATTTGTTCTGTTGCCTAGTAGGCACAGAGTCCGCCATCGGTTCTGATAACTTGTTCGCACGTGATGGCATCGACGCGTATAAGGCGCGAATGGCGTCCTGTTGTACAGCCATCCATCCTGCACTCATCTGGTTGCAAAGTTCATCTGTGATGGTTACTATTGGCATTCGGTCACAGTGCTGCACCCGTCATTTCACCATACTCCACACATTTTCGATTGGCGACATTCCTGGTAATGTGGTAAGTCAAGGAAAAAGGCTGACATCCTGTGACACGTATAAAGCACGTGTTGGTGCAGCAACATGTGGTCGTGCATTATCTTGCTGAAAATGGAGTCTGGGGTGTTGAGCAGAAAGGGTATGGATACGGGACATAGGATGTCATTCACGGTCACACTGGTCACAGTGCTCTGGACACGAACCAACTGTGATTTGTGATTCTGCCCAATAGCAACTCACACTACAAGGACTTCAGCTGGCGCTGTACGTCTTGTGCGAATGCAGTTACTGTGATGTCGCTCTCCGTGTCTCTGGCGAACCAAAATGCTGCCATCATTTTCAAACAAACAGAACCTTAATTCCTGTCTGATGCCATTCCTGTTCCCAGTGACGTCGTTCCACACACCACTGCCGTCTAGCATATTTCTGCACGTAACGCATGCCGTAATAAACTGCGACGGACTGTCACTCCTGGTACTGCACGACGTGTTACACTGTTGCACCAGAGCCGAAGAGGACGCAGATTTGTATTGCAGTGCTATTCGGATGTGTTGATCTTTTCGGGAGGTGGTCTCGGGGCTGCCACATAACCCATCTCGTAGTGTTCTACGGCGTTCCGTGAACCATTTGGCACACACCCGTTGCACTGCCGAAGCATTTCGTCCCACACGAGCAGCAAATTCCCGGATGGATGCATCACATTCTCTCATGCCAATAATGTGTCCTGTTTAAAACTCACTGATTTGCCGGTACGGTTAGCGCATACGTTTGCAGGACATCCAGCGCGTCTGCTCAAATCACACTGATCCATTGTCTTCGATTTATAGCGACAACGTGAGCCGCAAGCACATTTTACCGGTAGGTAATGTTGCGCAGCGATATCGATGTTGATCCTGAACCCGCGGGCCAACATCGTTCAAATACTAATCATTTCTGCAGAACATACTAACGTACGTGTCTTGAGAATATGAACGTCCTATCTCTAGTCGTCCAAGTTGTTCGTTTTTTTCTGAACATGAGTTTATATTCTCGTTCACTGTTTACAGCAGTCTGCCAATGCTGGGGTAACTTTTCGATTCCGCGACTGTAGAAATCACGTTATTTTGAGGCAAAGAACTCGTCGATCCATGTTCGGAGCGCATTTTCATCCGTAAAGGAAGTTCTTTGAAGGTTGTTGGGTAGGGAGCGGAAAAGGTGAGTAAAGTGAGGGTGGAATGACTTCCAAACCCAACTCCTGTATCGATAGATTTTTTTTTGTCGTGGAGTAGCGTCACTTCACGCAAACTTCTTGCTCATTATTCTCGGACAGTGTCTGCAAGACGCCACAATTATTGACAATAAATGTCAGCAGTGATGGTTACATTTCGGGAAAGCAAATCGTAATACACCACACCGTCTCTCTTCCATTAGATGCATAACATTACCTTTTGCCGATGGGCGCAGATCTTCCTGTGGGGAGCTGCTGCTTTGTTTGGGCTCAACCATTCCTTTCTTTTCATTATGTTAGCAGCAAAACACCATTTCTCGTCAGCAGTAACGATAGAGGATAGCAATGGTCGGCGTTGTTCACGAGCCAATTGACGACGAGCAAGAAGAGACGCACATATGGCCACGAGTTGATTTTTGTGATTTTGGCTTCGAGCATATGGTACCCATATACCCGATTTTTGAATCTTCTCCATTGTAAGCACATGTCGCACGACGGTGGATTGATCACAGTTCATCACATTTGCCAGTTCTCAAGTACACTGGCATGCATCGTCGTGGATTAATGCGTTTAAACGATCTTCGGAAAACCCTTAAAATCTCCCTGAATGTGGAGGGTCACCAATATCAAAACGACATTCCTTGAAACGTGAAAACCATGTTGCCGTGCTCTGTCAAATGGCACTACCTCCATATAGGGCGCGTATGTTTCTGGCGACCCCAGCTGCTGCTATCCCTGTAGCGAAATCAAACATAAGAATATGTTGGAAACGTTCCGATTTCTCCACAGCTCCATTCCCAATCTCCAATTGACAAAATGAGAATATGAAAAATCACATAAATAAAAATGACATTCGATAAGTACACTACTGGCCATTAAAATTGCTACACCAAGCAGAAATGCAGATCATAAACGGGTATTCATTGGACAAATATATTATACTAGAACTGACATGTGATTACATATTCACGCAATTTGGATTCATAGATCCTGAGAAATCAGTACCCAGAATAACCACCTCTGGCCGTAATAACGGCCTTGATACGCCTGAGCATTGAGCCAGAGCTCGGGTGGCGTGTACAGGTACAGCTGCCCATGTAGGTTCAACACGATACCACAGTTAATCAAGAGTAGTGACTGGCGTATTGTGGCGAGCCAGTTGCTCGGCCACCATTGACCAAACGTTTTCAATTGGTGAGAGACGTGGAGAACGTGCTGGCCAGGGCAGCAGTCGAACATTTTCTGTATCCGGTAAGGCCCGTACAGGACCTGCAACGTGTGGTCGTGCATTATCCTACTGAATTGTAGGGTTTCGCAGGGATCGAATGAAGGGTAGAGCCACGGGTCGTAACACATCTGAAATTTAACGTCCACTGTTCAAAGTGCCGTCAATGCGAACAAGAGGTGGCTGAGACGTGTAACCAATGGCACCCCATACCATCACGCCGGGTAATACCCCAGTATGGCGATGACGAATACACGCTTCCAATGTGCTTTCACCGCGATGTCGCCAAACACGGATGCGACCTTCATGATGCTGTAAACAGAACCTGGATACATCCGAAAAAATGACGTTTTGCCATTCGTCTACCCAGGTTCGTCATTCAGTACACCATCGCAGGCGCTCCTGTCTGTGATGCAGCGTCAAGGGTACCGCAGCCATGGTCTCCATGCTGTGCAAACGTCGTCGAACTGTTCGTGCAGATGGTTGTTGTCTTGCAAACGTCCCCATCTGTTGACTCAGGGATCGGGACGTGGGTGCACGATCCGTTACAGCCATGCGGATAAGATGCCTGTCATCTCGATTGCTAACGATACAAGGCCGTTGCGATCCAGCACGGCGTTCCGTATTACCCTCCTGAACCCACCGATTCCATTATTCTGCTAACAGTCATTGGATCTCGACCAACGCGAGCAGCAATGGCGCGATACGATAAACCGCAATCGCGAGAGGCTACAATCCGACCTTTATCAAAGTCGGAAACGTGATGGTACGCATTTTTCCTCCTTACACGAGGCATCATAACAACGGTTCACCAGGCAACGCCGGTCAACTGTTGTTTGTGTATGAGAAATCGGTTGGAAACTTTCCTCATGTAAGCACGTTGTAGGTGTCGCCACCGGCGCCAACGTTGTGTGAATGATCTGAAAAGCTAATCATTTGCATATCACAGCATCTTCTTCCTGTCGGTTAAATTTCGCGTCTGTAGCACGTCATCTTTGTGGTGTAGCAATTTTAATGGCCAGTATTGTAAACCCTTAGCAACCGGAATACTGACACGCACAACAAAAACGCTACGAACTTACGCTGCAACCTAATAATTTGGGCAATAAACGGAATAAAAGATAATTACGTAATGACTTTAGAAAGTAATTTACACATGCAGTCCCACGCTAACACCATTGCGCAACAAAAGTGACGAACTGTCAGAAGAGAGTCCCTGTTTTGCGTTTCGTGCAGAGACGTTTCAGCTGTTGTACGGGTGAACTGGCGCCGCAACTGGATAGATACTCCTAAGTACACGGGGGAGAACGATTGCTGTTAGCAAACCGTCTAGACTGCACACAGATTCACCGTGAAATTCTGACGGTACATGCATCAAATGCAGTGCCTCGTCCAGCCGTAGTTAAATGGTGCCAACTATTTGACCAAGAGCGCGCAGACGTAGGTGATGGTGATTGGGCAGAAAGGCCATCGACATCGACCCCGGACGACGATGTTCACGCAGTCAAGGTACTGATTCTCAGCAGTCGCAGAGTAGCGATCGCGCACATAGCTCAGCAGATGCGCACCCAAACAAGCAATGCTCATTGAACTCGAAGTTGTGATCGCGCTTGGTTCCACCAGTACACAAGATTGCAAGATTTGTGGCGCCTCTGGCGCTCAATCCCTTGGGCATTTATCTGTGAAAGGCAATATACGAGGAGCACTCAATAACACATCTATTTTCTCGACAAATTTCCTTTGAAACAATTAAATGCGAAATTTGTTGTGGGACGACGTGGAATATTCCCCTTTCAGCTCCTGAAGTTTCATGAAGCTCCGATAAGTGGCGGCGCTATACGTAGTCATCAAAATGGCGTCTGAAATGGAGGTGTGTTCCAAGCATAGAGCTGTCACTTATTTCCTTTGACTGAAAACCAGAGCATCGCAGATATTCATAGGCACTTGCAGGATGTCTACGGAGATCTGTCAGTGAACAAAACTACTGTGAGCAGTTGGGCGAAGCGTCTGTCATCATCGCAACAAGGTCGCGTTGACCTGAGCGATTTCCCGTGTGCCGGCCGTGGCTCCTGCAATGTTGGTAAGTGCGGACACACTCATTAGAGGTGATTGACGGACGACGATCAAACACCGCGCTGCACAACTGGACGTCTCTGTTGATAGTGCTGTCACACTCGTCCACCACCTGCGGTACTCACAGGCGTGTGCCCACTCTGTTCCTCGCCGTCTAACAGAAGACCATAAAAAACAGCGAGTTGCTTGCGTGTTACGAGGCTGATCGTGACAATTTGTTCTCGAACATCGTCACAGGTGACGAAACATGGTTCATCATTTCGAACTCGAAACAAAACGGCAATCAATGGAGTGGCTTGATCTCACACCTCTGACTTCTGTCTGTTTGTCCCAATGAAGAATGCCCACCGTGTGAAACAGTACCTGAATGATGGGGAGGTTGCAGATGCAGCAAGACGTTGTCTCCGACGCCGACAAGTAGAGTGGTACCATGTGAAATTAAGGCCCTCCCCGTAAGGTGGCATAATACCATGACACTGAACGAAGATTATGATGAGAAATAGGATTTTATAGCCAAAAGTCTGAGGAGTAATATGGTGTATAGGAAATCTGAATAAAACCAACCTGCAGTCAGAAAATAAGTGTGTTGAGTTACTTATTGAACGCCTCTCATATGATAAACTGATTGGCGACTCCATGGCGTGTTATGTGCATCACGACCAAATAGTGGATAGAATTGGAAGGAAAATCAGCATTGGCCGTAATTTGTTGTTTTATTGTCAGCAAAATCGATTTTCGGTGACCATCCACACTGCTGTAATATACAATTAAAGTTGGTAGGCACTGGTATCAAGCTATAACCACAAGCTTAGAGCGATCACATAAACTCTAAGCTTGTGGTTATAGCTTGATACCAGTGCCTACAACTTTTAATTGTATATTATAGCACTGAGGACGGTCACTAAGTGACCTAAAATCGATTTTGCTGACAATAAAACAACAAAATACGGCCAATGCTGGTTTTCCTTCCAATTCTATGATAAACTGCATACAAGTTTTGGGTGATGAGGATACAAGATTTATCACGTGGAATGTTAGTGGGACGTTTACTTCACCTAAGTCACGAATATTAGTTAACAATTTCATTTAAAAATTGGAACATGAATGGCTATCTTCAATAGTGCATACGAGGGGCGTTCCATATTGATTTACACTTTACTTTTTCCCATAATTCATGGTGTACCATTTGACTCATCTTCGCAGTTGCAAGTATGTAGTACTTTGGTCCAATCGTATGTGGCAGGACAATTATTACAAGCGTAATCCACGCACAATGCAGCCAATTTTCCCAACTGCTGTCATTACGTGAGCGGACAGCATGGAGTGTGATCTTCAAGTACAATGCAGGACGACTCAATTTTTGTGGGACAAGGATGTAAAAACTGCTGGTATTGACTGGCGACTGATGACAATGTGTGGAGAGTGAGCGCCATCGCGAAAAGTGCTTCTGCAACACGACAAAGCTCGTCTCCATACAAGTCGGAAAACCATGGCTGCCGATGCTGAAATGGGGTTCCAGGTATTGCCAAACCCACCGTACTTTCCTCAGTTGGCCATTCCTGACTACCACTTATTTTGGGCCATGAAGAAATCTCGAGACGGACATCATTTCGCACATTTCCGGTAACTGCGAGAAACAGTTCTACGGTGGGTGCGACAGACTCAAAACAGCGTTTCGAGGAGGACCTACAAAAGTTAAAGGGTACAAGTAGGAACGAACTGAAGATATACCCAGACTCGTCATTGGACGATGCTGGAATGTCTGGTTCGCCACTTTTAACAACGTTAACGCCATTTTCGCCACTTGATATTACAGCAATGAGTCGAACAACACAGCCTGGAATTTCGAAAGAATTACGTTACTTGCTGTGAAATACATCGTCAAATTTGGAGCAGTTATTTTTAAATGCACCTCTGCCATGACTTTTGATGATTCATTTTGAACACGAACAGGATTATCGTAGCTCATTTCATCACGTCGTCGAATACAGCACGGTACTCGGTGGCCTGTGTTGGCCACAAGAGGGCGTGTCTTTCGCAATTAAGCTTTCACGCTGACGTGTTGCCTTATCTGCTACATGCGCAGCGTGTGTGCCAAGGGAGGAGGACCAGCAGCCATTTATCTCCTCCCTTCTGCCCTCCACACGCAAGCACAAGTCACACACACGCGCGCGCAGCCCCCCCCCCCCCCCTCCCCCGCCCTCTCTCTCTCTCTCTCTCACACACACACACTCACTTGCATAGGCTCTCTGTTCTAATGAAAGGCAGATTCCACAACAACAAACCACAGTACGTTACGGCGTAATCTTCCTCTTTTTTTCTTTTTTTACTCTGATGTGCTTACATGTGACATTTCGTTTTGCATGAAACCGGTGCATAGCAACGCCGCAGTTACAGTGAAATCCCACTCATTCTGCCATAAGAAATGGAACTGAGTGCTCTCCATGTATATGCACTAACAACTAGACTAGCAGGCAGTATATTTATTGTTCTTTTTAAATGCTCTTTTTCTTTACCCATACAACGTAGTATCTAAGAGCATACTGTTCCGGAATAACCGAAGAGAGTGCAAGTTTGAGATTTTGCTATGCCTGCTGTTGAACAGGTAATGCGTACTCTCGGAACACAGCGCATAACAAGCACACCAGCTAGCTTGCTGTTGTTAATTGTTCGCTTTAAGAAGACCCTCGGCGCGCTGGCAGATGAGAGTACCTACATGTTTCGACAGAGGTCAGAAGACTGCGTATGACTTCGGACCGCTATTCGCTTGTTTCTGGTCGCAACGAACCTTAGCTTTCAATACCATGTGCAAAGAGTATCTGCATCGGACACATCAATAAATTTTAACCGTTTCGAACTCAGCAACATACACTGTAAGACCAAAAGAAAGACGAACCACGAAAGAATTATCGGAATTATCCAGGAATCTGACTGACTGTAGTAGAATTATCTTCTCTGATGCGTCTCGCTTCGAACTGATACCCTGTGACATCTACATCAACATCTACATGGATACTCTGCAAATCACATTCAAGTGCCTGGCAGAGGGTTCATCGAACCACCTTCACAATTCTCTATTATTCCAATCTCGTACAGCGCGCGGAAAGAATGAACACCTATATCTTTCCGTGCGAGCTCTGGTTTCCCTTATTTTATCGTGGTGATCGTTCCTCCCTATGTAAGTCGGTGTCAACAAAATATTTTCGCATTAGGAGGAGAAAGTTGGTGATTGCAATTTCGTGAGAAGATTCCGTTGCAACGAAAAACGCCTTTCTTTTAATGATTTCCAACCCCAATCCTGTATCATTTCTGTGACACTCTCTCCCATATTTCGCAATAATACAAAACGTACTGCCTATCTTTGGACTTTTCCGATGTCAGTCTTATCTGGTAAGGATCCTACGCCGCACAACAGTATTCTAAAAGAGGACGGACAGGTGTAGTGTAGGCAGTCTCCTTAGTAGGTATGTTACATTTTCTAAGTGTCCTGCCAATAAAACGCAGTCTTTGGTTAGCCTTCCCCACAACATTTTCTATGTGTTCCTTCCAATTTAAATTATTAGTAATTGTAATACCTAGGTAAATAGTCGAATTTACGGCTTTTAGATTAGACTGATTTATCGTGTAACCCAAGTTTAACGAGTTCCTTTCAGCATTCATGTGATGACCTCACATTTTTCGTTATTTAGGGTCAACTGCCACTTTTCGCACCATTCCGATATTTTTTCTAAATCGTTTTGCAGTTTGTTTTGATCTTCTGATGACTTTATTAGTCGATAAACGACAGCGTCATCTGCAAACAACCGAAGACAGCTGCTCAGATTGTCTCCCAAATCGTTTATATAGACAAGAGACAGCAAACGACCTATAACACTACCTTGAGGAACGCCAGAAATCACTTCTGTTTTACACGATGACTTTCCGTCAATTACTACGAACTGTGACCTCTCTGACAGGAAATCACAAATCCAATCACATAACTGAGACGATATTCCATAAGCACGCAATTTCCCTACGAGCCACTTGTGTGGTACAGTGTCAAAAGCCTTCCGGAAATCCAGAAATACGGAATCGATCGGAAATCCCTTGTCAATAGCACTCAACAATTCACGTGAATAAATAGTTGTGTTTCACAGGAACGATGTTTTCTAAGTCCATGTTGAATGGTCCAAATGGCTCTGAGCACTATGGGACTTAACTTCTAAGCTCATCAGTTCCCTAGAACGTAGAACTACTTAAACCTAACTAACCTAAGGACATCACACACACATCCATGCCCGATGCAGGATTCGAACCTGCGACCGTAGCGGTCGCGCGGTTCCAGACTGTAGCGCCTAGAACCACTCGGCCACCCCGGCCGGCAAGCCCATGTTGACTGTGTCAATAGACCGTTTTCTTCGAGGTAATTCATAATGTTCGAACGCAATACATGTTCTAAAATCCTGCTGCATATCGACGTTAACGATGTGGGCCTGTAATTTAGTGGATTATTCCTACTACCTTTCTTGAATATTGGTGTGACCTGTGCAACTTCCAGTCTTTGGGTACTGATCTTTCGTCGACGAACGGTTGTATATGATTGTTAAGTATAGAGCTAGTGCATCAGCATACTCCGAAAGGAACCTAATTGGTATACAGTCTGGACCAGAAGACTTGCTTTTAATAAAATTATAAACAGCCGACCAGTTGCAATGGATAAAGAATTCTTTACCTAGGTTTCAACAAATTTAAATTTGTCTTCTTCAGAAGGTGGCCTAAGGACAATGAACATCATAGCTTACATTAGAAAGGTATGAAACTTAAGTCAAGAATAGATTTTAACACAAATTAGAGAGCTGTTGCATTACAAAAATATGAGAACGACGACTGGTACTTACAATTTTCCATTAGTATGGACTGATGTATCATCGCCGTTTTTATAAATGTCGGCATAGATCCATTTGTCAAGATTAAAATATAGCTCTAAAAATAGGGTTTGTCACGTAAATATAAATTAGTACATGGATGTTGCAGAGCTCACCACCGACTGAGTGTAATTGGCCGGCGCAGTTACTCTGCGGCTAGGGCAGGTGGCGCTCATGGCGCGAACCATGTGCCGATTGGCGTACAAAAGCAACGTGTAAATTATCAGTATTAATGACGTCCTTAGATAAAGTAAGAATAAAAAGAAGGAAAGCGTTTAACACTCCCGTTATAACAGTATGGGAGCCTTGGTACAATTAATGTAGTTATACATCAAAAAGGCAGGTGGCGCTTACGCCGAGAGAGTTACGTACAGTGGCATATACAGCCAGAATATAAAAATTATATTACAATATTAGTGAAGCCCACACACGGTATATATGTCAGAACTTTAAAATTGACAATAATGGCTCTTAAGACAGAATTACGAACCCTGGTCCACACTCCAGTTAATACACATTCGCAGGGAACCAACATTTTAGAGCCAGACAAAATCACATAAGGGCCGATGTAGTGGCAGCCATACATCGTGAGAAAACCACATTACATAAAGGGTAGTGAGCTTAAAGATTTGAAAGTACATCATAGCTTCCTGAGAAAATAGACCACTGAGGTTACCAGCATTAATGTTATACCATAAACAGTACAGGTTTAAAGCCTTCGAAATATTGTCTACAAGCAAGGTTCAACTGGTCGTTCAGTACATTACCGTCTTTGAGCTCTAGATGAGCTCCAGATGAGCTCTTCCCACAGATCTAGACTTGCTTTTATTAAGTGATTTAAGTTGCTTCAAGCGACCAGCGTAAACGTGCCTGGGGCACCCTGGACAGCCGTGGTATACCAACCTGATACCATAGTCTTCCATCAACGGCCCGACAACCAGGAGCGATGCTACGGTTGTCATCCGCGGCATCCCTACAGTACAGCGGTACGTTAATGATATTCTACGCCCCGTTCTGTTGCCCTTCGAGGCAAGCTATCCTGGGTTTACATGTCAGAAAGATAGTGCCCTTCCGCACACTGTGAGAGTTCCTACTGCTCGTGTTCGTGCTTGCGAAATCTATCTTGGCCAGCAAAGTCGCCGGAGCTCTCCCCAATCGGGAATGTTTGGAGTATAATGGGAAGGGCCCTGCAACCAATTCGGGATTTTGACGATCGAAATCGCCAGCTGGACAGAATTTGGCACGATATCCCTCTGGATCTACGGATTTCTGTGCCCCGAAAAAGCTGTCAGTAAGAACCGAGGTCATTCGACTTCGGTCGATAGAGCTGCTCCCTTCGGCCACCGAACAGTTTTGTGCATAGAGTAGTTTGCGCTCCCCACAAAATAACGTAATTATAGTAACAGCTGCAGCACCCACATTGTCATCTACAACAAATTTTAAACGCAGCCAAAACCTCTCAGACAAACAGAAGCTAAACGATGTCAAAGTTAGCGTAAGGAGGGCTATGCGTGAAGCCATCAGTGAATTCGAAAGTAAAATTCTATGTAGCGACTTGACAGAAAATCCTACGAAGTTCTGGTCTTATGTTAAATCAGTAAGTGGATCGAAACAGCATATCCAGACACTCTGGGATGATAATGGCATTGAAACAGAAGATGACACTAGTAAAGCTGAAATACTAAACACCTTTTTCCAAAGCTGCTTCACAGAGGAAGACCGCAGTGCAGTTCCTTCTCTAATTGCTCGCACGAAAGCAAAAAGGGCTGACATCGAAATAAGTGTCCAAGGAATAAAAAAGCAACTGAAATCACTCAACAGGGGAAAGTCCACTGGACCTGACGGGATACACATTCGACTCTACACAGAGAACGCGAAAGAACTTGCCCCCCTTCTAACAGCCGTGTACCGCAAGTCTCTAGAGGAACGGAAGGTTCCAAATGACTGGAAAACAGCACAGGTAGTTCCTGTTTTCAAGAAGGGTCGTCGAGCAGATGTGCAGACCTATAGGCCTATATCTCTGACATCGATCTGTTGTAGAATTTTAGAACATGTTTTTTACTCGCATATCATGTCATTTCTGGAAACCCAGAATCTACTCTGTAGGAATCAACATGGACTCCGGAAACAGCGATCGTGTGAGACCCAACTCGCTTTATTTGTTCATGAGACCCAGAAAATATTAGATACAGGCTCACAGGTAGATGCCATTTTCCTTGACTTCCGGAAGGCGTTCGATACAGTTCCGCACTGTCGCCTGATAAACAAAGTAAGAGCCTACGGAATATCAGACCAGCTGTGTGACTGGATTGAAGAGTTTTAGCAAACAGAACACAGAATGTTGTTCTCAATGGAGAGACGTCTACAGACGTTAAAGTAACCTCTGGCGTGCCACAGGGGAGTGTTATGGGACCATTGCTTTTCACAATATATATAAATGACCTAGTAGATAGTGTCGGAAGTTCCATGCGGCTTTTCGCGGATGATGCTGTAGTATACAGAGAAGTTGCAGCATTAGAAAATTGTAGCGAAATGCAGGAAGATCTGCAGCGGATAGGCACTTAGTGCAGGGAGTGGCAACTGTCTCTTAACATAGACAAATGTAATGTATTGCGAATACATAGAAAGAAGGATCCTTTAATGTATGATTATATGATAGAGGAACAAACACTGGTAGCAGTTACTTCTGTAAAATATCTGGGAGTATGCGTACGGAACGATTTGAAGTGGAATGATCATATAAAATTAATTGTTCGTAAGGCGGGTGCCAGGTTGAGATCCATTGGGAGAGTCCTTAGAAAATGTAGTCCATCAACAAAGGAGATGGCTTACAAAACACTCGTTCGACCTATACTTGCGTATTGCTCATCAGCGTGGGATCCGTACCAGGTCGGGTTGACACAGAGGAGATAGAGAAGATCCAAAGAAGAGCGGCGCGTTTCGTCACAGGGTTATTTGGTAAGCGTGATAGCGTTACGGAGATGTTTAGCAAACTCAAGTGGCAGACTCTGCAAGAGAGGCACTCTGCATCGCGGTGTAGCTTGCTGTCCAGGTTTCGAGAGGGTGCGTTTCTGGATGAGGTATCGAATATATTGCTTCCCCATACTTATATTTCCCGAGGAGATCACGAATGTAAAATTAGAGAGATCCGAGCGCGCACGGAGGCTTTCCGGTAGTCGTTCTCCCCGCGAACCATACGCGACTGGAACAGAAAAGGGAGGTAATGGCAGTGGCACGTAAAGTGCTCTCCGCCACACACCGTTGGGTGGCTTGCGGAGTATAAATGTAGATGTAGATGAAGTGATAATTCACAACGACATTGATATATCTTCTTCTTCATGTCAAAGTTTTGCCTCTTTTACACCGTTAACCACTTATTTCCATTTGTTTCATCTTCTGGGTGGAAGCTAGCGATCGTTATCCTCATGACTTTAGTTTTATCATTTCCGTTTAAGCGAGCACGGCAGCGCAGTCGTTAGCAGGGTGGACCCACTTTCGGGAGAACGGCGGTTCAAGCCGCTTCCGGCCATCAAGTTTTAGGTTTTTCGTTATTTCCCTAAATCGCTCCAGGCAAATGCCGGGATGTTTACTTTGAAAATGGCACGTCCGATTTCCTTTCCCATGTTTCTGTAATCCGAGCTTGTGCATCGTTTATAATGACCACACTGTCGATAGGATGTTAAACTCTGATCTTCCTTCCTTCCTTCAGTCCTGTTTACTTCGGACACATTTTCGACACCCATTATCCCATAGATATTATAAATGCGAAATTTGGTATGTGAATATATCCGTTACTCCTTCACGTTGAAACGGCTGGACAGATTTGCAAGAAATTTGGAATGGAATTAGTTTTTGCCCTGAGTTAACACAAATGCTGCTTTTAAAAGTGTGTGGTACATGAAAACGTCTAGTACCACACACTTTTAAAAGCAGCCTATTGATTTGAAGAATATAATGCGAAGTGTGGAACAATAATTAGTCTTAGAAAAAGCAGTTTACTGTTTCACCTTTGAACTGTATCGTATTAGTGAAAATGCTTTAACTGTTCAATATGTCCTACATAATACGATTCAACGTGATGAATACAATGCTTATAAAATCCTCAAAGTGTTTAATCTATATGTTCATACAAGCCCATTGCATTTTAGCCGCTGAGCATCTAGCGTATCTTATTGCCTCTGAGGTGCTTCTGAGGTGTTATTTAAGTTGTGTACGAATCAGAGACGTCATGCCCTTAGATGTAGAGCGTGGCAGGCTTTGATTATGATTTGCGAGTCTGTCCGTTAATAACTGGCACACACGTGAGGGCAGATGACGTTGTTGTACGTACAAATATTATGTTCAAATGTGTGTGAAATCTTATGGAGCTGCTAAGGTCGTCAGTCCCTAAGCTTACACACTACTAAACCTAAATTATCCTAAGGACAAACACACATACCCATGCCCGAGGGAGGACTCGAACCTCCGCCGGGACCAGCCGCACAGTCCGTACAAATATTATAAAATTTTCTCTGCACCGAACTAGAAACTGCTGACTTTCTTTTTTCGTCGCGTTAGTGTGCTTTTTACTCCTTCCCGCTGAAACGGTTAGACTGAATTGGACGAACTTTGGAGTGGAGATAGGTTACCTTTTACTCCGAAAAATCACTGTTCCAGTTGGATGGTGCATGTGACTAAAATTTCATCAACAAAAGTTAACTATCAGTTCAACAAAACTTGCCTTTCAATTCAAACGATTACAATTCTCTTTCAAAGCGGCCTTCTCGATCACCTGTATAAACAAGAATCAAGGACAAACGTTGAAAGGGGCAGGTATTCATTTTCGCACGGACAACTGTACGTTGGCTGCTCGCGTGTATTGAGAGTAAAAAATGTCTGCATACACGCAGAGAACAAGAGACATTTCAGTAAATTTCTGACATTCCATACACACAAAGACAATTGTGATCTTTTCCGTGCTAGCCATGTCTCAAACTGTAGTGAAACTGTCTGCCGGGCCGAGACTCGAACTCGGGACCTTTGCCTTTCGCGGGAAAGCTGTGAGGACGGGGCGTGAGTCGTGCTTGAGTAGCTCATTTGGCAGAGCACTTGCCCGCGAAAGGCAAAGGTCCCGAGTTCGAGCACACAGTTTTAATCTGCCAGGAAGTTTCATATCAGCGCACACTCCGCTGCAGAGTGAAAATCTCATTCTAGTAGTGAAACTATTTACTCCTTATCTTGGCAAATATTGCAATTAACTACTCGGTCGAGTAATTATTTTTTTTTTTTCCTTATGTAAACGAGTGAGTTGTATTTGTTAACTTGTCCTATTGTCTCAAAATTTGGTATTTGTTCCGACGTCGCGCGGTGTGCTGGGCCGCAAGTGTTCGCACCTCAAAACCTCCAAGAGACAACTTTTGTAATAGCGCATAGTGAGTTTTGCATTAATATATGAATTACAAATAACACAACAGTCAAGTGCCACTAGCCTACATATGAAAATTTTGTAGATTAACATTGATAATGCAAGCGGCCTTGACGCCATGGTAACAGTCGTCCTCTTTAAAGCACCGAAGTTAAGCGCTGTCGGGCTGGGCTAGCATTTAGGTGGGTGACCATCCAGTCTGCCGGGCGCTGTTGGCAAGCTGACTGTACTCAGCCCTTGCGAGGCACTTGATCGAGAAGTAGCGGCTCTGGTCTCGTAAACTGACAACGGCCGGGAGAGCGGTGTGTTCACCACATGCAGCTCCATACCCGCATCTAGCGACGCCTCTAGACTGACGGATAGGCACTTGGTGCAGGGAGTGGCAACTGTCCCTTAACATAGACAAATGTAATGTATTGCGAATACATAGGATGAAGGATCCTTTATTGTATAATTATATGATAGCGGAACAAACACTGGTAGCAGTTACTTCTGTAAAATATCTGGGAGTATGCGTGCGGAACGATTTGAAGTGGAATGATCAAATAAAATTAATTGTTGGTAAGGCGAGTACCAGGTTGAGATTCATTGGGAGAGTGCTTAGAAAATGTAGTCCGTCAACAAAGGAGGTGGCTTACAAAACACTCGTTCGACCTATACTTGAGTATTGCTCATCAGTGTGGGATCCGTACCAGATCGGTTTGACGGAGGAGATAGAGAAGATCCAAAGAAGAGCGGCGCGTTTCGTCACAGGGTTATTTGGTAACCGTGATAGCGTTACGGAGATGTTTAATAAACTCAAGTGGCAGACTCTGCAAGAGAGGCGCTCTGCATCGCGGTGTAGCTTGCTCGCCAGGTTTCGAGAGGGTGCGTTTCTGGATGAGGTATCGAATATATTGCTTCCCCCTACTTATACCTCCCGAGGAGATCACGAATGTAAAATTAGAGAGATTAGAGCGCGCACGGAGGCTTTCAGACAGTCGTTCTTCCCGCGAACCATACGCGACTGGAACAGGAAAGGGAGGTAATGACAGTGGCACGTAAAGTGCCCTCCGCCACACACCGTTGGGTGGCTTGCGGAGTATAAATGTAGAGGTAGATGTAGATGTAGGATGACAACGATTAGTGCCGGCCTTTGTGGCCGAGCGGTTCTAGGCGCTTCAGTCTGGAACCGCGCGACCGCTACGATCGCAGGTTCGAATCCTGCCTGAGGCATGGATGTTTGTGATGTCCTTAGGTTAGTTAGGGTTAAGTAGTTCTAAGTTCTAGGAGACTGATGACCTCCGATGTTAAGTCCCATAGTGCTCAGAGCCATTTGATCCATTTTTTTGAACGACGATTAGTCAGTACCGTTGGGCCTTCCGAGGACGGAAAATAATAATCCTAAATATTAATTCATATTTCACAACATAAAATTGGAAAATGATTTTTATAGGAAGTACAGGACGCTGAGGCTTGGTTAGAGCACAAGTCAAACCTATAAGATTAGTGGCCTACAAATATATGTTTTTGTCAAAGCTTTGTATCTATATTTTGGCCTCTTAATGTTGTCAGTGCCTTATTCGTCAATGAGATTTGCGTAGTATATTTTAATGTGTTTAGATATAGGGCGAACCACTGCTCCGTGGTCTACAGTGGCCCGTTAGTGAGTAATAATACGCTGAAGTTCCAAAGAAACTGGTACAGCATGCGTACTCAGATACAGAGATATGTAAACAGGCAGAATAGGACGTTGCGGTCGGCAACACCTGCATAAAACAACAAATGTCTGCCGCAGTTGTTAGATCGGCTGCAGCTGCTACAATGGCGGGTTATCAAGATTTAAATGAGTTTGAACGTGGTGTTAGAGTTGGCGCACGAACGATGGGACACAGCATCTCCCAGGTAGTGATGAAGTGGGGATTTTCCCGTACGACCAGTTCACGGGTGTACCATGAATATCAGGAGTCCGCTAAAACATCAAATCTCCGACATCGCTGCGGCCGGAAAAAGATCCTGCAAGAACGGCACCAACGACGACAGAAGAGAATAGTTCAACGTGGCGGAAGTGCAACCCTTCCGCAAATTGCTGCAGATTTCAGTGCTGGGCCATCAACAAGTGTCAGCGTGCGAACCATTTAACGAAACATCATCAGTATGGGCTTTCGGAGCCAAAGGCCCAGTCGTGTATCCTTGATGACTGCACGACACAAGGCTTTACGCCACGCCTGGGCTCGTCAACACTGACATTGGACTGTTAATGGCTGCAAACGTGCTGCCCGGTCGGACGAGTCTCGTTTCAAATTGTATCGAGCGGATGGACGTGGAAGGGTATGGAGAAAACCTCGTGAAACCATGGACCCTGCATGTCAGCAGGGGACTCTTCAAGCTGGTGGAGCCTCTGTAATGTGGGCGTGTGCAGTTGGAGTGATATGGGACCCCTGATATGTCTATATACGACTCCGACAGTAGACACGTACGCATCCTGTCTGACCACACGTATCCATGTATGTCCATTGTGCGTTCCGACGGACTTGGGCCATGTGTGGTTCAAATGGCTCTGAGCACTATGGGACTTAAGATCTGAGGCCATCAGTCCCCTAGAACATAGAACTACTTAAACCTAACTAACCTAAGGACATCACACACATCCATGCCCGAGGCAGGATTCGAACCTGCGACCGTATCGATCACGCGGTTCCAGACTGAAGCGCCTAGAACCGCTCGGCCACTTTGGCCGGCGGGCCATGTGTGAATTTGTGTTGTAGAAAGAGGGTACCGCCACCCATAGTAACATCCTTTCCCTTGCTTCCCTACTGTACAAGGATACTACAGATATCACCTGAGTAACAAGTGAATCAGGGACATTTCAACCCTTTATAGCGGCCGAACTGTCGGTGTTGTGACTGTGAACTTCTGTATGGCATTGGAAATCTGTTTGGGCCAGAAGAAATTATTTTATACTTCTTAGTCCGATGTAAAAATTTACTTTTACTTAATTCCTCATTTTCCTCTGTTTTGTGTGTGAGGTGTTAGGTCGAAGGAACATGTACAGCTAAACCAACGCCACTGTTGCGTGTGGAGTTAAAAAGAATGTGGCATAATCGTCGAGCGTCTGGTCATAAGCTACACGGCCGTGTAGTCAGTGCTGAATGATACCTGAGATGATGACTGACACCACTGTACAGTGGATGGCTGGGCACGAGTAACTTGGAGTGAAGGGTTTGAGTTCAGCGAATGCATGGAGAAAAACTACCTGCCATCAAGTGCAGTGCCAACAGTGATGTGCGGAGGAGGTGATTTTACTATATGGGGATGTTGTTCGTTGTGAGTTAGGACGTCGACTTCGCTCCGGATCCCAGAGGCCAACATCACTATCTTCCCTCGTTTGGGGTTGCACTACACGATATTAGGCATTAGGCAGGTGTACCAGTTTGTTTGGGTCTCCAGTGTAGATATGAGGCACAGAGCCCTACTCAAAAGCACAAGAAATTCCTATTGGCTTGTATGTTAAGCAGCAAATCCGATCATCTCGGGTACTTCTATACTCGCGATGTTTCTAATGTCAGGTAATCAGAGCCGGCCGCTGTGGACGATCGGTTCTAGGTGCTTCAGTCCGGAACCGCGCTGCTGCTACGGTCGCAGGTTCGAATCCTGCCTAGGGCATGGATGTGTGTTATGTCCTTAGCTTAGGTAAGTTTAAGTAGTTCTAAATCTAGGGCACTGATGACGTCAGATGTTAAGTCCCATAGTGCTTAGAGACATTTGAACCATTTTTTGAGGCAATCTGATTACCACAGTAATTTAGCCTAGAAATCTTGCAATTACGAAACTAAATAAAATTTAATGAAAACAAAATACGATTCCTTTCCACAAAATAAATTACTTATAAATTTTATATTCAACTCCCCTTCTGGCTGCTTTTTACAAAATCAAGTTCACTCGGACCTACATCAGAAAAACTCCTATTACACACAAGTTTTCTCACATACGTTTATATAGTTCTAATAAAATATCACATTCTCACTATCTACGTCCTCCATTCACTCTCTGTCTCTCCAAAATACTCACACGACCAAAACACGACAAAATAACAATTTTCTAAAGTACTTTTAATTACGTGAGAAATCTGCGGTAATGAAACTAAAGAAAATTCCAGAAATTTAGATTATATGAACCTATACTCTTGGTTGTAGTTTCAATTGATACTTTAGATGAATAAATTACAGTCATTATCTCCATATTACAATGCCAGCACAGTTATTATGTGTTTTAGTTAAAAATGTATATCTCCGAAAATATTGAAGTTATTGATTTGAAATTTTAACAATATAATTGCGGTATCCACAGAATTTAGTGTAATAAATATGAAAAAAATCGATTGCACGCACCGTTAGGTCGGTATTACACTATCAAATTTCTTTGTCAAATATCTTTGTCAAAGAAATCTGATGGTGTAATAGGAAATTTCGTCAAATCTCGTCTGTCGTCAAATAAATTTGATCACAACTAGGGTCTCGCTGTAGATTTGATCGAAGAAGTCGCTTGTATTCTGTTCACTGCAATGTGACATGTTACCACACGGAGCGCTAGCATCGCTGCATCGTTCTGTTATCTGTAGTGCTTTTATAAACATTGCCGGTAAATACAATTGGTGTATACTGACAACTACAAAATTAATAGAGATGTATGAAGCTAATGAGGCGCTTTACAACGTGAGGCACCCTGAATACAAAAATAGATTAAGAAAATTGGAGACCTGACCTGACCTGACCTGACCTGACCTGACCTAACCAAACCTAACCTAACCCTCTCCTGTAACAATGAATCGGTGTGTTAGAGTGAGCCAGTCTGCTGCAGATGTAGCAGTTCTTAAGTGAGTATTGTGCTTTGTGATATAAGGATAAAATTCACTGAGTACATACTGAAATGTATGCTTATCCATTCTTAAGTAATTGATGTACGACTTGACGTCCTCCGCTATAAGCTCAAGTAACAAGTTTTGTTGAATGCTTTTATCGTGTCGTCGTAATACGGCTTCACCCAGATACGTTTCCTTTTTCTCCCCTGCTTCTCTTCCACATGTGGACACAGTGCAGTGTTGTTGTTGTCAGGCATCTTCAACTTTGACCAAAAATATGACGACAGTGTGATACCCCTTTTTAGCCTCACGTCAAAGATCTTTGTCAAATATATTTGATGAAATATTTGACAAAGAAATTTGATAGTGTTATACCGGTCTTAGACAAGTAGACGGCTCGCTCGGCCCAGCAGCCAGCGTCAGCTATGCCAGCGTGAGAACCAAAACCTGCTCTCCTTCCGGTTCTAGGGCAAGCTAAGCTTTCAATGCAAGATGAGAACTCGTAATAATTTGCTACGTTACAGGGTCTTGAGGAAAAATGAGCTACCATTCGCCCACAGACTGAATGTGTCCCAGAAGAGTTAAAGCCGTCATAAGGTCATAGAAGTCCGTATACTTCTGATTAAATACTGTATCTCTAGTCGAAAGCCTTGTTTCGCTATCTCGAATCATTTGTGATATATTGTGGGGATTTTCTCTGCCTCGTGATGACTGGGTGTTGTGTGCTGTCCTTAGGTTAGTTAGGTTTAAGTAGTTCTAAGTTCTATGGGACTGATGACCATAGATGTTAAGTCCCATAGTGCTCAGAGCCATTTGATATATTGTGAAATGCATCGGTATCGTCAGTTAGTTGAACCGATCGCACAGCACTTGCACAGCAAGTGTAGCCCCTGTACAGTAGACTTGTCAGACTCCTCATGGACACACGAGCTTACAGTTACGCAGTAGCCTAGCAGTGAATCGGCGCCTGTCATTTCCTTTCAACCGCAACTAACTCGTGCGAGCATTTCATTTCCTAGCCCGCTGCTTTGTTAGTCGCAGCTTTTTGTTTTGTTCTTTCGGCGACGCGTCGTGCCTTTTGAATACGCTCGTCTTTTGATTTGTCTCTGCTTCAAGCGCTTCATCACCATTCATTGGCAGCAGCAGATAACTACGAAACGTTGTGTTAGCCTTATGCATGACTTTAAATTTCAGTACACATTTCAAGCTGGGTTTGCATTTCCAATGAACTCCAACAGCACCACAGTGAGCCCTTACCTTTTACCGCATCCCGCTGAGCCAGCAGTCACATTACATGGTAATTATCTAGTCATCACCGATCAACACAATTCAAGAGACGTTTCGTATAAGATATCAAACACAGCTGCCGCGTGATTATATTACTGGCAATGAAGCTGTATTACCATTACTTAGGACATTTTGTTATTTGACATACCAGTTTCAAGGATGATGTCTAATTTGATGTATGAACTTCTTTCTGTAGCCGAGAAGTGAAATCTTTTTGTCCAAGAGATCATTGGACGCAAAAAGTGGTGCTGATATCATAAACGTTAATTTCAAAAAAATATTCAAATGTGTGTGAAATCTTATGGGACTTAACTGCTAAGGTCATCAGACCCTAAGCTTACACACTACTTAACCTAAATTATCCTAAGGACAAACACACACACCCATGCCCGAGGGAGGACTCGAACCTACGTCGGGACCAGACGCGTTAATTTCACTTCTCTGGTGAGTTACAAAAACTTTCGTATAAGTTTTGCCGAAGCGTACGCTCAACGATTAGAGAAGGCTTCCTTATCACCCTACCAGCATTTTATTTCTTCGCCGCTTCATTGTATATTCCAATGAATGTTTTGGAACTGTAGATAATCTTGAAAGGAAAGCAGAAATTATGAATATGAAAAGTAAAATAATACGAACATTACGCTAATGCTACAATATCGTTCTTTCGGGAATCAGGAGACAGGGTCTGTCCTATTTGTAGATGATACAAGCAGCGTTGTGAAGCGCACCAGAGGAGAAAATTGACTGGAAAAACAGTAAATGATGTTTTTATGAAAGTCACTGACCGGTTTGGAACAAATGGGCTAGCTTTGAACTGCGAAAAACCACAGCTCATCCAGTTTTGCAATGTCAAAAATATCCCCTTCCCTTCGTTCTAGTATACCAACAAGAAATAGACAGGGTAAAAGTTCTAAGTTCTTAGGTGTGCATATTGATGAAGACTTACACTGGACGAAATGTCGTGTAGAACACATGCTTAAACATCTAGTTTCGATTATTTTTGCCGTAAGAATAACTGCCAATTTTGTGAATATAGAAGTCCGTTATTTGACGTATTTTGCATATTTCATTAACTGATGTCTTATGGGATTTTCTGGGGAAACTCCTCACTTAAACAAAAAGTATTCATTGCACAAAGTAAAGAAATTAGAATTAAGTGTGGAATCCACACAAGTATGTCTTGCAGGCATCCCTTTAAGCACCTTGGATTATTAACCACAGCTTTTAGAGCAAGGCTGCTAAAGCTTTTGGCTTACCTGCCCCGCATTGGAAGATGCGCGTATACACACACACACACACACACACACACACACACACACACACACACACAAGAGGTGTGGCGTCATGAGAGGAAGAATAATATCGTGTAGCTGGAATTTCAGCTTGAAAATGTTCAGTTTTTAACTTTACGTAAAAGGAATTGTATTTAATTTTATTCTATCGATCGTGTCATAGATGCTAACTTTCTGGACAGCATCGATACTTGCTTTGGGCTGCAAGCGGCCCGTGGGTGGGACAGCCCTGCTTTAGAGCGATATTTACAAAAACAACGCCGGCCGGTGTAGCCGAGCGGTTCTAGGCGCTTCAGTCTGGCACTGCGCGACCGCTACGGTCGCCTGTTCGAATCCTGCCTCGGGCATGGATGTGTGTGATGTCCTTAGGTTAGTTAGGTTTAAGTAGTTCTAAGTTCTAGGGGACTGATGACCTTAGATGTTAAGTCCCATAGTGCTCAGAGCCATTTGAACCATTTGAACAAAAACAACACTATAAGGAAAAATGATCTGCTTTCCCCTTTAAACAATATAACTTCGGCACAGGAATTTGAGAATCTATCCATGGGTACAAAATGAATGACTTCAGATGTGTTTTCTTATGTATATTAAAGATTTTTCCCTTAGTAACTCCTCCTATATCGTAGAGGAATTATTGAACGGAAATAATTAGTCCTTTATACAGAAAATAAAACCTACAACTGCTCAGCATGAGCTTTTTCATTAAAAACGTGGTCTGTGTTTGTTTAGCTGAAACGTCTACATTATAACCTTTATCAAGGATATGATCAATGGAACACGTAACCAATATCCAACTAACTTCTTTTATTATAAAATTACACAGCCTTGCAATTTCTTTCTCTAAGAGGTGGTGGTGAAGCGAAAGAGGTGATTACAATCCAAGGGAAAGTTGAGCGTACAATTACCATCAAGGCCAGCTCCAGGTAAACACAACTCAATAGTTTGATCTCAACGGAGAGAAGCGATCAGATGTGAACGTGCTTCGGGTGCGATCCATGTCAAATATTGCTCAGTTGTGTGGGACCCTAACCAAATAGGACTAACTGAGGATGTTGACCGTATGTAGGGAACTGCAGAACAAATGGTCACATATTTGATTCACCCATCAGGAACCCTCACGCAGATGCTGACAAAACTGTATTGACAGACGTTTGAAGATAGACGCAAGCAATCCCATGAATGCCTACTTACAAAATTTCGTGAATTAACTTTAAGTAAGGAATATACTACAACCCCACACGTATTGCGAAGACAAGGTCAGGCTAATTGCAGTGTGCTTAGAAGAGTCTAAGCAATTGTTCTTCTGTTACTCCATATGCGAATAGAATCTTACTAAATGGTACAGTGGGAAGTATCCTCTGCCATCCACTTGCGGAGTATAGATGTAGATGTGGAAGGTCTGCAGAGGATCAACGTCGATGGTACTCGGAGTTGACTGTCTAAACAGGTAAATGTAATGTGCTGTACGTAAACTGGAGGAAGGTGCATAATTGTTTGAATAAACTGGAAACAATAACCAGTGTCAAATATCTCGGCAGATTAAACGTGGACAGAACAAAAAAAGTCCCAGAAAAGGTAGATACCAGATAGAGATTCATTGGAAGATCCCTCAGGAAGTACATCTACGGAGGAGGTATGTGACAAAACTCTCGTTCGATAAATTCTTGGGTATTACTCACTAGTCTGGGACTTTTGCCAGGTTGGAATAATTGAGAAAAAAGCAAAGATTCAAGGAAGAGCTGTGCATAGGGTTACTGCACCGTTAGTCATCAAGTTGAAGCTATTTCTGATTTCCAATTCTTACTGCACCCACGTAGCTTTTGCAATAATCGTAGATCGGCCTCCGTATTTTGTTGCGATTCATTTTTAACACGTAGAGTTTACAAGATGCGCAGGGTCACCACCAGTCTAGAGCTTACAAAATTTCCATAGAAGACTGTTTCTACAACTGCAGGGTCCCTACCAGCTTTCTCTGAGGCCAACTTGATATTCATCGAATTTCTCTTCAGTAATAACTGCAGACAAACTGAAGAGAAAGAAATATCGCCAGCGAGTGGACATGTTCCTGGACGGAGAGTCATGACCCTTGTCAGTGGTGATAGCAAAAACGGTTTACTTTCAAAAAGTAATTTTGTTTGAATATGCAGGGTGTTTCACAAGTCATGTTACACAATTCTAGAGGTTGTGGAGGATACTTAGTACACAAAGTTTTACCCAGTAACCCATGTTTGGAAACGGTTCATTTCCATGTTACAAGGAAAACAGGAGCTATTCAGTCACGCTCTAGATGTTCCTTGCGCAGTTCGCCTGTTATGGAAGCATAATCACATTCATGACTTTTCCGATGACGCGATGACACGTGACGTCCTCTGCTTCCACGTGCCTTGTTCTCATGCTTCCTGGTGATGCGTCAGTTGACATGCGCTGACTACTACTGCAATAGTGGGATGTCTCAGTACACGTTTGCAGAGTTCAGTGATATGTTGTTAATTTACGGTGAAGCTCGCCCTAACGGGACTTTTATATCACAAGTATTTTCCAAGTCATGTAACTCCACCTCATTCCATGTTTGCCATAGCAGAACAACAACTGCGGGAAAGTGGAAAATTCACATGCGATAGAGCAAACCGTGGTGCTCCAAGAAAGTGGCTCACTGTCGTATTGGAACAGAAAGTGCTTCATCAAACTGAAGAGTACCCAACGACGAACACTCGAGCCGTTGCACGTCCCTTGCACGTGCCTCACCCGTCTGTCTAGCGTATTCTGCACGAACAGCAGCTCCACCCATATCACGCTCAGAAGGTACAAGCCACGCACGCTCCCGGCGGATTTTATGCCATATATCAATTTCTGTACAAGGATTTTACACCGTTGTGTGGATTTTCCTGTTTCCAAGGTGAATTTTGTTTACCGACAAAGCATAGTTCAACAGGGAAGGTGTTCTGAACGGTCGAAGTAGCAACATTTGGGATCGAAAATCCCAAAACCAAGTGCATACGAAGATTTCAGCACATCTTCGGCATCAATGTCTGGGCAGGTATCTGCCATGGTCGTTTGACTGGGCCGTACATCCTGCCTCCCCACATAACGACTGGCAGGTACTTGACACTCCTGCAACACGTGCTGGCGGAGTTTTTGGAAGATGAGCCGCTGAACTGTCGGCACGAATTGTGGTTCGAACACGATGGTGCCGCAGTACGTTTTGCAGTTCGCGTCCAAAACCATCTGAACGTTGTCTACGGAGACAGGTGGAGCGGGCGAGGTGGACCACATGCTGGGCCATGAAGATCCCCAGATTATACCTTGAGAGGCACCCACATGCCTTGCTCATACTGTGGCATCAAGCAGTCAGGCCTGCAAGATGAGTGGTCTGCCAAGCGAGTGGATTCATTCTTATTTATCGAGTAACATGAACTCTAGTACTCACACTTAAGTTACAAGTTATCCTCCCATATGATTAATACGCAACGGAAACACGCATCTGACTATCAGTAATTTACAGAACTCTGACTGTACACTACGCACTGGCAATACCACATTTTCTTTTTGTCTTTTATTTAACGGCTTTTGTCAACACGTGGCCACCGCACTGAATATGAATGGCGCACACATTATAAATTCGGGACATTATGACAACATACAATTCGAAGGAAAGGTACACCAATCTTTTTCTTTTCACTATCTTATTTATTCCGATAAATTCTCTAACCTAAACACACAAATTCTACAACCTACAACAATAACACATGAGAAATTCCGCCCAGTGGGCATGGCTTTACAATGGTGAATCTCTATATTATGGTCTCGTAATTATTTTAACGCTACAGTGCACTTTCTGGATAGGATGGTGGATCTTTTATTGTACCTCACACTTCGACTCTCACAATCATCGTCACTAAACTTTCCTCCAGACCGAGCGGTACCGAAGGAACAAGCATAACCCACTAATCTTTTGAAACTACCTCGCTACTCTCCCGTGCAAACCACACATACCCAAATTACATGACATACACCACACTACAACATGAAATACTACACAGAGAATGGTCACAACATTATCACTTTCAGCTTTCCCACTTCAATTAATATTTATCCCAGTTTCACACGACACTGCCCCACTTCGTAATTCTACTTTCCTACTATGAACTCTGGAGATATTTGCACGTCTTCCTGTGCAATGCAAGCCAAGTGGCGTTGCTGGATAGACGGCCGACTCACCTTGCTTCTCTCTCAGAGTTTGAATCAAGCGTCACACGGAATCATATCACGCAAAGTAATATTAAGAACATCACACACGCGAGTCCTCAACTGATACCATGGACGAGTACTTCTCTTTATCCTTTGTCTCATACACAGATTGAGACTCACACAGTACTCACCACGTGGAAGTACTCGTCTCTAATTTCAAGTCCTGCACACGCCATTTCTTAAATATTTCAACTTATGGTACACACGCTATTTCTTAAATATTTCAACTTATTGTACACACGCTAGTAATTCAGCTTAACTTAAGCACACGGAAGTATTTCAACTTATTGCTACACGTTGTTTCATTGTGACCGTTGGTCACTTCCGAAGATTCCTACAATCCCATTAATATTACCTGCCTGACATTTAATTCTCCCCACAAAAGTTCCTGAAATAGGGAAATTAATATTTCAAACTACTCTTAAATATTCCACATGCATACCATGTCTCCACTCTTTCGTCATTACGGAGCACAACTAAAACAGGTCTTAACAGCACAAGATCCAGCGGCAGAGTGCTGAAACATGGCCGTTCTCTAGGTCCTCTCCCATCTCTGTTGAGGTGGGGGAAGCACCTTGCTATCGTATTGGTCAGCCACATTTCAGGCGCTCAAAGCTCTGGTAAATTTCATCTCTTTGGTCCCACCAAAGGTGGCCAAAGGATCGACTCAAAGATGATCATATATTCATATTCACTATCTGCGGTTAGCAGACGACCATACATTCATTCATTTCACAGATCTCACCAAACTGGATGTAGGGATTTACTTTGTGGGAGTGCACATGTGATCAATTAAATAAATAAATTGTCATTCTTTCCCACACTGGTATCCGGCTTCGCTGTATTAATTGAAATTGAGTTAGTTTTACAAAAAGTATGTGTTGTTCTGACAAAAATAATGAAATATGTTGTACCTATTTTCAATGTCGGGCGGTACTGTACCCTTTCAACCTCTTTGATATTTTTCTTTTGAGGCTATATGAAAAGTCGTGTTTACGAAAGCCCTGCCCAGTCGGAGGAACATCTGGTTGTACGGATCATGGCTGCGGCAGAAGTGATAAACCATACACCACTCATGTTGGACAGAGTTTGTGCAAACTTAATGCGCAGACACAATGTATGCACCGAACTTGGTGGTCGTCATATCGAACAGTTATAATATGACGGTAAATGGGAGTAAAATTCGTACATCTTGTTTTCCTTGTAACATGGAGACGAGCCGTTTCCGGACATGAGTTCCTGTGTAAAACTTGATCTACTAAGTCCCCTCTACAACCTCTAGAAGTGTGTAATATGAATTGTGAAGCATCCTGTATATTCCTCAGTTTCGGTTTATTGTTTCCATTCAGCATGAAAATACTGCACATAATATTGGAATTGTGAATTATTTGTTAATTCGGAAGTACTGTTCTTGTATATACTATTCTTATTCCCAGTTTCTCCCATTCACAACTTATTCCTCCGAATATGCATTACATTTGTAATATAAACCATATAATAGTAAAATTTTAACGGAAAACAATTTCAGTACAATGACTGCAATTAACTGCTCTTTATGTGTATGATTAAATAACGGTGATAATGAGCTCAATTAAAACGAAATGAGTTCAGCGTAATGGGACTAATAACAAACGTTATTTGCATCGGGGAGAGCTTTTAATAATTGTATTAAGTTCTGTTAGCAACAGTATTTTATGGTACTCCATCGGATTGCAATTAATTTTCAACAGAATTTCAAGTATTTAGAGAGCATATGCTTTCATGTGCAATGAACCATGTCTCTATAATTTAATAAACAAGGAGGAGAAGCAAGGGGTGTTTTCAGAAAAAGTTTACTGTCAAAAGCGAAGTTACTTTGCCTCACAGGGGGATCACACGGCAAAGGGATTTTTGTAATTTTTTGTATTTATGGTACCTGAAGTTCAAAACGCAGATATTAATCACCCGAAATAGTTCGATGCAACTCTCAAAAATTCTAGAGAAAATCGACATTGAAGTTTGCCGACCGTCATTAATATGCTACAGCAACGTCGGAATCTCGATAGGCGGTGTTGCTTTGTGGTAGAATGTTCACTAACACACAGGGGTTTTAGGTTCGATTCACAGCTGATGAAAATTTTTAAACAGAGTTGCCTATCCAATATCAGTTCCGTGAATTTTAAATACATGAAGTTGGAAAAGATTCAGTAGCACTCGAGACTTGTAATCACTGGTTCGTGTTTCGTTCCGGTCATTACTGTTTCGTAGTTTTTTTTTCGTTCAGTTCGAATACTTACGTCTTGTAAATACAAAATTCATCAAATACATGCTAAAGAACAGGTATCTAATTGCTGCTTTTTGAAAAATATTTTTTTCATTGCAAATATACAGGGTGTTACAAAAAGGTACGGCCAAACTTTCAGGAAACATTCCTCACACACAAAGAAATAAAATATGTTAAGTGGACATGTGTCCGGAAACGCTTACTTTCCATGTTAGAGCTCATTTTATTACTTCTCTTCGAATCACATTAATCATGGAATGGAAACACACAGCAACAGAACGTACCATCGTGACGTCAAACACTTTGTTACAGGAAATGTTCAAAATGTCCTCCGTTAGCGAGGATACATGCATCCACCCACCGTCGCATGGAATCCCTGATCCGCTGATGCAGCCCTGGAGAATGGCGTACTGTACCTTTCTGTAACACCCTGTATATTCTTAATTACTGATCTTTCATGAAATATTGTTAACATGGTTTCTATATACGTTCTGAATCTGACGTATCATGAATATGAAAAGATACAGAACTGTGTTTCCGGTGCAGAATTTTGCACACGAAATGCCTTCTTGACTGTATACCATAAATGTTCGATGGAATTCATGTCGTGCGATCTGGGTGGCCAAATCGTTCGCACGAATCGTCCAAAATGTCCTACAAACCAATCGCGAACGATTGTGACAGATGACAAAAAAAAAAAAAAAAAAAAATATTTCAAATGGCTCTGAGCACTATAGGACTCAATTTCTGAGGTCATTAGTCCCCTAGAACTTAGAACTAGTTAAACCTAGCTAACCTAAGGACATCACACACATCCATGCCCGAGGCAGGAGTCGAACCTGCGACCGTGGCGGTCTCGCGATTCCAGACTGCAGCGCCTAGAACCGCATGGCCACTTTGGCCGGCCACATGATGACATGTTTGGGAAGATGAAGTCCATGAACGGCTGCAAATGGTCTCCAAGTAGCCGAACATAACCATTTCCAGTCAGTGATAAGTTCAGTTGGACCAGAAGGTCCAGTCCGTTCGTGTAAACACAGCCCATACCATTATGGAGCCACCAGCAGCTTGCACAGTGCCTCTTGACAACTTGAGTCCGTGGCTTCGTGGGGTCTGCGCCACACTCAGACCTTACCATCAGCTCTTACCAACTCAAATCGGGACTCAGGTAACGTTTGCCAGTCGTCCGTGCTGATGGCAAAGGCACTCGCGTCGGTCGTCTCCTGCCATAGCCCATTGACGCCAAATTTCGCCGCACTGTCCTAATAGATACGTTCGTCGTACGTACCACATTGGTTTCTGCGGTTATTTCACGCAGTGTTGCTTTCGATCGTCAAGTGAAGGTCGTCATTACATTGTCCGTGGTCAGAGGTCATGTCTGAAATGTGGTATTCTTGACACTGTGGATCTCGTAATACTGAATTCCCTAACGATCCCAAAATGGAATGTCCCATGCACCTAGCTGCAGCTGCCATTCCGCGTTCAACGTTTGTTTACTCCCTTCGTGCAGCCACAATCATGTCGGAAACCTTTTCACATGAATCATCTGAGTACAAATGACATCTCCGATAATGCACTGCCCTTTTATGCCTTATGCCTTGTATAAGAGATTCTACTGCCGTCTGTATATGTGGTTATCGGTATCCCTTGAATTTTGTGACTTCAGTGTATAAAAGCGAGTAATATGTTGGAGAAGAACAGAGGGAAAATATTTTTTAACAGTAGACTTTTTCTGAAAACAGCCCTTGCTTCTCCTGCTGGCTTATTAAGTTATAGACACATGGTTCATAGCACAGTTAAAGCAATGCAGGAGGTCCACAATAACCTTAGCGTTGTTCGCTACTGTCGTGATGCCTTCGACTACCACCACAGATCCCTTGGAAGGCCAATTCAGTGTATCCCACAGCATAATTCTGCCCCCACTGGCCTGCATCTGTGGTGTGACGTATGTTTCGTGCAGCCATTCGTCTGGATGACGGCGTGAAAGGACCCATTTATTCGACGACACGTTTCTAGTGATCCACGGTGAAAACTCAGTGAAACTGTGCCCACTCCAGTCATAGCTGACGATGTCGTTGGGCCAACACAGGAACTTGTAGGGGTCGTGTGATGTGGAGCTCCATGTTCAACAATGGCCTTTGAATGATGTGCTCCGAAACATTTGTACCTGCACCAGCACTGCATTCTGTCATCAGATCTGCCACAGATCGCTGCCTATGCTGGATTACACAAAAAATGGTTCAAATGGCTCTGAGCACTATGGGACTTAACTTCTGAGGTCATCAGTCCCCTAGAACTACTTAAACCTAATTAACCTAAGGACATCACACACATCCATGCCCGAGGCAGGATTCGAACCTGCGATCGTAGCAGCAGCGCGGTTCCGGACTGAATCGCCTAGAACCGCTCAGCAACAGCGGCCGGCGGTACGTCAGCAGGCGATCAGCTTCAGCATTTCAGAGATTATCGTTTCCAGCCGCAGCGCCACAACAGTGTGCCCTTTGTCAAAACATTATATCAGTGTATTTTCACATTTGCGACCCGTATCTTCACTATAATTATGGCTCATTCGTCTCTCTTCCGCTCCATTCTTTCCTTACTGCATCACGTGCCCGGAACATTACCTGGAGGCATTCAACCTCGCGGTGGGCAGTGATCATAATGTTTTGGCTCATCAGTGTACAGCTTCCACAGATTAATGTGACGACGTGTCAGAAGTCTGAATAATCACCTGCGAGACGTGCAGGAAGGGAGTCAGTGAGGCAATGGAAGGTACCGACGGGGATGTGGAGTCATGTCGATTCCAGTTCCGTGGCCAGCTACACTAGGTTCCTCGGTTGAGGGTCTGTAGTACGAAGAGCGCGATCGAGGTGGTCCCATAGAATCTCGATTGGGTTTAAGCCCGGGGAATTTGGTGGTAAGTGGAGAACTCATCCTGGTGATTTTCGAGCCATGCACGTACACTGCGAGCTGTATGACACACAGCATTGCCCTGCTCGTAGATTCCATCGTGCCGAGGAAAAACAAATCGTATTTATGGGTAGAATGGTACCCAAAGATAGATGCGTACTTGTGTTGACCCATTGTGCCTACCACAATGTCGAGATCGCCCAGGGAGTAACACGAAGGGATTGCCGTGAGAACATTCCCCAGACCATATCGCTCCCTACTCCGGCCTGGACATTTCCGACGATTGTTGAAGGCTGTTTGTTTTCAGATTTTTCACGCTGATAGAGAATAAACGTGATTCATCCTAAAAGGCCACCTGTTGCTACTGAGTGAGCGTCCAGTTGCGGTATTATCGTGCAAATCCCAGCCTTCGCCGATGGTGAACATCAGTCAGCATGGGTGCACGAACCAGGCACCTGCTTTGGAGGCTCATACGCAGCAACGTTCGCTGAACGGTAGTTGAGGAGAGGTTCGTAGCCCTTTGGTTCACCTGGGCGGTCAGTTGCTCAAGAGTTGCACGTCTGTTCACCCTTAAGCATTTGCGCAGCCATCATCCACCCCTATCATCTATGGCTCGTGGTGCACCTAGTCCCTCAGCTCCGGTTTTGGATAGCGCCATTTTGACATGTAAGTTGTACTTTTACCACGACGGCAAACAAACAAATTACAAAGGAAGGATTTCACCCTTGGCCCGAAAGCCAATGACCATGTTCTTTCGGACGTCAGGTATATCGCACTGTTTCCGCATCAAGACAACGACAACATCGTTTTCTGCGTCCCCCGGCACGCCTTATATACCCTCCACTGATAGTGCTGCTACCTGCCGTCAGTGAATGGTTACTGCGCATTGACGTCGAACGTAGGCGGTTGTTACATAAGTGAGTCTGGACCGTTTAGAATGTTCCCGCATTCCTCTCTACTCTGGTAATGTACAGGGAGGTTATAATTAAACTTTCGCTATTTGAGATAGTGTACACGGAAAGCTCTTTGCCTTACTGCTACCCAAAACGACTTTCTGAACACCTCAGTACGAGCTCTAATTTCTCTTATCATTGAATGGTGATCATTGTGCGATTTGAAAGTTGTTGGTAATAATATATGCTCTAAATCCTCGTCGAAGATCGGATTTCGGAATTTAGTGAGCAACCCCTTCCGTTTAGCGCGTCGTCTATGTGCAAGTGTGTCCCACTTCAAACTTTCACTGAGATTTGTAACACTCTCGCGATGGCTAAATGTACCAGTCACGAATCTTGCCGCCCTTCTTTGGACCTTCTCAATCTCTTGAATCAGACCCAACTGGTAAGGGTCCCATACAGTACTCTAAGACTGGACGAACTAACGTATTGTAAGCAATTTCCTTTGTTGAAGGACTGCATCGCTTCAAGATTGTAACAATAAACAGTACATTTCGCGCAAGGACCACGAAGGTAAGAGAAATTAAGGCTCATGCGGGAGCATATAAATAGTCGTTTTTCCCTCTCTCTGTTTGCCAGTGGAACAGGAAAGGCAATGACTAGTAGTGGTACAGAGTGCCTTCCGCCACGCACCGTACGGTGGCTTTCGGAGGATCTACATATACATCTACATCGATACTCTGCAAGCCACCTGACGGTGGGTGGCGGAGGGTACCTTGATTACCTCTATCGGTTCTCCCTTCTATTCCAGTCTCGTATTGTTCGTGGAAAGAAAGACTGTGTGTATACCTCTGTGTGGGCTCTATGATTTTATCCCCATGGTCTCATCGCGAGATATACGTAGGAGGGAGCAATATTCTTACTGCTTGACTCCTCAGTGACGATATGTTCTCTAAACTTCTACCAAAGCCCGTACCGAGCTGCTAAGCGTCTCTCTTGCAGAATATTCCACTGGAGTTTATCTATCATCTCGGTAACGCTTTCGCGATTACTAAATGATCCTATAACGAAGCGCGCTGCTTTCCGTTGGATCTTCTCTATATCTTCTATCAACCCTATCTGGTACGGATCCCACACCGGTGAGCAGTATTCAAGCAGTGGGCGAAAAAGTGTACTGTAACGTACTTCTTTTATTTTCGGACTGCATTTCCTCAGGATTCTTCCAATGAATCTCAGTCTGGCATCTGCTATACCGAAGATTAATTTTATATGGTCATTCCATTTTAAATGACTCCGAGATAATTTATGGAATTAACTGCTTCCAGTTGCTGACCTGCTACACTCCTGGAAATGGAAAAAAGAACACATTGACATCGGTGTGTCAGACCCACCATACTTGCTCCGGACACTGCGAGAGGGCCGTACAAGCAATGATCACACGCACGGCACAGCGGACACACCAGGAACCGCGGTGTTGGCCGTCGAATGGCGCTAGCTGCGCAGCATTTGTGCACCGCCGCCGTCAGTGTCAGCCAGTTTGCCGTGGCATACGGAGCTCCATCGCAGTCTTTAACACTGGTAGCATGCCGCGACAGCGTGGACGTGAACCGTATCTGCAGTTGACGGACTTTGAGCGAGGGCGTATAGTGGGCATGCGGGAGGCCGGGTGGACGTACCGCCGAATTGCTCAACACGTGGGGCGTGAGGTCTCCACAGTACATCGATGTTGTCGCCAGTGGTCGGCGGAAGGTGCACGTGCCCGTCGACCTGGGACCGGACCGCAGCGACGCACGGATGCACGCCAAGACCGTAGGATCCTACGCAGTGCCGTAGGGGACCGCACCGCCACTTCCCAGCAAATTAGGGACACTGTTGCTCCTGGGGTATCGGCGAGGACCATTCGCAACCGTCTCCATGAAGCTGGGCTACGGTCCCGCACACCGTTAGGCCGTCTTCCGCTCACGCCCCAACATCGTGCAGCCCGCCTCCAGTGGTGTCGCGACAGGCGTGAATGGAGGGACGAATGGAGACGTGTCGTCTTCAGCGATGAGAGTCGCTTCTGCCTTGGTGCCAATGATGGTCGTATGCGTGTTTGGCGCCGTGCAGGTGAGCGCCACAATCAGGACTGCATACGACCGAGGCACACAGGGCCAACACCCGGCATCATGGTGTGGGGAGCGATCTCCTACACTGGCCGTACACCACTGGTGATCGTCGAGGGGACACTGAATAGTGCACGGTGCATCCAAACCGTCATCGAACCCATCGTTCTACCATTCCTAGACCGGCAAGGGAACTTGCTGTTCCAACAGGACAATGCACGTCCGCATGTATCCCGTGCCACCCAACGTGCTCTAGAAGGTGTAAGTCAACTACCCTGGCCAGCAAGATCTCCGGATCTGTCACCCATTGAGCATGTTTGGGACCGGATGAAGCGTCGTCTCACGCGGTCTGCACGTCCAGCACGAACGCTGGTCCAACTGAGGCGCCAGGTGGAAATGGCATGGCAAGCCGCTCCACAGGACTACATCCAGCATCTCTACGATCGTCTCCATGGGAGAATAGCAGCCTGCATTGCTGCGAAAGGTGGATATACACTGTACTAGTGCCGACATTGTGCATGCTCTGTTGCCTGTGTCTATGTGCCTGTGGTTCTGTCAGTGTGATCATGTGATGTATCTGACCCCAGGAATGTGTCAATAAAGTTTCCCCTTCCTGGGACAATGAATTCACGGTGTTCTTATTTCAATTTCCAGGAGTGTATTTCGTAGCTAAATGATAAAAGATGTTTCTATCTATGTATTCGCAGCACATTACACTTGCCTACATTGAGGTTCAATGTGGATGTGTGTGGATGTAGAAGCCAAAGTACGCGTCGCTTTATTTTCATCCATCACCGTGCCAAGTTCGACGGTGTCAGACAGAGACATATGGCGGGTTCGCGGTTCCGTCAGGGAATACAGTTCTCCTGAGCTTTTACGCATCCACATACCACCTTCGATTTTGGCTCCTGTTTTGATTATTGTTTTGTTTTTAGTTCACAGTTATGTTTTTTAGCCTCATAATGCATATTCCTTCCCGCACGCCTTCGCAGATATGCGGGGGGATCAAAACGTTTTGGCGCATTTTATGTGAATGATCGGACGACGCCGAGGGAGGGAACGTAATAAAGTGTGGCGCGGCTTCTGGTAACGTAATGGAAGTGGGAAGGCCACTTCATCGCCGGGCCGTCATATTTACTGAGTGGCGGCGCCGAGGAAACGGGGTCAGCCGTAGGCAGAAGGCAGGCAGAGCGAAGAGCGGGCCCGCAGCCCCCACGGCTGCGACGCGTTGAATGGAGCCTGGGGACGGCGCGCGGCATGCATATTTCATGGCGCCGCCCCGCCTAGCCTCGCCTTCTGGAAACGCTGCCCTCTGCCAACCGCCGCCATCTCCACACCGCTCCCTCCCTAAGTAAATACACCCAACTACCTGCCCGCCACCACTTAACTACTGTTCCGTTGCAGCGCTTCGTTACGCGCAAACTCCCACGATATTACGTTAAGATCGATGACGGCATCTATGCGAAAAGACTGCTCTGGTGACAGTACTAATAAAGTCCAATAATTTAAGACAGAGTTATTTGCCGGCCGGAGTGGCCATGCGGTTCTAGGCGCTACAGTCTGGAGCCGAGCGACCGCTACTGTCGCAGGTTCGAATCCTGCCCCGGGCATGGATGTGTGTGATGTCCTTAGGCTAGTTAGGTTTAATTAGTTCTAAGTTCTAGGCGACTGATGACCTCAGAAGTTAAGTCGCATAGTGCTCAGAGCCATTTGAGCCGTTTGAACCACAGAGTTATTTGATTTAGTCAGGCAGACAAAACATTGGTGGTGTTAGCCCCCTGTTGCCCACACCGAAACTAAGAAGACAGCGATGCAGTTTCACTGCTTTAATGTTGACACTGGGAGCCCTTCGCATCGTTAACAGACAATGCTACAGCTTGCAACGTTCACTGAGCAAATTCTGTGTCGCGTATTTCTTCTACAGCGGTGTTAAACTATCGTAGGCTGCCGTAAGTAAGTGTAAAGAACTGTAGTTTCGCCCGCCCGGATAGCCGTTCGGTTCGACGCACTCCTTTCCGGGCGGGAAGGCGTGCCGGTCTCCGGCACGAATCCGTCCGGTGGATTAGTGTCGAGGTCCGGTGTGCCGGCCAGCCTGTGGATGGTTTTTAAGGCGGTTTTCCATCTGCCTTGGCGAATGCTGGCTGGTTCCCCTCATTCTGTCTCAGTTACACTGTATCGGCGATTGATGCGCAAACACTATCTCCAAGTATGCGTACACCATAAATAATCTACCACGCAAACATTGGGGTTACACTCGTCTGGTGTGAGACGTTCCCGGGAGGCCGGGGGGGGGGGGGGGGGGGGAGGGGTCCACTGGGGGCCGAACCGCACAATAACCCTGGGTTCGGCGTGGGGCGGCAGTGGACTGCTGTAGCCTGTTGTGGGATTGTGAACCACTGAGGGCTAAGGCGGGGACGAAGTCTCTCCGTCGTTTCTATCTCCCCAGTTCCATATAATGCAATACAATACAATACGGTAGTTTCTCTAGTAGCTTGGTCAGTTAAGATTGTAACTGCGTTACTTGAACGTTAGATGTCATTTCGATAGTTTTGTTTACATATACGGCCAGTGTCGTACTAGAGTTCCAAGAAACTGGAATCGGTGAACCGTCTAGTAACTGAGTGAGGCTGTATAACCTGCAGACTGGTTTTGCTCTATGTACTTACCCTCCTGTCCATTATCTGAAAATAAACTGTATTTATGGTAAAATAGAAATTGTCAATGTTTAATTCAGGTTTTATTCGAAAATTGTTGATTTGTAACGTGGAACAGAGGGATGCTGCAGTGAAAATAAAAAAAAATACAGATTTATCATGCAGAGATGGAAAACCCAGTTTCCTCAAAAAAGGTAAAACTTAAAAAAAGCAAATCAAAAACATATCAAACACAGTTTGAAGTATTCGTCAAGCTTATACAAAACATGTTTCTCTTATTCATATCTTTTGAACAATAACGATGAACTGTTGCCTTTGACCATGTTGAACAACGTACTATTGAGTACAAAATATAGATTTTTTTTATGTTTGTACACGTAAAGTACACTTGCATCAAAAGTATTTGGTTTGGTTACATAACAGCACAGTAGCTACGCGGTCAGTCGATTTCTATTACTTCTAAAATGCAATTTGTATTTTGTAAGGAAGTAAATTACACAATGGACTAACGCCGAACGATGTGCAGTGCTAATTATGTGCAGTAAACAAACAAACAGGAAACAAAGAGAATTCGTCGATTCCCATTTTCTCTCCTCGTGCATTCTTTTACGCTTCTTATCCTAAAAATGCTACCGGTAACAATACAATTTACTACGTTGATGTACTGCATCAAAACTACCGAACCGTGGTTTTGGTAGAGCGCAGCGCTTGTCTTCTGTCTCCTACGTGAACACTGTAAAAGGAAACTGTTAGGATTTATCTTCCTCATCCTTGCTACATTGGCCACAGTGGTAACACCGGTTCCTATCGCTGAAGTTAAGCGCTGTCGGCTGGGTGACCATCATTTCTGCCGAGCGCTGTTGGCAAGCGGGGATGCACTCAGCCCTTGTGAGGCAAACTGAAGAGCTACTTGATTGGGAAGTAGTGGCTCCGGTTTCGTAAACTGACATACGGACGGGAGAGCGGTGTGCTGACCAAATGCCCCTCCATAACCGCATCCAGTGACGCCTGTGGTCTGAGGACGAAGCGGCGGCCGGTCGGTACCGTTGCGCCTATATCCCCTGTTCGGGCGGAGCTCAGTTTATCCTTACTATATTGTCAACGTTAATAACAGTGACAGAAAAAATCCTATAAAGCTCCAGACACTATGGTTTCTATTAATTTCATCTTCATTATTGTCATCATCAGTTCCACCATCTTCACATGCATCTACCTCATCGGCTTCATGTACATCTATGTCTTCTTTTTCAGTATCATCATTAACAATATAATCACTATTTATTTAAATATTTATTTATTAGGGTCTTCAGGCCCTTTTAATACGGATCATGGTTCCCATACACACACATATTTTCATCTGAATACAAAAAAGTCTATAGATTTTTCAGTTCAAATATTTCATCGAAACCATTCAAGAGACTGACGAAGTATAGAATGGCTATGTAAGCTGTTGCCGCAAAAAAAAGGAGTAATCATCAGACTTACAAAATGGGTGGGAAAAAGGCACCTCAAAATCCAGGAAACTGGGACACTACAGCAGGCCACCAAAAACCAAAGTCCCTTCATCAAGTTGAAACTGTCGTTTTAAAATAGATACAAGAGAAAGAACGAAAAATAATCAAAAACGTTTTGGCCACAAAATACTCCGGAGAGGGATCATGCAAAGAGAAAATAATTCAAAAGCATACCAAATTAAAGGTGGATACAAGAAACGCAGTCGATAACTATGCAGTGTGAAAGAGTGGAACTGCCCAGATTTTTGGAATTCTACGGTATTTTCACAAGGTAAGTGCGTGAATTCAAACGCTCAGAACACCAAGAAAATGTGTTTTAGATTATAAATCGTTCATCCCAAAAACAGTGGTATGAGACATTCGCATGGAAAACTGCGCTTCTTACCACGAGAGATATTTCAATAACCTCTTATTCAAAGTGTAAAAGGAGAACTTTGGGAAGGCGAAGGAACGAAATATCAATGTAATAGGACCAAAATACACATATTTCAATGTCATGACTTATTGCTATATTTGTCTCTGCTTTAAATAATTACACTTTACAGTGCCTGAGCAAAGAAATTTGTTTGCTGACTTCATAATGTTGCACAACTATTCATAGTACAGGTGTGTTCTAGGCAAAGTGGTTCAAATGGCTCTGAGCACTATGGGACTTAACATCTGTGGTCATCAGTCCCCTAGAACTTAGAACTACTTAAACCTAACTAACCTAAGGACATCACACACATCCATGCCCTAGGCAGGATTCGAACCTGTGACCGTAGCGGTCGTGCGGTTCCAGACTGAAGCGCCTAGAACCGCACGGCCACACCGGCCGGCTGCAAAGTGGAACAGAACAATATTTACATCTGACTAAAGCCACTTTTTCACATTCAAATGACTTTTACATTCAAGTAGTGCAATATCAGACACCACGTCTGAAAATGCAAACACAGTACTTTGATGTTTGATACGGGACTGTTAGAACACAAAAGTCATTTGAATGTGAAAAAGTGGCTTTAGTCAGATGTGGATCTTGTTCCGTTTCACTTTTCTTTCGTCACATCATTAAAATCACATAACTGCACCTTGGAGACTGAACAGCTGTGCAACACTATCACGTCGACAGAAAAAGAAATGTTGTTCGGACAGCGTAATCTTTTTAATCAGACGACAACACAACAGGAGTCTACCACACACTTTTTTCCGCTTTCAAACGCCAGCAGAAAAGTGGCTTATTCGCCTCCAGTAAGACGCGGAGGGGCGGTGCAGATCTCGAGCTGGAGGAGTCACTTCAGAACGCTGCAGAGAACCACTCCACACGTTGGCTAAACCGCAGCGTGTACACCAGGTCTAACATAGAGCTTCCTGTGGAACGTGCCACAAGTCTAGTAGCTACGGCCTTCCTGTCAGGTGGTACACGTAGAGTCGGTAGAGACGATCGACAACACGCAAATATTCTTTTCTGGCCACTCGTCTTGGCGATTCTCACAACATTTAGTTTTTTTCTCTTCAGTAATGGAGCTATATCCACGAGGACTCACTTATTAAACTGTCGGAAAGCCCATTCCTGGCACCAGTGACAGTCTAACTGCTTTCAGGGTCAACAAAAGTTTTGATTTCATTTTGATTTCAATTTTTTGATCAATTATTGACCAAGTTTAAAAATTTTTAAACCTCTCATACTCTTACGCATTGAGAGAAATAACCTTATGTTAAAGGTATAACACAATAGGACAAATTTTAAAGTTAGAAACTATGTATAATTCTTGACACAGCGTAATTCAAAGCACGCAAATTATCTAGAATATATTCATCCAATATTTGAGAATGAGAGCAGTTAGCCACTCCCAACAAACTTTCCACATAATTTCACACTTTTTCGAAACTTTTTCACGACCGACAAAATAAAGAAAGGCAGAAAGTTTGGCGCTTAATACATTTTGCTGTTCATGCAGTAAAACTTCATTATCAAACATGACGTTTTAATTCATTACTTTTTGTTCGCAAGACATTTTGATGATGACGGTTGAAGGTATCGCTATAGCAAGCAGAAATCTACTAATACCAGTATTACTAGACCCTATTTTCATCAGAACCGAGGTGGAATCTTCCTACACGTCAGTCAGGGACCTGAAGATGGCGTAGTAAATCGCTGAAACTGGTAGCCAAATAAATTTGGAAACTAGATTGGTGTAAAGTGTTTAATTTGACATCCTTGTACCGAACAGCCGAGTAGCGCTATTTTGTAAAAGATGGACATACAGTACAGAGACCTGAATTGAATTTTCCCAGACCGGAAACGACCGACAGCTTCTGGCCTTCTATGCTCGACTGTGAATCAAAATCAAATGGTTGAAATGGCTCTAAGGCCGGTGTTACACTATCAAATTTCTTTGTCAAAGATTTGATCAAAGATGTGATCAAATATTCCGTCAAATATATTTGACAAAGATCTTTGACGTAGCGCTAGAAGGGGTATTACATTGTCACCATATTTTTCGTCAAAGTTCAAGATGGCTGACAACAACAACTTGTTATTAACCGCCGCAGTTGCATGTACCACAACTGCACTGTGTCCACATGCGGAAGAGAAGCGGGGGAGAAAAAGGAAACGTATCTGGGTGAAGACGTAGGTTTTACGAGGTTTTACGACGGCACGATAAAAGCATTCAACAAAACTTGTTACGTGAGCTTATAGTGGAGGACGTCAAGTCGAACATCAATTACTTAAGAATGGATGGGCATACATTTCTGTATGTGCTCAATGAAGTGTATCCTCATATCACAAAGCACAATATTCACTTAATAACTGCTACATCTGCAGGAGACAGGCTCACTGTAACACTCCGATTCCTTGCTAGAGGAGAGGGTTACGTTAGGTTAGGTTAGGTTAGGTCATGTCAGGTCACGTCAGGTCTCCAATCTTCTTAATCTATTTTTGTATTCAGGGTGCCTCACGTTGTAAAGCGCCTCATTAGCTTCATACATCTCTATTAATTTTGTAGTTGTCGGCACACATCAATTGTATTTACCGGCAATGTTTATAAAAACAGTACAGACGACAGAACGCTGCAGCGATGCTAGCGCTCCATGTGGTAACATGTCACATTGCAGTGAACAGAAGACAAGCGGCTTCTTTGATCAAATCTACAGCGAGCCCCTAGATTTGATCAAATATTGGACGACATTTGACAAAGTTCCCTACTACACCATCAAATATCTTTGACAAATATTTTTGACAAAGATATTTGACAAAGAAATTTGATAGTGTAATACCGGCCTATGCATTATGGGACTTAACATCTGAGGTCATCAGTCCCCTAGACTTAGAGCTACTTAAACCTAACTAACCTAACGACCACAGACACATACAAGCCCGAGGCAGGATTCGAACCTGCGGCCGTAGCAGCACCGCGGTTCCGGACTGAAGCGCCTAGAACTGCTCGGCGACTGTTAATCGCTTGTTATTTTGATCAAACAATGATTTTTTATTCGCTGCGATTACGTAAATTTAGCTGTATATGTAACAATCACACACGGTTGTTACTCATCTACGGAAGCGAATTTGGACGTTGAAGTGGAAACGACCAGCTGCCGTACTGCTGGTGGTGGAGGGATTGGAGGGCGGTCGCACGGTCGGTGGCGCGTCCACGGCCACGTGCGTGTCCGCGTCGCCGCGCAGGCTGGCGGCTCGCGCTCTCGTCTGGCTGCGAAGGGGCGGGGAGGTCCAGGAGGAGGTGAGGGAGGGGGAGTGCCAGAGGGGGGAGGGGCGCGTCGAGCGCCGCGTCGCCTCGGCCAGCGCACGCGCACGCGCGCCGCACGCAAGGTCGTATCGACCGCGCGGCGCGGCCGTCCTCGACACGCCGCCGTGGCCGTCGCCCCAGGGCACACTCGCACTCCAGCGCGCCTCCGGCACCCTCCCACCCAGCTGCTCCGCCCTGCGCAAGCAACACTGCTTTCTCTGGCCTCTTCCTCTGGAATACATCCAACCAGTACGACGCTACAGCTACGGTCTCTGAGTCGGTCGTCAAGTTTTCCAAGTTGTAAAAGGTTGTACAGTCCCACTGCGGTGCCAGTAAATGTCTCCTTTCACGCGATCATTCAAGTTTAAATTCCTTCAGTCGACATACGTACGTTACCTGACAAAAAAGGGAAACATTTAGAAGGGAAGGAGTAACCGAAATGAAACTTCATGGGTTGAGGTGGGATCTGATGTTATTTCAGTGCTTACAATAGCGAGTCAAATATATGTAGAACTCGGCAATATAAGCCCACGTTTCAGTACCACGTTCCACCCCTTGCAGGATTTCGTTGCATTAACTGGCCTCTCGATTATACCCTGTTAATGTTATATCGGGTTCATGTTGGACGACCTGGGTAGCCAAATCATTCGCTCGAACTGTCGAGAATGCTCTTCAAACCGATCACGGTGAGATGACGCACTGTCATCCATAAAAATTCCATCGTAGTTTGGGAACATGAAGTCCGTAAGTGGTTGCAAATCGTCTCCTAGCAGCCGAACCCAACCATTTGCAGTCAGTGACCGGTTCAGTTGGACTGGATAACCCAGTTCATACTATGTAAACACAGCTCATACCATTACGCAACTACCACCAGCTTGCACAGTTGTTGACAACTTGTGCCCATGGCTTCGTGAGGTATGCGCCACACTCGAACCCTAGCATCAGCTCTTACCAACGGAAATCGGAACTCATCTGACAAGGGTCCAACCGATAGGTCACTAGGTTCTGCAGCCGATGTCGTGCTGTTAGGAAAGGCAGTCTCTCGTCGATCGTCTGCTGTCATAGCCCTTTAACGCCAAATTTCGCCTTACCGTCCTAATGCATTCCTTCGTCATACGTCCCACATTCATTTCTGAGGCCGGACTGCGTGGGCGAGCGGTTCTAGGCGCTACAGTCGCAGGTTTGAATCCTGTCTCGGGCATGGATGTGTGTGATGTCCTTAGGTTAGTTAGTTTTAAGTAGTTCTAAGTTCTAGGGGACTGATGACCTCAGAAGTTAAGCCCCATAGTGCTCAGAGCCATTTGAACCATTTTCATTTGCCGGCCGGGGTGGCCGAGCGGTTCTAGGCGCAACAGTCTGAAACCGCGCTACCGTTACGGTCGCAGGTTCGAATCCTGCCTCGGGCATGGATGTGTGTGATGTCCTTCGGTTAGATAGGTTTAAGTAGTTTTAAGTTCTAGGGGACTGATGACCTCAGAAGTTAAGTCCCATAGTGCTCAGAGCCATTTTCATTTCTGAGGTTATTTCGCGCAGTGTTGCCTGTCTGCTAGCACTGACAGTTCTGCGCAAACGCCACTGCTCTCGGTCGTTAAGTGAAAGCCCATGCATTGTCCATGTGAGAGGTAATGGCTCAAATTTGGTATTCTAAGGACACTCTTGACACTGTGGCTCTCGGAACATTGCATTCCCTGACGATTTCGAAAATGGAATGTACCATGTGATGCGTCTAGCTCCAACTACCATTCCACTTTCAAAGTCTCTTAATTCCCATCGTGCGTTGATAATCACGTCAGAAACCTATCCACGTGAATCACTTGTGTACATATGACAACTCCGCCAATGCACTGCTCTTTTATTGCTGGTGTACGCCATACTACCATCTGCATATGTGCATATCGCAACTCCATGAGTTTCATCACTTCAGTGTAAATGGTCACCGATATCCTGGATACTGTCTCTGGGACAGAGTGACATACACATCACACCCAGACATGTTCTATTGGAGAAAAATCTAGGGACTGTGATGGCCACAGGTGTATCTGAACATCACGAAGGCGGTTCATAGAGGCGTGCCGTGGGTGGATGAGCATTGTCCTGTTGGAAAGTGGCACTACGACACTGTTGTGTGAAAGGTAACACATGAGGATGAAGGAAGTCTTTGTGACACACCGTTAAACCGTCAGAGTTCTCTCATTCTTTACCAGCCATGACCTGAAGAAATAGCTAAGGGCTTTCCACACCTCGACGTCAGGAGTGGCACCACTTTGGCATTGGCAGGTCTTCATACATCTTGGTCACAGGACCACTCCGAACGCAGCTGTTCGTATTAAACTGTTAACAGCAGCCTACACATGGAACAGTAATTGCCTAGTCTGGCTGCTGCTAGTCTCTGACCAGTGATGTGGGCTGGCACAGAATGTTGCACGGACTCCATTACTTGTTTTCGGATGGAGGGTGAGATGTGAAAGGGATATGATCCGCTTGGTGCACAATGCGGTGTTCCTCACTTGTGGTGGTCAAAAGTGGTCAACTGGAACCTTGACGTGTGTGCCTGTCTTCACGTTCCAGCACTGTCACATCCGCGTGCCCCAGAAATCTGAGTGCTGCAGAATTTAACCTGCCCACCAAGTGGAGACCTGCAACAAGGCCCTTGCCGTGTACTCTCGCACGAGTACACGGCATCTCGGTGGACTTCAAATTGATCACTCAACATCTGAAGCCGTTCACGCCTCTTACATACCTTAACAGCCCTGGTAACTGTACTAAACATGAGCAACCCTACTAGCCATCTGGTGGCCATTCTACCTGTCACATGAAAACTGCGACTCGTAGCTCAGTTATACAAGCGCTGCTGATGCGTAAGTGTACGAAGTTATGCGATCACTTTTGGGTGGTTCACCATTTTTTGTCAGGCAATGTATGAAAAACATTCCTTTCGTGATAATGTCCACACACTACATTCCTAGTACCCCTGCCGATTCCACTCATTACTCAGGGCAGACAATCTTACCGAGTCCCGTAAGAGTTCGGGCAATGCGTGTGCATCCAGCAGATAAGGAGGAGGTCAATGGCTGGTTAGCCTTAACTATACGAAGATGATATCTGTTCTTTCGGACATGTGTGTGGACATTAAGTTGGGAATGTGGGTCTCACGGGGTGGGTGCAAGGGATAAATCCATGCAGTCGCACTATCCTCTGTGCCCTCGGTGGCACAGTTGGATAGAGCAGCCGGCACGGTAGCTCAGCGTGTTCGGCCAGAGGGTTAGCTGTCCTGTGTAATAAAAAAACTGAGTTAATGGATCAACGAAGAACTGAAACGGATGTCTTGTGACATCCGCCCCGAGCAGATACAACGAACGAAAACGAACAAAATGAGATTAAAAAAAAAAAAGATAGAGCGTCTGCCATGTAAACATGAGATCCCGGGTTCGAGTCCCAGTCGGAGCACACATTTTTACCCGTCCCCGTTCATGTATATCAACTCCTGTCGACAGCTTAGGGTATTGATTTAATTATCATTTCATTCTAAGAGAGCTTCATGGTCACCGATGGTATCTGTTCTTTCGGCCATGTCCGAAAGAACAGATATCATCTTCATAAAGGAATTACTGTCTCCTAGCGGAATGGTCCCTTTCCAAGAGTTGCTTTAAGTATCTTCGTTGAGTGTAGGTGACTGTAACGCATGTGCGTATGTGCCGTGTTTGTGCTCTATGATGATCAGAGAAGGAGAAGGTGAAAAGCGGTACGAGGCTTAACATCCGCATCCGCGTGACAGGTCACTATCAACAGTTACATGTCCCAACTGTATGACACAGCGTGGAGACTTTTGTGTAATCCGGGACGTTGGCACAATGTCTGTTGACGGGATCTTCACGCCACCATCTGCCCTTCCCTTGCCGGCCGTATACTATACCTCCTCTGGGATTGCAACAGACCACCTCCGAACCGTGCGCCGCTGCACAGGCCTACTTCGGCGACCTCGGCTCTGGTAACTATCATCACCGAAGTTTGGCCATAGGAATTCTGAAGTCGGAAGAAATTTTAATCGTCAATATTTAGCCATCATGGTGAAGGGAAGTAGTGGCGCATCATTTCTGTTCTGAAGGCTGCAACAATTTGTAAAGTAAAATCTCCAAACGCCCTCGCAGCTTCTAGTATAATAACGATTGTGACAGCGTTGACGATGAAGTGTCCTCCGAATTGCGACGTTTATCTCGAATCTGATGCATTTCTGTGTGTCAGCAACAGATTTCACTTTCTCACTTTCTTCCATTACATACTCATCCACACGTACAGAACATAACACTTCACCGCATATTGATAATCCTTCAGTTATTCTCACAATTACAAGTGCTCTTTGTTTTTATGACCGGTACTGTACGCCCTATAATGTTAATTGCTGCTGCGTAGTATGACGGGCAGTTCAAATTTCAGTTTTGGTCATTATTTGTGCTGTCAAGTGTACACAGTACTAGCATATAAAAGTCGGAAACACATACCGGGTGATCAAAAAGTCAGTATAAATTTGAAAACTGAATAAATCACGGAATAATGTACACTCCTGAAAATTGAAATAAGAACACCGTGAATTCATTGTCCCAGGAAGGGGAAACTTTATTGACACATTCCTGGGGTCAGATACATCACATGATCACACTGACAGAACCACAGGCACATAGACACAGGCAACAGAGCATGCACAATGTCGGCACTAGTGCAGTGTATATCCACCTTTCGCACCAATGCAGGCTGCTATTCTCCCATGGAGACGATCGTAGAGATGCTGGATGTAGTCCTGTGGAACGGCTTGCCATGCCATTTCCACCTGGCGCCTCAGTTGGACCAGCGTTCGTGCTGGACGTGCAGACCGCGTGAGACGACGCTTCATCCAGTCCCAAACATGCTCAATGGGGGACAGATCCGGAGATCTTGCTGGCCAGGGTAGTTGACTTACACCTTCTAGAGCACGTTGGGTGGCACGGGATACATGCGGACGTGCATTGTCCTGTTGGAACAGCAAGTTCCCTTGCCGGTCTAGGAATGGTAGAGCGATGGGTTCGATGACGGTTTGGATGTACCGTGCACTATTCAGTGTCCCCTCGACGATCACCAGTGGTGTACGGCCAGTGTAGGAGATCGCTCCCCACACCATGATGCCGGGTGTTGGCCCTGTGTGCCTCGGTCGTATGCAGTCCTGATTGTGGCGCTCACCTGCACGGCGCCAAACACGCATACGACCATCATTGGCACCAAGGCAGAAGCGACTCTCATCGCTGAAGACGACACGCCTCCATTCGTCCCTTCATTCACGCCTATCGCGACATCACTGGAGGCGGGCTGCACGATGTTGGGGCGTGAGCGGAAGACGGCCTAACGGTGTGCGGGACCGTAGCCCAGCTTCATGGAGACGGTTGCGAATGGTCCTCGCCGATACCCCAGGAGCAACAGTATCCCTAATTTCCTGGGAAGTGGCGGTGCGGTCCCCTACGGCACTGCGTAGGATCCTACGGTCTTGGCGTGCATCCGTGAGTCGCTGCTGTCCGGTCCCAGGTCGACGGGTACGTGCACCTTCCGCCGACCACTGGCGACAACATCGATGTACTGTGGAGACCTCACGCCCCACGTGTTGAGCAATTCGGCGGTACGTCCACCCGGCCTCCCGCATGCCCACTATACGCCCTCGCTCAAAGTCCGTCAACTGCACATACGGTTCACGTCCACGCTGTCGCGGCATGCTACCAGTGTTAAAGACTGCGATGGAGCTCCGTATGCCACGGCAAACTGGCTGACACTGACGGCGGCGGTGCGCAAATGCTGCGCAGCTAGCGCCATTCGACGGCCAACACCGCGGTTCCTGGTGTGTCCGCTGTGCCGTGCGTGTGATCATTGCTTGTACAGCCCTCTCGCAGTGTCCAGAGCAAGTATGGTGGGTCTGACACACCGGTGTCAATGTGTTCTTTTTTCCATTTCCAGGAGTGTAGATAGAGAGGTACAAATTGACACACTTGCTTGGAATGACATGGGGTTTTATTAGAACCAAAAAAATACAAAAGTTCAAAAAATGTCCGATACATGGCACTCCATCTGATCAGAATAGCAATAATTAGCATAACAAAGTAAGACAAAGCAAAGATGATGTTCTTTACAGGAAATGCTCAATATGTCCACCATCATTCCTCAACAATAGCTGTAGTCGAGGAATAATGTTGTGAACAGCACTGTAAAGCATGTCCGGAGTTATGGTGAGGCGCTGGCGTCGGATGTTGTCTTTCCGCATCCCTAGAGATGTCGGTCGATCACGATACACTCGCGACTTTAGGTAACCCCAAAGCCAATAATCGCACGGACTGAGGTCTGGGGACCTGGGAGGTTCAAATGGTTCAAATGGCTCTGAGCACTATGGGACTTAACATCTGTGGTCATCAGTCCCCTAGAACTTAGAACTACTTAAGCCTAACTAACCTAAGGACATCACACACATCCATGCCCGAGGCAGGACTCGAACCTGCGACCGTAGCAGTCCCGTGGTTCCGGACTGAGCGCCTAGAACCGCGAGACCACCGCGGCCGGCTGACCTGGGAGGCCAAGCATGACGAAAGTGGCGGCTGAGCATACGATCATCACCAAACGACGCGCGCAAGAGATCTTTCACGCGTCTAGCAATATGGGGTGGAGCGCCATCCTGCATAAACATCGTACGTTCCAGCAGGTGTTTATCAGCCAGGCTGGGGATGATGCGATTCTGTAACATATCGGCGTACCTCCCACCCGTCACGTTAGCACTGACGTTTTGCTGTCCAGCGCCATCTGTCGGACATTTTGTGAACTTTGTTTTTTTTTCTGTTCTAATAAAGCCCCATGTCATTCCAAGCATGTGCGTCAATTTTTACCTCTCTATCTACATTATTCCGTGATTTATTAAGTTTTCAAATTTATACTGCCTTTTTATCACCCGGTACCTGAGCGCAGTTCTTTGGTTGCGGATTAGGACTGTGGATATTGGTAATCTGAACCATTCCCTGCTTTGGAATCACTGTTTCATATTTAGTCTTTGACTACGGAGATATACTATTCCTACAAGCGTTAGAAGACACTCGTATTAAAGATGCACCTCGTCAACAGTTCCAAGAATTGTTCACTAGCACAATAGCCCGCGAAAATTTACATTTGTATATCCGTCCCTCGTTTCGTTTTTCACAATCCTTTCCTTTTCTGAAACTCAAAGTTCTCGTATAACATAATTCTTTAAATGCTCCGGTGTATACAGGTGCAGGGCACTGCTAGCTGTTACGTTTAATGGTAATATATAATGAAGTGATTGTGTCGATTTCTCTCCACTAATTTTTGAAATCCTTCAGTGGCTGTTCGTAAGAATGAGAGGGTAGCTATAAGGTTTTAACTATCACCGCGAAAAATAAAGTCACGTACTTAATTTTGTGTTTGTCTGCAGATGGATTTCTGCAGACCTGGCGAACATTGAACGAAAACGAAATGGTACAACCCGCTCACAAAGTGTAGTATTACGCAATAATTCGTTCTCTGCATTTGAAAGGGGACAACGCAACAACACTCCACGCTGACTTGGTGCATGTTTTCTCTCTGAAGAATCTCGAGTCACCTGACATGAGGAGGCCTATAACAATCGAGACTACAATGAAAAAAAAAAGAAAATTAGTCATGGGTCAGTTTTCAACATTTTTCACGACATTTTGAACATGAAAACTATCGCAGTGTACTCGATTCTACAACTGTTCACATACATTCAAAAAGCCCGGCGAACAGAGGCTGTAGCGGAAATGGACCATTGCTATTGTTTAACTATGACTCCGAAACAAAGAAGCAAAAGAAACACAGGAGCCGGCCGCTGTGGCCGAGCGGTTCTAGGCACTTCAGTCCGGAACCGCGGTGCTGCTGCGGCTGCAGGTTTGAATCCTGCCTCGGGCATGGATGTGTGTGATGTCCTTAGGTTAGTTAGGTTTAAGTAGTTCTAGGGGACTGATGACCTCAGATGTTAAGTCCCATAGTGCTCAGAGCCATTTGAACCAAACACAGGAAACACGTGGATTCACCATTCGCCAATGCTGAAAAAGACAAAAACTCAGCCAGCACCATCCAGGATGATGATGAGTGTTTTTTGGGACTGCTACGGTTTCGTGCTAAGTCATCTATCGTCGGGAAAAAAGTGTTTCATTGAAGGGTGTATATGTAAGGATGTACTAACACCATCAACTAATATGATGGCCTCAGCTTGATTTTTTCAAGATTGTAACTAAAACTTTATGGCTACACTTAATGCAGTTGTAAATTTGACGATAAAGTTGCTTGCTCTTTTGCTTTGGTGTTTGTTTATTTTTCCATCCTCTGTAAACTTACTCCTCAAACTGTTGATGTTAGATAATTTGTTTATCTTATTATCAGACATACTTACTTGCGGGGAGGTAATTTACCGAAAGAGTATTTCACCACCAAAAGGAAGGAAGGTTGTGAAATATAGTTTCTCTTTCCAGGGTTAAATCCCAGGTCACGCAATATTGTCTCATTGTGCGACAGCATGTCTACCTCGAGGTGACGAAAGTCAGGGGATAGCGATATGCACTTACACACGTGGAGGTAGTACCGCGTACACAAGATGTAAAAGGGCTGTGCACTGCCGAAGCAGTCATCTGTACTCAGGAGATTCATGTGAAAAGATGCCCGGTGTTATTTGGACGCACGACGGAAATTAACAGACTTTGAACGAGGAATGGTACTTGGAGCTAGACGCGTGGGACATTCCATTTCGGAAATCATTACGGAATTCAGTATTCCGCGATCCACAGTGTCAAAACTGTGCCGGGAATACCAAATTTCAACCATTATCTCTCACCTCGGACAACGCAGTGTCCGGCGGGCTTCACTTATAGCGGGCGTCGTCTGTGTAGAGATGTCAATGCTAACAGACAAGCAACACTCCAAGAAATAACTGCAGAAATCAACGTGAGACTTACTACTAACGTATCCGTTAGGACTCTGCAGCAAAATATAGCGTTAATGGGCAGCAGAATACCGACGCGAGCGCCTTTGTTAACAACAGCACGACATCGCTTGCAACGCCGGTCCGCTCCTGACCATGCCGGTTGGACCCTAGACGACTCGATTTCATTTGGTAACACATGATGGTAGGGTTTGAGAGTGGCGCAGGTCGTACGGATCAAAGTTGGCCACAAGGCACTGTGGAAGCTGCATAATGGTGTGGACTGTGTACACATGGAATGTGTTGCGTCCTTGATCCAACTGAGCCGATCATTGGCTTGAAATGGGTTGTATTCTGCTACTTGGGAAACATTTGCAGCCACTCATGGACGTGGTCCGAGCGGAGGTTAGAGTCCTCCCTCGGGCATGGGTGTGTTTGTTTGTCCTTAGGATAATTTAGGTTAGGTAGTGTGTAAGCTTAGGGACTGATGACCTTAGCAGTTAAGTCCCATAAGATTTCACACACGCACGCACACACACACACACACACACACACACACACACACACACATATGGACGTCTTGTTTCGAAACAACGATGTCATGTCACCAGGCCACAATTGTTCGCGATTGGTTTGAAGAACATCCTGGACAATTCGAACGAATGATTTGGCCACCCAGATCGTTCAATATGATTTGAACAGAACATTTATGGGACATAATCGAGAGATGAGTTGTTGCACAACATCCTGCACCGGCAACTCTATCAAAATTATGGACGGTTATATAGAGAGCATGGCTAAATATTTCGGATAGGGAAGTGCCAACGACTTGTTGAGCCCATGCTGTGTCGAGTTACTGCACAACGCCGTACAGAATAATGTCCGAAATGATATTGGGAGATATCCCGTAACTTTCGTCACCTCAGTGTACACACTTTGCAAGCCACCAAACGGTGCATGATGATAGATACCTTGTATCGTCCTCTTCTGTTCCACGCGGAAATCGAGCAACAAAAAAAATGACAATCTATGTTTTGGAGCGATTTCTAATTTGTCTTATCTTTACGGTCCTTAGACGGAGTAAACGATGGGGGCAGTAGGATCGTTCTTCAGCCAGCCACAAATGCTGTTTCTACAAATTTTCTCAGTAGTGTTTTGCGAAATGAACGTCGTCTGCCATCCAGGCATTCTCATTTGAGTTCACGCAGCATTTCCTACAGGTAACAAATCTAGCAGAACACTTTTGAGTTGCTTCGATATCTTCCTTTAATCCGATGTGATGCGGATCCAAAACACTCGATCAGGACTGCTCCATTAACGGTCTCCTTTATGGACGAACGACACTTTCCTAGAATTCTCTAAATATATCGAGGTCGACCAGTCGTATTTCCTACCATCATCCTTATCTGCGCGTTGCTTTTCATATCGCCATGCAACGTTAGTTTCAAGCAGAATACCCCTAATACTATATTCAAGCATTAGATGCTTGTCTTTTCTGCTGAACTCTATACTCACGATTACTGAGTTTAGAACTCCTTAGCTTCCGGTACTGTTGCTGTTAATTCGCTTATTAACCGAAGCCTGGTTTGATACATGTCTCCATTCCTATCGCCTGACAGCTATATTCATTTCAGCATAACTGCTGCATCTTACACCATCAATGTTCTGTCTTATGTTCACTGCCTTATCAAAAATTCTGACACCTATATGTAAAGCGGATGAGATCAATAGACGTCACGAGAGGCGCACCTGCTATTACAAAAGGGGGCTGGGAGTGTTGTGTTGTCAGTAGAGGAGCAGCAACAGCAGAAAAATGGTTCAAATGGCTCTGAGCACTATGGGACATAACTTCTGAGGTCATCAGTCCCCTAGAACTTAGAACTACTGAAACCTAACTAACCGAAGGACATCACACACATCCATGCCCGTGGCAGGATTCGAACCTGCGACCGTAGCCGTCACGCGGTTCGGGACTCAAGCGTCTAGAACCGCTCGGCCACCCCGGCCAGCCTATCAACAGCAGGATGGATCGGTGAGTAGACACCAGTCACTTCTAATGTGGATTAATCATTGGATGTCATCTAACAAATACGTCAGGGACATTTCAAGCCGGCAGCTGTGGCCGAGCGGTTCTAGGCGCTACAGTCTGGAACCGCACAACCGCTACGGTCGCAGGTTCGAATCCTGCCTCGGGCATGGATGTGTGTGATGTCCTTAGGTTGGTTAGGTTTAAGTAGTTCTAAGTCTAGGGGACTGATGACCTCAGAAGTTAAGTCCCATAGTCCTCAGAGCCATTTGAACCATTTTGGACATTTCAAGTTGCCCAAGTCGACTGTTGGTGATGTGATTGTGAAGTGGAAACGTGAAAGATGGACCACAGCGAAACCAAGTCCAGGAAGACCTCATGTACTGACGGACAGGAACAGTTCAGGGTTGAAAAAAGTCGCATATAGTCAGCAGAAGGTATCACTCGTGAGTTCCAAAGTACCACCTGCAGTCCAGATAGCACCGTGTCTGTGGGTGGGGGTGGGGCTACAGTGGTCAAGCAGCTCCTCATAAGCCACACATTCTCGTATTCAGTGCTTAGGGAAGCTTGAGGTGGTATAAATAGCAATGCCACTGGGCAATAAAAGACTGGAAACGAGTAGTTTGGAGTGGTGAATGACACCATACACAGTCAGTAGAGGAACAATTCGCAGACGATGATGTTTGAAACAGCACTACAACGCACCCTATCACAAATCAGCATTTGTGAAGCAATGGTTTGTGAATAATAACATTTCTGAAATGGACTGGAGAGTATGGACGTAAAAGCCCGCCCGGCTGGCCGTGCGGTCTAACGCACGGGAAGGAGCGCCGGTCCCCGGCACGAATCCGCCCGGCGGATTTGTATCGACGTCAGTCTGTGGATGGTTTTTAGGCGGTTTTTCATCTGCCTCTGCAAATGCGGGCTGGTTCCCCTTATTCCGCCTCAGCTACACGATGTCGGCGATTGCTGCGCAAACAATTTCTCCACGTACGCGTACACCACCATTACTGTACCACGCAGACATAGAGGTTACACTCGTCTGATGCGAGACGTTCCCTGGGGGGGGGGGTCCACTATGGGCCGAACCGCACAATAATCCTGGGTTCGGTGTGGGGCGGCGGAGGGGTGAAGTGGACTGCGGTAGTCATCGTGGGGTTGCGGACCACTGCGGCTGCGGCGGGGACGGAGCCTCTCCGTCGTTTCTAGGTCCCCAGTTAGCATAACATAACATAACGGACGTAAACCTAATGGAACACCACTAGGATGAGTTAGAACGTTGACTTCACTCCAGACCACGACGTCGAACAACACGACCTTTTCTGGTTTCGGCCCTTGAGAAAAAATTGGCTGCTATTCCTCGACAGAGATTCAGACACAAATGGTTCAAATGGCTCTGAGCACTATGGGACTTAACATCTGAGGTCATCAGTCTCCTAGACTTAGAACTAATTAAACCTAAATAACCTAAGGACATCACACACATCCATGCCCGAGGCAAGATTCGAACCTGCGATCGTAGCAGACGCGTGGTTCCGGACTGAAGCGCCTAGAACCGCTCGGTAACAGCGGCCGACTCATTCAGACACACTGACAGTGTTCCCAGCAGTGCTAAGACGTCAGGAAGGTGAAGGGTGAACATATTAATGTGCAGTAATAGGTGTTCTGAGACTTTTGATCATGTAGTATACACTTACCTAGACTTGCTCCTATGATTCTTTCCTTTCACCTTTCTTGCAAATGCAGTTTCCAACAACGACCCATTTGCCGACTCTGCACTGACGTAGAAACAAGACAAATTGTCCACAAATAAGAAAAAAAGACAGCCTGTCGTTTTCTAGGAATCTAAAGCACATGAAGCCTTGAAAAATTAATTCTTGCCGCTCTTATCACTCCCTAAATGTTGTTTTTGCAGAAAAACGAAACAGGTGTGCACTGAAACCTTAGAGATTCCGTAGGCTTCAGCTGTTTAGTAACGGCGTCGGTTTACTTCTTACAGCTCAGTTATGTCAGTGGAATCGCAATAACGTGCACGGGACAGGTTTCAGAAGTTAAGAGAAACGAGATTTTGTTGACTGACGTCTGCGCCATTAATAGATTGAGGTTATCGAGGAACGTGGATCTGGTTTTTCCCTCGAACGTGTTATCCTCTAGATATTTTCGAACGAGTAGTTCTGCGCAACCGTGACAGAAGAGTGTCAAGCGCTGCTAAGCCGGATTTGCTTGCGCAAAATGAGCAAACGCGAGAAACGGTCGTAGGGTCACGGTATCGAACGATAAGTATCAATATTCTACTTATTAGTAGTATTACAAGAAAAATATTGTACTCAAAAAGTATCGATACTTTGAGGTTTTTTCGCAAAATGGTTACAGTAGATACAGTACACCGGTTCCAATCCCTTCATCTCTGTTTGTATGATCTATCTATGACAGAGATAATCGAATTTCACAACTTTAAAAAGACTAATAAAAGCTTTAAATCAAGAAATGTATATATTATCATTGTAGATTACAATTTTTTAAAATGTAGACCTTGAAATATGAAATTACTTAACAGATGATAGGAGCTGAATAGTACTTAATCTTTCCATTCCTCTTCCGTATAGAGATGATTAGGTGTTTGTCTTGTCCTCATCATTTCATCATCATTCATGAAAGTGGCGAGATTGGACTGAGCAAAGGTTGGGAATTTGTACGGGCGTTGATAACCGCGCACTTGAGCGCCCCACGATCCAATCATCATCATCATAATCTCTAACCAGCCATTTCGCAGATAATTTATTATGCGTTTTTTATAACGTGCTGTCTGTCTGAAAATACGTGCTCGGAGAGCACCGATGTCTGTGGATTCATCGAGTACCCGTTGGCTAGTTTTTACAACTGGCGGCAATAACTCATGTCTTTACATTATACCAAAGGATTAGGGCACAGTGGTGATACGGATTATGCGAATTAAACGCTCATTCCAAATTTTTCTTCAGCCAATGCAGGTTCAAGAGAAACGAATTTTTTTTGTTTGCTGTGTGCTGAAGTCTTACGTTAACTCCAAAAGTCACGCACTGTATCAAGACAAGGATCACTGTCTGGTTCATTGCTGCTGGTGCCAGCGGCAGCAGCAAAAGCTGTTGCTAATAAACGTCTTATTGTAGATATTGCCCAGGAGACTAGTAACATTAACTCCAAAAAGGGGGTTTCCCTTCCAAACATTTGCCTAGTTCTTGAAATTTAAGCAGGCAAGTAGGTGTCCCGATTTTTGAGTGGAGTTCAAGCCACAATGAAAAGAAAATTTCTGACTTGTTCTGGCTTTTTTTCAAATTACTTTGAAACCAAGAGTTTAATCGAAAAAGCAAACGTTACCAAAAGAACGTTACCAAAAGTGCAGAACATCACATTCAGCGTTGATTATGCACCAAACCTATGTTATTAATTAAGTTTTTCTGTAGAAAAATTATTAGAAAACGGTAATCTTTCACATTTTTCGAAAAGTACTCCTTTCGTCGCTACTAAACGCCCAGCATCTGAGCATTGACCAATTTGATGCAAAATTTTGCAGGAGGAAAATAGTGGAGTATCAAATTGTATTTTCAAAGAAAGTAAAAAAAAACCTGGGTAGTAAGTAGATATCGCTATTTTTCAGTTATAGGTCTAAGTAAATCACATGGTTAATGACCAACATCAGCTTTCTATTTTCTGTTCAGTGAATTTTTCCAATATTCACTTTTTTATTTTTCTTTCTAGTGCATGATCTCTAACCTAAACGTTATCGAGATAATAGTTTTGAAAATTATGAAATTAGTAGAGTATTATTATATAGAGGACAAAAAATGTTTGTAAAGGTATTAGTGTAAAGAAAGACGATATGTTTGTTATTTTTAGGAATAGAGCAATTTAGTTCAATCATCAATAAATTGTATTACATATAAGTATACAAAATTGCGTTAAAGTAATGTAATAATGTATCCAGAATGAGATTTTCACTCTGCAACGGAGTGTGCGATGATATGAAGCTTCCTGGTAGATTAAAACTGTGTGCCGGACCGAGACCCGAACTCGGTGCCTTTGCCTTTCGCGGGCAAGTGCTCTACCAACTGAGCTATCCAAGCACGACTCACGCCTCGTCCCCACAGCTGTACAGGTACAGGCAGAAGTAGAGCTGTGAGGACGGGGCGTGAGTCGTGCTTGGGTAGCTCAGTTGGTAGAGCACTTGCCCGCGAAAGGCAAAGGCACCGAGTTCGAATCTCGGTCCGGCACACAGTTTTAATCTTCTAGGAAGTTTCAATGTAATAATGGTTAAAAAACCGAAGGTCAGAAAATTTTTTGACAGAACTTTGGTCTTATGTGACACTCGAAGAAGCCTTAATGCGTATAATTAAAAGGTGTGGTGATTTAATGCATGGTAGAGAGTTAGCAGCACTCTGGCCAGACGGATTGCTTCGATGCCTGCAGCAGTTATTATCATTGACCAAGTTGAGCATTTTTGTGATGTTTCATTTGCAACTACTGAGCAACATATGGCTGCAAGAAATACAAGAATACTAAGAAATGCAGCTAATGCCAAATAATTGTATGATTTTCGTCACATGACGATTTTGCTCTTCATGAGCATGTAATGCCCATTAGTATTGGGATAGAAGGTGATAACATCGATTGCCACAAATCTGACGACCTTGGCAGTTTAAGCATTCGAAAGATTATTGTTATCAGTTTTGACTGTGTGAAATTTCAATAAACGCGAGTCCGATCTCTAAAGTATATGAAGTCTAAAATCACAGTGCACAGTGGCCGAGAAGGTTATTACAATTAATACTAAAATGCTTTTTCGCAGCATCGCGCTCAAAAAATAAATAAATAAATAAAAAAAAGAGGAGCTTCAGCACTATTTTGAGTACAAGCTAACCCCATATCCTCTGTCTATGTACGACAACGTAGGTATGTAGGTATGCGGGAAACAAAGTTGTATGATGCCTTTAATGACGCAGCTGACCTCGAAAAGGCGCCTACAGCCACGTTTAATGAAACAAAGTCAGTAACCATGGCAAAAGATTTCCTTCTGTCGAACGAACAAAATAAAAATGGACTCATTCCTTTATTGACTGCACAACTTGCAAGTGAGCAATTTAATATTAAGCTAGCTGCTGAGGAATCTGATACTCTAATTGCAGCTACTTCACGTTGCTCGGCGCTCCAACTGTATTGTTGTCATTGGACAGAACACCGACCTTCTTGTGATTCTGATCACTTCAGCCCCATTGTCATCTAACATTCTTCTACTGAAGCCAGACAAAAGCAGATAAGGCGATTTAGTCTACAGCCCCCTAAATTTCAAGTTGTCCTAAACAGCGAAAGCAGTACTCTGTTCCTTCGTGTCTTCAGTGGATTTGATACGATTTCGTTGTTTTTCGGCAAAGGGAAACTGAAATTTCTCAAGGTGTTGGTAACGAAAAACAACCTACAAACAGGAGCAGAGATCAGCAATTTCAGTGCCATTGCTATGAAAATTGATGAAGCTGGACAGAAGTTCATAGCAGATCTATGCTGCAAAGATGAAATTAAGGTATTAAATCTGCTTCGCTATCAAATCTTTGAAAAAAGTATATCAAAGACATCATCCAACCTCTCCTTTTTGCCTCTTTCAGAAGCAGGTACTCGACAGAATTCCCTAAGAACGTATTTGCAGTTGCAAGTTTGGAAAAGCAACCCACTAGATCCACTGCACTTCAGAATTATTTGCTTTATTTTTTTACTTCAACACAATTTTATATAATCGTATGTAACTCAACTGAATGGTAACTCAATTATGTTTCTTTATGCCTAATAAAAAAATAAACCTACCGTATTTCTTGCCACTTACAACCCTGAAACAATTTTGTTGTCCTTCATATAATATTATTCTACTAATTTCGTAGTTTCCAGAATTATTATGTCGATAATGGGAGGATTAGCAACAAAAATAAAAAAGGAAATACCGGCATAATTCATTAACTGGAAAGTAGTAAGATGATGTTGACAGTTAACCACGAAGTATACATATAATTGAATAATGGCTATATTTACTTACCAGCTAGTTTTTTTGTCACTTTCTTTGACTTTTTGAAAACACAGTTTGATGCTTTACAACTTTTCACCTGTACAGTTTTGCGTAAAATTAGCCAGTTCTCATTTTCTGCACGTTTAATAGCGAAGAAACGAATGTTTTTTTCTAAAAGTGTGAAAGATTGTATGTAGACTGTTTAGGTTTTGATGTTGGTAACACCACGTAGCGCTCTGTATGAAAATCACTGGATGTGCTGTGTGGAGCCTGCAGCTGGTTGGCATTGCTGTAATACTCGCTATTGTAGTGTTGGGCAGTTGGCTGTTAACAGTGCGTAGCGTTCCGCAGTTGGAGCTGGAGATGATCCGCAGCAGTGGTGGATGTGGGGAGTGAGATGGCGGAGTTTGGAGAGTGGATGATCTGTACGTGTGTCCGCCAGAGACAGTAAATTTGTAATACTGGATATCATGAACTGATATATATATATATATATATATATATATATATATATATATATATAATGACTTTTGAACACTATTAAGGTAAATACATTGTTTGTTCTTTATCAAAATCTTTCGTTTGCTAACTATGCCTATCAGTAGTTAGTGACTTCAGTAGTTAGAATCTTTTCTTTAGCTGGCAGTATTGGCGCTCGCTGTATTGCAGTAGTTTGAGTAACGAAGATTTTTGTGAGGTAAATGATTCATGAAAGGTATAGGTTATTGTTAGTCAGGGGCATTCTTTTGTAGGGATTATTAAAAGTCAGATTGCGTTGCGCTAAAAATATTATGTGTCAGTTTAGTGTTGATCAGAATAAGTAAAGAGAGTAATGTCTGAGTACGTTCAGTTTTGCGCAGCTGTTTGAAAAGCAAATAACGTAAGGGGTTTACCAGCACAGTAATTCACTAATTTTTCTAAGGGGACGTTTCAAGATTACCGTTTTCGGACGTAGCTTTTCTGTAGAAAATTTAATCAATAAGCAAAGCTATGACAACCCCTACAGAATTTAGTAATCTAGAGTTTTGGTAACCTTGACTTTTTAGATTAAACGCTTAGTTTCGGAGTAATTTCAGAAAAAAAACAGAACAGTTCCGAAATTCTGGAGGTATTCTTTTCATCATGGCTGAAGTTCCACTGCAAAATCGTGGCGAACTCAGTTCATTCGTATAAAAGGCACACTTGGGCGGTTAAAATAATTTCCAGAATTCCGCTAATATTTGGAAGACGAAGCTCTAACTTACTTGTCCCACTGGCACAAGCTCTGGGATCACGAAAATGTATATTTTTTTACCTTATGTCAAGCAAGCAGGACATGAACATCTTCAGTTTGTCCATTTTGTTTGTTTAGTTCATCTTTTACTGCATCTGCTACACTGTTATCGGTGCTTAGATCAGGCTTACTTAAATAATTTATTTGGGGTTTTAAGCAGGTGACGTTTAGTGTAAGCCACTGCTTAGCTGTTTCGTAACACGTTATAGAAGCTTCTAAATATTAAGTAACAGTTTAATACTGATATTTAGCATCGCAATTTCATGCTCGATAGGAGGTAGTTCATGTGGTCAAAAGTTTGGGTAAATAACAAAAACGTAATAAATCACTACTAGAATCATTTGATAGGATACCTGGTATAAATCACTGATATCAGTAAAAGTATCAGTTGAAAAAAGGTATCGAGTAAAAAAAGTGTTGGTATCTAGATGAAAGTGCGCGATATTAACGATTATCGATACGCTCCCCACACACGGCGTTTTTCGGCAACCTATTTTTGCATGCGTGTGCACTTTAAAAACGTAAGTGCAAAAATAAACACACATAATAAAAGAGTGTTTTACCTCTTCCCACGAATTGTCGGGAATGTTTCAGACACAGTAGAAGTCATCATTTTTTGCTGCTTCTAAGAAAAAGTGATGACTGTTTGATAAACACTTTGCTTGGTCAGACCATCTTTACAGAAGATAGCTTTAAGAAATGCTTCTTTCGCAAAGAAAAAAGAAAATAAGTATCGAGTGAGTACTGGGGAAAGGAAAGAGAGCCATAACGGACTAATAGCCGACGGGAAATGACGGAGCTCTACGTGATAACCACACAGAGGTGATGTTGTACTCCACACTGTCCAAATACTGGTAGTGGAAGACGTGTTCATCATGGAGTTTAAATGACAAAGGAAGGAAGGGTGACAGTGTACGTTTGATGATCACTGATTCTTCTTAAAGGTTTGCCTGTAGTGGCATACGACAGAAGGTTTATATGGATAAAAAAGTCCATAATGTTTAAACGCTAATGAAACACAACCACAAAAAGTTAAGTTTGTTTGTTAATTGAATTACGCATTTCTGAAAGTAGTTTTCATCTTCAGATTGTGCATTTTCGATTGCTTTACTTGTGCTATTCTGTTACACGCCAATTCAACATAAATTCTGAAGCAATGTAAAAACAAAATTGATGTAACTTTCTCTACAACAAAGCTTTACAGTGATAGAAAAACGGTTGGAAATAAAACATAAAAAATTATAGCTTTTGTCTCACATTTATGAGTAGTCATTTGCTATAACTTCATGTTTTATAACCAAATTCGTTATCATCTCTGTATCGTGTGACACAGATATAACATCATTCTTGACTATTTGCTTGTGAAGATTAGCTAAATAAAACTAGTCGTTTTTTAAAATTTGTTTCAATGGAAATTACATAAAAAATGTTGCACAGGACTTAATGCTGAACTAACTTGGCAGAAAACAACACACGTGAAGTAACTGAAAATATGCCTCCTAAACACAGAGGTTTCTCTTCAAAACGAATGGCGAAAACTAAAGCAAGCTTAACAGAGCCTATTTACCATGTTCCATTTTTTTTTTTTTTTCAACTTCGTAAAGTTACAGACTCGGACTAAATCTATGGTTCTATAATAGTTATGTTCAAAGTTAGTAACATTTTTGTAAAATTAAATATTTGTTTTTAATATAATACAACTGATCCAGCGAGATTACATTTCTTATTATTCATTTAGAAACCCTACAGTGTTCGAACAAAACTGCTATAACAATCACGACAACCAACATTCATGTCGTTTATTATTATTATTTACATTTTATGGCTTTCATTGGACCACTCTAGCCATCTTTATAAAAAGAATGTTTCAGTTTCCTATCAGCCCAGTACTTCTTCATTCTCTCGGATCTCATCCTTCTTTCTTCATCAGAAATCACCCTTCTTATTGTCTGTTTGTTGATTCTCGTTTGCAGTCTGATTTGTTTGTCTATGAGTTTCCTGATCTTGTCATTGTTTCTTAGGTCTTCCAGTGTAATCTGTAGCTCATCCATATCTTCCTTCATTTCTGTAATCCACTTAATGTTGCACTTATTATTCCAAAATATTTTTATTATTCTCCTAATGATTCTGTTCTCTGGTGTTCTGATTAGATGTCCGAAAAATGAAATGCGTTTCTTCTTAATTGTACTCCTATTTCCTTGTAGACTGTTTCATCTGTAGCTACTCTCCAATGTCGATCTTTCTGGTACGATTTGTTGATGCGCGTTCTGTGCAGTGTTAGTTGTTTTGAAGATGGTTTCTCTTGCGTATGTTATTTCTGTTGAGTGGCGGTGTTGTAGTGTTTTAATTTCGTTGCTGTTGACAGGCTCTTTTTGCTGTAGGTACTCTTGGTGATATATTGTGCTCTAGTCAATTAGTTTATTCAGTCATGTTGTTTAACAGAATTGTCCAAAATTTTTGCGAAATTTACGATACGCTTCATTCCATTACCGTTAAGTTCGTAGCCTCATCATGAAGTGTTCCAGCAGTGCCTTCGATGGAGACGTATGGCGAATGTTAATTTTTCAGTGTCAAAGTTCTTTAAGTAGAATGCGTGAAAACATGAGTGCACTGGTTGTCAGAACAGTTACCAGTGGAGCGTAAAAAGCATTAGCTGACATGCAAGCAGAAGACAGCGATAAGTCTAGGTCCATGTAGTAAATGCCAGAGTGAAGTTAAATTTGATGGAAAAGCATTCGCCGGAGCATGTGGGCGTGACGTGCCGCCTGTAATGCTAATGAACCTGTCTCAGATTTCAATACTTAGGGTCAGCGTCGCCTTAATGGATATTTGACGGTTGCACAATCAGCCGTCTAGGTCGATGGCCGAAGATTTAGCACACCAGTCAGGTCCGTCAAGAGAACCGCTCTTACAGCTAACAGATGGAGCAGACACCGTTCGAATCAGTGTTCCGTGCTAACGACTACTTGTCTGACGGGTAGGTCCGCGAATGAATAAAGGGAAGGAGAATTAATGTTTAGCGTTCCTTCGACGACGACAACTCTACTACAGTCGAAATACAATATCAGATGGTAAAGGACAGAGAAATAAATCAGCCATGCTCTTGGTTCAAGAATCATGAAAGAAGGTTGTATACATGGAAGAACCCTGGAGATACTAAAAGGTTTCAGATAGATTATATAATGGTAAGACAGAGATTTAGGAACCAGATTTTAAATTGTAAGACATTTCCAGGAGCAGATGTGGACTCTGACCACAATCTGTTGGTTATGAACTGTAGATTAAAACTGAAGAAACTGCAAAAAGGTGGGAATTTAAGGAGATGGGACCTGGATAAATTGAAAGAACCAGAGGTTGTACAGAGTTTCAGGGAGAGCATAATGATACAATTGACAGGAATGGGGGAAATAAATACAGTAGAAGAATAATGGGTAGCTTTGAGGGATGAAGTAGTGAAGGCAGCAGAGGATCAAGTAGGTAAAAAGACGAGGGCTAGTAGAAATCCTTGGGCAACAGAAGAGATACTGAATTTAAATGATGAAAGGAGAAAATACAAAAACGCAGCAAGTGAAGCAGGCAAAAAGGAATACAAACGTCTCAAAACTGAGATCGACAGGAAGTGCAAAATGGCTAAGGAGGGATGTCTAGAGGACAAATGTAAGGATGTAGAGGCTTATCTCATGAGGGGTAAGATAGATACTGCCTACAGGAACATTAAAGAGACCTTTGGAAGAAAAAGAACCACTTGCATGAATATCAAGAGCTCAGATGGAACCCAGTTCTAAGCAAAGAAGGGAAAGCAAAAAAGCTGGAAGGAGTATATAGAGGGTCTATACAATCGTCTTGAGGACAATATTATGCAAATGGAGGTAGAAGAAGATGAAATGGAAGATATGATACTGCGTGAAGAGTTTGACATAGCACTGAAAGACCTAAGTCGAAACAAGGCCCCGGGAGTAGACAACATTCCATTAGAAATACTGACAGCCTTGGGAGAGCCAGTCCTGACATAGCTCTACCATCTGGTGAGCAAGATGTATGAGACATGCGAAATTCCCTCAGACTTCAAGAAGAATACAATAATTCCAATACCAAAGAAAGCAGGTGTTGACAGACGTGAAAATTACCGAACTACCAGTTTAATAAGCCACGGCTGCAAAATACTAACACGAATTCTTTACAGACGAATGGAAAAACTGGTAGAAGCCGACCTCGGGGAAGATCAGTTTGGATTCCGTAGAAATGTTGGAACACGTGTGGCAATACTGATCCTACGACTTATCTTAGAAGAAAGATTAAGGAAAGCCAAGCCTACGTTTCTAGCATTTGTAGATTTAGAGAAAGCTTTTGACAATGTTGACTGGAATACTTTCTTTCATATTCTGAAGGTGGCAGGGGTAAAATACAGGGAGCGAAAGGCTATTTACAATTTCTACAGAAAGCAGCTGGCAGTTATAAGAGTCGAGGGACATGAAAGGGAAGCAGTGGTTGGGAAGGGAGTGAGACAGGGTTGTAGCCTCTCCCCGATGCTATTCAGTTTGTATATTGAGCAAGCAGTAAAGGAAACGAAAGAAAAGTTCGGAGTAGGTATTAAAAGCCATGGAGAAGAAATAAAAACTTTGAGGTTCGCCGATGACATTGAAATTCTGTCAGAGACAGCAAAGGACTTGGAAGAGCAGTTGAACGGAATGGACAGTGTCTTGAAAGGAGGATATAAGATGAACATCAACAAAAGTAAAACGAGGATAATGGAATGTAGTCGAATTAAATCGGCTGATGCTGAGGCAATTAGATTAGGAAATGAGACACTTAAAGTAGTAAAGGAGTTTTGCTATTTGGAGAGCAAAATAACTGATGATGGTCAAAGTAGAGAGGATATAAAATGTAGACTGGCAATGCCAAGGAAAGCGTTTCTGAAGAAGAGAAATTGGTTAACATCTAGTATTGATTTAAGTGTCAGGAAGTCGTTTCTGAAAGTATTTATACGGAGTGTAGCCATGTATGGAAGTGATACATGGACGATAAATAGTTTAGACAAGAAGAGACTAGAAGCTTTCGAAATGTGATGCTACAGAAGAATGCTGAAGATTAGATGGGTAGATCACATAACTAATGAGGAGGTATTGAATTGAGTTGGGGAGAAGAGGAGTTTGTGGCACAACTCGACTAGAAAAAGGGATCGGTTGGTAGGACATGTTCTGAGACATCAAGGGATCGCCAATTTAGTACTGGAGGGCAGCGTGGAGGGTAAAAATCGTAGAGGGAGACCAAGAGATGAATACACTTAGCAGATTCAGAGGGATGTAGGCTGCAGTAGGTACAGGGAGATGATGAGGCTTGCACAGGATAGAGTAGCATGGAGAGCTGCTTCAAACCAGTCTCAGGACTGTAGACCACAACAACAACAACATGCTCTTTCCAAAGAACCATCCCGGCATTCGCCTTAAGCGACTAAGGGAAATCACTGAAAACCTAAATCTGGATGGGCTGTCGGTGGCTTGAACCTGCGACCTCTGGAATATGAGTAGGGTGTCTTACGACGGAGGAGCACCACTAGGTCACGTGTGTATGGTTTTTAGTCAATTTACGGCATTTGGTTGCACGAAATCAGCAACGCGAATCTGCAAGGACAATGTGCACTAAGGTGGCACTAGTCATGGGATAGCAGTATGCACATATACAGATGGCGATAGCGTAGCGTACACAAGGTGTAAAAAGACAGCGCATTGCTGAAGCTGTCAGTTGTACTCAGGTGATTCTTGTGGAATGGTTACCTACGTGATTATGGTGGAACGACGAGAATTAACAGACTTTAAACACGGAAAGGCAATAAGAGCTTGATGCATGGGACATTCTATTTCAGAAGTCCACAGCGTCAAGGATGTGCCGACAATACCAAATTTCAGGCACTACTTCTTACCACGGACAACGCAGTGGCAGATGGTCTTTACTTAACGACCGAGAGCAGCGACGTTTGCGCAGAGTTGTCGCCGCTAACAGACACGCAACACTGTGTGAAATAACCACAGACATCAATGTGGAACGTACGGCAGACGTATCCGTTAGGACGGTGCGGCGAATTTGGCGTTAGTGGACTATGGCAGCAGACGACCGACGCGAGTGCCATTACTAACAACACGACATCGCCTGCAACGTCTCTCCTGGGCTCGTGGCCGTATCTGTTGACCGTAGACGTGGGCTGGTTAGATGAGTCTCGATTTCAATTGGTAGGAGCTGATGGTCCGCTTCGAGTGTGGCGCAGACCTCATGAAGCCATGGACCCAAGTTGTCAACAGGGCACTGTGAGAGCTGGTGGTGGCTCCATAATAGTGTGGGCTGTGTTTACATGGAAAGAACTGGGTCCTCTCGTCCAACTGAACCTATCATTGACTGGATATCGTTGTATTCGGCTTCTTGGAGACTATCTCCAGTCATTCAAGGAATTCATGTTCCTAAACGACTACGGAATATTTATGGATAACAATACGCCATGTCACGGGGCCACAATTGCTCCTGATTGTTTGCAAGAGCATTCTGTACAATTAGGGCGAATGGTCTGGCTACAGAGGTCGCCTGTCATGAATAACACAAACATTTGTGGGACATACCTGAGAGGTCAGTTCGGATACAAAATCCTGCACCATCAGCACATTTGCAGTTTTGGACGGCTATAGAGGCAGCATGGCTCCGTATTTCTGCAAGGGACTTCAAAGACTTGTTGAGTCCATGCCTCGTCGCGTTGCTGCATTACGTCAGGAAAAAGGATGACCGTCACGATATTAGGCGGTATCTAATGACGTTTGTCATCCCAGCGTATATGCGCATTTTGTTAATGCCTTTGAACCTCCCCATAGCTAATCTAAGGGAGTAAGGGCAGGTGAATTGAAAAATCATGCTACTGGGCCTCTTAGACCAACACATCGCTCGTTAATGTTTACGTTAGATATTGTCCTAAGACGCGCAGAAAATAAGGTACTGTCCCATCTGTTGTCTTTCTCCAAGGTAACGATCTGAAGCAATGTGGGTAACTGATCACAGTGGAATTGGCGATGAACAATACTTGTTAGTTTCTCCGGTACAGTGTGTGGCGCTTTGAGTCTTTCACTGACAATTCCTGCTCACACAAGAGTGCTAAAACGAAACTGATGCTTTGTGTCCGCGGACGCTCGAGGATTTGGACGTGACCACACTTGAGTGTTGTGATAATTTTTTATCCCATTTGTATGACCCCTGCCTCATCTGCAAATCAAGCTGTGGACTGTGCATCTTTGCATTCCATCTTAGCCTGCCGGAGTGGCCGTGCGGTTCTAGGCGCTACAGTCTGGAACCGAGCGACTGCTACGGTCACAAGTTCGGATCCTGCCTCGGGCAGGGATGTGTGCAATGTCCTTAGGTTAGTTAGGTTTAATTGGTTCTAAGTTCTAGGCGACTGATGACCTCAGAAGTTAAGTCGCATAGTGCTCAGAGCCATTTGAACCATTTGAACCATTCCATCTTAGAGTCCATTGGCAGAACTGTTATCTGATATGTTAATCTTGTGGCATGAAACCTAGCACACTTTATAAATGATGTGGCGACAGTAACTGCTTGTGCAGAATTGGTCGTACAAGTCTTCAGCAGGTCCGTTTTTTCGTAAACTTGTCCCAGGATCGTTTTTATACTCACCACGACACTCACCGCACAATATTCGGCGTGTGAACTATTCTACACGTACTACGATCCCTTGTCATTGTTGCAAAAATCCACCAAAACCGTGGTGAACATTTGTGAGATGGAGTACGGTGACGCTGTTGAATATGTTGTTCGGCGCACATGGCACCTGCACTTCTATTATCCCCGTTGGCCATATTATAGCAAAATACCATAGCTTCCATTTCCAATAGGACACCATCTCACTGTTTACGTTGTTCACACTCATTTACTACTCTTGTTCTGATGCGAGCATTAGCTGAAAACAATGTGTAAGATGTGGCTGATGTAGGGGAAAGGTTTAAGTGGAATGTCTGACAACATCACATTCACATGACTAACTTAGAGGGCCGTTCAGTAATTAACGCAACACTTTTTTCTCGGCCAATTTCGGTTGAAAAAATCGGAAGTTGTTTTGGAACATCGTGGGATATTCATGCTTCAGTCTCTATAGTTTCATGACACTACGATAGCTGGCGACGATATACTTAGCTTTCAAAACGGCGTCGGTAACGGAGGTGCGTTCCAAGCAAAGAGCTGTCATTGAGTTTCTTATGGCGGCCAATTAGAGTATCACAGATAATCATATGCGTTTACAGAATATCTACAGAGTCCTGGCAGCGAGCAAAAGCTAGGTGAGTCGTTGGGCGAGGCACCTGTCATCATTGCAAGAAGAGCATGCAAACCTGTCCAGTCACCTGCGTGCCAGACGGTCACACACAACTCTGACTCCAGCAGTGTTGGAACACAGAGACACACTCATTCGAGGAGATGGGCGGATGACAATCAACACCTTGCTGCTCGACTGGAATCTCTGTTGATAGTACTGACACACTTGTCCACCAGGGTGTTCGAAGGCGTGTGAAGATGGGTTCCTCACCACCTAACAGAAGACCATAATGAGCACGTATTTGGCCCAATGAAGGATGGACTCCACAGGAATCAGTGTGTAGGTAATGGGGAGGTTATTGATGTAGCAAGACGTTGGCTCTGACGTCGGCCAGTAGAGTGGTACCATTTGGGCATACAGGCCCTCCCAGAAAGGCGGCGTTGAATGGATGTTATGTTGAAAAATTGGACTCTGTAACCGGAAGGAGAGTGGGGAATAATTTGGTGTATTGGAATCCTGTATAAAGTCAATCTGCTTTCAGAAAAAAATTATTTGCATTACTAATTTAACGCCCCTCATAATAGAGAACTGAATCCTGCTGACTGAGCAGCAGTTATTCCCAATACACGCGTTTCGGTCTCACTCGCTTCCAAGTAGTCAAGCACTCTGATGGTACGATCTAACAGACGCGTGCCCTGTTTCGCGTGGCTAAGGAAACATGAGAACTACACTACTGGCCATTAAAATTGCTACACCACGAAGATGACGTGCTACAGACGCGAAATTTAACCAACAGGGAGAATATACTGTGATACGCAAATGATTAGCTTTTCAGAGTATTCACACAAGGTCGGCGCCGGTGGCGACACCTACAACGTGCTAACATTAGGAGAGTTACCAACCGATTTCTCATACACAAACAGCAGTTGACCGGCGTTGCCTGGTGAAACGTTGTTGTGATGCCTCGTGTAAGGAGGAGAAGTGCGTACCATCACGTTTCAGACTTTCATAAAGGTCGGATTGTGGCCTATCGCGATTGCGGTTTATCGTATCGCGACATTGCTGCTCGTCTTGGTCGAGATCCAATGACTGTTAGCAGAGTATGGAATCGGTGGGTTCAGGAGGGTAATACGAAACGCCGTGCTAGCAGTCGAGATGACAGGCATCCTATCCGCATTGCTGTAACGGATCGTGCAGTCACGTCTCGATCCCTGAGTCAACAGATGGGGACGTTTGCAACACAACAGCCATCTGCACGAACAGTTCGACGACGTTTGCAGCAGCATGAACTATCAGCTCGGAGACCGTGGCTGCGGTTACCCTTGACGCTGCATCACAGACAGGAGCGCCTCCGATGGTGTACTCAACGACGAACCTGGGTGCACGAATGGCAAAACGTAATTTTTTCGGATGAATCCAGGTTCTGTTTACAGCATCATGATGGTCGCATTCGTGTTTGGCGACATCCCAGTGAACGCACAATGGAAGCGTGCATTCGTCATCGCCATACTGGCGCATCAACCGGCGTGATGGTATGGGGTGCCATTGGTTACACGTCTCCGTTACCTATTGTTCGCATTGACGGCACTTTGAACAGCGGACGTTACATTTCAGATGTGTTACGACCCGTGGCTCTAACCTTCATTCGATCCCTGCAAAACCCTACATTTCAGCAGGAGAATGCACGACCGCATGTTGCAGGTCGCGTCCGGGCCTTTCTGGATACAGAAAATGTTCGACTGTTGTCCTGGCCAGCATATTCTCCATATCTCTCACCAACTGAAAACGTCTGGTGAATGGTGGTCGAGCAACTGTCTCGTCACAATACGCCAGTCACTACTGTTGATGAACTGTGGTATCGTGTTGAAGCTGCATGGGCAGCTGTACCTGTACACGCCATCCAAGCTCTGTTTGACTCAATGCCCAGGCGTATCAAGGCCGTTATTACGGTCAGAGGTGGTTGTTCTGGGTACTGATTTCTCAGGATCTATGCACCCAAATTGCGTGAAAATGTAATCACATGTCAGTTCTAGTATAATCTATTTGTCCAATGAATACCCGTTTATCATCTGCATTTCTTCTTGGTGTAACATTTTTAATGGCCAGTATTCTAGATACATCAAATACAGAACGGGGCTTGCGGAAGAGCATCGGGACGGCACATTGCAACGTCGAGGCCATTGCGAACTGCTTGCCATCCGTGTGGTAGTGCAAGCCGAGCGAGGAGCTATACCATTAGGCGACATAGGGCCGCTCATCTTTGGCAACGTCCGCCAAGCTGTGCAAGGTTTAATCTTGTGTCATAGGGGGCGATTTTTGCCGCTGCTACTACTTGGGCTAGTTCATGTAGGCATCACTAGCTATTCACACCGAGCTGTTGGCTTGTGCAACTAGGTAGTAACCAGTCAAGTGTCATATAAACCTCATTTCTCGCTTGCAAGATGCGTGAGAAAATAATGAGAGTTGGTTTTTATCTACCAAAATTTTTAGTTTTTCAAACAAAAGTATTGTTCCCTGCGGCGGAGTTGTTGCTCCTAGCCTTGGTAGCAGCGCTGTAAGGCTTCAATTGATAGGGTCCTTAATATGTCGGTCACATTCTTTTAAAAGTTCTCTGGAGTCGCAAAATGACTTAAGATATTTTTCAATTTCGGGAAATAAAGTCTCAAGGATTCAGAGCAGGTAAATAACGGGGCTGTGGAACAACAGGAATGCTTTTTGAGTTCAAAAATTCCGTGATGGAAGTGGCTCCGTGTCATGGAGCATTACCAAGAGTGCAGCATCCACTTGCCTGCAGTGTTCGGCCTCACGCGGTTCACCGTTATCCTGAGCCCTTCAACGATATATTAGTAAAACACTTGGTTGATAATTTGTCCTGGAGGAACAATCTCCCAAGAGCAAGCACAAGTTCGACGTTTTCGTCAGTTTTTGAAGTTGAAGGTCTCCTTGAGCGACCTTCATCTTCAACGTATTCTGGCCTTCCAAAAATGATTTGTGCCAGTGAAAAAATTGTGTTCTTGATGCCGGCCGGTGTGGCCGTGCGGTTCTAGGCGCTTCAGTCTGGAACCGCGTGACCGCGACGGTCGCAGGTTCGAATCCTGCCTCGGGCATGGATGTGTGTGATGTCTTTAGGTTAGTTAGGTTTGAGTAGTTCTAAGTTCTAGGGGACTGATGACCACAGATGTTAAGTCCCATAGTGCTCAGAGCCATTAGAACCATTTTTTGTGTCCTTGATTAGGAATATTCCCCATAGGCGTGTTTCAACTTTTCAAACATTACGCTCTGGGGCTCCCCAAGTTTAATACAAAACTTGACTGGCATAATGGTGCTTTAAATACTGCTGTTCCATTTTAGTAGCACACAACAAAAACGCAACTTAACGTATACCGCTCTCAAAACTCACGTGATGGCTGTACGGAGCTGAAACTCAGACTGAGCATCTGGAAGAGATGAACACACTGGTCTATACAAGTAAACACCCTACACCATTGCCAGATCGCTCACACTGTTGTCAGTCTTATTACTTTTCTCATATATCTCGTATAATGCCGAAGAAACTTAATCGTATAGTTTTGAAACTATTAATTCGTTCGGTTTGTGCTGAGTTGAGTAAACATTTGTTAAGTGCAATATGAAAATCTCGAAAAAAATAAAAAAATAAAAAATTAAAATGGATTCGCAACTGGATTAGTCGAAGAGAGAAATGCGTGTTTCTGTGTTGCTTTTGAGAGAACTACCTTCGAAGGATCCACTTGCCTACAGAAATACGAGTTGTGTACGGTTAACTGAAGAAAGGTCAGAAGAATTACACTGATTGGTTACTCCCCAACTTATAAAAAATGTACTTTGATGAAAAGTGCGATTCCCTGTAATACCAAACTAGAAATAGCTCTGTGTTACTTGGCAAGTAGTGGTAGTCTGAAATCTTTTCAGTATTTATTCAGAGGTCTTTACAGCAAAATACCTTTCTGCCATATATTTTCAATCCATTTACAATGCCTTGGCACCATTCATCACGAATTTAAGGTTATTTGTGTACCTTATTCATTCTAGATATGTTTTTCTAGGTTAAGTGAAGACATACATTTAAATAGAAAACTTTATTGCTTTTCTTAACATTTTTTATAAGTTTTATAAGTTCAGTTTTCTGAACTACATTACGAAACAAATATGCGTAATTAAAATGAACTTTGATCACTGTCATGCGTAGAAACGAAACAAATCAAAACCAATGTACAAACCAAAAATGTTGAATTCCACGTTTGATAGCAAGAGAGCCACTAGCGACTGAAATGTCAGACGAGGAGACAACCACATGACCGCCACGCACGGCTACTAGATTGAACATGCTCAGACCAGCCGCCGCTAGTTTTTGACAACTGCTAGTCGAGTCATTAACAGAGAGTACTTTGTCACATGAAGCGATTAGTCGCTGCTATTCAAGTAGCCTCGATAAAAATCACCCCGTCTCACACAGCATTCGGTCTCATTCTCGCACGCTGCAGCTGCCAAATAGCATGTGGATCGGCGTTTGCAGTGCTCTACTAGCAACGAAACGCGAGCCACGAATTTGACCTCGTATTTTAAGAAGAAATCAGCCGTAGCAATCGATCACACCAGAAAATTTGCACCATAATATTATCCAGCGGAAAAATGCTCCCGTGGGAGCACGAAAAATGCGTATATGTTCCTGTACATTTAAAAGACTGACTGTAAAGTGCGATCCCAGCTACCTCATTCTACCTTCCTCAGCACCTTGAAGAATTTTATCAAAAATCTGGCATCTGAACGTCTTCGTGTTTTTTTAAACATGCAACTCACCTCAGACTCCCACAAGATATCCTAACTGTGACTCACTCAACACCCACTAGTTCGTCGCTTAAGTCGCTCATGCTCATGAACTCCCAGCTGTCCTTTGTCACTGACTCATTCAGCCCAACTCATTATCAGTGTCTCTTCGTGCCTCTCTATCATTGTTTCCTGTATCATAGCCACAGTTCTCTTCACTCTGTCCTGCTACTACAATCTCCTCTCACTCTCACTGTCTCCCTCTTGTTCTGTCTTACTCTAATATGTGACTCCTTCCTTCCTACTACTGCTATATCTCACCATCTAGCTCTTCCTTGTTGTCATTCCTATATACGCTGTCTCTCATCATCACTGGCTCTCACCCACATTCACTTTCTCTTTCTCTTTATTCCTCCCTCCCCTCTCACCGTGGCGTTGTCTCCTCTCTTTTCCTACCACTGTTCTGTCACTGTCACCTATGTTCCACTGCCACAGTGTCCTTCCTTTCCCTCATACTGTCATTGTCTCCTTCGCTCTTTCTACAACACAACAACTGTCTACTATCTTCTAGTATTTATTACTTTTAGTCCCTTTGCCGTTGCCACTGTCTTCTTGTCTTTCGGCATAAAAAGCGTGGATTTGTTTGTATGATAAATTTGACAAAATTTTTAAGGGCGGTGACGAAGGTAGTACGAGGCAGCGGGTACCCCACTTTTCAGTCAGATACTTTTAAATCAAAAGGAACATATTAGCATTTCTTGTGCCCTGATAGGAGCATTTTTCCACTGTTTCACTTCTTTCCCCATTGCAGGAGGGCGTGTAACTAGTATGGAAAGAAATGTATTGGTCAGTAAAATTTAGGTTGTACTTAAGTTAAACTGAAGTACCGCAAAACTAATTTTACACCTCAGACTGGATTTTACGTGCAAAAAACTCTGCATGTGCATCGGTACTACAGCTTGGGGTTTACAGATGATAACAGAGACACTTTATAGCATATTCCTCCGTGCTATCTCACTTTATAAACCACGTTTTAATCCCACACAGGGTTTTACGTTTACGAGTAGGGAAACTTTGATCCTCTGTATCTCGGAAACGGATAAAGATATGAAGAAAGCAATTTTCTGATGCTATTTATTATTTAGATTTCGCCTCATACCAGATTTTGTGGGTAGAGGTTGGTCAAATTTGAACCTCTGTATCTTGCAAATTGATTGTTGTTGTTGTGGTCCTCAGTCCTGAGACTGGTTTGATGCAGCTCTCCATGCTACTCTAACCTGTGCAAGCTTCTTTATCTACCAGTACCTAATGCAACCTACATCCTTCTGAATCTGCTTAGTGTATTCAACTCTTGATCTCCCTCTACGATTTTTACCCCCCACGCACCCTCCAATACTAAATTGGTGATCTCTTGCTGCCTCAGAATATGCCCTACCAACCGATCCCTTCTTATAGTCAAGTTGTGCCACAAATTTATCTTCTCTCGATTTCTATTCAATACCTCGTCATTAGTTATGTGATCTACCCATCTAATTTTCAGCATTCTTCTGTAGCACCACATTTCGAAAGCTTCTATTCTCTTCTTGCCCAAACTATTTATCGTCCACGTTTCACTTTCAGAAAAGACTTCCTGACACTTAAAACTATATTCGATGTTAACAAATTTCTCTTCTTCAGAAACGCTTTCCTTGCCATTGCCACTCTATATTTTATATCCTCTCTACTTCGACCATAATCAGTTATTTTGCTCCCCAAATAGCAATACTCCTTTACCACTTTAAGTGTCTCATTTCCTAATCTAATTCCCTCAGCTTCACCCGACTTAATTCGACTACATTCCATTATCCTCGTTTTGCTTTTGTTGATGTTCATCTTATATCCTCCTTTCAAGAAACTGTCCATTCCGTTCAACTGCTCTTCCAAGTCCTTTGCTGTCTCTGACAGAATTACAATGTCATCGGCAAACCTCAGTTTTTATTTCTTCGCCATGGATTTTAATATCTACTCCGAATTTTTCTTTTGTTTCCTTTACTGCTTGCTCAATATACAGATTGATAACATCGGGGAGAGGCTACAATCCTGTCTCATTCCCATCCCAACCTCTGCTTCCCTTTCATGCCCTTCGACTCTTATAACTGCCATCTGGTTTCTGTAGAAATTGTAAATAGCTTTTCGCTCCCTGTATATTACCCCTGCCACCTTCAGATTTAGAAAGAGAGTATTCCAATCAACATTGTCAAAGGCTTTCTCTAAGTCTACAAATGCTAGAAACGTAGGTTTGCTTTTACTTAATCTATCTCCTAAGGTAAGTCGTAGATGTTCCAATATTTCTACGGAATCCAAACTGATCTTCCCCGAGGTCGGCTTCTACCAGTTTTTCCATTCGTCTGTAAAGGATTAGCGTTAGTATTTTGCAGCCATGACTTATTGAACTGATAGTTCGGTAATTTTCACATCTGTCAACAACTGCTTTCTTTGGGATTGGAATTACTATATTCTTTTTGAAGTCTGAGGGTATTTCACCTGTCTCATACATCTTGCTCACCAGACTACCAGGCGGCTTCCTCTTTCATTTCTTACCCCCAATCCATATTCACCTATTACATTTCCTTCTCTTCCTTTCCCTACTATCGAATTCCAGTCACCCATGACTATTAAATTTTCGTCTTCCTTCACAATCTGAATAATTTCTTTTATCTCATCATACATGTCATCAATTTCTGCGTCATCTGAGAGCTAGTTTGCATATAAACTTGTACTACTGTAGCAGGTACGGGCTTCTTGTCTATCTTGGCCACAATAATGCGTTCGCTATGCTGTTTGTAGTAGCTTACCCGCAAATTGATAAAGACATGAAAATTTTATAGATTGTTCGAGATCTGAATCTTAAGAATATATCGTAAAAATTTATGCAATCTGCTGTTCATAGCCGCTTTTGGAATCCTCGGGTGGGTTTCTCGTCCTCTGGTGACAGCGAAAATATAATAAAATAACCCTTTTCTTGTGGTTTTCCGAGGAACCGCCCATGTATGAACGGTGCGGCCGTAAGTCCCGTCAAGCCCACCGTACACCACGTCAAGTACAAAAAGAACCAACCGTTTTGCTCCATTTGCCTGTCCAGGAGGAAGTGTGTTGTTCTCATACTTTACTGTAGGATAGTGACACCAAGACGATCGCTCCGTTGCGTACAGAAATGCTGTCGCATGCAGACCGATACGTACTTATGATTTTATGGAAGTAGAGCTCTTAAACTTCAGCTTGCAGTGTAAGCACAAAGCATGTTACCAATATGAAAACAGTATTTCGCAAACCATTTATTCGCTCCACTATATGGTAATTCGAGCTGGGGCAGCTGCAGTGGGGCGGAGAGAGTGACAAACAAACAGTGCGCGCGAAAGTCTAAAAGCTGTACTTTCAGGAGGTCATAACTGTGTACTGTCACAATTATGACCCAAATTTTCACGCAGAACCGATTGCTTTATCTGATATCTAGTTATAATGTGCTTTTTTCTCCTTAAAATATGAAAAGTTGGTGACGTTTCCGTATAAGCATGCAGACAGGCACAACCAAAAAATTAAGTAATGGACATCAACAGCCAACGGTACTGAGAACTGTTCGCTCTCGATATAGGTAAAATGATCCACTTCTCAAAAAGTATTTCTTTTCAGACATAATTAATTGTTACTTTTATTCTGGTTTCGACTAATGGCCTTATAACAATTTGGGACATTTTAAAGTCTCTGTATATTGTAACAGAAAATTGGAAATTTGGAAATTTGTGGTAAGTTCTATGGGACCAAACAGCTGAGGCCATCGGTCCATAGGCTTACACACTGCTTAATCTAACTTAAACTAACTTACGCTAAGGACAACACACACACCCATGCCCGAGGGAGGACTCGAACCTCCAGCGTGCGGGAGCCGCGTGAACCGTGGCAAGGAACCCTTAGACCACGCGGCTATTGTAACAGCAAGATGGATGCAAACGCGCAGAGCGTTGTGCGTGAGTTGGAGTACAATTTTGAAATATATATGTATTAAGATATGCTACGTTGAGACAATCTTAAGAAAACAACAATAAAATACCACATTTTGTAAATACAGACTAGACTCGAACATCAGTGTGAGTACTCGAGCCGATATAAAAACACAAACTGATATGGTTGACTCAAACCATCCTTCAACGTATCAGCCATGAACTTTCTCAATAATGCACAAATAGCTGAAAATTCACATATGCAACAGAAAATTAACCATTAACTGACATTAACAAGAAACCAGTCAAAAGGCCACAGAATTATTCACTCTTCATATGCGCATTAACCTCATAAGCGTGAGAAATGGCTTTAACGAAACCTCTGAAATCTAACAATTCTCAAAGCGGAAAATTAATAATTAACATCAACGCGTTAGAAAGACTCTTAGGAAAATCACCATGTCAAACACTCAACAAATCAGTCTTAGCGAAATAATCGTACATTGCCACCAGCTCTTTGAAATGCACCGGCTTCTAGAATCCACAACAGGGAAATAACACGAGTGTATTGAAATGATTCCGTCAAATACATCGTCACATCGAGTACCTCCTGAATAAGTGTACGCTAAAACATTACCCTAAAGTTTAAAAGACAAAACGTATCTTAATCTCTGCGTGGTGATAAGAGGCCGAGTTCCTCTGACAGCCACAACGTGTCCACACCAGATGTGTCTCACGGAAGTTGCACGACTTCCGATATATGCTGCTTTTCCAACGTGACATCCGTCCGTTACTTACAAATGTAAGCGAGTAGCCTTTCCTTGTCTGTGTGCTATCGTAAATACAAACCTGAGAATGTGAACTGACAACTTAAATGTGATACTGAGCTCAAAGGCCCATCACTTATATGAAATTGAAAATAATCCCGTGTGTGTGTGTGTGTGTGTGTGTGTGTGTGTGTGTGTGAAAACCTATCTCATTCATAAGCAAATAAATAAGCAAACCAATAATTTCACGCTCAGTAGACTTGGTCAGTGAGAAGTATTTGAAAAAACTTAACTGTATATAAAAAAAACTGTAAGTCGATCAGTATAAGGATGTGACCTGAAATATACGAAAATTTCTGCACTTACATATGGCCCTGGTAAAATAAAGGAACTGACAGAACCTACATTAGGCAAAGGGAACGAAACAGTCACCTATTGTGAATCTCACCTGCAAAATAAAGTACTAACAGAAACAGCCCTACTCCACAACAGGTAAAAAAATGTTGCTAAAACTAACTGCAGTTGATCCAGGAGAACTGGGTTCATAATCTTGACACAGAATTCCAATAAAACACACGACTCAACCTTTAAGTTCTGAAATTTCAGTTAGGAAGGAACTTATGAAAGAAAACAATTATAGACTCTAATATGAAAATTCATTTAATTTAATAACATCCATGGAATAGCAAATTAAATCAGAAGAGCAGTCAATAGAATAATTGTCAAAAATTCGACTGTAACGAGGGTGAAGTGGACCAACAATACAAGTCTACAAAACTAAAAATAATCTTTTTACCTCATCAAATAATAACTTGTTCTTCATTTCAAAGCCTTCTTTATTTCCGTGTCCTATACAATCATTGTTCTGAGTCGTCATTCCCCCTCGTAATAAATGTGCAACTCACATAGTCCCAAAAGTGCGTCCATGCGGTACACTGTACGCTCAACGAATAACCCGCCTGCTGCACACCGCAGCTATCCACTACTGACTGTCAAAGACTGTACGACTCCACAGTGCTGCCATCAAAGACACGGATACTGTTGCCTAACAACTGTTTCTCTGACCACAGTTCTTCAAATATATCATCTTCCTTTACAAATACACACATCAAAAAAAGTTTTGCATCACCCCTGTTCCAAGAACTCCTGAAGATAGACGTTGTCTGTGGATATTGTATCACAGACGCAGCACCTTTGACTGTTCAGAGACGTCACTAAACCCACCCAAAGATATAAAGAACCATGCATGACCAGCGCCTATTAGACGGAGGGGTCCGACAGCCGATCAGTTCCAGTCATTCCACCAGGAAGCAGGTATACGGCTCATGTTGTCTGTAGTCCAACCATGCCTAGACGGTCAATACCGCGGTTCGATCGCGTCCGCATTGTTACTTTGTGCCAGGAAGGCCTCTCAGCAAGGGAAGTGTCCAGGCGTCTCGGAGAGAACCAAAGCGGTGTTGTTCGACATGGAGGAGATACAGGTAGTCGGGCACTGTTGATGACATACCTCGCTCAGGCCGCCCAAGGGCTACTGCTACAGTGGATGACCGCTACCTACGGATTATGGCTCGGAGGAACCCTTACAGCAACGCCACCATATTGAATAATGCTTTTCGTGCAGACACAGGACGTCGTGTTATGACTCAAACTGTGAGCAATAGGCTGCCTGAGGCGCAACATCACTCCCGACCTCCACGGTAAAGTCCATCTTTGCAACCACGACACTATGCAGCGCCGTACATGCCGAATCGACCGCTCAGGATTGGCATCACGTTCTCTTCACGGATGAGTGCCTTAAACCAGACAATCGTCGGAGACGTGTTTGGAGACGACCCGGTCACGCTGGACGCCTTAGACACACTGTCCAGCGCACGCAGCAAGGTGGAGGTGCCCTGCTGTTTTGAGGTGGCATTATGTGGGGCCGACGTACGGTGCTGGTGGTCATAGAAGGCGCCGTAACGGCTATTCGATACGTGATTGACATCCTCCGACCGACATTGCAACCACATCGGCAGCATATTGGCGAGGCATTCGTCTTCATGGACGACAATTCGCACCTCCATCTTGCACATCTTGTGAATGGCTTCCTTCAGGATAACGGCATCGCTAGACTAGAGTGGCCAGTATGTTCTCCCTACATGAACCCTATCGAACATGCCTGGCATAGATTGAAAAGGGCTGTTTATGGACGACGTGACCCACCAACCACTCTGAGGGATCAACGCCGAATCGCCGTTGAAAAGTGGGACAATCTGGACCAACAGTGCATTGATGAACTTATGGATAGTATGCTACGACGAATACAGGCATGCATCAATGCAAGAGGACGTGCTAGTGGGTATTAGAGGTATGTGTGTGTACAGCAATCTGGACTGCCACCTCTGAAGGTCTCGTTGCATGGTGGTACAACACGCAATGTGTGGTTTTCAGGAACAATAAAAAGGGCTGAAATGATGTTTATGTTGATCTCTATTCCAGTTTTCTGTAGAGGTTCCGGAACTCTGGGATCCGAGGTGATGCAAAACTTTTTTTGATGTGTGTATTAATACGTCCAATAGCATCATCTTGTTGTGTGTATTAATACGTCCAATAGCATCATCTTGCATAAGTCTGAAAGCAATAGAATGCCGCATCAGATAAACGATATCACTTCAGCCAGGGCTAATGCATGCTTCTGAGTACAACCGTCACACGCCGTTTTCGGAGCTGTTCCGCCAAACCACCAGGACTGATAGCTTGGGCACGTGATTCCAGGGACAGCAGCACGGGCACAACGCACAGTCCACAGTCCGTCCAAGTTCACTGTCACATCGTAGCTGCCCACCTCCGCCACGGCTGGCACACCACTCTCCACCCGCCACCACGCCCTCTAGCACGCGCCGGCGCCAAGCGTCGTCGTCATGCCATCGGGCCGTTTAGACCATTGCATCCTTACAGAATGAAGAAAACAGAAAACCGGCGGCACCACCACCACGCAGTATGCCTCATGTTGCCCGCCCAGTTGGCCGTGCGGTCTAACGTACGACTTTCCGGGCGGGAAGGAACGCCTGGTCCCCGGCACGAATCCGCCCGGCGGACTTATGTCGAGGTCCGGTGAGCCGGCCAGTCTGTGGATGGTTTTTAGGCGGTTTTCCATCTGCCACGGCGAATGCGGGCTGTTTCCCCTTATTCCGCCTCACTTACACTATGTTCGCCACGTACGCATACACCACCATTACTCTACCACGCAAACATAGGGGTTACACTCGTCTGGTGTGAGACGTTCCCTGGGCGAGGGGGGGGGAGGGGGGGGGGGAGAGGCACAGGGGGCCGCACCGCACAATAACCCGGAAAGAGTGGTTCGGTGTGGGGCGGCGGTGGGGTGAAGTGGACTGCGGTAATCGTCGTAGGGTTGTGGACCACTGCGGCTGCGGCGGGGGCGGAGCCTCTCCGTCGTTTCTAGGCCCCCGTTTAACATACAATACAATAAATACAATGCCTCATGTTTTTATGGTATTGCGTAGTTTGCGATTTTCAACAGCAACGAATATCACCGGTGTGAATAGTGCTCATAAAGAGGACTGACTACAAAAGATGGTTCCACTAATTTGAAATCCCTGGAACATATACTGCAAGCCGTTGGAGCACTGTGAATTCTAAGCCTCCGATCACTACAACAACAACAACAAAATAATTTCAATATGTATCTTGACGTTAAGGGTAGGAGCAGTAGCTGAGAAATAATTAGCATCGAGAAGACTGGTAAATAGAAAGTATGGGCTGTGAAGAATGTAGAGAAACACTTGGGATGACGCGAAATTAATCGGCGATTGCAGCTTTGTGCTAGTAAATTATGTGAATGAGGAACAATGTAAATATGAACATTTCAACACTTATGAAATATAATGAACGTGTTAACTAAAACTGGCTGAGTAAGACAAATAAAAAAAGTGTTTATAAAGAGTACTATACGGCATTGCCCCTTACCTATCCTGCGTTTATAATAAATCTCTCGCCCAGAACCAAGTCCCAAGCCACAGGAAAAAAAGAGCAGCTTACTCCAGTACATAAGTACGTTGAAAAGACGGACCCGCAAAATTACAGACCAATATCCCTAACTTCGGTTTGCTGCAGAATTCTTGAACATATTCTCAGTTCGAATACATTAAACCTTTTTGAGGGTGAGAAGCTTATGCCCACGAATCAGCATGGTTTTAGAAAGCATCGCTCGTGAGAAACTGAGCTTGCCCTTTTCTCACATTATATACTACAAACTATGGATGCAGGTCAACAGGCAGATTCCATATTTCTAGATTCCCGGAAAGCATTTCACACCGTGACACACTGCAGGCTGTTAACGAAGGTACGAGTGTATGGATTAAATTCACTCGAAGTCTTCTTAAGTAACAGAACCCAGTATGTTGTCCTCGATGGCGAACGTTCATGAGAGACAAGGGTATCGTCAGGAGCGCACCCTGGAAAGTGTGATAGGACCACTGTTGCTCTCTGTATACATAAATGATTTGGCGGACAGGGTGGACTGCAATATGCGATTGTTTGCTGAAGATGCCGTAGTGTACGGTAAGGTGGCGAAGTTGAGTGACTGTAGGAAGGTACAGACCGACTTAGACAAAATTTATAGTTGGTGTGATGAACGGCAGCTAGCTCTGAATGTGGAAAAACGTAAGTGAATGCGGGTGAGTAGGAAGAACAAACCTGTAATGTTCAGATACAGTATTACTGGTGTCCTGCTTGAAGCTGTCAAGTCGTTTAAATATCTGGGCGTAACGTTGCAGAGCGATATAAAAGGGAACGAGTATGTGAGAACTGTGGTAGGGAAGGCAAATGGTCGACTTCGGATAATTGAGAGAATTTTAGAAAAGACTGTTTCCCCTGTAAAGGAGACCGCATGTAGGACGCTGGTGTGACCTATTCTTCAGTACCGCTCGAGTGTTTAAATCCGTACCAGGTCGGACTGAAGGAAGCCTTCGAAGCATTTCAGAGGCAGGCTGCTAGATTTGTCACCGGCAGGTTCAAACAACACATAAGTGTTACGCAGGTACTTCGGGATCTCAAATGGGAATTCCTGGAAAGAAGGCGACGTTCCATTCGGGAAATATTATTGCGAAAATGTAGAGAACCGGCATTTGAAGCTAACTGCCAAACGATTCTACTGCCGCCAACATACATTGCGCGTAAACACTACAAATATACGAGAAAGTAGGGGACATACGGAGGCATACAGACAGCCGTTTTTCTGTTGCTTTATTTACGAGCGGAACTGGAAAGGAAATGACTAGTAGTGGTATGGAGTACTCTCCGCGACGCACCGTACGGTGGCTTGCGGAGTATCTATGCAGTTTTAGATGTATATGTCAAAGGAAAAATTTGAGGGTACAAGACTAACTTTTGTATTAAGATTCATGCTATCATTTAGAACACTAATGATGAAAACAATGTCAGGGTGTATATTTTAGCCGGCCGGTGTGGCCGTGCGGTTCTAGGCGTTTCAGTCTGGAACCGCGTGACCGCTACGGTCGCAGGTTCGAATCCTGCCTCGGGCATGGATGTGTGTGATGTCCTTAGGTTAGTTAGGTTTAATAGTTCTACGTTCTAGGGGACTGATGACCACAGATGTTAAGTCCCATAGTACTGAGAGCCATTTGAACCATTTTTTTTTGTATATTTTAGTAAAACAAGTGATGAAATAACGGCCCGAGATAGTTGTCCGAAGTAATATTTTAGTTTCATACTCCAACGACAGCTTCCGTTTAACAAGGATACATTATTCGAAGCCATTTAATATCCACCCGTTTCATCTTACTTCTCTCAGTCCGATTACAGTTTGTAATCTTACAGAAAATTGTTTGGTGGGGAAGAGTAGACCAACCATCAGAAATTCTTTACTTCAGTTTACACAGTTTTATACAGAAGTGTCAAAAATATTCTAGTCTGATGTAGGTGAGTGCACGTACATCATCATGTGGCACGTACTCCAATAAATGAAACTAACTTTAAAGTGATTACTATTGCCTGAGGCTTAATTCCACAAACTAATTTTTCAGGCGCAGTAACCGAATTATTCTGCATTCTATCTCTCTCTCTCTCCCTCTCTCCCTCTCTTTTTTTTTTTTTTTTAGTCAGCAGATATTTCTAGAATGAAATTATAACTCTACAGCGGAGTGTGCGCTGATATGAAACTTCCTGGCAGATTATTAAAACTGTGTGCCGGACCACTGTAGAGTGATAATTTCATTCTACAAACATCCCCTAGGCTGTGGCTAAGCCATGTCTCCGCAATATCCTTTCTTTCAGAAGTGTTAGTTCTGCAAGGTTCGCAGGAGAGCTTCTGTGAAGTTTGGAAGGTAGGAGACGAGGTACTGGCAGAAGTAAAGCTGTGAGGGTGGGGCGTGTGTCGTGCTTGGGTAGCTCAGTTGGTAGAGCACTTGCCCGCGAAAGGCAAAGGTCCTGAGTTCGTCTCGGTCCGGCACACAGTTTTAATCTGCCAGGAAGCTTCAGCAGATATTTGTTTCTCCCTTTCCTGCCAGCTGCGGTGAGTGACAAAGAAGCTGAACCTTCAATTTGAGCAACTCGAAACACTCATTCTTGCTTTACAACTTTTGCGGCTGCTGTATCTTAGTTTTTGTTGCGAAGTCAGGCTATGTTTTATAACGTGACCTTTCTCTGTTCCAGATGAGACGAGTAACATCTGTCTCACCGAGGAATGCGTGCGGACAGGTGAGTACCTCGCAGTACGCCTTGCTAGTTGATTACACTTGTTCGTGCTGCTTAGCAATAGAGGCGTCACAGGGCAAAAAACATTTTTCTTGAAACCCATCTATCACTTCGGTACAACCTATCAACCTTGTTATTCGCCTATAAATAGCATCTTTGATGTGGCGAGCTTGTTCACCAGTGCCTCACTGAGGGTTGAGAAACGTTGTTTCGTTTGTTTCAGACCAGCAACTAATCCGTTGTTTCGTTTGTTTCAGACCAGCAACTAATCTAATTGAGAACTCAAACACTTGCTGAAAGACATCATATAACGTGTGAGCTTGTCACTCATCGTGCCTAAATCACATGTTTCGCCATGTTTTGTATCGTAGGTACTATATCTTGTACAAACATATGCACTAATATACTTAATAAGTGGAACGCGCTTTGCTTGTTTGCGGTATTGGAAAATACCTTCCATCACTTAACGTTGGATGAAGGGTTCCATTTTATGATGTTACAGCCATGTCGAGGGTATATGAAATAATTACTATAACATTGATGTTTAACACTCCTTTAATAGGTTCCTTGGTAAATTCCCAGAGCGAATTAAAGCTAGTATACGCATTCCGCGGATTATACTTCCACAATTCCGTAGCGCAGAGGTAGCGTTAGCACCTACCTACCCCACAAGGGGGCCCGGGTGCGATTCCCGGCAGGGGACTGATTGTTGTGTGTTCCTCATCATCATTTTCATTATCACTGACACGCAAGTCACCGAAGTGGCGTCAACTAAAAAGACTTGCAATACGGGGGCCGAACCCCGACGAGGATATCCCGGCCAACAAATGCCATAAGATCATTTTATTTCACTTTTACAATTAAAGTGAAAATGGCGTTAACCCACTGCGATAAGATCTGCTTCGTCTAACCTTTCCTCTCCGTTAGTTGTCATCTCTTAACGCAAAATTAATTTTTTTTATGTAGCATATTTTTGACCAGATCGTTCAGTAGCTACTAGGGATTTATTAAACTTCATTCTTTAAGGCGTCACCCTTGGAGCAGCAATCGTGACAGAAGGATAGTTGTATTTTATTTGACTGCATACATCCAGCATTTTGTGACTGGCTGTAATTGCCTGACCCCTCAGGTAACAGCAGTCGGTGCTGTTGAGGATAGAACCATAGCAACAGTCACTATCGTATGGCGAATTTTATAGAACGCATGAGCCTACGGTATCGTTTTATTTCTCGCACAGTCTGACATTCCTATTGTTCTGGATTCCGTCACAGTATGTAAGAAACTGGAATTTCTCACTACGGTGGATGAATTTCGACAACTACCTTCGCGTAAATGGTAGAAATGAAATTAAATACGCGAAAATAAATGCATGATGTTTACTTTTAGAACTTCGTGAATTTTATAGTTTTCTCACATATACTACATTTGTATATTGCCCACAGCTTTGAAATATAAATACTAACTCTACGACATAAAAAATACAGCAATTGATGCAAATAATTTAGAGATGTATTTTATAGATATTTGACAATACATGTACCATCTTTAACCTTTCAATGCTCTCTCTGCCATCACAAAACCTTGTATACCTCTTAAAAACGTTGTTACGACTCATTTCCTCACAACGACAAAAAGCTTATACCGTTTCAAAAGTGTTCATGGCAGTTTTCCCAATTCTAAAGAAAACTTAATTTTCACAAGTTCTCCATTGCTCCTTTCACGTCCGAGGTTAAAAACATACTGTTAAATTTCGGTTATTATAAGCAGTTTGTGATGCCAGAGCTATTAAATTTAAAACTGAAAGCCGGCCGGGGTGGCCGAGCAATTCTAGGCACTACAGTCTGGAACCGCGCGACCGCTACGGTAGCAGGTTCGAATACTGCCTCGGGCATGGATGTGTGTGATGTCGTTAAGTTAGTTAGGTTTAAGTAGTTCTAAGTTCTAGAGGACTGGTGACCTCAGAAGTTAAGTCCCATAGTGCTCAGAGCCATTTTTTAAAACTGAAAGTAGTCTAAACAACATGTCCATTATTTGAAGCAGCCGTTCAACATGGAATCGGACAGACTGTGGACTAATCGAAAGGCTATTTACATTCAGCTTCTGCAGAAGGTCGTGGAAATATGCTCTGTGCACGCTATTCCTGGGTACCTTCATTCCAGAAATTGGTTTACAGTAACAACACTAACGTATAAGTACTATATGCTGTATCCGTTGACAACAGCAGAGGAAAGTGTCCTCATTTACTTAGCTGAATTCTGTAGCTGCTTCGCAATAGCAAAGAACTTATAATAAAAGAGATGTGTTTCACAGTAACGAAGATGAATAAGTACTCATGGCTCGTAAGGCATACATTTTACTGACTTGGTCATTTTTGTCTTGTTTTGGTCCATACTATACTCTAAAAATATGCAGTACTTTTTTCTACAACCAGTATTTCAGATGTACTAAGAAAAGACGTGGCCCTTGCATGGAACCTTGAGGAATTTTGCACGTTATTGTACAGTTGGACACATTCTCACTTACTGATATGTGACCTTCCAAAGTAATTTTGTACTAGGTATTCTTTGTGAAAGAGCGAAGTTGTCATGCTTCTTTTGGGTTTTTATGAAAAGAATAAATGAAATTCATCATCCGCCACAACATCTTTTGCTGCTAATGCTACCGGCTTCTGCGTATGAATCCCCCATTTTCAGCTACGTATCAAAGTCATCGAAACAGTCTACTCACAAAGTATCTTAACATTATTAAACTGACATGAATGTTTTAACAGCGTAAGCTTTTCAATAAATACAAAACTTACATGGTAAGAAAGAATAAGAAACCAGCCTTCTCGTATACTTGCCCCGCAGATATCAATTAAATATAATTAACGGTGTCAGTTAAACCTTTAATCCTCAAAACCTCAGTAATTCAGTGCACAATACAGCAACAGTTAATTATAAGACATTACCACGACTCAAAGCACCATGATAATGATACTTAATAAACTTGAACTGAATAACCGCAGTCATATCAAACCTACAAGTTAAACTTTACGCCTAAATATAACCTACACCCGAATCATAAGTACCTAAAGGAAACCCCAAAATGACTAAGTATATCAACGCGCAATCAAAGCTCAGTTACTCTCTTATGGAGATTTTCACACCGTAAATTTCAATTTTTCCAAAAACCTTGTCCAGTCACAAATGTAATCCTTTAAGAACATGACAAATAAAGATTGGCTGTTGATAGAGAAAATAACAAAACAAAAAGATTGAAAAAAGTCTTACTGTTAACAAAATAATTTAATTTACGCAAAATAGCTTCGTGTAAGTCATACCTGTAGATGGATGCCATATTGCTGCCATTATCAGCATGGTGAATTATTCCAGACCATTGAGTAACGTCAAAAAGGCTCTCCCGACCGTCTTTTAATGGACTGACGAGGAACCCCTTGAATACAATGTCGTAGAGGCCAATGCTGTTTACGGCATTCGACGCACCACATATTGTCTACCATGCAAACACCATATTGGTTGCTAAAGGCAAGAGGGGGCGGGATTGGAGGTATCCCATTGTGAACACAGCACGAAGCTACGGTGCGTAGTTGAACCGTTTAGTCGACGAGTAACTCACAACAGTGCTACAGTGGTAGTGGTGTTGATACAAGCAGTGCAATGGCAACGATAAACAAAGGAAACATTGCATTGTATCTACAACAACAGTTGCCGAAGTTACAATTCGTCAAAAAGGAACCGAAGGGGTTTCACAAAGAGAGGAATAAGCGGTAGATGAAATAGGAAGCGGAGCTTCCTGATAGATTAAAACTGAATGCCGGACCGAGACTCGAACTCGCGACGTTTGCCTTTCGTGGGCAAGTGCCCTACCATCTTGATCGCGAAAGACAAAGGTCCCGAGTTCGAGTCTCGGTCCGGCACATAGTTTTAACCTGGCAGGAAGTTTCATACTGGAAACATCCCCAGGCTGTGGCTAAGCCATGTCTCCGCATAATCCTGTCTTCCATAAGTGCTAGTTCTGCAAGGTCTGCAGGAGAGTTTCTGTGAAGTTTGGAAGGTAGGAGACGAGATACCAGAGGAGTTAAAGCTGTGAGGACGGGTCGTGAGTCGTGCTTGGGTAGCTCAGATACTTTCGTTAGCGCGTAACGTGACAGTGTTATGTGATGGAACAGAGAGGATTTTACTTTGTCGAGAACGAGTATTTCTTTTGTGCTGTTTGGATAGTAGTGCAATAGAGGGAATGCAATGATTGAGAAGACGATGGAGCAAACATACAGTATGATACTCTTATCGGCACGTAGCTATTACAATTATTCGAAGGCAGGAGTAATATTGTCGGAATAGCGTAAGTCTCAAATGTATTGTAAACAAGCATTCAATTCCAGTTCTAGCCTGCGTGAGCTTTCGTACGAGAATCCATGAAGAATAAATTGTAAATTTGTGGTAAGACGTTATGGGACCAAACTTATTAGGTCATCGGTCCCTAAGCTTACACACTACTTAATCTAACCTACGCTATGGACAACCACACACCCATGCCCGAGGGAGGACTCGAACCTCCGACGGGGGGACCTTGAGGAATAGTACCACCCTAGTCAAGTTTAAGAGCATTAGTAGCAATACGAGCGTCTTTTTAAGATCGAAAGGAAATCCTTTTTCATATTTCTTCAGTAAATGATGTGAGGCTGACGCCATGTTAGAGACTTCAGTTGTGTTTGCAGTCTAGCCTACGTGATTTTTTTGCATAAGAAGAATAGGTTATTTGTGGGCCGTTTAGCGTTAAGGGTGGAAATATCCCTTAACTGCATGGTAATAAGTCTTTTGTGAGGGACTAAGACTGCTTGCGAATTAGATGGGTTAAGTTGCAAACAGATGTTCAGCACCCACTCTGATAAGACAAGTAAATCACCGTTTACATGCTAGATGGCTGGTTCATTGGGCTTGTACTTAGATGTTATTGAAGGTCATCAGCTTATGAGTGATATTAGCAATGAAGAGGTGCACTATCATTAACAAATAATGAGAAAAGTAGTGGGACAATAGTGATCCTTCTAGGATCCCTGATACTACATCCCTCCACTGTGACCTATTAGTTCCCATCATTACACACTGTTGGCGGGATGTAAGGTATAGGTGAAATCGTTGCGCAGCACTTGAAGAAATATTTTGCCCTGTGTTTGGAAGTAAAATTTCAAAGTCACCAGTATCGAAAGCTGTTCCAAAATACGAAAAGCATCCAATAGTCGCCCGAAGTTTGTACATAGCTTTTTTCATTTCGTCAGTCACTTTTACGAGAACTGTCGTCGTGCTGATATTTTGCCGGAAACCAGACTGATATTTATCTGAAAGGTTATCTGATGATAAATAATTACTAAGCTGTTTGTGCACTATATATTCTAATGCCGTCGATAATGCTGGTAGAATGCATATTGCCCTACAATCCAAAGGTTGCTTGTCATATTCCTTTTCTGGTAATGATTCTGTAAATCCTGGCTTCCAGGCATGTTAGGAACATGCTGACGGTCATAAACTAGTTAAAAATGTCATTTATTTTACCTCTTTCCAAAACCTCTTCATTCTTTAGCTGTGTTCCTGTTTCCTCTCCTATGCCCATATTTTGTCGGTTTTCTTCCTTTCTTTAACTTCGAATTTCGTATTCATAATTTTGCTTCTGAATCTGTTTCTTTCATTTGTTATTTCAATACTGATCCTTGCTTGTTTTAGGTCTTTTTCTATTTCTTGAAACCAATCAGATTTTTTTTTTCTTTTACAATCTCTGTGCTACTCCAAATCTTATTCTGAGGATTTTACGTTCTATTTTTTTCTGTCTGTATACTGGCTGATGCTCCGATTGTGGTCGTTTATAACGCGCAGAATGCTTCTGGGTAGCATAACTGTACTGCATTGCCTGAGTTTAGCCTGTCTTGAAATATTTCTTTTATTGTAGTTCGTCCATGTCAGTTTGTGCGTTTTCTGAAGTTTCTCTGTTCTTTGTATGTTGGATGGCTTGTTTGATCCTCCTATTTGTATATATTCCCCAATATATTTGAGTTTTTCCACCCTGTTAACCTTTCCGTATTTCGTGTTCATGGACTGATAGTTATTGTTATTCTTCCTTTCTGTGTATTGCGATTTTTCATACGATGTCTGTTTTGGCAGAGACTTCATGTAGGTATTCCAGTATTTCTTGTGCTTCTTGACTGTTGTTGCTGAATCTTGCCAGGCCATCTGCAATTGCCAGGAATTTTATGATCGACTTGTTTGTACACGTTCTTCCTAACTGAATTCCTTTCATTTTTTCTTCCAATTGTTTGATAATTTCGTCCAAGGCGATGTTGAATGAAAGCGGTGAGAGACCATCTCCTTGCCTGACGTGGTAATTAACTACCTTTGTATCAGCATGTGGCTCTAGTCTGTTGAGTAATGCCGTGGAGAGAACTTTGCAGGTGACCAGTAAAAGTGAGATACTTCTGTAATTATTAGGGGTCTGTATTGTCGTCCTTTTTGTGGGGTGGGTGAATCAACGCAACTTTCCCATTCCTGTGGAATTTTCTCTGTATTCCATATTTCTGTAAGAATTTCATGGATCTTCTTTGCGACGATTTGGTCTTTGAGTTTCCATATCTCGGAAATAGTGTCGTCTTCTGTTGGGGCTCTCTTGTTTTTTAGTTGCTCTATAACCTCTTTTACCTCTGATATGGAAGGCCGAGACATGCAACCAATGGCACCCCATACCATCACGCCGGGTGATACGCCAGTATGGCGATGACGAATACACGCTTCCAATGTGCGTTCACCGCGATGTCGCCAAACACGGATGCGACCATCATGATGCTGTAAACAGAACCTGGATTCATCTGAAAAAATGACGTTTTGCCATTCGTGCACCCAGGTCCGTCGCTGAGTATACCATCGCAGGCGCTCCTGTCTGTGATGCAGCGTCAAGGGTAACCGCAGCCATGGTCTCCGAGCTGATAGCCCATGCTACTACAAAAGTCGTCTAACTGTTCGTGCAGATGGTTGTTGCCTTGCAAACGTCCCCATCTGGTGACTCAGGGTTCGAGACGTGGCTGCACGATCCGTTACAGCCTTGCGAATAAGATGCCTGTCATCTCGACTGCTAGTGATACGAGGCCGTTGGGATCCAGCACGGCGTTCCGTATTACCCTCCTGAACCCACCGATTCCATATTCTGCTAACAGTCATTGGATCTCGACCAACGCGAGCAGCAATTTCGCGATACGATAAACCGCAATCGCGATAGGCTACAATCCGACCTTTATCAAAGTCGGAAACGTGATGGTAGGCATTTCTCCTCCTTATACGAGGCATCACAACAACGTTTCACCAGGCAACGCCGGTCAACTGCTGTTTGTGTATGAGAAATCGGTTGGAAACTTTCCTCATGTCAGCACGCTGTAGGTGTAGTCAGCGGCGCCAACCTTGTGTGAATGCTCTGAAAAGATAATCATTTGCATATCACAGCATTTTCTTCCTGTCGGTAAAATTTCGCGTCTGTAGCACGTCATCTTCGTGGTGTAGCAATTTTAATGGCTAGTAGAGTAATTTACTGGTAATATACGTTCTCAAGGCTACTCAAGTACCATGGAACGATTTTTCTCTCCATGACACTTTTAGTCGTGCTTGATTGTCATTCTCATTGTTACGAAGTATACGTGAGTTAATCTCTTTTCCTCTGTAATATTAGCATTATTGTTTTTCGTATTTATAGTAAGCAAAGGAGGAGAAGATGAAAGTGAAGAATGATGTAGAGGTGATGGAAGAACACAACTAGCAGACTCTTTGAAGACAGACCTAAAGTATCCCGAGTAATCCTACTTACAAACTTTCAAGAACAGGCTTTAGATGATGACTAGGAATATACTACGACCCGCTGCATATCACTCGTGAGGATAAGATTATATTAATTACTGTACGTAAAGACGCGATTTAGCAATTGTTAATATAACACTGACCGCTTTTCTAATTTTAAATAAATAGAAATTTAACGAATAAACATTAATCTTTATTTAAAAAAGTTTTAGTTAAAAAGCAAAAAAATTAACACCGTTGCTTTGGCAAACTGATCCATCAGCTTTTACCCAGTTATCAGTGAAAATAAAAAATACCTGTTACAACCGGAACCAAATAAAGAAGAAAAAATACCGGTTTCGGTTTTAACCGATCAGTTTTTGCCATCCTGTGTATAAACTTGACCAATAAGTGTGTAGATGCCTGTATATGTGAATTATGATTTTTTTGTTCTTAAATGGTAATATCAAGAAATGTCCAAGATCCGTGTAAAAGTGATCTACAACTGACTCAATCTTTTACTACCACTACTACTTCTACTACCAGGTGTTCAATAACGTCGAAAAAACCGCTATTTTTCTCCTTCAATACAGCTGACAGTTTCACCGTTAGACTGATTCTTTTACTGTTGTTTGATCTGTTTAAACTCTTACTTGTGCACCGTGTAGGCTTTTTCTTTTGACGGGTATTATAAAACGTAAAACAGGTGGTTCACCTCTTTAGACGGAGAATACTCATTTTGCGGCCTTTCAAATAAAATGGTGAAAGGATGTGAGGTGGTGGCCCTCAACTACGTACCCTCAGACTCAGAGTTGAAATATTAAAAGTTTTGGCTGGTTTCGTTGTCTTGGGGCTGGGATACGTAGTTGCCGCATTACAAGTCAAATACTGCTGAGTCTACAGTGTACAATATGAATATACCCTCGAATCGAATGGTCAAAGGTTCCTATCACTCGGGCATCCGCCAATGTAACGTAGAAATTTATAAATAAATGATTGCAATTAATAAAATCTGCAGGTACTATCTTAACGATTTTGAATGATGAGTATGATAGTAGAAATACTTTCGAGAATGTGGTATTGGTGTCGATGGTCCAGCAATTAAATAAAATATAAGTTGAATAACACGAAAACAATAGATTCATACTGCGCGTAATTAGTTATCAACAACATAGCTCGCGAGATATTCACTTCTAAACGCATACTACGTCTTCACTGTAGAAACTCCAGAAATCTCACAAGTTCACAATCCCGCACTCCGAAGTATTTCCATCTCTCGCGAACACGTGCAACCCGCTCCACACTCCAAGTCTCTTTCGCGACCGCGCGTCCCTCGCGCCGTACTGTTACAAACTATCTCGTGTCCTCTCTCCTCCTCTTCTCCCACTTCCATCCAATCTCCCCATTCACGAGCGCTGTGATTGGCTGGAGCGCTCCCACCATGTCTTCAAGCCAACGCAGATTCACAAACATAATGAATTATTGGATTTACATTTAAATAACTTGAAATTAAATAAATATTCCTACGGCTGCACCATAAACACGTTGTAACATACATTATTAAACACATGAACAATTTAAATAAACATATATCATAGGAACAGCAAGCAAAAGTAGGCCAGCAGCCAAATCTCTCTGTGCTTTCTAAAAAACAGTAAATATTTGACCAATTTCTTCGTGAATAGTATATATCTGATATAAACAAAGACATAGATGAATAAATATATTTATAAGCATGCTGCTACCGATTTTTCGTGTAACTGTGGAGTACTTATGGCCTGACGCGATCGATAGTAATCGGCAACTTTGACCTCCAATAACTCATGTACTATTCAAGTTGCATGCCTGTAATTTATACCAATTTAGGCTTTCTAAATACACGTCGATCGACAAAATCGGATGAACCGTTTAGATTTTGGAAATTCGTTGCTGAATTTACAGTCAGTTTACTTTAAACTAATAAAGATATGGAAAATCTGATTACACCATCAGAATCATCGTGCAAATAATGGTAATGTACGTGTTTCTTTTTGAGGTGTCGTGATTCCTCTGGCTACTATTAATTTCTATGTGAACTGTGAAACGTCTGCCATTATGGTTTCACAAAGTCCGCCATCTTTGGCTCTCCCGGTGTACATGTCTCTTTCACCGACACCGCGTCACCAAGGAAATCCCAGCCACGTGCTCGGCCTGGACCACGTGCTGGGACTAGCCCTCTGGCCTGGCTAACGTTCGGCACCACGTGTTTGCCGCCGGACCCCAGCTTGCCGAGCGGCCCGTGCGGCCACGCCAACTCCGAAGTTAAAATATTTCCAGGGCGCCACAACTCGTCCGTTATCTCACAATTAGCAAACCAAGTTCTCAAGCAACCTTCACAATTTATCCAAAAAAATTCAGACTGTAAAATTAATATGAAGAAGACACAAATCCACTACTACAACATCAATAAGCGTAGAAGAGTGAATTAGTTTCAGATGTTAGCAAACGATGCCACTGGCCTTCCACCTATCAACATCAACGCCACAATTTCTTCCCAAGAAACCTTGACGGTCTGCGTCAGTAAACGGAAACTAAAAGAGGTCGATTGCGGGAAAAAATAGGCTAGTCGCAGATTTTTGTGCATTGGTAAGGAGGAGTTTCATGAACAGCATACTAAATATGGTATCATAGATATATACCACCAACACCGGCGTCTCGCAATTGGTAACGAAAAGAGACGTTTCCATCACGGGTAGCGGCCACGCGGGGACCCGGCGTACCCAATGATGCGGACCCCAGAGCCACGTCTTGAGGCTCCGACCTCTCCCACCACAATATAGGGTGCAAGGGGCAGCTACAAGGCCAGTCTCAGTCAAAGTATTCGATAATCTTCAGTCTTAGTCAGCCTTCGAAGTTCGCTCGTGCATTAGTTACGGAAGCGTCACACTGGATGACGCTCTTTAGTTGCTTCTTTTAGTAACTGGACTTTGTTCCTGTTTGTTCTGTTACAGAGTTTTTTTTGATGGACCTGGAGAAAGCTACATGTTTAGTAAAATTTCAGTTTGCTGTTTTTACGTGTTGGCTAATCATTTCTGCTCCTGTCCAGCTTCCCTATGACGACAGCTGCTGAAACACTCTGTAACGCACGTCTCCTTACCGTTGTGTACGAACCAGTGGACAACATTAAAAACCCTGACTGATGGGATATGAGCGTGAGGATGGGGGGACGTTTGAAGGTCAAATTTTATGTTTTTCTTCAATATCTCGAAACCCGTGGTTTCTAGCGAAAATGTTTCCCAGTACAAAATTAAAATACACTAAGTTTCCTACAGTAAAGTCCGATTCATTTTTTCTCTAGGACTAATAGTTTCTGCGTAGCAGGGGATGGAAACACTGCAGATAGTTGGAAAAATATTTTAATGGTATAACACTGATGTTGATAATAAACAGTTTATAGTTAGTGAAGTGGGTTAAGAACAGATGTGAAATGTGTGTATCGCATGCAAGTGCAGTAGAACCGTATTATAGCCGCTGTAACCGAGCGGTTATAGGTGCTTCATTCCGGAACCGCGCGACCGCCACGGTCGCAGGTTCGAATCCTGTCTCGGGCATGGATGTGTCTGATGTCCTTAGATTACTTAGGTTTAAGTAGTTCTAAGTTCTAGGGGACTGATGTCCTCAGATGTTAAGTCCCATAGTGCTCAGAGTTATTTGAACCATTTGGACCGTATTAAGGAATGAACTGGAGGTGTGGTGGTTGGAAGGGATGGGGCAGGATAGAAGCGTCAGAGGAGGCAATTCGCCAAATTGCGTTCATGCACTTCCCTACTTTTTTTAGGTCTGCGAAATGAAGAGCGAACAGGTGTGCCCCATTTTCTCTACCACGCTACGCCACGAAAAGCCAGTAAACGATATTTCGCGAAGCTATACCGACACTTCTGCAGCTAGGAAAGCAGTGCGTAGACACTCCCGATGGCGAAGTTTATCTTCCGCAAAGTGTGTTAATACTGCGTTGAATACACATATGAGTTGTTAATAACATTAACGCCGGAAAAGGATATGAAGAGATTCTACGTAAATCGCGGTCATCCTGTACGGTAGCTGTACCGTTGTTAAAGGGAAGGCGACTTCCTCCACCACCAGGGTTGCTCGAAGTTTACAAACAGATGATACCTTACCAGCACTTTAGCACCTTCTGCTCAGTTATCTCACGTCATTAGACAAAATAACTTCACTAAGCTCATATATTATTCTTGTTGTGGTCCTCAGTCCAAAGACTGGATTGATGCTGTTCTCCACTCTATCCTCCCTCCGTCGGAGGTTCGAGTTTTCCCTCTGGCATGGGTGTGTGTGTCGTTCTTAGCGTAAGTTAGTTTAAATTAGGCTAAGTAGTGTTTAAGCATAGGGACCGACGACCTCAGCGTCGGCCGAAGTGGCCGTGCGGTCAAAGGCGCTGCAGTCTGGAACCGCAAGTCCGCTACGGTCGCAGGTTCGAATCCTGCCTCGGGTATGGATGTTTGTGATGTCCTTAGGTTAGTTAGGTTTAACTAGTTCTAAGTTCTATGGGACTAATGACCTCAGCAGTTGAGTCCCATAGTGCTCAGAGCCATTTGAACCATTTTTGACGACCTTAGCAGTTTGGTCCCATACGACTTTACCACAAATTTCCAAATTTTTTCACTCTATCCAGTGCAAGCCTCTTCACCTAAGAATTTCTTAATCTGCTTAGTGTATTCATCTCTTGGTCTCCTTCTACAATTTTTACCCGACACACTTCCCTCCAGTTCTAAATTGTCGATCCCTTGATGCCTCAGAATGTGTCCTATCAACCGACCCTTTCTTTTGTTCGGATTGTACCACAAATTTCTCTTCCCCCCAATTCTGTTCAGTACCCCCTCATTAGTTACGTGACCTACCCATCCAATCTTCAGCATTCTTCTGTAGCACCACATTTCAACAGCTCCTATTCATTTTCTCGTCTAAACTGTTTATCGTCCATGTTTCGCTTTCATACATGGCTACATGCTATACGAATACTTTCAGAAAGTACTTCCTGACACTTAAATCTATACTCGATGTTAACAAACATATCTTCTTCAGAAACACTTTTCTTGCCATTGCCAGTCTACATTTTATATCCTCCCTACTTCGACCATCATCAGTTATTTTGCTTTCCAAATAACAAAACTCACTTACTACTTTAAGTGTCTCATTTACTAATCTAATTCCCTCAGAATCACCTGATTTAATTCTACTACATTTCATTATCCAAGCTGTTTATATAGTGGTGTTATTTTCAGTTTATTAAATGAGTACTTTTGCAGCTGTTATGTCAGCTTTTATGTAAAATATGTTAATATAAACAATGGCTAATAAGTGCTTATTTCGTGAGTGTAGTGGTGTCAGTGGCCTACGTAGTGCTGGTGGGAAACCGATCGGATCAAATGTGACATCTTGCTAGTGTCAGTTGTTGACAGCATACTGTAAAGAAATGTAACTGTGTTTTAGCCACTTGGTGGTGAATTAATGAATGAGCAGAAAGTTACTGCATTTCTCTCACGACTAATTATGTTAATGGTAGACTGCATAAATCTCATAGTCAGAAATTGCGAAACAGATAGGTAACCTACATTTATTACAGAGGGAGCCAGTTTCAGCCTCTGGACCTCTTCATATATTTGGAGAGCTGAGGATGTGGTAATGAAGCTCATGATGTGAAAAGTATTCCAGCCACTGATAGTGAAAACACTAAGATCAACATTTTGGAATATACGCTGAAGCGCCAAAGAAGCTAGTATGGTCATGCGTATTCCAATATAGAGATATATAAACAGGCAAAATACGGCGCTGCGGTAGGCAACACCCATATAACACAACAAGTGTCTGGTGCACTTCTTAGATCGGTTTCTACCGCTACAATGGCGGGTTATCAAGATTTAAGTGAGTTTGAACGTGGTGCTATAGGCGGCGTACGGGCGATGGGAGACAGCATCTCCGAGGTAGTGATGAAGTAAGGATTTTCCCCACACGACCATTTCACGAGTGTACCGAAAATATCATAAATCCGGCAAAACATCAAATTTCCGACGTAGGTGCGGCCGGAAAAAGATCCTGCAAGAACGCGACCAACGACGATTGAAGAGAATCGTTCAACGTGACAGAAGTGCAACCCTTCCGCAAATAGCTTCAGATTTCAATGCTGGGCCATCAACAAGTGTTACCGTGCGAAGAATTCAACGAAATATCATCGACATGGGCTTTCGGAGCCGAAGGCCCTCTCGTGTACACTTGATGACTGCACGACACAAAGCTTTACGCCTCGCCAGGACCTATCAAATCGACATTGGACTGGAAACATGTTGCCTGGTCGGACGAGATCGTTCCAAATTGTATCGAGCGGATACACGTGTACGGGTATGGAGACAACCTCCAGAATCCATGGACCCCGCATATCAGAAGGGAACTGTTCAAGCTGGCGGAGGCTCTGTAATGGTGTGGGGCGTGTGCAGTTGGAGTGATATGTGACACTGATACGTCCAGATACAACTCTGACAGGTGACACGTACATAAGCATCCTGTCTGATCACCTACATCCATTCATGACCATTGTGCATTCCGACGGACTTGGGCTATTGCAACAGGACAGTGCGACACCCACAAATGCTACAGAGCGGCTCCAGGAACACTCTTCTGAGTTTAAACACTTCCGCTGGTCATCAAACCCCCCCAGACATGAACATTACTGAGCATATCTGGAATGTCTTGCAACGTGCTACTCAGAAGAGATCTCCATCCCCTCGTACTCTTACGGATTTATGGATAGCCCTGCAGGATTCACGGTGTCAATTTCCTCCAGCACAACTTTAGACATTAGTCGAGTCCATGCCGCGTCGTGTTCCGGCACTTCTACGTGCGCGGAAGGGCCCTACACGATATTAGGCAGGTGTACCAGCTTCTTTGACTCTTCACTGTATACTGCCGGCGTGTTACACTTACGATAGGTTCTTCATTGTGTGGTAGAGAACTGATAGCTGCAGCTGTGCAGCCTTTTTAACGTAATACGAGTAGCTCACTAAACAACTGCAAATAAATACTCACTTAATAAACTGAAAATAACTTCACTATATAAGCACGAACTCAGTGAAGTTTTTTGTGTACTCAGACGAGAAAATTGGACAGGTATTTTTGAAAAAGTGCCGTATGAGATGACTAAGAATCAATTTCCCCTGTAGCAGTGTAGAACAGTGTGCAGAGATTTACATTGATTCTGTCCATATCCTTTTCTTACGTTTGCATTATTAGCAACTCTCATATCTGTATTCCATAAAGTTTAACGTACTTTGTGGAAAGTTAACACCCCTAGGCATGTGTACACATTGCGTCGGCAGTGATTTGTAAGTCGAGCTGCGGAAGGGTCGGTATAACTTTGTGTAACACCCTGCAGTTGCTTTTGTGACGTGCGTGTAGTGTGGTAGAGAGAATGGGAAATTAGCTGCCCACTCTTCAGTTTGCAGCCCTACCTTCCCTCACGCTCCTAAACTCCACCCGCCTCGTCTTTCCACCCTCAGAACACAGTTTATCCCTTGATTTAGTTTATAATACTCTCCGGCACCACTGTACGAACATTTGCGAACAATCGAATTTTTCCCCTAATTTTGCTTCGTTGTAGTGACGTTCCTTTGCCTCCCGTTGCGGTACGAATCGGAACGAAGCCAGCACAAGATAGCGCAACAGTCGCAGTCCAATGCCGTATCTACTCGAGGATCTCTTTCAGAGACAAAAACATGTATAAGAGTTAAGTCTAAAAGTAACAACGTACAAAAATCAAACGCTGGCTGCTGCATGTGTCGTTTCCAATGAGTGCTGATGCCTCTACGTTTAATGCACGCATGAGTGCACAGTGGAGGCGAGTCCTGCGTTTTACCTCAGTGAGCTGAAACGAGCACGTGACTATCTTAGCCCGCTGTCTTGACCGATGTCTAAAGCCTTAAACTCTTCTTGTACTGCGGACATCACATCTGATTGCGAAACTCCCGCGTATGTTAAGTTATCCTAACCAGAAAGCTAAACGTTTGCTGGCCACGCCTTTACATCCATGCTATTAGTGTAATGTACACAGCTTAAACGGATATTTGACAGGGTAACAATTACTGAGTCGTAGTTCAAACTGAACTGTTGGCCGCGGTGCATGATGGGAATTAATATGCGCATGTGTACACGCCATGTTGTTGTCGACCATTTGCACGTGAAAATGTCACGGTATGAGCGTATAGCACTTGTGAAGGCCTACTGTGCGAGCAATAACAGCCTAACTGCGGCTCAAAGGAAGTTTGTGGCTGAGTACAAGCTGAAGACAACCGGTCCAGCTGTGCTAACAATCAAGAATTTGATTCGCAAGTTTGAGGGAACGGGTAGTGTTCGTCATGACAGTGTTGACAATATCGGCCGTCCAAGCAGGGTGAAAGCGCCTGAAAACATCGAGAAGACACGCGCTTTGTTTCAAACCAGCCGCAGGAGATCGATCAGACGAGCTACTGAACAGGTGGAAATCAACTCGGAGACACTACAACAAATTGTTATCGGAGACCTTCATCTCTTCCCTTGTAAGATTCAAACTCATCAGCCATTAAGCCCCAGGGCCATGAAAAAGCGACTGCGTTTCGCCAATTCTATTCTCCACAGAACTGACGAACAGGACTTTGCTGTGAATTTGGTTTGGTTTAGTGAGAAAGCGCACTTTCATTTGGACGAGTTCGTCAATAAACCAAATTGGCGCACTTGTGGGACTGGGAACCCGCATTTCGCGATCGAGAAGTCTCTTTACCCACAACGGGTGAATGTGTGGTGGGCAATGTCCAGTCACAGAATAATCCGTGCATTATTCCTTGATGGCACGGTGACTATCGAACGGTACATGGACGTTTTAGAAGATGATTTCATCCCCATTATCTAAAGTGACCCTGATTTCGACAAGATGTGGTTCATGCAACACGGAGCTCTACCCCATGGAAGCAGGAGAGTGTTTGATGTCCTGGAGGAGCACTTTGGGGACTGCAGTCTGGCTCTGGGGTACCCAGAGACCGCTGGCACGGGCCTCGATTGGACGCCATATTCCCCGGATATGAACACATGAGACTCCTTTTTGTGGGACTATATTAAAGACAAGGTGTACAGCAGCAACCCCAAAACCATTACTGATCTGAAAACAGCCATGCAGGAGGTCATCGACAGTATCGATATTCCAACATTTCAGCGAGTCATGCAGAATTCATATGTACAAATGTGCCGTATTTGAATACGCATGCCTATACCAGCTTCTTTGGCGCTTCAGTGTATAAAGGTGTTGATGAGCATAACCCAAAAATGTTCAAATGTGTGTGAAATCTTATGAAACTTAACTGCTAAGGTCATCAGTCCCTAAGCTTACACACTACTTAACCTAAATTATCCTAAGGACAAACACACACACCCATGCTCGAGGGAGGACTCGAACCTCCGCCGGGACCAGCCGCACAGTCCATGACTGCAGCGGCTGACACAGCTCGGCTAATCCCGCGCGACATGCAGAATTTCGCTATTCGTCTGCGCCACATCATCGCTAATGATGACAGGCACATAGAACATCTCACAACCTAAATCCGAATATCGGTAGAGACGTTTACATGTTAAATAAAGCGCGTGCACCCCGTAGCTTGTAATTAATTTACGTTTTTTTTTTTCATTGAGTGCAATAATTTTCACCCTGTAGTAGCCCTAGCTACAGATGCTAAAGTAGGGATTCGCACACAGAATAATTAATTTGAAGGCAAGATGTCTAACAGAAACATTATATCGTTTAAACACATTAATTTATTCACTGAAGCCATCAGTCATACACATAAATTATGACGAAATTGGAATCGTTTGCTAGACATTCTAATCAGTGACTCGAATTGATAAGCAGTTACTCAGTTGGATGAGAAAGTATGACCTACAGAAAATCGATCCCAAAGCCAGTTAATCTCGCTCGAGAAACAATGACTGTAAACCTAGTGACTAATTGCAAAGATCACACATTCAGCACATCAAGGCTGAATTTGGAGCAGGTAATCGTACAGAAGTCCTCAAGTGAGGACCAAGATTGCCATTTGATGCTGCAACCGTTCGAATGACTCTCGATCAAAGACGAGTGTCCATTGCCACTTCTGCAACTCCAGTGCCTGCTTGTCAGATAAAATGAGCTGATCTCCATCTCCCATGTACGCAGCTGACGTGCACAAGATGCGCACTGCACCACGTCCCCGTAAGAATACTACATGCTGTCCTTTATTATACCACAAAAAATGTATTTTAATCTATCTGCCTGGAATTTAACTACAATATTAATGCCAAAACTATGTACGTAAAGTCTGTTATATGTAGCAGAGCGCACTCCTTTCTGGCACTGAATTTCTGCAGCTCGTCTAGTCTTCTTCTACCCGATGTCCTGCTGCGAAGTTCGTCGTAGGCTACAATTCAGAATTAAATTATACTACTCGTAATAGACCGTTTGGAAGTTGTAGCAGCAACGACATGATTCTGGATTACAATCTAGTAAGCATTATCAATCCTAGGAAAACGTCGAAAGGGTTAAAAATTCACCCAGGAAAGTTCTGACTGTGCGCAGGCTCCAAGACTGCTACCAAAAGCTTTCTGTCCCAGCGTCTATTCCGATACGCAACACATCGGGATTCATATATGCTGTATTACTGGAAATAAAAAAAGAGTACTTACCTTTTCACATTAAAAAATGATATAATCTCCTACATTCTTCAGATACGGCCACAATTATCCTTTCTGTCTACTCTGAAGACCCAAAGAAACTGGTACACCAACCTAATATCGTGTAGGACCCCGCGAGCACGCAGAAGTGCCTCAACACGACGTGGCATGGACTCGACTAATGTCTGAAGTATTACTGGAGGGAACTGACACCATAAATCTTGCATGGCTGTCCATAACTCCGTACAGCACGAGAGGGTGGAGATCTCTTCTGAACAGCACGTTGCAAGGCATCCTAGATATGCTCAATAATGTTCAGGACTGGGGAGTTTGGTAGCCAACGGGAGTGTTTAAACTCAGAAGAGTGTTCTTGGAACCACTCTGTAGCAATTCTGTACGTGTGGGGCGTCGTATTGTCCTACTGGAATTGCCCAAGCCAGTCGGAGGGCACAATGGACATGAATCGATGTAGGTGATCAGACAGGATGCTTACGTACGTGTCACCTGTCACAATCGTATCTAGACTTATCAGGGGTCCCATCCCATTCCAACTGCACACGATTCACGCCATTAGAGCCTCGACCAGCTTGAACAGCCCCTGCTGACATGCAGGGTCCATGGATTCATGAGTCTCCATAAGCGTACACGTCCATCCGCTCGGTACAATTTGAAACGAGACTCGTCCGGCCATACAACACATTGCCAGTCACCAACAGTCCAATGTTAATGTTGACGGGCATAGGCGAGGCGCGAAGCTTTGTGTCGTGCAGTCATCAAGGGTATTCCAGTTGGCCCTCGGCTCCGAAAGCCCACATCAATGATGTTTCGTTGAATGGTTCGCACACTGACACTTGTTGATGGTCCAGCACTGAAATCTGCAGCAATTTGTGGAATGGTTGCATTTATGTCACGTTGAACGGTTTTCTTCAGTCGTCGTTGGTCCCGTTCTTGCAAGATGTTTTTCCGGCCGCAGCGATGTCGGAGATTTGATGTTTTACTAGATTCCCGATATTCACGGTACACTCATGAAATGGTCGTAAGGGGAAATCCCCACTTTATCGCTACCTCGGAGATACCGTGTCCCATCGTTTCTGCGCCGACTACAAGACCACGTTCAAGCTCACTTAAATCTTGATAACCTGCCATTGTAGCAGTAGTAACCGATCTAACAATTGCACCAGATACTTGTCTTATATAGGCGTTGCCGACCGCAGCGCCGTATTTTGCCTGTCTAGTTACCTCTGTATTTGAATTCGCACGCCTATACCAGTTTCTTTGGCGCTTCAGTGTAATTTAATACGACTCTGTCAAATCGCCAAATTTTTTGAATTTCTGATTTTACGAGTGGGCTGACTTTCAGCAGTACATTCATTTAGCTTCAGACAAATACCGAACGCACCTCTATTCAATCAGAGAACTAACACCAGAGTGTCAAATTCCGGTTTATTAACTGCTTCATTACAAAGTCCAAAGAGAAGCACTGCTCACAACAGAGCTCACAACTTCCCTCTCGCAGTCAGAGATTGTCTGTTACGTAGAACTTTTTAATTAAAGTTTAGGCGACATGGACGTCACCGTGTACTCATTAGATTGTTTGAAATCTCACGCGATGTCACAGGAATTTCTTTCATAAAAATATAAACTCTCGCTCCTCACAGCAGGAAAGTTATTAAGGGAATGGTATGTTACACTCCACGATTCCCCAAGGACTCTCTCCTAAAAGTCCTTATAATCTACGGATTCTAAAGCCCTGCTGTCTTTTCCCGCCAAACCGTGCATACATATCAACAGCAGGAAATGCAAAACACAGCTGTCCAATAGCGCAGCTCTTTCGGCATATGAAATCCCAACAAAATCAATGTGTCGCGATCTGATACACATCACACCACAAAACGTCCTCCTACTACTAAAAAATCGGCCGCTTCAGCGGAGTCTCCGTGACGTCAGTGACTTAATATACAAGGGCACATTACGTGACCAACAACTATACTCTGTTCATCATAAGAATAAAGCAAACGCGAACACGAAAGCAAACAAACACGAACGTGATTATTGGTCAGAAGCCATACGAGCGAAAACTAGATCAAATGGTTCAATTGGCTCTGAGCACTATGCGACTTAACTTCTGAGATCATCAGTCGCCTAGAGCTTAGAACTAATTAAACCTAACTAACCTAAGGACATCACACACATCCATGCCCGAGGCAGGATTCGAACCTGCGACCGTAGCGGTCCCTCGGTTCCAGGCTGTAGCGCATAGAACCGCACGGCCACTCCGGCCGGCACGAAAACTGGTGTTCCTACGCTATTAGAAATTTTATTACTAACTCACGGTAAATGAAACTTTAAGATAGTCTAATGTATTAACAGCCATCAACGTTTTTCTTAAATACGCTTCAACTATGTAATTTTTATTTCAAAAATCATATACAGTCACAGTCTTTGTACTGTTGTGCTCTGACTGTCGCGCTGTTAATACGCAGTATGAAACTGGCAAAGACTGCTTCCTCCTTCGTAGTGAAACGCGCTTGTGGAACACGGCTAAAAAGTGCCGAGAAACAGGTTGTATTTGTCGTAGGCTGGAATAGTTCAACTGCAAATTTCACACACGATAGTTTGGCACAGTCACATAACGTGTTTAAATTAACATTCCATTTGCTATAATTTGCCAATTGCGAAGTTAGACAGCCCATCTACAGTTAATATTCATGGTTCACGATAGCAGTATTCCCGCGGAAACAGTCACTTACGTAGCAACACAGTTCACAGTTTCCACATTGGCTGTAAGTGTTTTAGCATACGTCGTATATCGTAGTAAAAAAAACGAGCAATATTAAATTCACAGTTTACGTAATGCAGCTCAATTCTAAACTGACGACAATACTGTCTGTTCACGAGTGCATTGTCACTGCCACAGGCATCACTTTGCAAAAACAAACAGCGTTTGCGTAATACCACGTCCGTTTAGAATACCCATAACATTGTTAAATTTCAAACCGTCTAACACAAAAAGTCCGATATTAATATTGCGCTAAACGCACACCATCACTACACAGAGTAGTTGCTTTCGTACGGCCAGGCTCACGCGCCATCCGCGACTGACTGCTACACATTGTTCGACGCAACTACCGATACCTCACTCGCTCCATACTTCTTACAAAACTTCTGCTGACTGCATTGCGTTTCGCACAATACATTCAATAAAACTATTCGAAAGATCACCAGAAAAAATCTAAGTCTTTACATAAGGAACTCTTATAAAAATAGCACAGTAAACATAGTCATACACACACTTCATGTTCTACACACCTGTCATCACAAGTAAAGTCAATTATAAAACTTAACGCATTAATTAAGAAATTCCAATTCTCTATTATTTGTGGCCTCAAAGGCTTTCTATAATTTTATTACCCTTCTTATTTATAAAACTCCGCCATTCGTAGACAGTGTTGCATCACAGTACGATTCCCGCCCTGACAAGAAACCTAAGTGGAAGGGGCACATTCTGACTCTCCAGGCTCGCCAGTAAGGGAACAGAAGAGAGGGTAAATGAAGGAAACAGAACGCCTCACGCAGTTCACTGAAGCAGGCGCCGACATCGCTAAGCAGATCAGCGACCTGCGCCGGGACTAACGCGATTTACGGCAGCGGGAACGAAATTACAGCAGCAGGCAGCACCCCCTGCTGCCTGGCCTCGCAGAGGACCGCAGCTTCGCGCCTCCTCGTCCTGTCCAAAGTTTAACCAAGAATGATGTCGTTTGTGGCTGTTGTTATGATACAATGAGGTGACAAAAGGCGTGGGATGCCTCTTAATACTCCTCTTGTCATTAGATGATAGGTATACAAAGGACAGACACGTCCACATTATACACATCTTTTCTACAGGAAGAGAGGCACCTACACTTGCATGTTGTATTTGGAATGTTGAAGATCTTGGTTGTAATTTTGTCTTACTTTAACTTTTAGGTCCCCATATCTTCATCTACACTCATGCTCATAATTTAAGGACAACTGCAGAATGTGGTGCCACACGACGTGGCACTACACAAAACTGGCGCTAATAGCATAGGCACATAGGGAACACACACGACACAGATCTGTAAGTCCACGGTATTGGTGATAAGTTGAGAAACCCGTCTCGAAACACATGTGCTACAAATCGCCACTGTTTCCTGCGCATGTACCCCGACATCAATTGGGACATGATCACCATGCACACGTACACAGGCCGCACAACGGGCTGGCATACTCTGGATCAGGTGGTCGAGCAGCTGCTGGGGTATAGCCTCCGATTTTTGCACCAGTGCCTGTCAGAGCTCCTGAAGTGTCGTAGGGGTTTGGAGACGTGCAGCGATACGTTGACCGAGAGCATCCCAGACGTGCTCGATGGAGTTTAGGTCTGGAAAACAGGCAGGCCACTGCATTCGCCTGATATCTTCTGTTTCAAGGTACTCCTCCATAACGACAGCTCAGAGGGGCCGTCCGTTATCATCCATCAGGGGGAATGTGGGACCCACTGCACCCCTGAAAAGCCGGACATACTGGCGCAAAATGACGTCCCGATACACCTGACCTGTTACAGTTCCTCTGTCAAAGACATGCAGGGGTGAACGTGTACCAATCATAAACCCACCCCACACCATCAAACCACGACCTCCATACAGGTCCCTTTCAAGGACATTAAGGGGTTGGTATCTGGTTCCTGGTTCACGCCAGATGAAAACCCGGCGAGAATCACTGTTCAGACTATACCCAGACTCGTCCGTGAACATGAGAGGTTCCATGCCCTCTTTTGCATGTCTAATTTTTATCAACTTTATTAATGTTCTATGTCATTGCATGGTAGTAACAGACCGAATAAGGTTACTGTAATGAGAGTATTTGTACTGAGAGCTCAAACAATACTTTTCACTTGATTCCTAATCGTGTTGTTTTACTTCTGTGGATGGCCTGGGCGAGGCGAGCATCGTAGGACGTGGCACACTGCGTTTCCGGTTGGGAGCTGCACTTCCCTGAATTCTGAGGGGTTCGTGCAATAGGCTTAAGCGCCTGGCGGAACGACTGACGTCGGTCGAATTTCGCTTATTGTATGCAGAGCGAAACGACCTGCGAGACGTCTGAGTGTCGCTGCAGTCTATGTGTTTGCCGTTCCGGCGCGTCCGGAACGAAGATTCCTGGCACCGACAGACTGCATTGTCCTCATGATTCTGAGAATACTTGTGGACTGTGCCCTACTGGGTGCGACTGTCTGGCGCCGGATGGCCGGTGGTCTAGGCAGGTTGTTTTTGTAGCCGGTCAGACAGCAAGTTCAGTGCCCTCAGCTGAATAGTAGAGGCATGATTGGTTAACTTAAACTGAGGCTAGTTGACGTCATAAAACCCTGCTCGAAACTGGAGGGAACGGTCGCTATTGGCGCGAATGATATTCTCCGACAGTGTGGCGGAATTTTGGAATCAGAACTGAATGCTGATTCTCAGTTTTGCGAGGAGAGTATGGAGTAGAGCAATGTTGGCTTCGCGCTTGCTTTGTGCGGGCAGTAAGGTTCGGGATCTGATCTTCGTCGGAGTCGGACAGTCTCCGACTTGGTCGCTCGTTTACGGTAGAACTTAGAATTTTCGAACAGCCTTCGCGACCAGGGGTTGACAAACAGTTGCTGCACGGCAGAAGTCGGCGCCTACATCATCAGGACACTGCCTACCGACGACGTGCTGTAGATTTCAGTACTGGTACAGTATTTTGAGGCTCCGGCATTGTGGGACCTTATCAATTTTATACTGAATCCCTCAGCAGCACGCGCGCTCGCTTTGCTACAAGTCCACCTTGCTTGTTTCTCCATGTGATCCCATTTGACCTCTCACTACTAATTGCGATACTGCTATACAGTCGGGAGATTAATATTTGATTAATTAGGACCTCCAATCATTGTCGTCAATCTATTGCCTAACAGAGAGTAGGAGCCCCCTGTTCTTGAGCCAGCTCTTATTCTCATAATATTTCAGTATACCCTATCCTTTTACTGTGAGTGTTGACAATCATGTGCATTTATGTCCTGATGTATAATAAATCTCGTTGTAATATTTAATCCGCATATCATTTCGTAGATATAGGCAGAATCCCATTTCCTTTTGTTTATTGTGATAAAGTTCTCTTTTTTTTCTCTGAGTAGATTACAATTTTTATTAAATTATTGTGAGTGTGCACTCCTTATTTTAACAACTATCAGGGTCCACCATCATTTCCTTCCGTTACCGTTGTGCTCAGAATTAATTAGCTGGTAGGTAAGGAGGGGGTCGAGTGCATGTCTCGTTCTCATACAAAATTCGTCTGAATTAAAGAGGTACAAACTCTTCTCCACCGCGGTACCTCGCAAACATAACCTGGGACCACTGTTCCAATGACCATGTACTGTGTTCTTGACACCAGGCTCTAAGGGCTCTCCTGTGAGCAGGGGTCATTTGAATGCGCCTTGTAAGTCTCCGGGCGAATAAATCATGTCTGTTCAGTTGTCTGTTGACTGTGTATCTGGAGACAACTGTGTCTGTGGCCGCGGTAAGGTCCCGAGCAAGGCTACCTGCAGTTCTCCGTGGTCGTCTGCGGGCACTGTTGGTGAAATATCGGTCTCCTTGTGGCGTACACTGTGGATGTCCCGTAATGTAGCGCCGGACACGTTTCCTGTCTGCTGGAATCGTTGCCATAATCTTGAGATCACACTTTGTGGAACACGGAGGGCTTGTGCTACGACCTGCTGCGTTTGACCAGCCTCCAGTCGGCCTAGTATTCTACCCCTCATAACGTCATCGATATGTGTTCTTTCAGCCATTTTCAACACACAGTCACCATTAGCACATCTGAAAACGTCTGCAGACTTACTCGCTGCACCGTACTTTGACATGCACCAACACACCTCTGCGTATGTGGACTGCTGCCAGCTGCGACGACCGCAGGTCAAATACACCGCATGGCCATGCCTCGAGGTGATTTAAACCCGCAAACCGCCCACCAGAGCGTTGTTTCACCATGTATGAGCATTATCCTTAATGTATGAGCATGAGTGTACATACATACTCCGCAAGCCACCGTCGGTGGGCAAAATGTATGTCACCAGCAATAGAATCGTTCTGCAGTCAGCTAGGAACACCGATTCTCTAAATTTTCTCAACAGTGTTCATCGAAAAGAATGTCGCCTTACCTACAGGGATTCCCATTTAAGTTCCCGAAGTATCTCCGCAACACTTCAGTGTTGTTCGAACCTACCGGTAACAAATCTAACACCTCAGCCCTGAATTGGTTTGATGTCTTTCTTTAATGCGACCTGCTGCGGAACCCAAACACCGCAGCTCTACTCAAGAACAGGTCGCACTAGCGTCCTATTCCTGGTCTCGCTTACAGATGAATCACACTTTCCCAAAATTCTCCCAACAAACCGAAGTCGACCTTTCGCCTTCCCTACCGCAGTCCTCACATGTTCGTTCCGTTTCATATCGCTTTGCAACGTTAAGTCTGAAATTTAAGCTACGTGACTAAATCAAGCAGCACATTACTAATGCTGTATCCGAACGTTACAAGTTTGTTTTTCATACTCAGCCGCATTAACTGTCATTCATCGCACTAACTAGAAAATTTGTCTAAGTCGCCTTGTATCCACCTGCAGTCACTCAACCTCCACATCTTCCCTACACTATAGCATCACCAGCTGTAATATATTTATTATTCCTTGCTACTGTAGAGTTATGTTGAAGCTGTGAGATAGGAGGACAGGCGCTCCAAGGCGCCGAAGCAGAGATGATGGTGAGGGCAGACGAAACTAGGAGAGATATCGTTACATGAAGTAAACCGGAAGGGGAGAGCCTTGCGAAAACGTAGATGCTCCCAGACGCGGTCACAGGGCGCTAGTTACTCTTCAAGGAATTAACATGTAACTTCATATGTCGTCTAGACGCTGTGGTAGGTTGCACCGTAGAACTTAGTAACCAACAGGCACGTATCAGCAGTAAAGCCAGCTTGATACCAGCCCTGAGAACAGCAACGTCAGCACGCACACAAAGGTTAGAAAGAGAGCGAAAACGCCAAAAAACTGTTGACCTAGCAGTCCCTACTCCGGGGAGCCCGAGGGGCGGGGCTAAATGACGTATAACAATAATGTTGCAAGCCTTATTTGGCAGAGCAGTTATGTTTAGCTTTCTGCTGAACAATCTTGATACCAAATACGGATTTAGTGCAACTGCATTAACATCCCCGCCTTAGGAGCAGTAGAGGAGAATTAACTAAACCGTGATTGGCAGGCGCCTGCAAGAGACCTGCGGGATTGGCTGGGTGGCTTTAAATGGGAAAAACAGTGCCCCCACGCGACTCTTTAAAACCCCTACATTCCGCATTTTCGCGGAGTGCTCAGTCAGACGATCTGGGCGCCGAATCCGCGTCCGTCGGCTCCAGCCTCGGTCCAGCTCTCTCACTTGGACTGCCTCAGTGAACAGTGTCACATTCAGTATGTTTTGTTTTGCAAGTAAGTTGTTGCCTTAAGATGATGCTAGTGTTTGCTGCTGTGGTTAGCATCCACTCCTGGGACTTCTGCACTGGCTTCTGTTGTAACAGTGTTTTTAATGCTTTTTCTAAGCCTAGAACTAGCCTCCAGTGTATTAGTTAGTCCTGTCTGGAATAAACAACTATTTCAAAACCCTGTTTGTTCAGGAGTCTCCGCAACGAGTTCCCTGCGAAGTCTCACCACCTGTATTTCTAGTAAATACCTGTACCAGTGTTGGCTCAGAAGAAAACAATCAAATGCCTTCACTGTGAATTGTTCTCTTCCTTCCGCTCTGTACCGCTCGGGAGCGCAGACTGACCAGTAACCCCTTTTCTCCCTCACCCACCTATGTCAGGACACGACACAGCAAACAACCGCAGATTGTTGCCCATCCCTCAAACAAATAATTTATATACATAGAAAATAATAGTGGCTCCATTACACTTCCCTGGAGCACTCCTGATGATATCCTTGCCTCTGATGAACACTCACGGCCGAGGGCAAAATATTGGGTTCTATTGCTTAAGAAGTCTTCGAGTCACTCATATATATGTGACCCTCTTCCATATGCTTGCACATTCGTTAACAGTCTGCAAATGGAGCACCGTGTCTAATGCTTTGGGAAATCTAGACACATCAGATCCACGATATTCCAGTGCCGGTGTTGTTCAGAAGTACGATGCAAAGTTTCGTGGATATGCATGTATGTCCGAAGGAACAGGTACTGCCGCGGCTAAAGCCGTTATGAATTACTTGAAATGTATTCGCATTTGCGAATATGGACAAAATGGTTCAAATGGCTCTGAGCACTATGCGACTTAACTTCTGAGGTCATCAGTCGCCTACAACTTAGAACTAATTAAACCTAACTAACCTAAGGACATCACGCACATCCATGCCCGAGGCAGGATTCGAACCTGCGACCGTAGCGGTCGCTCGGTTCCAGACTGTAGCACCTAGAACCGCACGGCCACTTCGGCCCGTGAATATGGACGACCATCAACTGTATATTAGAATGACGACAATGAAAATCGATGCCGGTGCGGGACTCAAAACCGGATTTTCCGCTTATCGCGAACAGTGGCCTTACTATTTTTTTTTGTTAACTCATTTTGTTCGTTACAGTTCGTTGCAATTGTTCGTGGCAGACGCCCCCTGACGCCCGTTGTTGTTCGTTCTAGATCCGATCACTCAGTTTTTTTATTACAGAGGGCAGCTAACATAAAAAACGCTTTTTCACAGGTCAGCACGTTACCACAGTCCTTGCGAATAGGTATGTACCATTAGGCTCTCCGTGCAAATCGATGTTAGGGATGTTGCCCTGTAATTTTGCGGATCCGTTCTATTGCCCTTCTTACAGTATATACAGTAGTCATGTGTTCTTTTTTCCTGTTGCCTGGGACTTTCAGCTGCGCAATACATTTACCATAAATGCAAGGTAGGCAAGGAGCAAAGGCCGAAAAGTACTCTTTGTAAAATCGAATTGGGATTCTGTTCGGACCTGGCGACTTATACATATGTCTTCAACTCTTTCAGTAGTTTCTCTATGGCAGAGGTGTTTATTACTACGTCGTTCATACGAGAAACTGTTCAATGGTCAAACGACTGTCAGTGCACTGTAGTGTAACCAGTTGGCACCGAGCTGCTTGATCACATACGCTTCTGCCGCAACTTAGTATGCTGCGCCCCGTGGCTTCCGTGGTGAAAGGTTGCATCATCGATATCAAATCGAGCGTTTTCACAGAGTCGTAGAACGACGCTAGCTACGTTTCTGTATGACAACCATCCACGTCGTACCTTGCTGGTAACCACAAACCCGATTGAGAAGGGACTTACACAGACGTATTTCGTAGGTTCATTGATAATGATACGACTATCTGAGTTCTGTATCAGTCGGGACGGCGACTTCCAGTTAGATACTGCACGGAATCCTATCATACAAAAATTTCGTGCTCTGCATAACTGACGTAGTTCTACAGTTTTACTGGTATCAATGAACCGACCTTTCGCCACGCAGAGAGCGCAGCACAGCGCACTGAGCTGCAGCAGAAGCGCATGCGCTCAAGCAGTGTCTGCACAGTGACAACTGGGTACAACATGGGCATGTGCCACTGGAGTATCAAATAGAGGAGCACTCTTTATTTTCGCCAGTATTCACCTGAAGACGGTCATAAGGCTCTGTACCGAAATATCGTGACACCATGTTACCTCGCCCGAAATTTCACGGAACAGTTAAAGAATAGCCAAATCCTTCAGGAAGCGGACATTCCATTCGTTGGACATTATAATGATGACAATGTAATTTTTGACGATTTAAGAGTGTGCGTTGATCAGTGGTTGGTTGGAGTGGAACTTGCCAGTGGACCGCGGTGATAGGGAAGTTCAGAGGTGATTTGTCCATACAACAGATGCAGCATGTACTTCAGAGGTGGTTTGCCCATACAACAGATGCAGCATGTACTTCAGAGGTGGTTTGTCCATACAACAGATGCAGCATGTACTTCAGAGGTGGTTTGTCCATACAACAGATGCAGCATGTACTTCAGAGGTGGTTTGTCCATACAACAGATGCAGCATGTACTTCAGAGGTGGTTTGTCCATACAACAGATGCAGCATGTACTTCAGAGGTGGTTTGTCCATACAACAGATGCAGCATGTACTTCAGAGGTGGTTTGTCCATACAACAGATGCAGCATGTACTACGGGACGTATGCTGTCCGCAGTCTCTCATTTCACAACCTATTTTTGGGATGAAAATTAACCAGTAGCACTTTTCAGTTGAAAATAATGACCCTGTTTAATAGTAAGTACTCATTTTAGTGCAGTATTTTTAAACTACAGAGAGGTTGAACAAGAATATGGAAACACTGCGATAAGTGCATGCTTCAACACAGCCGGCCGGTGCAGCCGAGCGGTTCTAGGCGCTTCAGTCTGGAACCGCGCGACCGCTACGGTCGCAGGTTCGAATCCTGCCTAGGGCATGGATGTGTGTGATGTCCTTAGGTTAGTTTCGTTTAAGTAGTTCAAGTTCAAGGAAACTGATGACCTCAGACGTTTAAGTCCCATAGTGCTCAGAACCATTTGGACCAGTTTTGAGCTTCAACACAAATGCAGATGCTAGCCAAACATGCAGGTTGCGATATTGTATTTGATCACGAACGGCACCTGTGCAATGTCCCAAAGCGTTGTAACTGTCAATCGTGGTCAGAACATTGTTCTGTGTAGTTGTGAGAGCATTATGTCGGAGCTAAGTGAATTAGAACTTGGGTGAATTGCTGGTACTCTTTTGGTGCCTGCTTCCGTAAACAAGATAGTTGAAGTATTTGGTGCCTCAAGAGACACCGCATCGAAGATTTATCCCGCATGCAGGGAAAGCGGAAAAACATCATCCGCTTACTCACAAGGCGGACGAAATTGTGTGTTCAGTGATCGTGAGCAACAGTCGCTGGACAGGACTATGACGAAAAAGAAGAGGACGACAGCTGCAGACGTCACTGCAGAAGTGAATGTCGCATTCGCGAACACTGTCAGTACCAAACCAACATGAAGCGAGTACCAAAAACAGCGAACTGTATGTCGAGATGAGTTTCAAAACCATAGGTCAGCGATGCAAGTGTTCGCAACAGATAAACGCGGTACCAAAAACATAAAACCTGGGTTATGGAAGAAAGTTATTTGATCAGGCGAGTCTTGCTTCACACCGTTTCCAACTTCTGGCCGGGTTTACGACCAAAGAGTGAAACACGGCGGGCTTCAGTCATAATTTCGGTAGCCATATCGTGGTATTCCACGGGTCCCATGGTTACTCTGCAATGTCGTATTAGTGACAAGGATTCTGTGACCATTTTGGCCGGTCAATTTCATCCCAGAGAATAATGTTCATTCCCCAGTGGCGATGCTGGGTTCCAAGTCGACAGGACCCCTGTTCACACAGCGCCCATCGTCCAGGACTGGCTTTATGAACACGAAGGTAAATTGTCGCACCTTCCCAGTCACCAGATTTCAGTATTACTGAGACTTTGTGGTCCATTTTCGAGAGAAGTATGCGTTATAGCTATCCATCTCCATCGTCGTTGCCTGAATTTGCCAGTATTACGCAGGAAGAATGGTATAAGATTCCACTGAAAGCCGTACAGAACCTGTTTTTATCCATTCCAAGACGACTGGAATCTGTTTAGGTTGCTAAAGGTTTTTCCAACACTATATTATTATGAATTTGTACCACAGTATTGTCGTCGGGGGTTACAGGCTGCACATTGGGAAGAAAATTCTCCTTAAAATCATTTGTTGATGTACTCTCATAACAAGTAATGTAGATTATCCTCGAAGTCTGGCAGGTATACAGTTGAATAAAAAATTTTAAGTATAGTTTGGTTCAGACTGTACTGTTTTTTGCGATTCTGTTTTATGTTCTGCTGTGTCCATCGCCATATACGGTACACAGCTATAAACACAGATGGCGCCACCAGCCAGGCATTATCCAGCACCATGTCAATAAACCCGATCAGTCTCCACACGGAGGGCGTTCACAACTGGACCACACGACTTCCAAGTAGTCTGCTCCTTCTCCCAGTAGTTGCCAGCCGCAACGGAGGGTGCTCATACGAGGAACTACTTTCTCCATGAACAAAATAGATAGCAGATGGACAGCATTGTTCCGCCGTTCGTGCATAAATGGGGATTCACAGCTTCACTCGGAGAGCTGCCAAGCAGGTATTCCAGTTCTAGTTGCCACCAGCAGTCGCAGATCATCATGATACTTTGGCACATACATAAACCTTCCTCTAAACGATACACCATTACAAGTCGGAAGGTCTGAGTAGCGGAATAGACCGACTCGCACACAGTTTCACCTAAATTACGTATTTACTTTCCAAGAACATTGCAACACATTAATTTGTATTTTGCACCCTCATGTTACATTAAGAATTGTTTACTAATGCCAAATACTACTCTGGATACAATAGTAGTTTGACCAACTGACAACAAAAGTAATTTTTATTTAAGATTATCATTTTTGTCCTTTAAAGAAAAATATTATCAAAAGTCAAATTTACGAAACTTGAAAGGTTCGAATATCTTTTATAAGAAGGATGGATTTTGACATGGCTCTGCATCTCAAACGTGGACCCGATATTAACCAACCTGAAAAAATTCAAGCATTGCATAGAGCGTAGCTCGGCTTCGTCCACGTCTTAACACGGAAAGTAAATTAACATTACGTGGAATCTGCAAATGAATTCGTACTAATATTACATAATAATCATACTAACCCTGACAGGAAGCAACTTGCGCTGCACGTGGCTGATGTGACTTACACATTAATGATTTAACATGTAAACCCAGTTGTGGTAATAATTTACAAAATCAAACATACAGTAACTATGCTAAAGCTATCCCAGCAGCTTTACTTTGTTTACTGCTCGCTCACAGACAATTAATGCCATCGAATAATATGTTCACATTATAATTCGTACAAGGGAGGCACGCATTAGCTAAACTCAAATGACATACATGCAGTCCACTTCAAAGAAGCAATGCCGAGTGTCAAACTGTTAAACGCCTTGTCACGGTTCGCGCGACTCCCACCGTCGGAGGTTCGTCCCCCCTTGGGCATGGGTGTGTGTGTTGTCCTTAGCGTAAGTTAAGTTACATTAAGTAGTGTGTAAGCCTAGGGAGCGATGCCCTCAGCAGTTTGGTCCCATAGAACGTACCACAAATTCCCAAAATTTCAAACTGTCCAACTTCCCATAGCTCGAACAAGCAGACTCTCAACTGACAGCAGTGCATAACTGAGCTTGTATTAGAACAGATAGTGATCGTACACTGAGATGACAAAAGTCAGGGGATACCTCCTACTATCGTGTCAGACTCCTTTTTTTCGGCACAGTGCAGCACCTCGACGTGGCATGGACTCAACAAGTCGTTGGAAGTCGCCTGCAGAAATACTGAGCCATACTGTCTCTATAGCTAACCATGCTTGCGAAAGCTTCACTGGTGCAGCATTTTGGGCACGAACTGACCTCTCTATTATGGTCCATAAATGTTCGATGGCACTCTGGGTGGCCAAATCATTCGCTCGAACAGTCCAAGCTCTTCTTCAGACCAATCACGACCAACTGTGGCCTGCTGACTTTGTCATTCACAAAAATTCCACCACTGTTTGGGCACATGAAGTACATGAACGGACGCAAAAGGTCGCCAACTAGCCGAACATAATCATTTCCAGTCAATTGTCAGTTCGACTGGACCAGAGGACCCATTCCATTCTATGTAAACACAGACTACACCGTCATGGAGGCATCACCAGCTTGCACGATGCCCTGTTGATAACTTGGGTCCATGGTTTCGTGGGGTCTGCGCCACACTCTAACCCTACGACCAGCTCTTACCAATTGAAACTAGGAGTCATCTGATCAGGCCACAGGCCCAGGAAAAGGGCTGTGACGATGTTTGCTGATAGCGAAGGTCCTCGCGTTTGTCATCTGCTGCCATGGCCCATTAACGCTCCATTTCGCCGCACTGTCGTAACGGATACGTTCGTCGTACGTCCACATTGATTTCAGGCAATGCTGCTTGTCTGTTAGCATCGACAATTCTATGCAAACACCGCTGCACTCGGACGTTAAGTGAAGGCCATCAGCTATTGCGTTGTCTGTGGGGGGGGGGGGGGGGAGTAATTCCTGAAATGTGGTATTTTTGGCACACTTTTGACACTGTCGATCTCGGAATACTGAATTCTCCAACGATTTCCGAAAAGGAATGCCCCATGCGACACTAGTGCAGAGGCAAGGAAAAAAGCATGCACATATAAAGGGACTCAAAATCTACAAGATTTGAGTTGTTTCACAGAAGCTCGAAATTTAGTGCAGCTTTCAATACGGGATGTTTTTAGTAGTTTCCTCAATGAAACTCTGTCTGGAAATTTTGCAGAAAATCCAAAGAGCTTCTGGTCCTATTTAAAGTACACCAGAGGCAAGGCACAATCAATATCTCACAGCATAATAATGGTAACGTCACCGACGACAGTGCCACTAAAATGGAGTTAGTAAACACGACTTTCCAAAATGTCTACACTAAACAAGATGCAGTAAATATTCCACAATTCGAATCAAGAATATGAGTAATTTAGAAGTAGAGATCCTTAGTAAAGCACAGTAACTTAATAATAATTCAATGAAAGACTTCCAGGACAGACTGTACATTAATTAGATTCTTTTCGAAGCATTTAGAACAAATAGCTCAATTTTTAGGTATCGTATAAAACTACTCGCTCAGCGAAAGATTGGCATCTAAAAACTGGAAAGTGTACAATACCCAGCAGTACACAAGAAAGTAAACAGAAGCAATTCGCCGAAATATAAACCCATACCACTGCCATCGATTTGCAGTAGGATTCTGCCTCCTCCTACAAAGTCTTGCGAAAAGACCTCGAAGGTAAATCTGAGTGATTCAAGCTCTAACGGAGGCTTATTAACAAATGTTCCTCCGCACCCTATTCGGAACTGGGACAGGTGATGTGACAGTGGTGTACGAAGCTACTCCCACCTCACACCATAAAGTAGCTCGCAGAGTTCAGACTGTCGTGCAGATGTAGATAATTCGCAGTTGCAGCTATCTAACGCGCGGTAATGGTAGCGTGAGATAATTCACTTCAAACTGTCAGGATTTAACTGAAAAAACTGTGTCAGTGGAAACATGCACATGTCACACGAAATTAAATGGGCAATGTGCTTTCTATTGTGAGCTAGACGAAAATAGCAGAAACTAACAGAACACAGTTCGGATTAAAAAAATCGTACTCGAAAATTCATGCGAAATAAGGTTCGCGTATGAACATCCTAGTTCACGTATGAACATCCTACCTGTTTTTACGCTTTAAATTACTGATTTGTGCAAAATTAAATAGATCTTAATGTACCAGACAAGTTGACGGTTCAGACTGTAACAGAATAACGAGACAGATGAACGATGCTGTAGAGGTAATGCTACCTTTATCACACAGAGAAATGGCACAGAAATGAAATATTTATAATAGAAATTTAGCTCGGGCGCCATATATGTTGTTTTGATTAGTAGTTTAGCCTCTATTAAATCGAATAAGTTCATGTCATTTAAATAAATTGCTGAAGACTTTATTGATATTAATAATTTATGGTCAAAGTGAATAACGTTACTGCACTTTTGTACATGCAAGATTTTTTGTACCATTGTAAATAAAATTGTTTAAGTGATATCATTTCCGGTCTCATCGGATTGGGGAAATATGGGGAAGGAAGTCGGCCGTGCCCTTTCAAAGGAACCATACCGCCATTTGCCCGAAGCGGTTTAGAGAAAACTCGGAAAACCCAAATCAGGATGGCCGGACGCGGGTAACTTTTTTTTTATAATCCTCTTGTATATATGCAGGTATCATAGATGTCTGAGACCTGAAAAGGACGCTTGACCACCCAGTTTCATTTGAAGAAAGGCGCTACGCCTAGGTAGTAGGTATGATCATCCGTTTCGTTCGATGCTGAGGTGCTATTCCAATACGGTTGGAGAGCCTCTGCAATGCCGTTCGAGTTTAGGGGCAATGTCAGTTTGGGCTGAGGCGTGGACGGGAATTTGAAATGGGGAGGGAGACGTGCTAGGGTAGTTCGCGCAACTGCGGAAAGTCACTGTGTCAGGGTGGCGTAATGGTTAGCGCATCTGCCTGCAGAGCAGGAGACTGGGATACAAATTTTTATTCGTCGCTTCAGTCTGGATATGTACAGCACAGATGCTTGAGACTTGGAAAGGTCACTGGAACCATGTAGTTTCGTTTGTTTTATTTTTTCCTATTTAAGTGTCGCCCATGTGCCGTTGTCAAGCATTAAATTCGATGTGTTATCACGTCGTGGAAATAGGTTAAAAACAGTGACGTTCTGAAAGGACTGTGTCATCCTTGATACGAGTAATAAGAGAATTAACAGCTATTATCAATGACACGACTAGCATGACGCGTAAACTTGTGCTGTTTACATGCAAGTTGAAATACAGCTTTGTACAGCAATAATTTTATTTACATAACACAAACTTACGGGTCATGTTACTCGCGTCATTAATAGCACTTGTTGATGCTGGTACTGTGATTTATCGCATATAAAGAGAACTGCCATTCATTACACAAAGTGGAAATACGAGGGTCGTCCACAAAGTAAGTTCCGTTTCTATTTTTATCCATGGCAGCGCTACGATCGCAGTTCCGAGCATGCGCGGCAGTTACTCTGACTCAAGGAGAAGACATGTACGCCACTTTCAGATCACTGCTGCCGACGTGTGCTTTGCAGTGCTTCCTTATAATGTCAGCCGTAATTGAAAATGCCACCGCGTGTGACATCAGATGTGTGATTCGTTTTCTAAATGCTAAGAAAGTTAAACCAAAGGAAATTCATCGGCAAATCTGCGAGGTTTGCGGACTAAATACTGTGAGTGATTCAATGGTTAGAAGATGAGTCAGACTGTTCAATGAACGACATGATCAAGTGCACGATGAAGAACGAAGCGGATGCTCGTCTGTGGTTACTGATGAACTGGTTCACACAATTGAAGAGAAGATTAAGCGCAACCGTAAGTTCACACTTATTGCCCTTGCTATGGAAGTTCTGCAAATCTCGCGATCACTAATTCATAAAATTATTACTGAAAAACTGAAACTTCGAAAACTTTGCTCGCGTTGGATACCCAAAATTCCTACTGAAGAACACAAAAAACAACGGATGGGCTGTGCGCTTCAGTTTCTGATACGCTACAATGAAGAAAGCGATGGTTTTCTTTCTCGGATAGTCACGGGGGACGAAACTTGGGTATCGTACGACACCCCTGAAACAAAACAGCAATCAATGGAATGGAGACACACTTCATCCCTAAAGAAAGTTAAGCCTAAGCAAATTTTGACGCCTCGAAAAGCCATTTGCACCGTTTTTTGGGACAGAAAAGGCATTTTGCTGATTGATTTCTTACCACGAGGTCAAACAATCAATGAACGTGGTTACTGCGAGACAATTAAGAAATTGCGCTGCGTAATACAGAACAAGCGCCGAGGATTACTGTCAAAAGGTGTTGTTTTTTTCCACGATAATGCCTGACCTCACACAGCGCATGTGACAAACAACTCTTACAGGAATTTCACTGGGAGGCGTCTGATCATCCTCCGTACAGCCCGGACCTCGCTCCTAGCGACTTTCATCTCTTCTTACACGTAAAATCTGTCCTTGGTGGTCAACACTTCACTTCAACGATGATGACGAGCTGAAAGAAAATGTTACCACATGGTTGAATACACAGGCGGCAACCTCCTATGAAGAGTGCCTACAAAATTTCGGAAGCTATGTAGAAAAGTAGTTTAACGGTTGTAGATTTTTTTACAATAAATATTTGTTCTGTATCTGTACACGCTTGTTTTATATAACCAAACGGAACTTACTTTGTGGACGTACCTCGTGTTGTACACGTCTTTCTGCAGATCCTTATGATCCTCCACAAACGATACTTCGCTGTACACATCAGAGTCTTCAGTGAACAATCTTTTAGTGCTTCTGAGTCTGTCTTTTAAATTATTTACGTATTCGAAAAACATTCGAGGTCTTATTACGCTTCCTTGGAGCATTGTCGATATTACACACCGTAATGTGCTTTAGCCAGGAGATACGGAGATTGGTTACACCGATAACATTGTGCTGGCCGTGAGACACCGAAATTTTGAGGAAACGGAAGCCGTTTTAACACTTGCTCTGGCGACAGTGGGGACGCACTTTCGGAGACGGAGACTGAAACCAAATGCCCAAAGACAGAGACGACTTGCTTTCATTTGTGCAGCAGAGCGGTGAGTAGACAGTTCCAGGTCTATTTTTATGACAGACTGATTCACCACAGTCAGCACTCAAGACACGTCGGGGCTGCATTGGACCGGACACGTCCTACAAGATCCATCTGGAAAAGATAGCAGCCAAGATACGAACTAGGAACAGCATCCTAGGTACGCTGTGCGGAACAATCTGCGGCACTTCGACACCTGAACTGGTCTGCACTACTGCGGAATAAAACGGTCCTGTAAAATGGTTCAATAACGCACAGTTGAACAACACAGTAATTACCAATGGTACACAAGCATCAACCCCTGTCGAATGGCTGGCAACATTGAGCCAAATTTCGGCCCATGGCCTCCGACAAAAAGCAGTTCTTCTCTGTGATTTCAAATGTATACTGGCCAAGCCGCAACTACCTGCCCATCAAGACATGGTTATCGTAGAAAGAAATTGGGTTCGATCAAGAAAACGGCCATGGGATCGCATACGTCTCTGTTCAACTGTACAGTCACTTCGGAACTACAGTAGATCGGACAGAGCCTCTCCCTCCACATTGCACAAGAAAAAAACCCCCTGCGTTAGGAAAATCGAGCAAAACATGGACAATGAGTAACACAATACGCACCAATCTACATCTTCATACTCTCAAAATCACACGTAAGTGCCTGGCAGAACGTTCATCGAACCACCTTCACAATAATTATTATGCGAATCTCGAACAGCGCTCAGAAAAACCTAACACCTGTATCTTTCCGTGCAAGCTCCGATTTCCCTTGTTTTATTATGATGATCGTTTCTCCCTACGTAGATCGGCGTCAACAAAATATTTTCGCATTCGGAAGTGACTGATATTTCATGAGAAGATTCCGTCGCAACGAAAAAAGCCTTTGTTTTAATGACGTCCACCACAAATCCTGTATCATGTCAATCACACTCTCGCCCCTATTTCTCGACAATACAAAACGTGCTGCTCTTCTTTGAACTCTCTTTGAATCTGATAAGCATCCCACAGCGAAGCAGTACTCCAAAAGAGGACGGACAAGGGTGGTGTAAGCAGTCTCTTTAGTAGGATCTGTTGCATCTTCTAAGTGTTCTGCCAATAAAACCTAGTCTTTGTTTGCCATCCCCACAACATTTTCTATGCGTTTTTTTTCTAATTTAAGTTGTTAGTAATTGTAATTCCTAGGTATTTTGTTGAATATGGCCTCTTGATTTGACTGATTTATCGTGTAACCGAAGGTTATTGGATTCTTTTTAGCACCCATGGGGGTGACCTCACACTTTTCATTATTTAAGGTAAATTGCCAATCTTCGCACCATACAGCTATCTTTTCTGTACCCGTTTTTTTCTTCTGATGACTTTCCTATACGATAAACGGCAGCATCATTTGCAGACAACCTAAGATGACTGCTCAGATTGTCTGCTAGATCATTTACATAGATAAGGAACGGCAGAGGGCGGGCCTATAACACTACTTTGGGGAACGTCAGAAACCACTTCTGTTTTACTCGATGACTTTCCATCAATTACTACGAACTGTGACTTCTCTGACAGGAAATCCCAAATCCAGTCACATAACTGAGACGATATTCCGTAAGCACGCAATTTCACTACAAGCCGCTTGTGTGGTACTGTGTCATAAGCCTTCCGGAAAACTAGAAATGCGGGATCAATTTGAAATCCGTTGTCAATAGCAATCAACACTTCGTGTGTATAAAGAGCTAGTTGTGTTCCGTGTTGACTGTGTATCAATAGACCGTTCTCCTCGAAGTAATTCATAAAGTTCGAACACAGTATATATTCCAAAATGTTGCTGCATGTTGACGTTTGTCATATGGGCCCGTAGTTTAGTGGATTACTCCTACTGTTGTATCGTTCTAGAATATTCGCGTGACCAGTCATGACAGACGCGCAGACTCTTTTCACAGATGGGGTAAGATTCCATGTCCAAAATGGCATTGTGGAGCAGCCATGCAAACCGTTCGACACACTTTTACATATTGTCCCAGCTGGGAACATCGTGGAACTAGACTATTTCCGGATGGCAACGAAAGATGCTGCTAATTATACTATAAATTTAAATATCTCTTTGTAAATTACATGTATTGTAGTTTGTATTTTATTTAATGTTGTGCTTCAAGAACAGTACGATAAACAGATTAATAATTATACACCGTTAGTTCAAAAGGTTTGAATGGGGACTGTCCTATTTCCCTTATCGATTTTCAAGAACTTCTGGTCACGTTTGTGAAGGATGTTTTGAATCTGATAAATGTATTCAACACCTGTTGTATCACCCGGCCGATGTGGCCGAGCGGTTCTAGGCGCTTCAGTCTGGAACCGCGCGACCGCTATGGTCGCAGGTTCGAATGTGTGATGTCCTTAGGTAGTTGGGTTTGAGTAGTTCTAAGTTCTAGAGGACTAATGACCTCAGATGTTAAGTCCCATAGAGGTCAGAGCCATTTTTGAAGCTGTTGTATCGATAGAACCATATTCTTTATAAGTCTGTTCCTGAGACCACAGATGTTGCTCAGAGAGGTTACTTCATTTTGCAGAGTAGCAGTGAGTCAGTGTGTGTTACACAGTCTGGCTACGTACTTGCTTTGAGAAGGATGGAAGTTGACCTGCCGTGCAGTGGAGGCGGCTTTATTTAAAAAGGGTTTTGTAATAATATGTTCTGAAGAAACTTTTGTGGAAATGAGATTATATGAAATTTGGAATGCCAAAAGACGAATTTTTAAGTTAATTTAGTTTTTTATATATATTTGTATGTGAGTAATTTCTCATTGTTAGAACGGCGTTCGTCAAAAAAGTCAAAGTGGATTGTCATTTGTCATATCGATTTTAAAAATGTTTTGGCCACAATTATGAATAGAATATGGCAATGTTATAATGCAATATATCGTTTTGTCTCATAATTCAAACAAGTGTCGATGAAAGTAATTGAGCACACAGAAATAATTAAGAAATATTTTACTGACTTGTCTAGGTGTGACGGTCTCGTAAACTGACATACGGCCACGCCTGTGGGCTGAAGATCGTACGGTGGCCGGTCGGTACTGTTAGGCCTTCGTGGCCTGTTCGGGCGGAGTTTTTTAATCTAGTTGTGGGGACTTTATGTCATAATGTATTGTTGTTCTGGCTTAATGAAGCATACTTTGGTCTTGTTCTCATTTATTAGTCGTTGACTTTAGTTTCTCATTTTTCATTTTTCATTCTTTATCTTTATGATTGTGTTTGTATACTCGCATTGCACATCGGGAGCTGTGTGCTGCGGAAGCATTTTTTATGAAAAGTGATAAGACGTTGCCTTGCATTGAACACTTGCAAGTAAGGCAAATGAAATTTAGTTTCGGACGGTCAGACCAATATTTGTAATAGTAACGGGCTGCATAACAGACGAGCGTCCAGTGTGCACATGTACGCGAACAAATTTAATTATCATCAAAATTCATGTCCTCTGTAAGGTACAGTGATTGTCGGATGTATTTGTGAAAATATCGTATTTCAGAAGTTTCAAATCAGTAAAAGATTTCAGAAAAGTGCTATCTTGTAAGTTGTCAAGCAGTTTATCAGAAAGTCAGATGCGTTAATTTATATGTACGTTTGGTCTGTAATTACAATTACAGTTCTGGTACAGTGATTGTTTGCAAGACTAAAGATAAAGATGAGCCTTCTTCAAGGCCAACACTTTAATCTGTCATAGTCAGATAGCATACTCGTATATAAATTTCATTGAAAACGGATATCTTTCCCGCAGACGAATTGTTTAGTGTACTGGCTAGTCTGTATTTCGCATCGTGTAGCGTGAGCGTCTGGTCAGAACTTAATTTTAGCACATCTCTGTCGCGCTGCATTGAGATTTACGTATTTCAGTGTCAAAATAAGTTTCACATATCTTTTTAATTCCAGCCTGAGAGCCGGCCGGAGTGGCCGTGCGATTCAAGGCGCTACAGTCTGGAGCCGAGCGCCCGCTACGGTCGCAGGTTCGAATCCTGCCTCGGGCATGGGTGTGTGTGATGTCCTTAGGTTAGTTAGGTTTAATTAGTTCTAAGTTCTAGGTGACTGATGGCCTCAGAAGTTAAGTCGCATAGTGCTCAGAGCCATTTGAACCAGCCTGAGACTTGAATTTAGCAATAAACTTTCATATTATGAGACTGATTTTATTCCGAGTGTACACGCGACGGCAGCGTATTAACTACTGTGGCAGCTTGAGCTAAAAACTGTGAACAACTGATGTGCATTCGACCATTCAGCTGAGAGCAGGCAGCTTTAAGTAGCGGCCGTAGTGTGTCAACGTTATTGTGTCACAGATCGCAATGGAGCAGCATCTCTAAATCAAGTGGTCAAGACATTCTCCAGAATGTTCTGAAGAAGTGAAAGGTGTGCACAATTTGTTCCGCACACCCTGACTCGATTAAAAAGACAACTACACGTCGACACGTGCCGCGACGTGGTTGAAACGCAAAAAGCGGACAATTATTCTCTGTAAAATATTGTCACAGGGTGACTAGACTAGGTGTTATCAATACGAAACTACCTCGAAACGGCAAAACGCAGATAGGGTCTTTAGTGGTTCGCCAAGACTGATGAAGGTGCGAATGTGACGCACGAGTTGAAAAACATCCCAAAGAAGGACTTTTTTCTCACGGTTTCGCATGGTTGTATTATGCGCGTTCTCTGCGTTATATTCAAGAGGGGGGAAACTACGCAGAACACGTGAAGCTTTGAAGCTTTTTCTCTATCTTTCATCAATCCACTCTCGAAACGTTTTGGACTTGTCGCGGTATTGGTTTTTGTTGATCATTTGCGGTCCAGTACAGTGTACTAGGTTCTATTAGTCAAATATTCTTTGCATCAGTTACATATCGCCAAAGATACTCCAAATAATCAGTCTTATCCATTACATATATTTTAGGATCAGTGACTGTAAATTGAATGTAAATACACGAAACTGCATCCCGTCACTTTGTTGAATAGTTATCTATTATTTCATGAAACAATTTTCGAACATTTTCAGGTTCACCTTCAGACGGTTTTCTGGAAGTTACATCAATATTTCTAGCGTAATGCTGGGTGCTGGCTCTGTGACAAGAAGATGGAACACGCTTTAATGAATCGCCATGAGTATTGTTTATCTGTCGATATGGATGTAGAATTTGTTTTGTACTTACTGCGTTGGCGTCCATCTGTCTGCTTCCATTTTGATGGCCAGTTGCTACATCACTTCACACACTTTTACACAATCTGTATGCATTTCCACTGTGATAGCAAAACTTTGTCAGCATCCAGCATGTGCTATGTAACAAAGATCTTGACAAAAAGATATGGAATCGGCCTACTTTGCTCAGAGATGTAATTCGTTCTTGGTCACATGTATTAAAGTCCACATATGGGCAAATACTTTAATCAGACTGGCGTTAACATGAGAGTACAAAATAAATAAATAAATGAATTAATTACTACAAGAACAAACTTCAAGTGATCCGATGTCTTATTTCTATTCATATACTAACGTATAATACAGTCAATTTATGAGTAAAAACTGTAATCAACATTGACATTAACATGGATTCCCAGTACTAAGATAATACAAAGTTATAGTATTTGCAATTGGATGCAGCTCTTTGTATGGCCATGAACTTTTATTTAAATTTAAAACAATAACAAATCTTCAAATTAATTACAGAAAGCATGTATAGCCACTCGGCTGCGTAAAATTATTGTCAAACTGGCCATGGTTTCGGCAGCACTAAGGCGGTCTTCATCAGAATAAAAATTGCATAGGATTACCTAGAAAATATAATGACATGGCTCAAAAATACTTAATAGGATTACTTCCATAAAAACAGTGTTCTTACGTGTAATCACACCATAGGTGAAAAACATCTGGGCAAAAATGCTCTTGTCAAATTGACGTTATCACAAGAATAAAAATCAAACTGTAAAAATGTAACATGTTTGTCATTTTATTCCAATTGAGAAACAAGTTACATTTTTACAGTTTAATTTTTATTCTTGTGATAATGTCAATTTGACAAGAGCATTTTTGCTCAGATGTTTTGCACCTATGGTGTGATTACATATAAGTACACTGTTTGTACATTTTATGGAAGTAATCCTATTAAGCATATTGTATTTTTGAGCCATGTCATTATATTTTCTAGCTAATCCTATGTAATTTTTGTTCTGATGAAGACCGCCTTAGTGCTGTCGAAAACATAGTCAATTTGACAACAATTTTATGCAGCCGAGGTAACTATACATACATCCTGTAATTAAGTTAACACACGGTTGCTGAACTTCAGCCAATAACAACGTTTAAAATTTCAAAAAACCTTCAAATGAACTACTGACGTAAAAGTCAGATACAGAGTTACAGTATTTTCAATGAGATACAGCTACTTGTATGACTATGAACTTTATATTTAAATCTTCAAATGAATTGCTGACTATAGACCACCTGGGTCAGGATCTGTAGTTGTAGAGCGCTTCAGACAGAGCTTGCCGATTGTCATTAGTAATTTTCCTGATCATGCCGTTGTAATAGGAGATCACTTCAATTTACCAGGTATAGACGGAGTGTTATGCCATCAAAACGGGTGCCAGAGAGAGGGATTCGTGTGGCATTCTTCTGGTTGTCTTTTCTGAAAACTACTTTGAATAGATAGTTATAGAGTTAACTTGAGAGGGTGTGACAGCATCTATGACGACGGGTCCTACAAGGATTGTTAAGAAAGGCAGGAAGATATATTTGCTCAGCAAGAGTGACTGGATACAAATTTCAGAATACCTCAGCAGTAAGCATCAAATATTCGGTGGTGAGGACGAAGATGTGGAGAACAAACGGTAAAAAATCACAGGCATCGTTAAATATGCCCTAGACAAGTATGTTCCGAGTAAGGTTTTAAGGGATGGGAAAGATCCACCATGGTTTAAAAGCCATGTTGGAAAAGCGCTACGTAAACAAAGAGCACTTCATCTCAGATTCAAGAGAAGTAGAAACCTAGCTGACAAACAAAAGCTGAACGAAGCGAAAATGAGCTTAAGGAGAGCAATGAGAGAAGCGTTCAACGATTTTGCAAGTATGACGTTGTCAACCGACCTGAATAAAAACTCTAAGAGATTCTGGTCGTATGTAAAATCAGTAAGTGGGTCAAAATCATCTATTCATTCTCTCAGAGACCACACCGACACCGAAACGGAAGAGGCTGAAATGCTGAATTCACCACGGAAGATCGTAACACGATCCCTCCTTTCAATAGTCGTGCGAACGTCGAAATGAGAGATATTGAGATAACCGATCGCGGAATTGAAAAGCAGCTACAACCACTTAGTACTGGAAAGACGTCAGGATCAGATGATTTACCTATAAGATTCTATAAAGATTATGCGAAAGAACTTGCTCCCTTTCTAGTAGTAACTTACCACAGATCGCTTGAGCAACGAAAGGATCCTAACGACTGGAAAAAAGCGCAGGTCATTCCCCTTTTCAAGAAAGGCCGTAAGAGAGATCCACTCTATTATAGACCTATATCGTTGATGTCAATGTGTTGTGGAATTATGAAACATGTTTTATGCTCAAGAATTACGGCGTTTTTGAAAATGAACGTCTCCTTTACGAAAATCAACACGGATTCCGCAAACAGAGATTCTGCGAAACTCAGCTCGTTCTGTTCCTCCATGAGATCCACAGTGCAGTGGACAACGGCGCTCATGTTCATGCCGCTTTCCTTGATTTCAGTAAGGCATTTGACACCGTCCCGCACTGGCGTTTAATGACAAAAATGATGCAGTTGTCTATACAAAAGTACCAATGCCAGAAGATAGACCGAGCGAGGTGGCGCAGTGGTTAGCACACTCGACTCGCATTCGGGAGGACGACGGTTCAATCCCGCGTCCGACCATCCTGATTTAGGTTTTCCGTGATTTCCCTAAATCGCTCCAGGCAAATGCCGGGATGGTTCCTCTGAAAGGGCACGGCCGACTTCCTTCCCCGTCCTTCCCTGATCCGACGAGACCGATGACCTCGCAGTTTGGTCTCTTCCCACAAAACAACACAACCCCAACCCAGAAGATAGTAAGAATTTGTAGAACGGCCTGCAGAGAATTGATGATTGGTACACAGCTGACCCTGAACGTAAATAAATGTAACATATTGAGCTTACATAAGAAAAGAAATCCACTACTCTACAGCTGCACTATCGATGACAAACAGCTGGAGATAGCGTCTGCCGTAAAATATCTAGGCATAAATATCCAGAGCGACCTTAAGTGGAATGACCATATAAAACAAATAGAAGGAAGAACAGACACCAAACTTAATGTCATAGGAATAATCTTAAAGAAATGTAACTCATCCACGAAATAAGTTTCTTATAAGGGGCTTGTTCGCCCCATTCTTTTGTTCATCTATCTGGGATCCCTATCAGATAGGACTGATAGAGGAGATAAAGAAGATCCAACGGAGAGCGGCGCGTTTCGTCACGGGATCGTTTAGCTGGCGAGAGAGCGTCACGGAGATTTTAAACAAACTCCACTGGCAGACGTTACAAGAGAGGCGGTGTGCATCACGGAGAGAGTTACTATTGAAATTTCGGGACCGTATTTTTCAGGAGGAGTCGGACAACGTATTACTTCCCCCCATATACAGCTCGCGTATTGACCACGAGGCGAAAATTCGAGAAGTTAGTGCAAATACAGAAGCTTACCGACAATCATTCTTCCCACGCACTATTCGCAAGTGGAACAGGGTTGGAGGTGTAGATAGTGCTACCGAAAGTACCCTCCGCCACACACCATTAGGTCGCTTGCGGAGTATGTCTGTTCATCTATTTAAATTTAAAGCAATGACAAACCTTCAAATGAACTGAAATCAGCAGTTCTTTTGAAGGTTTGTTATTGTTTTAAATTTAAAGTCATTTGTCATACAAACAGCTGCATCCCATTGCAAATACTATAACTCTGTATTATCTTAGTCCTGGGAATTCATGTTAATGCCAATCTTGATAACAGTTTTCACTCATAAATTGACTGTATTATACGTTAGTATACGAATCGAAATAAGACATCAGATCACTTGAAGTTTGTTCTTGTAGTAATTCATTTATTTATTTATATTGTGCTCTCATGTTAACCCCAGTCTGATTAAAGTATGCCGGCCGTTGTGGCCGAGCGGCTCTAGGCGCTTCAGTCCGGAACCGCGCTGCTGCTACGGTCGCAGGATCGAATCCTGCCCCTGACATGGATGTGTGTGATGTCCTTAGGTTAGTTAGGTTTAAGTAGTTCTAAGTCTAGGGGATTGTTGACCACAGATGTTAAGTCCCATAGTGCTTGGAGCCATTTGAACCATTTTTGTTTTATTAAAGTATATGCCCATTTGTCGACTTTAATACATGTAACCAAGAACAAATTACATCTCTGAGCAATGTAGACCTGTGCCATATCTTTTTGTAAAAATCTTAGTTACAAGCGACAGTTGTACGGCACATGCTGCATGCTGGCAAAGTTTTCCTAACACAGTGAAAATGCATACAGATTGTGTGTGATATAAACAATACTCGTGGCGATTCATTAAAGCGTGTTCCATCTCCTTGTCACAGAGTATTATGCTAGAAAGAGTGATGTAACTTCCAGAAAACCTTCTGAAGATGAACGTGAAAAGGTTTGAAACCCGTTTTATGGAATAATAAATAACTATTCAACAAAGTGACTGGCTGCACTTTTACGTATTTACTTTTTATATTCTCTATAATCGTACGTTGGTTAGTAGTCGGCAATGTGATACAGTATCGAATCTCTTTCAGAAATGCAAGAAGACAAAATGTATCTATTCACCAGCACTTACTATTACCAAGATGTCGTCCACAATTAAAAAGGAAAAGTGTTGCATTAACACTAACGTTGTTCAGAAGAATTCTGCGTAGAATAAATTAATTTTTAGGTAAACTTTACATTTTATTGTGTAATGATGGCCTGTAGCTTAAAAACCGAAGAAGAAATTGTATGGCCAGCTGCCTCATTAAGCGCTACGGTCCGAATGACGGCATAGCTTTATACACAAAATTGTAGATGCAGAAACGTTGCAGTTTGAATGGAGCGTGATTATTTCACAAATAATAAGCGAAACAATGAGAAATGGCATAGCAGGATTAATATTAACAAAAAAGATACAAATTACAGTAGAATATCCCCAGGTTCGCAGAATAGATAATGCAGTATAGACGAGCACGGAAGCGCGAGGACAGAGCAATTGTTTGTCGATTAGTACGGACAATAACGGAAACTGCACCGCTATATGAATTTCTAACCGCTATAAAACAATACAGTGGCGTTGTTTGTAGTTCAGATGTGAAATCCATGTTGACAATTGCCGTGGCGTGCGAAGTAATCTGCATTTGATTTGCACAGTGAATTGCACGCGCTTAATGCAGACTTTTCAGATAGCTGCGCAGCACAGCGCGCAAACACCAGGCTGCAGCGCAAAAGCGCATTTTGTCGGGAGGGAGAAATGGACGCCGCAAAAAAGGAACCGCCGCGGGTAAAGCGAAAAAGCGGAACCGGCAGCGGCAGCGGCAGATAATAGACAGCGCTGCTAACGATCTTGTGAAGCTTGAGCTCTCCATCCTGATGAGAAGAACCTGGCAAGCGGAATGGGCTATTGTGTTCCCCAGGGACGCCGTGAAGGAGGGGCGTGCGGTTGCAGACGTGTAAGACGAGGGCCGTTAACACGTGTTCCTGCTCGTTCACAGGCTCGAGAGATGAAGAGTAGCACAAAAATAAAAGTATGTTCCCAAAGAAACATGTTAGATATAGGATGAACTGTGAAGTGCGGGGTGGACGGCTTTTTCGTCGTATTATAATTTTTTCCTGCACCGCTTCTAGATGGAGAGCAGCGAAGAATCGTAGTCTAGTTTCATCTTCCCAGTCCCCACAGGAACGATACATTCGCGAGGTGGGAGGAGGGGGGGGGGGGAATCATTGCGAGGCATTGATAGGCTAATTCTATCCTAAAAACGGTATCTCTGAATTTTCTAAGTAGTCTATTAAGGCATACTACAGGCATCTTGCTTCTTGAAAGTGCCAGGGGAGATTAAAAACACGGCTGTGACCATAGACGATTGTTTTCTTCAGTTGCTCCCTCTTTCGGATCCTAAACGATTTGAGCGGAACGTGAAATAGAAGTAACAAACGTGTTCTAAACAATACCTTTTGCAGAGTGAAAATTGTTTCCTAGTATCCTACTAATGAAATAAAGCCAGCAATGTAGTTTAGCTACAGCTGAGTTCAAATGGTTCAAATGGCTCTGAGCACTATGGGACTTAACATCTGTGGTCATCAGTCCCCTAGAACTTAGAGAACTACTTAAACCTAACTAACCTAAGGGCATCACATACATCCATGCCCGAGGCAGGATTCGAACCTGCGACCGTAGCGGTCACGCGGTTCCAGACTGAAGCGCCTAGAACCGTACGGCCACACCGGGCGGCGCTACAGCTGAGTCAAGTATTCGTTCTGTTACACTCCATCAATTCACGCATTATTTTTTCAGTCATAAATAATCACCCTCTCTCACTCACTGATTCTGTGCTCAGACGCTATTACAATTTTACGTTTCACGAGAGCAAAAGTTTATAGTGCTGTATATTAAGAGCCGCCTCTCACAATCTTGTCGTTGACGGGACGTTTATCTCTTATCTATCTTTGTTCTCTATGCTAAGAGCCTTTGGATCATTTTGTGCAGAAGTGAATGGAGATTAATACAATTTTTATCGGATGTAGAAAAATAACTGTAGCCTTACAACAGAAGGAGATTTCAAATAAAACACAACCGACTTCGGGCTTCGGTCCATCTTCAGGTGGTTTACATTCATGTACATACTTCCGTATTCAGTGCTGGAGGTCACTGTTTAAATCATAAACAAATAATGTAATGATGATTAAATAGACAAAGTAAACATTTGGAAGTGGCTAAGCGACAGGTGTTGCAAAATATTATAAGACTTACATAAAGCTGGTGTATCCATATTGTTTTCGCATTTCATGTGTCACATTTTTACAAAAGTGTTTCTTTTCCTACACGTTACCTGGAAATTAGTCAACCTGCTAATGGTTGTTGCTTCCATATTATTTATTTGATGAAGTAGTGGCGTTTTGGATGTTAGTAACTTCAGAATCACATGTATTCACAACATCCAAGTCTTGTGGGTGCTTGTGCTTCTGAAGTTGCGGTTATTATTCTACACCCTATAAAGGAACAGTCATGGAGTTGAGCTGCATCCATTATGGATAAAATACATTTAATTTTTATAGGGTATAAATGGAAATGTCGTGTGGCTAGGGCCTCCCGTCGGGTAGACCGTTCGCCTGGTGCAGGTCTTTCAATTTGACGCCACCTCGGCGACCTGCGTGTCGATGGGGATGAAATGATGATGATTAGGGCAACACAACACCCAGTCCCTGAGCGGAGAAAATTTCCGACCCAGCCGGGAATCGAACCCGGGCCCTTAGGATTGACAGTCTGTCACGCTGACCACTCAGCTACCGGGGCGGACTTTTATAGGGTAAGAGTGATACATTATTGCTAATACTACCCGCCAACTCTTTGATGTACAACGTGTACAGCAATGATCGTACTACACTTTCCTGTGCCACAGTTGTAACTATCTACGTAAGATTTAAGACAATAACAATCGTTTTAATTACTGCTGTACTCCCACATACTGGGCCAGCTTTGAGACTGTATTCAAGACTTTGTTGCAGATAGAACTCATTCTTAATGGAACAAAATCGTCAGATGTGGCAGTACTTGCCGGCCGCGGTGGCCGTGCGGTTCTAGGCGCTCCAGTCCGGAGCCGCGCTGTTGCTACGGTCGCAGGTTCGAATCCTGCCTCGGGCATGGGTGTATGTGATATCCTTAGGTTAGTTAGGTTTAAGTAGTTCTGAGTTCTAGGGGACTGATGACCACAGCAGTTAAGTCCCATAGTGCTCAGAGCCATTTGAACCATTTTTTGGAAGTACTAGGTGCGAGCGGAAAAGATTTACGGTAGTAGCAGTTGTACCTTATATATTAATGAACATGAGTCAATGTACATGCGATCTGTCAATATTCTCCCCAGCGACGCCAACATACCGCTGAGACCTACCTGGCAACTTCATTATTGAGTCACGGAACCATTTCTGCCAACCATTTCTGCCAGCGATTCTTCATTGTTGCTTAACCTTTAACACCACAATGCGTTTTTCATATTATCTAATAAAGCACAATCAGCTGGAGCGAGATCCAGTGAATATGATGGGTGTGGCGCAACAATGAATCTCATTGATGTCAACTTCGCTCATCATCCCTGTGCGGAAGGTGTCTCACAAATAAGAGCTTGTTGGCCATACACCGCAGTTAAACGTTTATGAAACCTGTTGTTTTGACTCCTTGCTTGCACTAAAACGACGCGGTCCATCTTTCCCCATGATAGTCGCCTTCTATCTTTTCCATATCTTTCTCTACCTAATTACAAATTAGCGCTCTCCTTTACTATACACATTGTTTGCAGCTGCCGTATAACATCTGCTGAGTGTACTAGAATCAATTCATCGTCTTACGGAAGGACATGTCGGTAGTTTGAAAGGCATTAGTAAAACAAGGAATTAAATAATTTTCAAACGCCCCTCGTACTTGGAAAATGGAAATCTGTGATACGGTCTTATGGACCAAACTGCGGAGGTCATCGGTCCCTAAGCTTACGCACTACTTAGCCTAACTTAAAGTAACTAACGACAATTCACACTAACCCATGCCCGAGGGGGAACTCGAACCTCCTACGGGGGGAGCAGCGCGAGCCGTGGCTAGACGGTTGAGACCGCGTGGCTACCCTGCGTGGCCCCTCGTACTTTCAGGGTGTTCCTCAGGGGAGTGTTATTGCGTCGCTCCTGTTCTCGACTTAATATACAGGGTGGTCCATTGATGGTGACCAGGCCAAATATCTCACGAAATAAGCATCAAACGAAAAAACTACAGAGAACAAAACTTGTCTAGCTTGAAGGGGGAAACCAGATGGTTCCATGGTTGGCCCGCTAGATGGCGCTGCCATAGGTCAAACGGATATCAACTGCATTTTTTTTTTAGATAGGAACCCCCATTTTTATCACATATTCGTATAGTACGTAAGGAAATATGAATGTTTTAGCTGGAACACTTTTTCCGCTTTGTGATAGATGGTGCTGTAATAGTCACAAATGTATATAAGTATGTGGTATCACGTAACATTCCGCCAGTGCGGACGGTATTTGCTTCGTGATACATTACCTGTGTTAAAATGGACCGTTTACCAATTGCGGAAAAGGTCGATATCGTGTTGATGTATGGCTGTTGTGATCAAAATGCACAACGCGCGTGTGCTATGTATGCTGCTCGTCTACATCATCCAAGTGTCCGGACCGTTCATCGGATAGTGACGTTATATAAGGAAACAGGAAGTGTTCAGCCACATGTGAAACGTCAACCACGACCTACAACAAATGATGATGCCCAAGTAGGTGTTTTAGCTGCTGTCGCGGCTAATCCGCACATCAGTAGCAGACAAATTGCGCGAGAATCGGGAATCTCAAAAACGTCGGTGTTGAAAATGCTACATCAACATCGACTGCACCCGTACCTTATTTCTAAGCAGCAGGAATTGCATGGCGGCGACTTTGAACGTCGTGTACAGTTCTGCCACTGGGCACAACAGAAATTACGGGACGATGACTGACTTTTTGCGCGCGTTCTATATAGCGACGAAGCGTCATTCACCAACATCGGCAACTTAAACCGGCATAATATGCACTATTGGGCAACGGAAAATCCACTATGGCTGCGACAAGTGGAACATCAGCGACCTTGGCGGGTTAATGTATGGTGCGGCATTATGGGAGGAAGGATAAGTGGCCCCCATTTTATCGATGGCAATCTAAATGGTGCAATACATGCTGATTTCCTCCGTAATGTTACTACAAGATGTTTCACTGCATGACAGAATGGCGATGTACTTCCAACATGATGGATGTGCGGCACATAGCTCGCGTGCGGTTGAAGCTGTATTGAATAGCATATTTCATGACAGGTGGATTAGTCGTCGAAGCACCATACCGTGGCCCGCACGTTCACCGGATTTCTTTCTGTGGGGAAAGTTGAAGGGTATTTGCTATTGTGATCCACCGACAACGCCTGACAACATGCTTCAGAGCATTGTCAATGCATGTGCGAACATTACGGAAGGCGAACTACTCGCTGTTGAGAGGAATGTCGTTACACGTATTGCCAAATGCATTGAGGTTGACGGACATCGTTTTGAGCATTTATTGCATTAATGTGGTATTTACAGGTAATCACGCTGTAACAGCATGCGTTCTCAGAAATGATGAGTTCACAAAGGTACATGTATCACATTGGAACAAACGAAATAAAATTTTCAAACGTACCTACGTTCTGCACTTTAATTTAAAAAACCTACCTGTTACCAACTGTTCGTCTAAAATTGTGAGCCATATGTTTGTGACTATTACAGTCCCATCTATCACAAAGCGAAAAAAGTGGTCCAACTAAAACATTCATATTTCTTTACGTACTACACGAATATGTAATAAAAAATGGGGGTTCCTATTTTTTAAAAAAAACGCAGTTGATATCCGTTTGACCTATGGCAGTGCCATCTAGCGGGCCAATCATAGCTCCATCTGGTTTCCCCTTCAAGCTAGACAAGTTTCGTTCTTTGTAGTTTTTTCGTTTGACGCTTATTTAGTGAGATATTTGGCCCGGTCACGTTCAATGGACCATCCTGTATATAAACAATTTGGTGGATTACGTTGGAAGCTTGGTGTGGCTGTCCGAAAATGCGTCTATTGTGTGTAGCACAGTTGCAAGGCCATATAGTTGTAGCGAAATTCTGAACGACCTGCGGGGGATCGACCTTTGGTGCGGAGACTGCCGGTTGATTCTCGACGTACGTAAATACATTATATGATCACAAGTAACTGGACACCTCTATATGTTGCGGAATTTATCACTAGACATCACAAGAGGAAGACTTGCCAGTATAAAAGGAAGTGCGGAGAGTCATGTTGCCAGTAGAGAGGCAGTAACTGTAGAATATTTCGATCAGGAGAACTCAGCAACTTCGAATGTGGAACAGTAATTGGACTTCACCCTAGTAACAAATCCATCAATGATATTTTAACCTTTCTAAAGCTGGCTCAGTTGGTGACGTGATTCCAACAAGAGGCAGACCTCATGTACTGACGAACAGCGACCGTCGAGCATTGCAGAGGATGATTGTAAAAAAATCGCATGAAACCAGCAGAATGAATCACTCGTGACTTCTACAGTACTACCAGCAGTGCTGATAGCACAATGACTGTACGTATGGCATTAAAAAGAATGGGGTACAGGGGTCGTGAAGCACCTCGTAGGCAACACATTTTGTAGTCAATGATAAGCAACGCTTCAGGTGGTGTAAAGAACGACGCTGCTGGCCAGTGAATGGCTGGGAGCGAGTGATTTGGAGTGATACATCGCTCTATATCAGCTGTCTTCAAACTACGGCCTACGGTCCGCACGCGCCCCGATCAAGTATTCAAGCGGCCCGCGGTTCTCAGCAGTATTTTATAACAATATGCATCTGATAAGTAACAACCAAATCCAGAAAGTCAACCAACGTTAATGTCTTCTTAAGAGTGTAGTTTTCCTGGTCTGTAACATACAAAAACATTTACATCGACAGTAATGTTTTACGACATGCTTGATTTTAACTAACGCTGGTGAATTCCACCGTGTGCTAAGTTGGCTGCATACCTCATAGACAGAGGGGTTAGTAAGGCTCTTGATAAAATATCGATATAACGGTATCTTCAAAAAGAATCGATATGCGTCGGCATATTTACCCAGATATAATGATATCAAAAGGGCAATATTGCATGGGGGCTTAATTAAATGAATAAGATGCAATAATTTTAGTAGCTGTGTGACCGGCTACGAAGTCGGGTAACCGGTGGGTCCTGACTAGTATTAGCACGCAATCTGACTGCATAAAATAAAAATGGAATGGCCAGGAATTTCCATTAACACAATTGATTAATTAAGTCCCCTGCAACTATAAAAGCTACGAAACAACAAAGCACAAGTGTAACTGTTCTGAGTGTGGTAGTGTGACTCAACATACATGTATCTGGCTCGGTTCTTCCTCAATACGACAAGATATTTTAAACACCATTTACAATGAACTAATTGAAAAACCAGAAATACTATAATTGCACATAGAAACCAGAATTACAAGTCTAATACATGAACACGAACCAGATGCTTTGTTGACTGAACCTGTGACCAAGAGGCATTGTCATTAAAGAAATCTGTTATACTTTTTTTACCTCAATGTATATTGACGAAAAATACACAGTGATAATTGCAACATCTCCCATCTATACATTACACCAACCGAACAGCATCTACTCTCTCGTCCAACAGAACAACAACTGCACTCGACATCCTCTGAACTACTACTGCACCAGTGCAGGTGGCGGAATAATAATCTTTGGCGCAGTCTCTGGCGCTGTGACTCAGTGTAGCCACCTTTCAATATTGAGTGCCGACATTTTTATCTTATATTAGATTTTTTTTTACAATTGCAAGAAATGAGCCCTCGGCCACTATTTTTAGACTTAATTAATGTGGTTTCGACACTACTAGGAGTGCCTTCATCAGAACTGAAAACAATTAAATTGGCCTAAAAACGTAGTCACAGAGTTATAGGGTCAGACATTTTTATATAAAGAGTTTAAGTACTGAATAACAGTAAAAGACAGAAGCAGTTGCATCCTGTGGCTGTACAGGTATGAGCAGCTCATAGTGGCTCGCCTTCACTTATTCCATCTTAAATATTTTTTGACTTAAGCCCTTTTGGCGTGTTAATTATTTTATATGTGACATGTAAGTAGTGCCTCTGTCTTTTACTGTTATTCAGTACTTACACTCTTTATATAAAAATAACTCTGTGACTATGTCATAGGCCACTTTATTTGTTTTCAATTCTGATGAAGGCACTCCTAGTAGTGTCGAAACCAGGTTAATTAAGTCTAAAAATAGTGACTGAAGGCTCATTTCCTGAAACTGTAACCTAGAAACGGTCTCTGAACGTGCAGCCATGTTTTAAGACTTCACATTTTTTTCCAATTTTCGGTAAATATTTGAAGTTGATCGTTTGAAATTGTAGTAGAACATAGTTTTACTTTGACTGTGTGAAGGAGTCTTGCTAATTGCTGAGCTTTCTTCACGTCGAATCTTTCTCTTTGACTGTGTAAAGCAAGTATAGGTGGCACAAAAGAAGTCCGACTGTACTGAGGGGGTGGTGGGCGCTGTGAATGGAATGACAACTATTTTTGACGCGACTAGTGTGCTAATTCTTCACATAGGCGTTCTTCAAAAACAGATGACGAACAAAAATCCGGATGACAGGACTGGTCTTTGCTCAGGGAGGAGACGTTTGAGGGGAAATGCTGAAGTAGTCGGCGCTCGGCGGTACCGACAGAAACTCCAACGTTTAGCCTCATCATTCAATGTTGACGCTGCAACTGGTAGGTCGCTTTCGCTGGCAGAAATGAAAAAATAGGGAAGTCGACATAAACTGTTGCAGACAAATCCGATATGTGAGGAAACCGAACGACGAACGCATCATACACATTTTATTGTGCCACTTACATGCAGTTACAATTTTTAGCAAAATGGTTATCGCCAAGCGTGAACGTGCATCGTTTTCCTTTCAATTCTGGCTCCAAAGTGGATAAGCAGACCGATAAGTTGTTGATGTACAGAATATCTAATAATAAATCAGTACTTAAATATACAGCTCTAAAACCGGTAGTATATTTACAATGTGCAGCCGATACTTTCATAGGCCGTTAGCTCGATATTTTTACCGTCGACATGTCGATATTCTTCTTCGATGTATCGAGAGCCCACAGGCACATTTCTTTATATATCGATATATCAGATACGCCACTTTTTAAAAAATATTAGCACTCCTAGTAAGTAGCACGACCACTCTGGCGCTAGAGGATGTGACAGGGGGCATGTTTTATTGTTCGGCTTCCACTACTGACAACTTAAGAGGCCTGAGCGACTCGCGCGTAACAGATGTTACGATACAAATTTCAAACGTAAGTAACATAGGTTCGTGGTCGCGCGTTACAGAGATGGTCGTCTTTCTACGGAGGAAATGTTTATGGAAACGAATATGAAATTAAATTAAGGCTGTCGTAATACAAAGTAATGAAAAGAACAGAAAATGTGATTAAAAACATTTAGTAAACATTTGTGATCGTGTCTCATATTTAATAAGGCAATTAAACATAAGTACAAAATTATTGTTACAAAATAATTAGCCATTTGCTCCCACAGACAAAACAACAGCACTTCGTCAAGAAATTACGGTATCAAAACTTTGGGGTCGGTGAGGGTGGCAGCAATGTGAAACACGATGCTTTCCGAACGTTGCCGATTTCCAATGGTCAGTATTTGGAAGCTGGCCGTCAACTTATCACACCGTTATTATCGCTGATCTGTTGGGTGCTCACAACATACTAATTTTAATGGGATATCATTTAGTAATAAGACCGGTACTTATACAGCCCGATGTGCCGTGCCACAACGTCGATATTGGCTCTTGAGCGAAACCCTATGATAACCACTGCTCTATATTCTGTGATATTCCGACGGAAAAAAAAATGGTTCAAATGGCTCTGAGCACTATGGGACTTAACTTCTAAGGGCATCAGTCCCCTAGAACTTAGAACTACTTAAACCTAACTAACCTAAGGACGTCACACACATCCATGCCCGAGACAGGATTCGAACCTGCGACCGTAGCGGTCGCGCGGTTCCAGTCTGTAGTGCCTAGAACCGCTCGACCACTACGGCCGGCTCCCGACGGAAGAGTTTGGGTTTGGGTTTGGCAAATGGCTGGAAAATATTGTAAGGTGCTAGAAGGGAAATGGGGTGTATTGAATTGGGGACCTAGAAACGACGGAGAGGCTTCGTCCCCGCCATAGCCCTCAGTGGTTCACAACCCCACAACAGGCTACTGCAGTCCACTCACCCCACCGCCGCGCCACTGCCGCCCCACACAGGGTTATTGTGCTGCACGGCCCCCAGTAGACACTCGAAACACCCCCCCCCCCCCTCCCCCCTCCCAGAACGTCTCACTACGGATGGTGTAATCCCAAATGTTTGCATGGTAGAGTAATTATGGGGTACTCGTACTGGAGACAGTGTTTGCGCAGCAATTGCCGACATAGTGTAAGGGCAACCAGCCCGCATTTGTCGAGGCAGATGGAAAACCGCCTTAAAAACCATCCACAGGCTGGCCGGCACACCGGACCTCGACACTAATCCGCCGGGCGGATTCGTGCAGGGGTCAGGCATGTCTTACCGCTCGGAAAGCAGCGCGTTAGACGGCGCGGCTAGCCGGGCGGGCCAGTGCGATTAAGAAAACACGAAATGAGGTCGAATGTGAACACATTTCACACCACTTTAGAGGAACAGTTCAGGAACGAGGATTGTGTGAGCATGACAAGGCACTCTCTCATAAGGCAGCAGCTGTGAGGCAGTGGTTTCTGGACAGTAACTTTCCTGAAATAGACTTGTCTGCCCAGAGCTTCAACCTGAACATAGTAAAACATTTTTGGGATGATTTAGAACGTCGACTTCGCGTCAGACTCCAGCGTCCAACATCACTACTTTCTATGGTTTCGGCTCCTGAGGAAGAATGGGCTGCCACTCCTACAGACATTCAGACACGTCATTGAATGTGTCCCCTGCAGATTTCAGGCCGTCGCAAAAACGAAGGGTGGACACTAATAGATGCTATCGAATGCTGTGTACACAACGTATTGTGCACAGGTAGGCAGAAAGACTCATTATTGTTTGTTTAGATTATTGGCAGAAAGTCTTTGGTAACGCTCGGAACAATAAGCTATCCATTCGAGGAGATTTAAAGTGGAACGACCAAGTAAAACTTGGAAGAACCATTGAAAATGTAATGCACCCACAAAACTGATAGGTTTAATAGAGGAGACAAAGAAGATGCAAATAAAATCGGTCCATTTTATTACAGGTTACTTTAATAACGACAAGAGCACCACGCAATTGCTCATTAAACTCCACAGGCAAACTCTGCAAAAGAGGCGTTGTACGTCACGGAAACGTTTTCTATTAAAACTGAGGCAACATATTACTTTCTCCTATAAACATCCTGCGAACTGGCCATGACGAGAACAAAGAAACTCGAACTCTTGTGACATTTTTTCCAGGCATCATTTTCAAGTGGAACGGGACTGGGCGGAGTGAGGGGGGGGGGGGGGGGGGTGGTAGATACCAATCTATTGTGCAGCTCTGGTGCTGTTATGAAGAATATAGATACTAGTATCAGCTGCCTGATACATTTTGTCTCTCCGAATCTGCATTACTAAACTGCTAAACGGTCATCTAGTGCCCGGCGGGGTCGGGGATTTTCTCTGCCTCGTGATGACTGGGTGTTGTGTGCTGTCCTTAGGTTGGATAGGTTTAAGTAGTTCTAAGTTCTAGAGGACTGATGACCATAGATGTTAAGTCCCATAGTGCTCAGAGCCATTTGAACCATTTCATCTAGTGCCACTTGCAGGATGCCTATCTAAGTCTTCGAGGGGCAACAAAAATTATAGAAATAATTCTAAAGCCAAGTTCGCTTAAATACTGTTTACTGGATAACCAGTTTCAACACACTAAAGATGCCATCATCGGATCTGAATGTAGATTACCATTAAAAACCGTTTGGCTATAACGATACATGAGGCAAATGGTTTATAAATGTTAATCTACATTCAGATCCGATTATGGCACCTTTAGTGTGTTGAAACCGGTTATCCAGTAAACAGTATTTAAGCGATCTTGGCTTTTGAATTATTTCTACAACAGAGTGATCGCCCCACAACGCTCTATGTGTTGTGTAATTACTAAATTTACAATATTTCATATAATTATCGACAAAATTTAAAAATTTAAAATGCTGTCGTAATCTACTCACAAAGAGATATAAACCATTCTTAACGGCTTAACACGACAATAAAAGTATTAACGTTAGTACTCTGTACATGTCTTGAGCAGTTTAAGGCGCGCAATGTTGCCCTTATTATGTTCAACCTATATTTCAGAATAATAACACTTACCGACTTACAGCAATATTTACACACAATTTTCAACCTTTTCGAAATTTTTTCTCGTCGATAACCCCAACAAAATAATTAAAGGAAAATTGTATCGGCTGCTACATTTTCGCTGTTCATGTAGTAAAACTTCAGCATCAGCGATGAAGTTTTAGTTTATTACCTGTTTGCTGCTGACAATATTCACAACGCATTTTTCAGACAATCACATCCTGGATGAATCACCTAAAAATTGAATCGCAAATATTGCGGAAATGGAAGTCGCTATTGATGTGCGGTTTTCACAGAATTGACTGGTAGTGAGAGGCTCCTATTATTAGACAATCAACAGATTGTAATAATATTTAGAAAGTCTATTTTTGTGCAAACACACTTTTTTAAATGAAACAATGCCTCTTGACATTAACAAACTAAACGTAGGGTAAATTATAATGTCATCGGATTTTTGTTGCAAGATTCTAGTGTCAGTCATTTGCGAAATATCGTACTTTGAAAACTTTTCTCACCGATACTTGTACAATACCAGTGATGAAGTCCCATACTCTTTTACAGAGCATAGGGCAATGATGTGGGAGACCCACACCGCCGTACTAGGCAAGGTCCTAGTGCTCGTGGTTTGCCATTGCCTTCCTCCGACGATGATGAGGATGAATGATGATGATGATGAAGACCACACAACAACACCCAGTCATCTCGAGGCAGGAGAAAATCCCTGACCCCGCCGGGAATCGAACCCGGGACCCCGTGCTCGGGAAGCGAGAACCCTACCGCGAGACCACGAGCTACGGACACAATACCAGTGGTAGCACACGTTAAAGAACAACACAAGTTTATACCCCAGTTATGTGGATTCTGACCAGTAATGAGACAACTGACCATAATAGGTTGTATTCAAAATGACCACCGGCAGCGGCAGTGCATGCTCCAGTATGGTATGGAACGATTGTTGCACGCGTTCTAGCATTTCAGCGGGGATGTCCCAGCATGCTGCAGTAATACGTCGTTGCATATCATCGGGTATGTCCTTGTAGACAGAGTCTTTCAAGTTTCCTCCACGCAAAAAAGTAAAATCTGCGGAACCGGCCAAGGTACAGGTCGCCTGCGTCCAATCCAACGATTTGGAAACAATTCGTGGAGACATACTGTAGTATTTCGTGTACAGTGGTCTGGACAGTCGTCATCTTGGTGTTACAGTTTCCTCCTGGTCTGCAGAAGGACCGTCTTCTAGCATCCGTGGAAGATGGTCTTTCAGAGCGCTGCGATACTTGCGCGCATTCAGTGCTTCGGCTATGAAAAACAGGCCTATTAGCTGATGTATCACTATCTCACAGCATACGTTTACACTCCATGAACGCTGACGCTCCAAGTGATGATGGCCGAGCGGTTCTAGGCACTTCAGTCCAGAACCGCGCTGCTGCTGCGATCGCAGGTTAGAATCTCGCCTCGGGCGTGGATGTGTGTGATGTCCTTAGGCTAGTTAGGTTTAAGTAGTTCTAAGTCTAGGGGACTAATGACCTCATATGTTAAGTTTCATAGTGCTCAGACCCTTTTGAACCATTTTTTCCACGCGATGAAGCCAACGGGGATTGTCAACAGACCAATAATACGTGTTTTGGCGGTTTACCTAGCCATGATTGGTAAATGTGGCTTTATCACTGACCAATATACATGATACATCTGGAGTATCCTGTCTTATGGCCATGTACAGATATTAACGCAATTCTCAAGCAGCTCTTTATGGACAGAGATGTTATAGGGTAGGACCTATGTCGACGCGGATCTACTGCAGGAGTAGAAAGAACATATAAATTTCCCCCTCTTCTGTTGTCAGTTGCTTCCTTCTGTTACTTTGTCTAGGTTTGAAGAGGTTGATAAATAACTGCAAGATCGTTTGACGCGTTTTGGGATATTTTGCGGCATACACCGTCCAAGAACGAACAGCATTCTTCCGACACTCTTCATACACAATGAAAATGTCGACTTTTTCTCAAGTCGCAATTTACTCACACTGTAAGCAAACATAACAACATCGCACCTAGCAACAATGGAGACCGAATGGCGCAAACAAGCGTCAGTGTGCAAAATTTCAAAGCACGAATCTCGTAAAGGACTTGCACTAGAATTTTTCAACAAACACCACTGACAATCTAATTTACTCCACCTTTATTTTGTTAATGTCAATACGCATTGTTCCATTTAAAGAAGTTAATGTTTGCACAAAAAATAGGAAGTATCCTTACAGTCTGTTTATTGGTTAGCAATATGAGCTCCTGACTACCAATCCACTCCGTAAAAATCGCACATCAGTACCACTTTCCATTTCCGCAATATTTGCAATGCAGGTTTTAGGTGATTCACTCTGTACACCACTAAATGCACCTGCAAAATTATATCATTGTAAGACACAAAGTTCAGGAGGTATGACGTCATGAACATTGAGATGCGTGGAAAATTAGCTTCTCTTAAATCGGTGCTGTTTTATACGGGAGAGTTCGACTCTGAATCCGGGGTGGAGGGTTACTGGTTGTTTATAAACAATGACACTTGCGGTTACCGCAATACAACGGCATGGGTAAGCTATTTATGTCTGCGACTGATTCTGCAGTATCCTAACGTCTTTAACAGATAACTGTCAAGATCACACAAGGGCACCGCGTTTTGCTCAGCCACTACATCGTTGTGGTGTAAAGAGAAAACAGTTTCTTCTTGCCGGTGGAATCAACTTTTTATCTATTTACTAACAGCAATTATTCGCAAGATAATTAATGTTAACCGCCTCCCAGAATACCTCTACTAGTTCATTCAATGCTCTGTTAACAGTGATCATGTCTGATAAATATTTCTGTTAACATGCTAGATTAACTAACTGTCTGATAAATATTTCTGTTAACAGGAGATATTACTTATTTTTAAATAATAAATATCTAGAATTTTCAGCTTCAAAATTAAAGTAGTTAAGAGGACATTGGCCCTTTTTAACACCATGAACTCTCTTAAATTATTTGACATTGGCTGTTTGGACATCAGGGTCAGGTACACTGAATAACCAGAAACATGTAATTTTAAGATAAATATTTCCTTGTACTCATTAATTAAATCACTTTATTCATTCCTCAAGAATTTAATAACTGATAGCAACTGTTACATGTTCCAAAAATCACATTTTATCACCGTAAATCATGAAAACACTGTTTGGTCTCGTAGTCAGGGGGGAAACTGTTTATTCACATTTCCTAATATCAGGCAAATAATTTGCAAACACTATGATTGATACTCTAAAAGGGGAGAGAAAAAATATATCACCCGTTTCCGTCATCATTACTATTCTCATACTCCCCTTCATAAGATGTCTGTTTATCTCTTTCATCTGACTGTGTATTGGCTCTTAGGTGATTGATGAACTGCATGCAGAATGGACAACTGCTTACATTGATGTATGGACGGAGATCCCTTAAGTCTTTTAATTTCTTCTCTGAAATAGGTATGATGGCATCGGAAATAGGTGTAAGTTTCGCCATAGACAAGCGTCGAGTTTTCTTTCTGTTCAGATCTGTCATCTTGAATGATTCCTCTGAGGATTAACTGTGTTTGTAGGAGACATTCCTGGCGTACCTGAGTGATACTTCATCCATTTCATCTTGTTCCAAACAATAGAATTCCCTTCTGCGTTAATTTTCTTGTGCAGTTAATGACTTCTCATCAAGTCTTTAAAGTTGTCGAAGTCCTTTTGTTCGAGCTCTATTGCAGTTATGGGTGGCTTTCGGGGAACCATGCATATTAATTTGGCCCAGTCTCTTGGCAGTTCTACTTCAGCAGTTTTCTTTGTCTTCTGAATGTCTGTGTGAATTGAGTCAGCTTCCAAATGAGTATGTCCAACTTTAGGTACAATTGTGGTTTGTATTCGAATCAACACATTTCAGCTTCTGGAAAGTAGGTCGCTGGAGGGAGTTGCCACCACATCTGCACACGCAAGTCACCTAATTCCCATAAATTCGTCTTTGTTTCGCCATAACACTAACCACAGCACTCTTCGAACACTCGCCAAGTTGGGCAGTATCCGAAATGCTCGTGCCGAGCCTCCGGGCCATCACATTCTACCCTCGGTCAGTCTCAGACAGATCGAGCGATTTCGCCATTCTGCACACGGACAGCATTACATGCACCGTGCGCCAGTTGACGCTGCTATAGCCTGAACGGATTAATATCGATAGTAGGTCGCTTTGTCATAACGTTCTGGCTGATCGGTGTAGGTCACAAAGAGCCACTGGTGGATGTTCTCCACTGCCTACATTGTTACTACTAAGCAATCTACGCCCACCGTCGCAGGCATTGAGAAGAAACTCTTGTCTGAGACTGTAACAATAAGGCTCTGACTTGTTGATGTAGCCAACACGTAAAATTTCACTCACCAATATTTATTGTTTATGCAATTCTGCAGTGATCAGACAACAATTTTATACGTTGAATCGGTCATTCTAGGCTCCACGTTTCCTTTATGATTTCAGCCTAGCGTAACGTATGCTGCATCAGTTGCTTTTCTTTCTTATAAGCTTCTTTTCAGCAATAGATACGCAAAACAGGAAAGCCTGCATAAGCAATGTCTCTGCCGTAACACTCGGTGCCATAGAAAAAACAAATAATTGAACAAACTGAAAGCTTTTTTATTTTATTATTGTGGTAACAGGACTTCCATTTCTGCTGGGCGCGATATGACATTACAAGACATAGTGTCTTCAGACGGCTATCGGTGTAATTCAAGAGCGGATATGATCCCTCTTAACAGTCAGTTTATTTCCATGTTGCATAGTCCATTCACTATGATCCTGAACAAGCTCAGCGGCTGCAGCTATAGAAATAGTGTGTGCACCAGTATCTCAAAGTCCTATACAGGGTGGTCCATTGATCGTAACCGGACCAAATATCTCACGAAAAAACTACAAAAAACGAAATTTGTCTAGCTTGAAGGGACAAACCAGATGGCGCTATGGCTGGCCCGTTAGATGGCGCTGCCATGGGTCAAACGGATATCAACTGCGTTTTTTTTAAAGCAGGAACCCCCATTTTTATTACATATTCGTGTAGTACGTAAAGAAATACGTATGTTTGAGTTGGACGACTTTTTTCGCTTTGTGATAGAAGGTGCTGTAATAGTCACAAACATATGGCTCACAATTTTAGATGAACAATTGGTAACTGGAAGATTTTTTAAATTAAAATACAGAACGTAGGTACGTTTGAACATATTATTTCGTTTGTTCCAATGTGATACATGTACCTTTGTGAACTTATCATTTCTGAGAAAGTATGCTGTTACAGCGTGATTACCTGTAAATACCACATTAATGCAATAAATGCTGAAAATGATGCCCATCAACCTCAATGCATTTGGCAATGCGTGTAACGACATTCCTCTCAACAGCGAGTAGTTCGCCTTCCGTAATGTTTGCACATGCATTGACAATGCGCTGACGCACGTTATCAGGCGTTGTCGATGGTTCACGATAGCAAATATCATTCAACTTTCCCCACAGAAAGAAATCCGGGAACGTCAGATCCGGTGAACGTGCGGGCCATGGTATGATGCTTCGACGACCAATCCACGTGTCATGAAATATGCTATTCAATACCGCTTCAACCGCACGCGAGCTATGTGCCGGACATCCATCATGTTGGAAGCACATCGCCATTCTGTCATGCAGTGAAACATCTTGTAGTAACATCGGTACAACATTACGTAGGAAATCAGCATACATTGCACCATTTAGATTGCCATCGATAAAATGGGAACCAAATATCCTTCCTCCCATAATGCCGCACCATACATTAACCCGCCAAGGTCGCTGATGTTCCACTTGTCGCAGCCATCGTGGATTTTCCGTTGCCCAATAGTGCATTTTATGCCGGTTTACGTTACCGCTATTGGTGAATGACGCTTCGTCGCTAAATAGAACGCGTGCAAAAAACCTTTCATCGTTCCGTAATTTCTCTTGTGCCCAGTGGCAGAACTGTACACGACATTCAAAGTCGTCGCCATGCAATTCCTGGTGCATAGAAATATGGTACGGGTGCAATCGATGTTGATGTAGCATTTTCAACAACGACGTTTTTGAGATTCCCGATTCTCGCACAGTTTATCTGCTACTGGTGTGCGGATTAGCCGCGACAGCAGCTAAAACACCTACTTGGGCATCATCATATATTGCAGGTCGTTGTTGAAGTTTCAAATGTGGCTGAACACTTCCTGTTTCCTTAAATAACGTAACTATCCGGCGAACGGTCCGGACACTTGGATGATGTCGTCCAGGATACCGAGCAGCATACATAGCACACGCCCGTTGGGCATTTTGATCACAATAGCCATACATCAACACGATATCGACATTTCCGCAATTGGTAAACAGTACATTTGAACACAGGTAATGTATCACGAAGCAAATACCGTCCGCACTGGCGGAATGTTACGTGATACCACGTACTTATACGTTTGTGAGTATTACAGCGCCATCTATCACAAAGCGAAAAAAGTGGTCCAACTAAAACATTCATATTTCTTTACGTACTACACGAATATGTAATAATAATGGGGGTTCCTATTTTTAAAAAAACACAGTTGATATACGTTTGACCTATGGCAACGCCCTCTAGCGGGCCAACCATAGCGCCATCTGGTTTCCCCCTTAAAGCTAGACGAGTTTCGTTCTTCGTAGTTTTTCCGTTTGGTGCTTATTTCGTGATATATTTGGCCCGGTCACTATCAATGGTCCACCCTGTATATGGGGGCCTGCAGTTGTACTTTGCTCTAAGTGTATCAGTTAGTGCTATTCGAGATGTTCGTCAACGCGGCTCGTATTTGCGTGTTTCAGCATCGTCGCTGCTGGCCGCCATGGACCGGTCGGCCAACCCGTGCGTGGACTTCTTCCAGTACGCGTGCGGCACGTGGAACAAGAAGCACGTCATCCCGGAGGACCGCAGCAGCATCAGCACGTTCGAGGTGCTCGCTGATCAGCTGCAGGTCATCCTCAAAGGTCAGCCTCGTTCAAAACATCTCGCTAGCTCGTTATATTTATTTTGTACAGACGTAAATAATACAATTCACTGCTATAGATGTCGCCTTCACATCTGGGATGTCAGTCTAACTCTTGGCCAATGTTAACAATCCATGCAGCCACATACACAGCGTAGAGCGGTGTCCCAGGCGGTCTGTAGGTTGGTGCAGGTCCCTTGCAGTGATGAGTAGCTGGGAGTTAAGGGCCAGAGGTTAGCCCTGTTGCCTTGCTTCAAAACACCGCTCCTGTGTCAGCGAACATGCGGTTGACAGGGATGGCAGTTCCCACGTCTGTTCTCTGGGTTGGTAGCGTTGAAATAAGAGTGAGAGGGCAAAAGGACCTGAGTTTTGGAGAGGTGATGCAGGCCTGCTCCCGCTACCTGATCAAGTCCCAGTGAAATTGGGGACTAGAACACATGGTACCATGAGGCAGTCTGACCTAATCTAGGTTCGTCATTCACATCTACATCTTCGTGATTACTCTGCTATTCACATTAAAGTGCCTGGAACAGGATTCAATGAACCACCTTCAAGCTGTCTCTCTACCGTTCCACTCTCGAACGGCGCGTGGGAGAAACGAGCACTTAAATTTTTCTGCGCGAGCCCTGATTTCTCTTATTTTATCGTGATGATCATTTCTCCCTATTTAGGTGGGTGCCAACAGAATGTTTTCAAAATCGGAGGAGAAAACTGGCGCCGGCCGAAGTGGCCGTGCGGTTAAAGGCGCTGCAGTCTGGAACCGCAAGACCGCTACGGTCGCAGGTTCGAATCCTGCCTCGGACATGGATGTTTGTGATGTCCTTAGGTTAGTTAGGTTTAACTAGTTCTAAGTTCTAGGGGACTAATGACCTCAACAGTTGAGTCCCATAGTACTCATTTGAACCATTTTTTGAGAAAACTGGCGATTGAAATTTCATGAGACGATCCTGTCGCAACCTAAAACGCCTTTGTTTTAATGACTGCCACTCCAATTCACGTATCATGTCTGTGGCACCATCGCCCCTATTTCGCAATAGTGCAAAACGAGCCGACCTTCTTTGAACTTTTTCGATGTCATCCGTCATTGGGCAGATCTCCCCACTAGCAGCTTTAGAGTCGGCACTAACTCTATGGATGTGTTTCGTTGCTAATTACCTGTGATCAACTAGATGTTAAACCATAATCATCCTTTCTCGTTCTACCCAGTGATCATTTACTAGAAGCAGTAATTACCACTCTCGAATACAACTCTCTTCAGATCCCCAAAGATAAATAATTCGTGGATGTGCGTCTTGGGTGCTATTCAACGTGTAAAACAGCATCATTACTCCGCATAAATCGTTCGGACGCATTTTACACATTGACAACCGTGTGTTGTACAGCCATAATGACCGCGGAGAAGCCCTCGGACGTTGGCGCGCCAGGTACATATAGTCTGCGGCGGCGAGCTCGGCTCCAGTTCACCACCGGCAATGGAGGGGGAAGCTTTGACAATGCCAGCCACTCGTGCTGGCGAAACGTCAGAAAAATCATTAGATGAACGTCGGCCGAAGAATCCGAGAGAGAAGCCAATAGGCAGTTTCTCATAACATTTTAACAAAAATAAGTATCGATGAGGTACGTCTGGGCGATGTTCTGCTTATTAGTCTCATAACGTTCTAATGACGAAGTCTCTGATACAGTTGTTCCTGATATTGACAGTGTCGATCTTCCATCATCTAGTAGAAAATTGTTTCATAAAATGACATGCACTACAGAGATAGACATATCAGGTGTTAAACTTGGATCAGAAACTCTTGACGAGGTGGACGAATTTGCTATCTATTAAGTAGAAAATATAAAGGAGGACCATTCAAAAAATTATATAACAATTACGATTGCACAGGGAAATAGGCATTGTACACTGAAGCACCAAAGAACCAGATACAGGCATGCGTATTCAAATATAGAGATATGTAAGCAGGCAGAATACGGCGCTGCGGTCGGCAGTGCCTATGTAAGACAACAAATCTCTGGCGTAGTTGTTATATCGGTTACTGCTCCTATAATGGCAGTTTATCAAGATTTAAGTGACTTTGAATGTGGTGTTATAGTCGGTACACAAGCGATGGGACGCAGCATCTCCGGGGTTAGCGATGAAGTGGGGATTTTACTGTACAACCATTTCACGAGAGTACCGTCCAGTACAGAGTACAGTCCGGTAAAATATCAAATTTCCGACATGGCTGCGTCCGGAAAAAGATCCTGCAAGAACGGGACCAGCGACGACTGAAGAGAATCGTCCAACGTGACAGAAGTGCAATCCTTCCGTAAATTGCTGCAGATTTCAATTCTGGGCCATCAAGTAGTGTCAGTGTGCGAACCATTCAACGAAACATCATCGATATGGGCTTTCGGAGCCGAAGGTCCACTCGTGTACCCTTGACGACTGCACGACACAAAACTAAACGAATGTGTAAGAAAGAGACTGGGAGCGGACGATTTGTATTTGGTGTTTTGTCTGTTTGGTTGCGTGTTTTGCTCCTAATTAGAACCACACATCATCCAGTATTAGTCCACTGTGTATTTTATATCCTTACAGAATATGAATTTCATATTAGAAGCAATAAAAATTAGTTGACCGCCCAACTTCAGCGATTTTATGTAACCAAAGTAATTACTTCTGATGCAAGTACAGTTTCCATGCACAAACGTAAGGATTACATAATCATTGTTATTTTGAACACAATAGAACGTTCTTTATCATGATCAAAGGCAAGTGTTTCCTGTTATTGTTGATAAATGTGGAAATTGTTTATAAATATCAGAAACATGATTTATATAAGTTCGGTGAAGTTCTGAAGCGATGTTTTATTTTTTTATTTATTTTGCGTTTTTTCTTAATTTTATCTTTTGAGGAAATTCTATTTTCTATCGCTGTTTGGACAAATCTATGTTTTTTTCCTTTATTTTTGCTTCAATATCCGTTTGGTTCATATTACAATTACCAATTTTCGAATAAAACATGGTTTACACATTGGTGAGTTTAATTTTCCTTTAAATACTGTTTATTTTTAACAGACAGGAGGATAATTATATACAACAAAAGTATTCCTTAGGTTACTCGGCCCTTTATATATCGCAACTCAGTTTCTAGAAAGTTTATCGCTTCTGGTTTTTAGGGGAATCTAGTAACACACTGATCGCATACGTACGGAAAGCGATCGTTGTGAGGTAACCGCCAATAGCTATGCTACACACCTAACGTACAGGTAATGTGGGTACAGCCTTAACTGACCAAACCTACTAGGAACACTACCGTAGTTTACACTTTCTTATGGTAGTGTGAAGCAGCCTACGGTAATGTCTTACAACTCAATTTTCAACAGAGTTTTGCCCCGTTGTATACAATAAAAAATTAATGTTGACATTGAATTTTATCGTATTTACCCCGGTTAATCAAATACAATAAACAAAAAATTTTCCTCCAGTATCAAAGGTAAAATCTTCAAAGTTGTGGGCGGATCAGTAGATGGACACAGACTGACTCATTTACTGTGTCACGACCTATGATGAGGTTAAAATAAAACATTTTTTCTTTAACACTGTACAATAATAATAGTAATAATAAAAATGTCGTACGGCGCAACTGTCTGCTGCAAGTCTTTTAATTTGACGCCACTTCGGCGACTGGTGCCTCGCGAAGCCAACGGCATCAGGTGTATGTACCCAGGCAGTCACTCGGGCCCGATGTTTCTTAACTTCGGCGCTCGGGTGACATCAGATGTACACAACGTGGCAAGACCGTTGGCAACAATGTACATACATTAAAAATCAGCGACGCAAACGATTCAGCGGCATCTTCTGTGGACTGGCCGTCGTCTTGCAGTCTTGAGTTGTAACGAGCCCGTTACAAAGGAAGTACACGATGCTGATATCCTCTGTTCTCTCTTGGTGACGTGAAACAGAAAATATAAACACAGTTCATTAACAATTTTGAAGCTGATATGTTAAAGACATCAATTTAAAAAATAAGACAAATTCACGTGATGTCACTCAGCTCTCTAGGAACGTATTGCGGTGAAACGTTGTGGCATACTACACGAACACTTTCCTGAAGCCAACCTGGTGGACAGAGAGGGGGGGGAGGGGGAGAGGGGCATGCAGGAGGAAGATGGAAGGTGTAGAGGCGTAGTGGGTAGGTAGAAAACGATGAGGGGGGAGAGGAAATTAACAGAGAGGGGGGGATTGGTCAGAAGGAGGGTCGAGGAGGATATTGTCGGAGAGAGTGGGGAAAGGGACAAGGAGAGGGGAGAAGGAGAGGGAGAGACAGAATGGCAGTAGGAGGAGAACAGATAGACATGGGAGGATGAGGTGGACAAAGAGAGATGGGGAGAGGAAGACATGGACATACAGAGTAGGGATTCACTGACGAGTATTTTAAGGCGTTTGTAAGCTAACCACACTTTAAAAATGCGTTAAAAAACGTAAATGTAGTGTGCCTGGGGCCTCCCGTCGGGTAGACCGTTCGCCTGGTCCAAGTCTTTCGATATGACGCCACTTCGGCGACTTGCGCGTCGATGGGAATGAAATGATGATGATTAGGACAACACAGCACCCTGAGCGAAGAAAATCTCCATAACAGCCGGGAATCGAACCTGGGACCGTAGGATTGACATTCTGTCGCGCTGACCACTCAGCTACCGGGGGCGGACAAAAATGCGTTCCACAGATGGCGATGTATAGTGCTAATTTATGGTGGACTGATCTTCGTAAGTTTGCTTGATAAACGCTTACTATTCAGTGATTCGTTTGCCTCCTCTCTTGTTACCTGTTGTTGCAGGTAACAGAATTGCCTCGGAACACTAGCTCTAAAATTCTCCATAATTATCTACAACAATGAAATTATTTAACAGGTCAACTATAGACAGGAAATGCTTACAAAATATTTTGCATGGATGAGGCTTACCACTAACACTACTATTCTCCAACAGAAGAGCTGTGGTGTGTTGTTTACCCACATTCTGCCGCATAATTCTTTAGCGATATCTTTTTGTCGTTCTGAGTACTAAGCGACATCCTCGACTGTGACTGTCCTTCGTTTAGTAATACAGCTCCCATTTCCACCTACATGATATTCAAATTGCATTAGTTACCCAAATGGGGTGCTTATTACCACTGCATTTCTTCCGCCATTTTGTTAATTGGAAAGATATCTCAATGGAGACAATTAAAGTTTGCAGAGCTCTGTCATATCCTGGTATTAGCTCCATATGGAAGTGAATTACGTAGTTTTGCTACCAGTTTCAAATATAAACAATCGTCCGCACATTAAATGCTATCACCTTAGCATCTACACATAGATTACTCGTATTTACATGGAACTCTAGTAGCACTAAAGGTAATTACACTCTAAGTCGCTATAGACAATCAAGCCGCCTGGTAAGTATTAAAGACAGATGAATGTGAGGGTTTTCTTGAAGCTCCTACAACACCATTTTCATGAGGGCTATTGTAGATAATGATTGCTTGATAGAAACTCATCACTAAACTGCTTTCATTGGTCCATTGTCCTCAGTGTCACGTTTATACATTTTCTGATCTTTTTATCATTGTGCATCAGTGAGAAAGACATTTTATCACGACATCGAGACCTCGGCTATTAAGTTCGATTGTTATGACTGCATTCTGTATGTGTCTCGAATTCAGAATCTGCTTTCGTTGTATGTGAGAGTGGTTTGTAATTTAAATTCATAGGCTTCCAGGGCCAGTGTCGGTTTATTCCTTAATCTTCTATTATACATAATAATCCACTACCTTATAAAATTAGTGGGTCCTAAAATTATTAAAATTATTTTTTGCAGCTAGTTTACAATGAACTACAAGTAGTTCTAGTACTTTTATTACAATGGGCAAGATACATTACTGTTGACATTTGTCTACTTACTCTAGTGATATACTTAAAAACTAACCTCTACACTACCTGTCCCTGGCACTGGGCAGCCCAAGATGTCTTGACTATTGTTTATTTTCTTATATCTAAGTCCTACTTAATAGGAAAACCTAATTTACGTCAAATCCGGTGAGTTGTCTAATTCGGAGTTGTTGTACACCCCCTAATCCTGGACGTCGCTGATTTCGACAGTAACAGCTGTCGACCTGTCCACGCCCAGGAGGTACGGGATTGGGGTGCTGTAATACATTATTATTTGTCGTTAATCAAGGTTGTCCCTCACAGATTGTAGAAGAACCTTTTGTGATACCTCGTTGGCCAGGTAGTACAGTACTCGAAATGTATCCTCGTGTCGTAGCAGGGTAAAGGTGTCGTGGTTCGATAGTTGCTGTCTCAGCGCAGCTGCTACATCATTCTATTGGGGGCACTCGTAAACCACATGGTCGAGAGTTGCACCAGAGTCGCACGAAGGCGTAGTCCTTCTCCCAAACCGACACGGGTATATCGGGTAAGGCCCTGGACCAGTGAGAAAATGGAACAGTCCCTTGTCGGCTTAAAGTATCACGAACCTAATCGTTCTCTTACGTCTGGTAGGAATTGTAAAGATCTTCGTTCGGTGCTATCAGCTTCCCATGCTTCCTGCCACAACTCTTCACCCCTTCTCTTGATTACACCCTTATACCCAGCCTGAATACCCAGAATATCCCTTGTTTTCCCGACCTCTCCCTTCTTCGCCCAGAACCATGCAGCCTGTTCGCTAATTCTGATATCATGGAAGCAAAGCCCCATTATTACCAACAAGGCCCCACCTGGAGATGTCCTGTAGGCCGCAACTGACTTTAATAACATATTTCTCTGTACCGTTCTCACTGCCATGGCAGGCACCACCCTTGTGAGCCTGTGTGCCCAGATTCTCGTGCCATAATCCACTATTTATGTTAGTATACTGTTGTGATATAACTTTATTAGCGCATGGGGGAGATAGTATCTTTAGTGTCCAATGCATATGAGGTTGTTAAGCACTTTAAGGCACTTTTAGTTACAGCTTCAATGTGCCTTGCGGAGTTCCACCTTTCGTCAATGATAACTCCGATTTAACGCGCCTCTCGTCGTCGGAGAACTGGTGAGTCTTCGATTCTAACCATTGGATTCCTAATTAATTGTCCTTTCAGCAGAAGATAGGGTGACTTATTTGGTGATATTTTCATTTTAGTGTTATGGCACCACTGTTGTAATATATCCATAGCCCTCTTTGGCTGGGTGTCTTCGCAGCTACGGCCACCCACCAGTAGGAGGAGGTCATCTGTGTAGGCTATCACGTTTAGTACATACTGTCCAGTAGCGGTTCCATGTGGATGTTGCAAAACAAGGGGCCTGACACAGAGCCCTGGGGGCATCCCTTTATTATTGATTTTCTAGCCCTCCCGCTAGGGGATGATAGCCAGACCTCCTGATCATCGTAATAACTCCTCAGACGATTGTATAGTAGCCCTGGACAATCCTCCTCCTGTAAACAGTAGAAGAGTGAAGGCCACCACAGGCGGTCAAAGGCGCCACTGATGTCCACCATGATGCCAACTATGTACTTGAACGAGGCTGAGTCACAGACCTCGGCGATTGCGTCAGCTGCCGACCACCGACACCTGAAGCCGAACTGCCTGTCACTCATCCCGCACAGCACTCGATGTGCAACCAGTCTGTCAGTCAGCAATTTCTCGAACAGTTTTCCGAAGAGATCTTATAAACATATCCGTCTGTATGACTTGGTATCAGTTGGATCTTTTTCTGGTCCTTTCTTTATTGTGACCACTGCTGTTTTCCAGATTTTGGAAAATTTTTGCAACCTGAAACGCTCGTTATACAATTTTGTGTGAGGAACTGCACTACCTCCGCAACAGTGCCGTCTGGCCCAGGAGCTTTTCCTCTCTTTAAAGATTTTGTTTGGGCAGTTACCTCCTCTTCAGAGAAGGGGTATACCGCTCTGTCATTTGTATATCCTACAAGATCAGCTATTCTCATTTGGCGCTGGCCCTCCGTTTCCCCTTACTCTCTATCGTCAGGCAACAGGGAATGGAGGAAGACCTCAGCAGTTTCCTGCCAGGATTCCGTCATCCTCATATATGACTGTGGATAATACCATTGGAGAACAAATCTTCTTCCTCACCAACTTATAGGGGATTCCCCATGGGTCTCTCCCCACTTCGAACTCTAACTAGCCGAAGCTCCTTCTGTAATGTTTCCTGTAGTTCCCTATATTGTTGCAATCATTGTTTCCTTTCCCACCAGACGACATTGCGCTGGAAGTGCCTCCTTACTCTTCTGACAGACTGTCACATATGCTCCAGTTCGGCGGACCATGGTGACAGAGGCCGCTATGGCCATCCTCCTTGTTGGTATGGCTACCTTCACTCCTCTAGTAATCGCCCTCACCAGCTCTTGGGTGTACCTATCCACATTTATATTTTGGTTTTGGTTACCTTCTGGTAATGCAGGAATGTCACACTCACTTGCTAGGCGCTCCCAGTCTGTTGTAATTTAATTACACTTCCCACCCCATGTTTCAGTGGCACCTTCTGTTACCTAACATAAATGTAATCAGATTGTGGTCACTTGTGGTGGCCTTACCTTCTACTTTCCAATTTCTCACGATGCTTGCGGCGTTAGGTGTCGTAAGTGATACATCGTGCCTTGTCCCCCTCCTGTTGTATAGGTCGGAGGGTTACCAGGTTTGTTGGCCACCACAAGTTGCAAAGCCATAATTATTCCTTCCACCTTGCCTCCGTCTGTGTCTCTTGTGCTACTGAACCATAGGGGGGATCTTGCATTTATGGCAGCAGTCACTATCACTTTTCGGTCCCTCAACGCCGTGATTACCAGAGTGAGATGGTTCAGATGCTGCTCGATGTCGTCTCCATACTGAAAGTACATATTGACGAGAGATAGTACTCAAGTGGGAGATTGTATCTCCACGACGTTGCAGTGACTGTTTGATAGCTCCGAGATAACTATTATTCGCAATGAAACTTTCTGGCAGATTAAAACTGTGTGCCGGACCGAGACTCGAACTCAGGACCTTTGCCTTTCGCGGGCAAGTGCTCTACCAACTGAGCTACCCAAGCACGACTCACGCCCCGTCCTCACAGCTTTACTTCTGCCAGTACCTCATCTCCTTCCTTCCAAACTTTACAGAAGCTCTCCTGTATTATTCGCAATGCTTTGTTCGTTATTATTATCGCCGCTCTCGGCTCATCTCCGCTACTGACTAACTGCCATGTCGCGGCTGCGAAGGCTATTCGCCTGGCTTGGACATACGGCTCCTGCAGTCGGACCACAACTAGTCTCTTCTCCTCCACCACCTTGCGCAGCTCCTGCATCACTAGTGTGCTATTACGTGTATTTAGCTGTCCAATAGCTATTGTAGTCATTATGGAAAGTAGGTATGTACACGATTTTCTGGCCAGTTCTTTCACCAGTCGAACGCAATGCGCCCATTTACCAATACTGATTTACAAAAATCTCATCTAAATCAAACTCTTCACCTCTTCTTTCGAATACTTTCTTGACCAGATCTCGCAGCGCTCCTAAGTCGGAGGGGAGATTCATTGACTTAAGCTGTATTCTGTCAACAGTCTCCATCACCGAGAAGGTGACTTTCCTGCCATATTTATGCCCCACCCGGACCACATGTCGCAACGCAGTGGTCAGAGTAATCGGCTGCTCCAACCTAGCTAGTTGCATGGAGTGTTCGAGATTTGGGTACACTCTAACAGGGTCTACAGATGGTATTCTAACAAGAGAGGATTCTGTCCATTATAATTATCCGGGCTGTTATGCCGTGGTCGGTTGATGAATTCTGAGGTGATTCCCAACGTTTCGTCTCTGACTGCGAGAGACATCTTCAAGGGGGTCCGTGGCTTGATGGAAGGTCCAACACACACACTGGCTCGCTACTGACTGCCGCTAAATTCCGTGTCCGCGCGCCCCCGCGCCGCGGCGTGACGTCACGTGTTTTGAAAACGTCAGTGCAATTGGCCGCTGTCCGTCGCCGTCGATCGCCGTTGCCATCACCCAGTAGTGGACGAGTGGTACACATCTTCTTTAACACCGGCATCCATATACCGTTAAATTTGACGCCCTCCTCCTTTCGGTTGAAATTATTTGGGTGTTTAGCGATTTCGATTGCCTCCCTCTAGAGCCTTTCGTAGTATCCGCTCGTGGCCGCTAGTACTTGCGTCTCCTCGAAACGAATATTGTGGTTCCCTGGCTGGAAAGCATGCTCCGCAACAGCTGATCGTTCCGTTTCTCCTCTTCTACAATTTCCCTTGCGCTCTTCCAAACGTTTAGAAACAGTTCTTTTGGTGGTACCCACATAAACATCACCACAGCTGCATGTGATCCTATACACTCCAGATTTTTCCAATGGTTTGCGAGCGTCCTTGGCAGGCCTAAGGTATTTCTGTATCTTCCTGGTTGGCTTGTAAATTACGGTAATATTCCGCTTCGTCAAGATCCTCCCTATTCTCTCCGTTACATTTTTAACAAACGGCAGGAAAACCTTAGATTTTGCAGTAGCCTGTACGTCAGTATGATTTCTGCGTGGCTGCCTCAACGCACGTTTTATTTCGGCGGACGAATATCCGTTCTTCGTTAGTGCATTGTGGAGATGTTCTATCTCAGCGTCGAGCAACTCAGGTTCACAAATATTTCTAGCTCTGTCCGCTAACGTCTTGATAACACCCCGCTTCTGTTGTGGGTGGTGGTTCGAATCCCGGTGCAAATAGCGGTCCGTGTGCGTGGGTTTGCGGTACACTGAGTGGCCCAAACTACCATTTTCGTTTCTAAACACAAGCACATCGAGGAAATGTAGTTTGCCGTCTACCTCCTCCTCCATAGTAAACTGAATTCTTGAGTTTATACTGTTCAGATGTTCGTGGAACCGGCTTAGTGCCTCCCTACCATGTCTCCACAACACAAACGTGTCATCCACGTACCGGAGCCATACATTTGGTTTCTTGCTGGCAGTACCTAAGGCCTGTTCTTCGAATTTCTCCATAAAGAAGTTTGCAATTACGGGACTTAGGGGGCTTCCCATAGCCACGCCATCCGTTTGCTCATAAAACTGTTCATTCCACTTGAAGTGTGTGGTCGTCAAACAACACTTAAACAGCTCTAAAATATCGGCAGGAAAAATTCGATCCAGCTCTTCCAATACATCATTAAGTGGAACCATGGTAAACAGCGATACCACATCGAAGCTGACCAATATGTCCTCCGGCTGGACCACTATGCCATTCAATCTGCTGATGAAATGTGTCGAATTCTTTATATACGAGTCCGAACGGCCCACATGTGGTTTTAACAGCGTAGTCAAAAACTTGGCTAACGAGTAGGTGGGCGAACCAATGGCACTTAGTATCGGTCTGAACGGAACATTTTCTTTATGAATTTTGGGCAACCCATAAAGCCTCGGTGGTAGCGCAACCGAACTGCAGAGAGAGGATTCTTGCACAGATGGAGGCACACTAGTACTTGTTATTGTATTTTCCTGGATTGCATATTGTTCCTCTCTGCACGTTTCGCTCCTCTGCATAACCACTGGTCGGGCCACAACCACAGGATGCCCTTGCTGCTCTTAGTCTTCAGTCATCCTATGTCCACGGCTTTGGGAGGAGGAAGCTTCAGATGGTGTCGGCAGCTCTGTTTGTATTCCAATGTCAACCAGTGTCAGTTTAAGTAAAATCATTGTCAATGTAAGTTCGCTCCGTTATTAAACGCTAAAGTATGAGGGCTATTCGGAAACTAGGATCTGACCGGTCACAAAATGGAAACCACTCTGAGAATCAAAATTATTTTATTTGCTATAGTTAGCTACACACTACAGCTACTTCTTTACATAGTCGTCGCTCCGACTTAGACATTTGTCGTTGAATGGTACCAGCTTTCCAATACCTTCATCATAGAAGGCAGCCGCCCGTCCTTTCCACCAATTGTCTACCCTCGTCTGCAGCTTGTTGTCTGTGCCAAAATGTTGTCTTCATGGCTAGCTGTTCATGTGAGCAGAAATGAAACTCAGGACGAGCCAATTACGAACACAAACACTGCAGGAGCATCTTAATTGCCCCTGCAGAATGCGGCCGAGAATTGTCATGAAGAACGAGACGCGTGACCGTTATGTTACGTGAGCTGCATGACATCAAGTGAAATCTCTCACGAGGCCCTCATATTTGGCGGGAGACACTATTTTCTAGGCATCTTGACATGCTCACGGTACGCTCAGAACTGCAAAGAGCGACGTGCTGTGATCGACAGGAATACTAGAGACGCTACCCAACACATCTGTGCAGAACTTAATCGGATTTTCCTGTGGTTTCCATTTCGCGACCGATCGGAACTTAATTTACGAATAGCCCTTGTAGGTATACCAACAACGTCTCGACTGTTTTTGCAGCGGTCCTCTGCAGAGTGATTAAACTGCAGTTTATTGGAAACCTCCATGACGAACCAAGGGGGAAAAAAGTTAAGAACAGTAAAAGGTTTTATATATACACTGCCAGAAAAAATGCAACATCCTCGAGGGTTGTGTTCAGTGGCACCAAGGTATAATATGTGCACACTGAAGGGGTTGTAGTATTAATGATTTATTTTTCATCGTCATCGGCGATAAGATGGCACTCAGGAGCGCAGTCTATGCACCCTCTGTTTTGATTCTTCAGCTAGTAGCTATGCTCAGTACAGAAGAGAGCAGCGTTTACAACATTCATTCTATGGTGGAACCATGCTCCGCCAATGAGTACATACTACTGTTGTGCAGCTTCAGTCATTTGAACGAGATCGGATTTTTTGGTGTCCACGAAACTGGATGAAAGTATCGACGGATTGCTGCATATGTTGGGCACAATGCGTCGGTGGTGTGTCGCTGTTGTCAACAGTGCCCTGTGGAACGTTCCAACATCTGTAGACCAGGTTCTGAACGTCCTCGTAGTACGGATGCACTTTAAGATCGACGCATTGTATGAGTAACAGTAGCCGCCCAAACGTCATACAGGGACGGAATCTGGCCACGTGTAGCACCTTCTGTGTCATCTTGCAGCAGGATTAGGATTGAGCGTGTCACCGGCCAGGCTTCCACTGACACCACGACACCGCCAAGCATGGATACACTGGCGTCGTGAGAGACTTGATAGTAGAAGGACGCAGCGTTGTCTTTAGTGATGAAAGCAGGTTTAGTTTGCATGTACACGTGTATGGCGTAGGCCTGGTGAGTTGCCTATTGCAGAGTGCCATCCCAGGTTTCATGGTGTGATGCGGTTATCAGCTACAAATTGGTTCAAATGGCTCTGAGCACTATGGGACTCAACTTCTGAGGTCATTAGTCCCCTAGAACTTAGAACTAGTTAAACCTAACTAACCTAAGGACAGCACAAACATCCATGCCAGAGGCAGGATTCGAACCTGCGACCGTAGCGGTCTTGCGGTTCCAGACGGCAGCGCCTTTAACCGCACGGCCACGTCGGCCGGCTATCAGCTACAACTCCCGAGTACATTCGGTGTTTTTGCAGGGTAAAGTAGCCATTAACCGCTAGATTACACAGGCTTTTATCTCTGTGCTACCTTATTTCTTTGAGAGGAAGGCGATGTGCTTTTTAGCTGGGCAATGCACGTCCACATACGGCTGCTGCGACACGACGTGTTCGTTGTGGTGTATAACAATTACCCAGGACAGAAAGGTACCAGATCTCTCGCCAAGCGAACACATATGGGACATGATGACGCGGGAAGTTACTCGTTCCCTAGGGCCTGCAAGTACTATTGCCCAACTGCAAGAAAAGGCGCAAGATGAGTGGCACAATGTATGCAGGATGCCATTCGCGACATTGCTGCTCGCGTTGCTCGAGATCCAATGACGGTTAGCAGAATAGGGAATCGGTGGGTTCAGGAGGGTAATACGGAACGCCGTGCTGGATCCCAACGGCCTCGTATCACTAGCAGTCGAGATGACAGGCATCTTATCCGCGTGGCTGTAACGAATCGTGCAGCCTCGTCTCGATCCCTGAGTCAACAGATGGGGACGTTTGCAAGACGACAACCATCTGCACGAACAGGTCGACGACGTTTGCAGCAGCACGGACTATCAGCTCGCAGACCGTGGCTGCGGTTACCCTTGACGCTGCATCACAGACAGGAGCGCCTGCGATGGTGTACTCAACGACGAACCTGGGTGCACGAATGGCAAAACGTCATTTTTTCGGACGAATCCAGGTTCTGTTTACAGCATCATGATGGTCGCATCCGTGTTTAGCGACATCGCGGTGAACGCACATTGGAAGCGTGTATTCGTCATCGCCATACTGGCGTATCATCCGGCGTGATGGTATGGGGTGCCATCGGTTACTCGTCTCGGTCACCTCTTGTTCGCATTGACGGCGCTTTGAACAGTGAACGTTACATTTCAGATGTGTTACGACCCGTGGCTCTACCCTTCATTCGATCCCTGCGAAACACAACATTTCAGCAGGATAATGCAAGACCGCATGTTGCAGGTCCTGTACGGGCATTTCTGGATACAGAAAATGTTCGACTGCTGCCCTGGCCTGCACATTCTCCAGATCTCTCACCAATTTAAAACGTCTGGTCAATGGTGGCAGAGCAACTAGCTCGTCACAATACGCCAGTCACTATTCTTGATGAACTGTGGTATCGTGTTGAAGCTGCATGGGCAGCTGTACCTATACACGCCATCCAAGCTCTGTTTGACTCAATGCCCAGGCGTATCAAGGCCGTTATTACAGCCAGAGGTGGTTGTTCTGGGTACTGATTTCTCAGCATCTATGCACTCAAATTGCGTGAAAATGTAATCACGTGTCAGTTTTAGTATAATATATTTGTCCAATGAATACGCGTTTTGCATTTCTTCTTGATGTAGCAATTTTAATGGCCAGTAGTGTATATACTTCATTAATATATAGTGTATACTGAGTACGTTTTTGATCTGGTGCCTGAATGCGATTTCTGAAATGTTGCAGGGGTACTTGAGGAGCCCATCAACGAGCTGGACAGCGAAGCGACGCAGAAGGCTAAGCGCTTCTACAACTCCTGCATGAACATCCGTAAGTAAACCACGGCTCGCTGTAGCGGTAGCAGTAGCGCCGTGGCACTAACCGTGGGTGAGCAAGCCCCTTCATCTGCCAGTAGCTACTACCATTCCTGGCTCTAAATACACATATGTATAATATGTCCAACACAGAAAAGTTTCTATTTTTACCACTTACTATGTGCTATAACAAGGCAAGGTTTAGGAAACAACGTTAGTTTTCGTGTCCATGACGATAGCGATATCATGAGGAGAACAGGTAAACAAAAATGGCCGTAGGCTGTGTACATTCATTAAATGTAAATATAGTGCAAGAAATAAAAAGCAAAAAGATACATTGAAGCGCCAAAGAAACTGGTACAGGCATGCGTATTGAAATACAGAGACGTGTAAATAGGCAGAATACTGCACTGCAGTCGGCAGCGCCTATATAAGACAACAAGTGTCTGCCACAGTTGTTAGATCGGCTACTGCTGCTACAATGACAGGTTATCACGATTTAAGTGAATTTGAACGTTTGTTCTAATCGGCGCACGAGCGGTAGGACACAGCATCTCAGAGGTAGCGATGAAGTAGGGATTTTCCCATACGACCATTTCACGGCTGTACCGTGAATATCACGAATCCGGTAACACATTAAATCTCCGTCATCGCTGGGGCGGAAAAAATATCCTGCAAGAACGGGACCAACGACGGTTGAAGAGAATCGTTCAACGTGAGAGAAGTGCAACCCTTCCATAAACTGCTGCAGATTTCAGTGCTCGGACATCAAGAAGTGTCAGTGTCAGAACCATTCAATGCAACGTCATCGCTATTGGCTTTCAGTGGCGAAGGTCCAGTCGTGTACCCTTGGTGACTGCACAACATAAAGCCTTACACCTTACCTGAGCCCGTCAACTGCGACATTGGACTGTCGATGAACGGAAACGTGTTCCTTGGCCGACCTAGTGTCGTCTCATATTGTATAGAACGGATGGACGTGTACGGGTACGGAGACAACCTCATCAATCCATGGACCCTGCATGTCAGCAGGGGACTGTTCAAGATGGAGGCTCTGTAATGGTGTGGGGCGTGTGCAGTAGGTGTGATATGAGACCCGTGATACGTCTAGATATGACTCTGACAGGTGACACGTACGTAAGCATCCTATCTGATCACCTACATCCACTCATGTCCACTGTGCATTCCGACGGACTCGTGCAATTCCAGCAGGACAATGCGGCACTTCACATGTCCAGAATTGATACAAAGTGGCTCCATGGACACGTTTCTGAGTTTAAACACTTCCGCAGGCCACCAAACTCTCCAGGCAGGAACATTATTGAGCATATCTGGGATGCCTTGCAACGTGCTGTTCAGAAGATATCTCCACCGCCTCGTACTCCTACGGATTTATGGAGAGCCATACAGGATTCATGGTGCAAATTCCCTCCAGCACTAGTTCAGGCATTAGTCGAGTCCATGCCACGTCGTGTTGCGGCATTTCTGTGCGCTCGCAGGAGCCCTACACAATATTAGGCACGTGTACCAGTTTCTTTGGCTCTTCAGTGTAATTTGACCGATGGGGCCAGAACATCGAGAAAGTCGCATTCTAAGCATTCTACACTCCCGGAAATTGAAATAAGAACACCGTGAATTCATTGTCCCAGGAAGGGGAAACTTTATTGACACATTACTGGGGTCAGATACATCACATGATCACACTGACAGAACCACAGGCACATAGACACAGGCAACAGAGCATGCACAAAGTCGGCACTAGTACAGTGTATATCCACCTTTCGCAGCAATGCAGGCTGCTATTCTCCCATGGAGACGATCGTAGAGATGCTGGATGTAGTCCTGTGGAACGGCTTGCCATGCCATTTCCACCTGGCGCCTCAGTTGGACCAGCGTTCGTGCTGGACGTGCAGACCGCGTGAGACGACGCTTCATCCAGTCCCAAACATGCTCAATGGGGGACAGATCCGGAGATCTTGCTGCCCAGGGTAGTTGACTTACACCTTCTAGAGCACGTTGGGTGGCACGGGATACATGCGGACGTGCATTGTCCTGTTGGAACAGCAAGTTCCCTTGCCGGTCTAGGAATGGTAGAACGATGGGTTCGATGACGGTTTGGATGTACCGTGCACTATTCAGTGTCCCCTCGACGATCACCAGTGGTGTACGGCCAGTGTAGGAGATCGCTCCCCACACCATGATGCCGGGTGTTGGCCCTGTGTGCCTCGGTCGTATGCAGTCCTGATTGTGGCGCTCACCTGCACGGCGCCAAACACGCACACGATCATCATTGGCACCAAGGCAGAAGCGATTCTCATCGCTGAAGACGACACGTCTCCATTCGTCCCTCCATTCACGCCTGTCGCGACACCACTGGAGGCGGGCTGCACGATGTTGGGGCGTGAGCGGAAGACGGCCTAACGGTGTGCGGGACCGTAGCCCAGCTTCATGGAGACGGTTGCGAATGGTCCTCGCCGATACCCCAGGAGCAACAGTGTCCCTAATTTGCTGGGAAGTGGCGGTGCGGTCCCCTACGGCACTGCGTACGATCCTACGGTCTTGGCGTGCATCCGTGCGTCGCTGCGGTCCGGTCCCAGGTCGACGGGCACGTGCACCTTCCGCCGACCACTGGCGACAACATCGATGTACTGTGGAGACCTCACGCCCCACGTGTTGAGCAATTCGGCGGTACGTCCACCCGGCCTCCCGCATGCCCACTATACGCCCTCGCTCAAAGTCCGTCAACTGCACATACGGTTCACGTCCACGCTGTCGCGGCATGCTACCAGTGTTAAAGACTGCGATGGAGCTCCGTATGCCACGGCAAACTGGCTGACACTGACGGCGGCGGTGCACAAATGCTGCGCAGCTAGCGCCATTCGACGGCCAACACCGCGGTTCCTGGTGTGTCCGCTGTGCCGTGCGTGTGATCATTGCTTGTACAGCCCTCTCGCAGTGTCCGGAGCAAGTATGGTGGGTCTGACACACCGGTGTCAATGTGTTCTTTTTTCCATTTCCAGGAGTGTATGTTGCTCACTTTGCCACAAGTGATATACATGAGGCAAACGTTCGCTGAAATGTAGTAGCGTCGTCCACGAACAGCTTCACGGAGCTGATAACAGAAGAAAATATGATGTTGCCCGACTCTTCCTAGAAGAACGCTCGACGGTAAACTTCTCCGTGGCGAACAAGGCCTCTACTGTAGCCTCTGCCATTAGAGTTTATTGAGCACCTGCCTAACGTTCACGCGCCTACTAAACGATCTTCAAACGAAACTGTTACGGCTCGTTTAGTAAGAGTGGTGTCTGGAGATAAATTTACACTCGCTGTTGATGATACTGTAATAAAAGTCGGCGAGTGAGAAGCCTGCTGCTTCGGCTGCAAGGAGAGTGGCTGGATGGATGGCGGTGTCCGTTGATAGTGAGGGCGACTGGCCGCTCGCAGTATGACGACAGACCTGGGAACGATGTACACAGAGAACTTGCCCCACTCTCGGATATGCTTATCAAGACGCCTTGCGACCCCGCAGTCACTGGAAACCGTGGATGGTCTGGGAACTCCGAGGCTGTTTTCCAAACCCGGAATGGAGGTGTGTGGGAGGTTGCCAAGTCTTGCTGTCGCGTAGACAGTAATAGATGTGGCTCCCGGGCCGCCGTTACATCGGTAAATTCGTGCAGAAGGAGCAAAAGAGGTAGTGGGGGTACCAGTGACCAATGACAGTTCGTCCTTGAGTTTGTTTATGAGACAGCCATTCGTAAGAGACCGGGAGAGCGGTGTGCTGACCCCACGCCTCTCCTATCCGCATCCCCCGCTGAGGATGACGCGGCGGTCGGATGGTCCCGGTAGGCCACTATGGCGTGAAGACGGAGTGTATTCGTAAGAGGGCAGAGGCCTAGGATTGTGTACCGGACTACAGGAGTGGAAAGAGTAGTGAAGGCAGTGAGGTTCGTCCGTAGTCGAGGCCGGTCGAAATGGTGGCGGCGGCGGCGTGAGGAGTCGAAAGCACCTTGCAGAAAGAGGGTGGCAGGTCAGCAAGGTCAGGTAGAGAACGGAGAGGCGCAGCGGTCACTTCAGAGCTAAGGCGCCGTATTAAACTTTCTATAGTTTCACTTATGGGTGGGAGCAAATATTTCTGTTGAGTAGACTACTATAGGACCGGTAGTTTGTGGGTTTTGAAGTACGAAGGGTGGAACAGGGTCTAGTCTAAATCTTATTGGTCATAGTGTAAAGAAGCAACGTAGATACAGAGACTAGAGGAGGACTTATTTGTCAAAGTGTAAAAGGATGGAAATGGATATTAAAGCATGTAAACAGAAACCCTTTTTAATTTTAATTTAAACTGGCATGTCCTTTTAACAGTTAGTCTCTCCACCTGCAAGTGTTAACTGTCGTTTGTGCCGTCCTGCCCTTTCTAAGATCCGTCGTAATCTTTGTGTGATGATAAGCATGGCTTGTGTGTATTGCCTGTATTTTACATTAGTTTTCCAACTGTCAGATGGGCCACTGATTTTTGTTTACAATGATTTCCCTTGTCTCACGGGATGAACCTCCAGTGGTGAGGCTGGCAATCGAAAATAATAAGAGTTTTCAGTGTTGGAAGAGTTTATATTAAAAGCTACCGAGATCAATTGCATTTGAGTTGATTAAGTACCGCTCTTAAGGGAGGGAACATTGCAAAACGTGCCTATCTTCAATGGATCATCTATGTGTTTCTATTAAAGCAACATGATAAAGGCCCAAGGTTGATGAATTATACTCAAGAATCGGTCGACGAGTGTTTAGTAAGCTACTTCTTTCGTCGATGAATTACATTTCCTTTGAGTTCTTCCAGTGAATCTCAACATGTCATCGGCTTGTCCTACAGTTACTTTTATGTAATCATTCCACTTTATGTGGCTCCGAATGGTACAGTAGTTAGTGATTGTACAGATTTGTAGCTGAGACGCCCTGCTAAACCCGCAGGGTAGGACAAGCAGTAGGAATTGTGGAAGGGAGCCAGAATGAGTGGCTGTCAGTTACACTCCAAACATAACACTTTATTTAGTTGTCCAAACATTACAGCGCAACTTCTAAACGTCTTTAATTCTAAAACGGCTAAAGGCCCATGAATTAAATACAACTGCTATAATAATAATTATTATTATTATTATTATTATTATTTGAGACAGAAGGCTCTAGGCTTTAAATAGTATTTAAGGCCAAGCGATGTATGTCTTGACTTCTCAGGTAGACTAAGTTTTTAAAAGCGGCTGAAGGCCCATAAATTTAAAACAACTACAATAACCTTTCAATAGGCAGAAGTCCCAAGCTTTATGACCAATAAGAAAACTTACTTCAAACGGCTGAAGGCCTTTGTTTAAAAAAACTGCAACCAATTTTCCAAGACAGAAGGCCCAAAGCTTTTAACCTTAAAAAGTATTTAAGCCCAAGTGATGTAAGACTTGATAAATAACAATCTTAAAACTTAAAGCGGCTGAAGGCCTACGCCTTTTAAAAACAATACGACAGTAAATTTTCAGCAGGCAGAAAGCCCACAGCTTTATCTTCGAAAAGGTAATACTTGATAAGTAGGATCCTTAAAACTTAAAGCGACTGAAGGCCGATGCTTTTAAAAACAGCCGGCCGGGGTGGCCGAGCGATTCTAGGCGCTGCAGTCTGGAACCGCGCGACCGCTACGGTCGCAGGTTCGAATCCTGCCTCGGGCATGGATGTGTGTGATGTCCTTAGGTTAGTTAGGTTTAAGTAGTTCTAAGTTCTAGGGGACTGATGACCTTAGAAGTTAAGTCCCATAGTGCTCAGAACCATTTGAACCATTTTTTTAAACAATACAGTACAATAAATTTTCAACAGGCAGAAAGTCCAAGCTTTATCTTCGGACAATGTAAGATTTGCCCAATTTAGAAAAAATAACTTTTAAAACGTCTGAAGACTTTTTATTTTAAAAACACAATTACAAGCATACAAATTCCAATTATAGGCTATGATCCATTAAAAATACACAATTAAACGCCAACAAGAAAGGTAGTATAGGCAACGACGCTCAGAAGTTTCCAGGGGGCTCGGGCTGCCCTTGAAATCTTAACGTTCCCTTAGGTGTGACTAGAAGTCGGCCCAGCTATACTCGATCTGCCAGTAACACAACCAAGGGACAGTCAGGGACCCACCGACAAGACGACTTGCTAACCACCGACCAGTATACGAGAATTCCAAAGCCAAAACGTTACAGACATAGCCGCCCACAACCAAAAACACATTAGGCTGTCAAAACTACACACCATGTTGGACAGCAACAACAGGTGAGGAAAGGACGCTGCCTGAATTTACGTCAGAGACCAGGGCAGGTAACCGGAACACTAACGGCCACAAAGCAGAAAATTCCGCTGGTGCACTTGAATTTCAAACGACAAACATAGTTAATTCCACCACACGGCAGCTAAATCTTCACCAACTCGAACACTCGTTGTTGCTCCCAGGAATACCGTCTACAGCGAACCACCAACTAAGGGGACAACGTGAACAGACGTGGCTTCCATAATTAAATCACACCACTCAACTTTCATGTCCTGGGTCGGTGAGCCACGAACCTCGTAGCACTCGGAACAGCCCCCACACGCTCCGACACTGCATAGAGTCCGGCAGACTGCGCCGCGCGGAGACTTGCTTACTGATCTCCTCCAACCGACCGACTCACTGCCAGTACGCTGACAACATTTAAAACAAGTTGTCAGTGGAAATGAAACCAACTACATACACAGTTTGGCAAACACTTGCACGAAGACTTGAACGACACTCAGCAGTGGCTGTTCAATCACGAAGACAAATCGGGAATCGATACAGACACACAGCCAACACATAAGCGATCGGTGAACCAATTCACGTCGTCCAGTAGGACGACCGACCAACGATCCGCGAAGACCGTGCCCAGCTCAAGTGATGCGTGGTGGCAACGGTCGGGCGAGCCATGGACGTCCGGGCATCACTGCTGCTCCAACCCGGCTAAACTAGTGCCGCATTCCAACTCCACGACTAGCAGGTCCGAACTGCCCTCCTGGCGCGTTCCAACTGACTCTACGACAGACGACAACCGGGAAGTAATAACTGTGCAGTGAAGATAACACATGAGGGCTATATCGATAGGCGCTGCTGCTGCCGCTGTCGGACAGACAAAGCAGCAACTCAGTGGCAACATAAATTGAAACTACCATAACGAGGTGGCAACAAGAAAAAACAGGATGTAAAATAAGAGATGGCACGAGCGCGAGCCACGCATGGCTCAATAGCCAATAGCGTAATCGAAAACTAATTGCTCTCTTCTCCTATGCATCCCCAATATATCAGTTTATGTTCAGAGCCAACTGCCAGTCCTTGCATCACTCATCGGTCCTCCGTAGGTCTTCGTGCATTTCGCTGCAGTGTTATAGCACTGCAGCTTTCCTAAAAACAATATTATCGCCGGTAAATAGCCCCATGGAACTTCCTACGTTGTCCACTGCATCATTTATACAGGGCCTCTATCCTAAAAGTCGTCAGGCGCATTTTCTCTGGTGTTTCAATAGATATTTTCAATTTCGTTTTTACATTGTGTAGCTGGAATCAGCCCAAGCAAATAGTTCCCATCATGTCTTTCATGCGACCCCCCATTGTCGATGGAAAACGACGGATGAATTGTTGCCAGTTAGAAAGAAAATGATTTTTTAAAGCGCAATTTTACGTGCCCATTCAACAGAGCGGTCCCAGGTTAGTCCAGGGCGATATTCCTTTTTATCCATATGTATTAATAGGGACAATAAATCTAGAAGAATTACGAGTACTGCAGCAGCGACAGTACTGCCACGGCCTGCTCTGAATGCTACCACCGAATATCAGCGCTACTGAGTCACTGCTGGAGCAATGGTTATTCTTCGTGTTTGACTGTCACTGTCAATGATGATGACGAGTTCCCATACTCCGAGGAGCGTAGGGAACGATGCTGGAGACAAGCACCGCCGATTAGGCAAGGTCGTAGCGGAGGTGTTTGCCATTGTCTTCCTCCGACCGTAATGGGGATGAATGATGATGATGAGCCGGCCGAAGTGGCCGAGCGGTTACAGGCGCTACAGTCTGGAACCGCACGACCGCTACGGTCGCAGGTTCGAATCCTGCCTCGGGCATGGATGTGTGTGATGTCCTTAGGTTAGTTAGGTTTAAGTAGTTTTAAGTTCTAGGGGACTTATGACCACAGCAGTTGAGTCCCATAGTGCTCAGAGCCATTTGAACCATTTTGATGATGATGAATACAACACAACAACACCCAGTCATCTCGAGGCAGGGAAAATCCCTGACCCCGCTGGGAACTGAACCCGGGACTCCGTGCACGGGAAGCGAGAACGCTACCGCAAGACCACAAGCTGCAATATCTACCGATAAAACAAATACCGCGCTAGACTAATATGGGTCCGCGCTATCGTATAGATACGTAAAATTCCGCTTTATAAGTCATTTTGTTTGTAATGGGAAAGAATCCAACGCTTGCCGTCGATACTGGGCGTCGCATTAAAAAGTGATGAGTATCATTTTTTTGGGCTGACTCCAGCATCACAATGCAAAAACGACATTCCAAATATCTGCCTAAACACCACAAAAAATGCGCCTGATGACCCATAGGAGAGACACCTGTTGATATCTTATACAGGAACACTTCCTTAGCGTATTCCCACAAAGACTTTTACATTGTCGATTTCGAACCGTTAAGAACAACGTGCTGAGTTCTATCAACAAGGACGTCCTGAATCCAGCGATTAATCCGGTTTGATGTTATTATTCAGCTTATCGCTAAAACAATTTATCTACGAACTTCCAGCACGCTGAAGTAGCCATGGATCAGCAACTACTGTTAATTAGCACAACAAAAAACCAGTCCAAAGTTGCAAATTTTACTTTTTTTTGTTCACTCGATGACTAGTTTCGGGCCGAGATCCATTTCCAAACCATCGTAACATAGTGCAAAATGGTATTTCCGAAGATTTGAAAACCATATCAAAAATGTGCAACCAGCAGATACAGCCCATACAATTATCTGTACTTTGGACTAGTTTATCGATGTACTGATACAATTTATCGTCAACAGGAATATTAAAATGTACAGGGCGATTTTTTCCACTGTGTACAAACTCTAGGGATTGATCGATGAGATGATACGGAACAAAAAAGGTCTAATGAACTTAAGTCCGGGAATCCATGGTTTCCATGGCAGAGACCATTTATTCAACCATACTTTGTTACAAATACTGCTGTCTAATGCACGCTGTACCATGCAACAAAGTTAGTTACTTCTCGTAGAGGGTGGTACTGTTTCTCATACGTCATGCCCTAGCGCCTTTTCCTGACACAGTAACTGGTAATGTTGTGTCCGATTCACTTCTCTTGCTGACTCACCTCATAGTGAATGTGCTACACCGTTGTAGAAAATGGTACCGTATTCAAATCGAGAGCTATCCGATATGGTGTTTACTTACGGAAAGCTAAATCGCAACGGGCGGCGGGCAGCAAGGTTCAACAGGAGACCTATCCCCGCTGACAACAGCCACAGCATTCAATGTTTGCAACAGTGTTTCTCCGTTTTTCTGAGACAGGAATCATGAAAGACGTACCCGAAATGTTGGTTCACCAGACTTGGAGGAAAATGTGATTAACACTGTCGAAGACGACCGCCGTGCCAGTACCAGGCAGTTGGCCCGCCAATAAATGGTAAGCAGAGGACTGTGTGGAACATTCTCTATGACAATTGTTACTACCCTTGTCACTTACAGCGTGTGCAGGACTTACTTGCGACAGACTTTCCACATCTGGAGCAGGTATGTCACTGGTTTCTTCACCAGGCAACCACGATTCCGGGATTTGTGTCATCCACCCTATTCTGCGATGACGCCACCTTTATGCGGAGTGGTATCTCAGTCATCTGTGGGGTAGTACGCAGAACCCCCACTCTTTGTGTGGCAGTGACTCATCAGTTTCGGTGTAGTTGGAATGTGTGGGTCGGGATAATTGGCGACCGTATTTTGGGACAAGTCTTCCTTTCACATCGCCTAACAGGCTGGAACTATCGGCGTTTTTTGGCGGTGACTTGACTTTGCCTCCCCTGCTGGAATAAGTGCCATTGATGATTCGAAGGGTTATGTGGGCGCTACATGATGATGCTCCAGCCCACTTTGCCCTTAACGTCCGGACAGATCTCAACCGTGTCTTCCCTGACAGGGAGTCCACTTGCACGGTCCGCTTGTTCACTGTATCTCAACCAGTGCGATTTATTGTTATTGGACCACCTCAAAAGTATCGCGTATGCAGAGCCCATTCCAGATGTAGAGACACTGGAACAGCGTATTCATGCTGCCTTTGAAATTCTGGAAATTTATGGTAAGTTCTTATGGGACCAAACTGCTGAGGTCTCCCTAGGCATACACACTACTTAATCTAGCTTAAACTAACTTACGCTAAGGACAACACACACACCCATGCCCGAGGGAGGACTCGAACCTCCGACGGGAGAAGCCGCGCGAACCGTGGCAAGGCGCCCCTGACCACACGGGTACCCCGCTTGGCTGTTGCCTTTGACACTGTTCGGATGCAACCTGGCAGATGTGAACGTGAGAGACAGAACATACTACGGCGCTTACACGCGCGTGGAAACCATTTTCAACACTTATTGTAACTACGGCTGCATGCTACAGCACGTATTAGGCCGCAGTCGTATGACTGAATGAATGGTCTCTAGCATGGAAGCCATGCATATCCGGACATAAGTACATTAGCATTTTTTTGTTTCGTATCGTCTCATCGATCAATCCCTACAGTTTGTACACGATGGAAAAAATCACCCTGTATACAAATACAGGGTGCCAAAAGAACGTTTTCCATGTTCTGATAGGTGATAATATGGACTAAAGCAAGAAAGAAATGCTCGGTAAACACTCGTTCTAAAATGCGTACCTGAAGAGCTACTTCTTCATCTTTGCTATTGCCGGACACATGTCTACTTCCAGTTCTTTGCTATTAAGAACGACCTACAGAACGCAGTAAACAATTGAGGACACATTCCTTAGTTATTGTCTGTGGATACAGCATGCAGCTAACATCTGTTAGTGTTGTTTATGGAAAGCGTATTCACAGTGCTGGATAGATGCACCTAATACATTAGTTCTACTGGAACTAGTTTGTGGTTTTATAAATTTATGAAATGCTTTTACATTGTAGTTTTATCTTTTCATTTACAAACATAATGAAAGCCGTTGTTCCACACAGGTAATGACAAACGTAATCATATTTCATGGTCTGGGAATTGGAAGCAACCGTCGCGCCCGTGTCTTGTATCTACGTCTACATCTGCATGCTTAATCCGCAATTCATACCTAAGTGACTGATTAGGGGGTTCATCGAACCACCCCTAGACTGTTTATCTACCGTTTCACACGCCAACAGCGCGTGGGAAAAGCAAACATTTTCATATCTCCGTGCGATCTCTGATTTCTCATACTTTATTACGATGATCGATTTCACTACGTAGATGGGCGTCGTACTTTTTACAAGCGTTCTGTTGTAATTTTATTTACATAGTGGTTCCCTGACGGGACGACGCTTGGATCAAAATATTACTAGTTATATTGAACTAATGGTTCAATGCATATTATTTTTTACTTTTTAGCCGCCTTTTGCGTCTTTTTAAATTTTTAATTTATGTTTTATTTCATGCTGTTTAAAAGTTATAAATTACTAACAGACCCGATACGGTCGACGCTTTCCGGGACGAAACACGATACTGCGATGCGAACTCTTGCCTCGCTGAAATCTGCGTAGATGTATTTTCATAAATATTATCACAGTTGTAAGATTTTGGCAATGCGATATCGCACGGGCAGTTTTGAATTTCAATCTGTAATTATTATTCCGACTGTTTTCTTTTCTTTGATATTTTGTTCGCTTATGCGATTTACGTACTTCTTTTTTTAATTCACACATATATCTATTTACAATGTTTTACTACATATTTTGATAATTTAGGTAACATAAGCAATAAGCAATGGCGACAACTGTAAATCAAGTCAGAAGAAAGTGGTCTGCCGTTGCGCTCTCTTGGAATAGTCTTGCGCTCGCTGGTGATACACCGCATCCTGTACTCGTCCATCACAAAGTTATAACACCTGTTGAAGGGCATGTAAGAGCCAGAAGCCTTTCGTGTTTAAGTACTGAAAAATAAAAAGAACTGAAGCGGTAGTTTCAGCCACTGTTCTTGCAGTAGGCTGCCTAAACTTTTAGGGAAAGTAAATACATATTCACATACACCTTTACCTTTAATCCAAATGAATACAGACTCATTTACAGATATTTTTCTCTTACTACGGGTATACAAAGACAATGCAGAAGGTGACATATACACAGATTTACCAAAGTCTTTATTTGCAAGTTCTCCAATATGATAGGTGCGGTAGGCAATAATGTGTCTGTCTACAAAACTTTCAGGGCCAGGTACGTTAGGAACTCCAGTACCACCTCGCACAATGGCTACAGTCAGCCAACCATTACCATGCGTAAAGGTATCATTAATGTCAATGCTAAAATTAAATCTACATCCACAGAAAACACATGGTCCGTCGACAAGTGCAGTAGCAGCCGTGTTCTTCACTGTATTCTTCTTCTTGTCTGCAGCAGATGTGGAAAATTCGATGTTCTCAATTGTTTTGTAGATTGTCTGTTTAGAACGACGACGTAGTCTTCTATAAGGCGTACTTAGTACTGAATTATAGGTCTCAAGAAACTCTACAAAAAAAATTCTGTGAGAGCATGTGTTTATGTTTTACAACTGAGTCGCAATCATCATTTTTCTGTTTTGTGGGTGCTGCAGAGAGCGGTTTCAAATGACAAAAATCATCATTGTTGGTCAACTGTAAAAGCTAAACATAAATTCTCGCCGACTTTACTTGATCTCTACCATCTGGTAATTCGTAACTTGCTCTTATGTATTACGTAGCGTATATCAAGAGAGTCCGCTGGCGGAAAACATTTTTACTTAATTTAGCTGATGAAACCTAGACAGCTGAACAGATTATCGTAGGACATAGCTAAGAACCGTCCCGATTAAAACAGCTTTAAGATAAAAAAAACTGCATCTTTTAATCCGACATTTCGTTTGGGAGCTACGACGCCACAGAAAGATACATAGATATACAAGTTAAACCCATAATACCCCTCTATTTGCAGTCAGGGATTCTACATCTACGTCTTCATAAATACCCCGCAAATCACATTGAGGTGCCTGGGAGAGTATTCATCGAACCACCTTCACAATAATTCTCGCTTATTCCAATCTCGAACAGTGCACGAGAAACACGAGCACCTATATCTTTCCGTGCGAGCTCTGATTTTCCCTTATTTTGTTATGATGATCGTTTCTCTCTTCGTAGCTCGGCGTCAACAAAATATTTTCGCATTCGGAGGAGAAAGTTGGTGACTGAAATTTCGCGACAAGATTCAGCGGCAACGCAAAACGCCTTTCTTTTAATTATGTGTACCTCAAATACTGTATCATTTCAGTGACACTCTCTTCCCTATTTCGCGATAATACAAAACGTGATGACCTTCTTTGAACTTTCTCGATGTACTCCGTCAGTCCTATCTGGTATGGGTCCCACACCGCGCAGCAGTATTCTAAAAGGGGACGAACAAGTGTAGTAGAAAAAGTTTCTTTAGTAGATATGTTACATTTTCTAAGTGTCCTGCCAATAAAACGCAGTCTTTGGTTAGTCTTTGTCACAACATTTTCTATGTGTTCCTTCCAGTTTAAGTTGTTCATAGTGGTAATTACTAGGTATTTAGTAGAATTTAGATTTGACTGGTTTATCGTGTAACCGAAGTTCAACGGAATTATTTTAGTACTCATGTGGATGATCTAGCACTTTTCGTTATTTATGGTCAATTGCCAGTTTTTGCAAAATACAGATATTTTTTCTAAAACGTTTTGCAGTTTGTTTTGATCATCTGATGACAGTATCTGACGACAGCGTCATCTGCAATCAACCTAAGACGGCTGCTCAGATTGTCTCCTAAATCGCTTATACAGGGTGGTCCATTGATAGTGACCGGGCCAAATATCTTACGAAATAATCATCAAACGAAAAAACTACAAAGAACGAAACTCGTCTAGCTTGAAGGCGGAAACCAGATGGCCCGCTAGATGGCCTGCCATAGGTCAAGCCGATATCAACTGCGTTTTTTAAAATAGGATATTGTGATCAAAATTCCCAACGGCGTGTGCTATGTATGCTGCTCGGTATCCTGGAAGACATCATCCAAGTGTCCGGACCGTTCGCCGCATAGTTATGTTATTTAAGGAAACAGGAAGTGTTCAGCCACATGTGAAACATCAACCACGACCTGCAACAAATGATGATGCCCAAGTAGGTGTTTTAGCTGCTGTCGCAGCTAATCCGCACATCAGTAGCAGACAAATTGTGCGAGAATCGGGAATCTCAAAAACGTCGGTGTTGAGAATGCTACATCAACATCGACTGCACCCGTACCATATTTCTGTGCACCAGGAATTGCATGGCGACGACTTTGAACGTCGTGTACAGTTGTCCCACTGGGCACAAGAGACATTACGGGACGATGACAGATTTTTTGCACGCGTTCTACTTAGTGACGAAGCGTCATTCACCAACAGCGGCAACGTAAACCGGCTTAACATGCACTATTGGGCAACGGAAAATCCACGATGGCTGCGACAACTGGAACATCAGCGACCTTGGCGGCATTATGGGAGGAAGGATAATTCGCTCCATTTTATTGATGACAATCTAAATGGTGCAGTGTATGCTGATTGCCTACGTAATGTTCTACCGATGTTACTACAAGGTGTTTCACTGCATGACAGAATGGCGATGTACTTCCAACCTGATGGATGTCCGGAACATAGCTAGCGTGCTGTTGATGCAGTATTGAATAGTATATTTCATGACACGTGGATTGGTCGTCGAAGCATCATACCATGGCTCGCACCTTCACCGGATCTGACGTCCCCGGATTTCTTTCTGTGGGGAAAGTTGAAGGATATTTGCTATCGTGAACCATTGACAACGCCTGATAACGTGCGTCAGCGCATTGTCAATGCATGTGCGAACATTACGGAAGGCGAACTACTCGCTGTTGAGAGGAATATCGTTACATGTATTGCCCAATGCATTGAGGTTGATGGACATCATTTTGAGCATTTATTGCATTGATGTGGTATTTACAGGTAATCACGCTGTAACAGCATGCGTTCTCAGAAATGATAAGTTCACAAAGGTACATGTATCACATTGGAACAAACGAAATAAAATGTTCAAACGTACCTACGTTCTGTATTTTAATTTAAAAAATCTACCAGTTACCAACTGTTCATCTAAAATTGTGAGCCATATGTTTGTGACTATTACAGCGCCATCTATCACAAAGCGAAAGAAGTCGTCCAACTCAAAGATGCGTATTTCTTTACGTACTACACGAATATGTAATAAAAATGGGGGTTCCTGCTTAAAAAAACGCAGTTGCTATCCGTTTGACCTATGGCAGCGCCATCTAGCGGGCCAGCCATAGCGCCATCTGCTTTGCCCCTTCAAGCTAGACAAATTTCGTTGTTTGTAGTTTTTTCGTTTGACGCTTATTTCGTGAGATATTTGGCCCGATCACGATCAATCGACCACCCTGTATTGATACGGAACAGCAAAGGGCCTATAACACTACCTTGGGGTTAAAAATGACTTTCACAAGGCTACATGTTTTTCGTAACTGAACGTCCAATTCTTCAAAGCAGTGCCCCGGCATCCTTTAAGCTACACGTGCCTCCCGGCCACTGCTAAATGAATAAGAGCGATCGAGGCAGCCATACCATCGATTGCGTCTTCCGGCAGTCGTACGCAATGGAACATAAACCTGATCTGGTCCTAGACTCGGCAGACTCACGTTTTGTTCAGTAAACGAGCGCGCGGAACTGCATGGAATGCCTTCCGAAAGTCAAGGATCATGCAGCCATCCTGGGCACCTTTGCCTGCGGCACGCTCATTCTCCCGCGACGCCCCTGAGCTCAGAACACCTGTTGGCAGGGTCTCAGACTCGGCCGGCGTCGCGGGTCGTGACACCGCTTAGCCGGCTGGCTCTGCGCTCCTGGCGTCGTCTCAATTAGTGGTGCCGCCGCAGATGGGGGCGGCGTGGGAGGTGGCGCTAGCCGTCATTGATTGGCAATCAGGCCGCTAATGACGGGCCATCAAAGCCCGCGGCCGCCTAAATTTGTTTCGCGCTAATTGAGTCACGCAGATCGCCTGCCAGTCACAGCTGCCGCGGCTTAAAACCGGCCGCGCGTACCTCGTTATCGGCCTCTCGCTGTGACGACCGCGGCACGTCCGCTCGCCATTGACGGCCAGAGTCCTCACCGCCGTCCCGCTCTGTGAATTAGCGCCATTTGCAGCGCTACAGGGTCGACCGCAAATACACGCACGAGCAGGAAACCGCCATCAATTCCATTTGATTGATATCGCCGAAAATCACCATTGAATGTGACTGATATCGCTAAAAAACACCAAGTACGTGACTATAGTTCAATTCTTTTATCTTGGCGGTTCGCGCATGCCCGTCCAGACGCGGGAGATTGCTGCGTTGCCAGTTGCACGAGCCAAGAGAAGCAGCGCCATGGTATAGTTCGCATACTTACGTTTAGGGGGGAGCGCGCAGTTTATGAAGTAAAGCCACCACGGCCGCATTAACCCTTTCGCTGCTACAGAGACGTGCTCCCCGCATTCCACGATGTGCGCGATTTTGTCATGATTGCATTGCTCGCCTGTGCAGACACATGGTGTTTCGACTGCTTTGAGACACTTTATCATTCGATTTCATAAAAACTATTTGGCCCAAAAATTTGATTTTTACACATCTTCTTGACTGATACCTTCCCCCCATAAATGACTTAATTTTGTTTAGATGTTCAACGCAGTTATTCTGCAGCATTAGATGTAATAAACCATTGCACGAAATTTTGAAGAGTTTGCAGAGGTAAAAGTCGATAGCGTATATTTTCCATATGGTCTATTTTAGTTGCCACTTGAAATTTCAAAAAATTACATTCAAACGAATAAAATTCATGAAGTAAGACACTTCGATATTGTTTTTAAATAAAGAAAATATTAAACACTGAACAAGGTTTGAACTCAGAACCTTTCACTTAGCAGCCGTACACTTTTTTTTTTTAATCTCATTTTGTTCGTTTTCGTTCGTTGTATCTGCTCGGGGCGGACGTCGAAAGACACCCGTTTCAGTTCGTTGTTGATCCATTAACTCAGTTTGTTTTATTACAGAGGGCAGCTACTCCTCTAACCGCACACGCTGAGCTACCGTGCCGGCTACACTTTAACCAGCTCGTCATTCAATGCATCTCCCAGAGGACTTCAAACTATCACGCAAAATACCGACAAACACTGCTGGTATGACTATGAATTACTCACGTTTCGTCGAAGTACAATAGGAAACAACAATTACCGCCGTTTTTTATTGCGAAAAAGCAGTTAGTGAGACTGATACAAACGCCTTTCCTTGCTATCGTCTGAATTAGGAGGCTTATTACTTGTTTGGTTTAATTAATTAATAGAATATGAAGCAATTGGTATAAAGAACGCTTTTTCCAAACTTTCTATAAAGGAAAGTCTGCTATCAAGACATTGCTTTTGTTCAATTACTTTATTTATGACTGAACGTTTCTATAACTGAAGATACTCGTCCGTACTCTGCACTGCAGTCGAGCTCTGGCAACGTCGTTCTCTGTTCCTTGGCTGACTGTGTTTTGTGACGTCAGATGCGCAGAACGAACCTAAACTCGGCCCCCGTCATAAATGACGCGCACTTTAGCACACGTCTGTTTAAGCGATTATTACTATAATGCATTATGATCTGGTGGGACTTCTCAGTCTCACTCTAAAAAGCTCTATATAAGGTTGCAGCATACGTTTGCAGCCTTTTTGTTTTGCTAGCTAGTGTTCCTGCTGAAATGACATTATTTATCGATTGTCATTTTCAGCGGCGGCTGGTGAGTATACACGCTTCGTGTTCACAAATTTTTAGATTCAGGTAAATTTGAGAGTGTGAAACTAATAGCATATGCTGTATAACAGTTATGTTTATCAACACCTTTATACACTGAAGCGCCAAAGAAACTGGTATAGGCATGCGTATTCAAATACGGCAGAATACGGTGCTGCGGTCGGCAACGCCTTTATAATACAAGTGTCTGGCGCAGTTGTTAGATCGCTTACTGCTGCGACAGTGGCAGGTTATCAAGATATAAGTAACTTTGAACGTGGTGTTACACTCGGCGCACGAGCGATGGGACATAGCACCTCCGAGGTAGCGATGAAGTGGGGATGTTCCCGTACGACCATTTCACGAGTGTACCGTGGCTACCGCGAATCCGGTAAAACATCAAATCTCCGACATCACTGCGGCTGGAAAAAGATCCTGCAAGAACGGGACCACCGACGACTGAAGAGAATCGTTCAACGAGACAGAAGTGCAACGCTTCCGCAAACTGCTGGAGATTTCAGAGCTGGGCCATCAATAAGTGTCAGTGTGCGAACCATTCAACGAAACTTCATCGATATGGGCTTTTGGAGCCAAAGGCCACTTGTGTACCCTTGATGACTACACGGCACAAAGCTTTACGCCTCATCTCGGCCAGTCCTCATCGACATTGGACTGTTGATGACTGGAAACATGTTGCCTCGTCGGACGAATATTGTTTGAAATTGTATCGAGCGGATGAACGTGTACAGGTATGGAGACCACCTCATGAATCCATGGACGCTGCATGTCAGCAGCGAACTGTTCAAGCTGGTGGAGGCTCTGTAATGCTGTGGGGTGTGTGCAGTTGGAGTGATATAGGACCCCTGACACGTCTAGATACGATTCTGACAGGTGACACGTACATAATCATCCTGTCTGATCACCAGCATCCATTCATGTCCATTGTGCATACCGACGGGCTTGGATAATTCCAGTAGGACAGTGCGATATCCCACACGCCCAGAATTGCTACAGAGTGGCTCAAGGAACACTCTTCTGAGTTTAAACACTCCCGCTGGCCACCAAACTCTGCAGACATGAACATTATTTAGCATATCTGGGATGCCTTGTAACGTGCTGTTCAGAAGAGATCTCCAGCCCCCCGTACTGTTACGGTTTTATGGACAGCTCTGTAAGATTCATGATGTCAGTTCCCTCCAGCACTACTTCAGATATTAGTAGAGTCCATGCCATATCGTGTCGCGGCTTTTCTGCGTGCTCGCGAGGGCCCTACACGATATTAGGCGGATGTACCATTGTATTTGGCTCTTCAGTGTACAGCTGCAACCATTGCCAATAATAGTAACAACAGCAATAATAATAATAATAATAAATAATAATAATAAATAATAATAAAAATAATAATAATAATAAATAGAGGTGTTTTGCAGGATATGCTTCCTGAAACCACCCTAGAAGGAAAACAAAGACAGAGGATGAGATGGTCAGATGAAGTTAACCGACACCTCATGTTCTGTTATTACCAAGAAACAAACCTAGGAGCCAACAAAACTGGATACAGATAACAAGTAGACATAACATTTATTACCAGATACCCAGAATTAAAATTTTTAACAGAACAACGACTAGCTGATCAGATCCGTGTAATAATCAAAAATAACAGGATACCCCAGTCAGAATTAGAACACATCAAACAACAAGTGCAACAAATACTGGAACAAAATAATGTGCAATCAGAAGAAGTAGAAAATACAGTAATGGACTCAAACATCCCAGAGCAAACAAACAAAGAACAACACACATCAGTTAAACAATCAGAGGAAAACAAAATCTTAAGACAGTCACCAGAACAAGCACAAATAGAACACGAAGTGACACACATGTTAGATATAGAAGAAAAATTTCAGCTGACATATATAGAATACAAAGACACAAATACAGGCATTAGACCATTCTTGCATAGACCGCCAAATAACCCACAAGTCGAAAGAACAATAACAACTATCAACACAATCATACACAACAAAATAAATGAAAACTCAACTATGGAAGAGTTACAACTACTGGTTCATATAGGAGCACTCACTACACTAAATATACACACTAGGCAGAGATCAGAACCAACCAACACACAGAAGAAACCCACAAAACCAGCATGGCAACACAGGCTACAGATCAGAATAGAAAAACTGAGAAAAGACATTGGACAGCTAACACAATTTATAAGAAATGAAATATCGGACAAAAAACGAAAAAGGTTATGTAAAATCTCACAACAAGAAGCGATAGAGCAATTAGATGAAAAAAATGGCTCAAAAAATGGCTCTGAGCACTATGGGACTTAACATCTTAGGTCATCAGTCCCCTAGAACTTAGAACTACTTAAATCTAAGTAACTTAAGGACATCACACAACACCCAGCCATCACGAGGCAGAGAAAATCCCTGGCCCCGCCGGGAATCGAACCCGGGAACCCGGGCGTGGGAAGCGAGAACGCTACCGCACGACCACGAGATGCGGGCTTAGATGAAAAGAAGCAGAAATTACAGGCATTGGCCCAACGACTTAGAAAAAAAAAGGGGGAAATAGAAGGAAACAAAACCAAACATTCAACACAAATCAAAAGAAATTTTACCAAACACACATATTAAAATAGACAGTCCACCAAACATAACAGACATGGAACACTTCTGGAGCAACATATGGTCAAACCCGGTACAACATAACAGGCGTGCACATTGGATACAAGCAGAAACAGACACATACAAGATGATACCACAAATGCCTGAAGTGATAATATTCAACATGAAGTCACCTGAGCATTTAATTCTACACGCGCTTGGAAAGCCCCTGGAAAAGATAAAACAGCAAATTTCTGGCTAAAGGAGGTCACCTCAACACATTCACATCTAACTAAATTATTTAACAGTTACATTGCAGACCCATACACATTCCCTGATACACTTACACACGGAATAACTTATCTGAAGCCTAAAGATCAAGCAGACACAGCAAACCCAGCTAAGTATCGCCCCATAACATGCCTACCAACAATTTACAAAATATTAACTTCAGTAATTACACAGAAATTAATGACACTTACAACACAGAACAAAATTATAAATGAAGAACAAAAAGTCTGTTGCAAAGGAGGACGAGGATGTAAAGAGCAACTGATAACAGATGCTAAAACTAAACAAAGATCGCTACACTACGCATACATTGATTACCGAAAAGCTTTTGATAGTGTACCCCACTCATGGTTACTACAAATATTGGAAATATACAAAGTAGATCCTAAATTGATACAGTTCCTAAACATAGTAATGAAAAATTGGAAAACCACACTTAATATCCAAACAAATTCAAATAATATCACATCACAGCCAATACAGATTAAGTGTGGAATATACCAAGGAGACTCATTGAGTCCTTCCCGGTTCTGCCTTGCTCTGAACCCACTATCCAACATGCTAAATAATACAAATTATGGATACAATATTACTGGAACATACCCACACAAAATCACACATTTGCTATACATGGATGATCTAAAACTACTGGCTGCAACAAATCAACAACTCAACCAATTACTAAAGATAACAGAAGTATTCAGCAATGATATAAATATGGCTTTTGGAACAGACAAATGTAAGAAAAATAGCATAGTCAAGGGAAAACACACTAAACAGTAAGATTACATACTGGATAACCACAGCGACTGCATAGAAGCGATGGAAAAAACAGATGCCTATAAACATCTAGGATACAGACAAAAAATAGGAATAGATAATACAAATATTAAAGAAGAACTAAAAGAAAAATATAGACAAAGACTAACAAAAATACTGAAAACAGAATTGACAGCAAGAAACAAGACAAAAGCTATAAATACCTATGCTATACCAATATTGACCTACTCATTTGGAGTAGTGAAATGGAGTAACACAGACCTAGAAGCACTCAATACGCTTACACGATCACAATGACACAAATACAGAATACATCACATACATTCAGCTACAGAAAGATTCACATTAAATAGAAAGGAAGGAGGAAGAGGATTTATCGACATAAAAAACCTACATTATGGACAGGTAGAAAATTTAAGAAAATTCTTTCTAGAACGAGCAGAAACTAGCAAAATACACAAAGCAATCACTCATATAAATACATCGGCTACACCACTGCAATTTCATAACCACTTCTACAACCCTTCAGATCACATAACATCAACAGATACGAAGAAAGTAAATTGGAAAAAGAAAACACTACATGGCAAGCAACCGTATCATCTAACACAGCCACACATCGATCAAGATGCATCCAACACATGGCTAAGAAAAGGCAATATGATTGCAGTACAGGATCAAACAATAAACACCAGATATTACAGCAAGCATATTATTAATGATCCAAACACCATAACAGATAAATGCAGACTTTGCAAACAACAAATAGAAACAGTAGATCACATCACAAGCGGATGTACAATACTAGCAAATATAGAATACCCCAGAAGACATGACAATGTAGCAAAAATTATACATCAACAACTTGCCATACAACATGAACTAATAAAACAACACGTTCCCACATACAAGTATACACCACAAAATGTACTGGAGAATGACGAATACAAATTATACTGCAACCATTATAACAGATAAAAAAACACCACATAACAAACCTGACACCATACTCACCAATAAAAAGAAGAAATTAACACAACTAATCGAAATATCCATACCCAATTCAACAAATATACAGAAGAAAACAGGAGAAAACATTGAAAAATACATCCAGCTGGCTGAGGAAGTCAAGGACATGTGGCATCAAGATAAAGTTGACATTATACCGATTATACTATCAACTACAGGAGTCATACCACACAATATCCACCAGTACATCAACACAATACAGCTACATCCAAACTTATATATACAACTACAGAAATCTGTAATTATTGATACTTGTTCAATTACGCAAAAGTTCCTAAATGCAATGTAACATATACCGTACAGTTAAAAGGAAGTCACGCTTGATCAAGGTCCGCATCACTTTCCATTTTTGACCAGACATAACGTCTGAGAAAAGAAAGAACAATAATAAGCATAATAATATGCTTAACTTATCTGTCAGAAGAAATAATTGTTTTTGTGGAATTTTGTTCTTTTGTACATAGTTAGGTACAGGTTAGGGCAATAACGAAATAATATAAATGCTTTTCAACTCTCTGTTTCGCACTTTTGTGTAAGTGGGAGTTTCCGTGTTTCTCAATTTTTCGGAAAAATATTGCGGCGCGGCACGTTACTTTTTACCACCCTGCCAGTGTCCAGCAATGTTCATTTGTCTAGCTAAAAGCTGTAGCAGAAAATACTAGACCACTACTATCTATTGCAGGTCGCAACATACACAGAGTTGTCCGGTAAACGGGATGTGGCTAGCTACTGAAATAAGTTTTAACTTGGCAATCTAAATTTTCAGGTGTATTTTCACGATAAAGATCACAGTTCATACTGCCAAGTCCGTACTAAGTGGCAACACAATGTAAAGTTCACACGCACACCACAATCACACATGTAGCCAGTTTATGGTATTTACACCCGTTACCGAAGTTAACAGAGTTCACCGGATCGTTTAGTTATGAAAATGCTCTCTCAAATGTTGTGCACTCTGCTCTACACGTAATACCTGTTCCAGTCTTAGATCACACAACACGCCACGCGGTTTTAACTAACAGTCAAATGCAATAATTTTGATATTCCGTCCGAAATTCCACACGACTTCCACTATACCGTTCACTTAAATACACTTTGTACTACTTCGCGAACTCGTAACAAGCACAAAGTCTTGCCCTGAATACAACAATTTATTACAGAATGACCTTTTGGCATAATAATTTACATTTGATGCCTTACATAGGTTAGTGTTGCTAGTATTTTTTAAGACCACTTTCGTTAGTAAACCTCTATGTGTGCTCCCTTGGTAGCTCGGAGAATGTCGAGGCGGTATTCCAGTTCCAGCCAGTTGTTTCGTAACATGTTCTGTCACAGTACCCAAAGCAGCTTGTATCCTAGCCTTCAGTTCGTCGACGTCAGCAACTGGTGTGACGAAGACTCTGTCCTTCATGTTGTTGTTGTTGTTGTGGTCTTCAGTCCTGAGACTGGTTTGATGCAGCTCTCCATGCTCCTCTATCCTGTGCAAGCTTCTTCATCTCCCAGTGCCTACTGCAACCTACATCCTTCTGAATCTGCTTAGCGTATTCATCTCTTGGTCTCCCTCTACGATTTTTACCCTCCACGCTGCCCTCCAATGCTAAATTTGTGATCCCTTGATGCCTCAAAACATGTCCTACCAACCGATCCCTTCTTCTAGTCAAGTTGTGCCACAAACTTCTCTTCTCCCCAATCCTATTCAATACCTCCTCATTAGTTACGTGATCTACCCACCTTATGTTCAGCATTCTTCTGTAGCACCACATTTCGAAAGCTTCTATTCTCTTCTTGTCCAAACTAGTTATCGTCCATGTTTCACTTCCATACATGGCTACACTCCATACAAATACTTTCAGAAACGACTTCCTGACACTTAAATCTATACTCGACGTTAACAAATTTCTCTTCTTCAGAAACGATTTCCTTGCCATTGCCAGTCTAAATTTTATATCCTCTCTACTTCGACCACCGTCAGTTATTTTACTCCCTAAATAGCAAAACTCCTTTACTACTTTAAGTGTCTCATTTCCTAATCTAATTCCCTCAGCACCACCCGATTTAATTTGACTACATTCCATTATCCTCGTTTTGCTTTTGTTGATGTTCATCTTATATCCTCTTTTCAAGACACTGTCCATTCCGTTCAACTGCTCTTCCAAGTCCTTTGCTGTCTCTGACAGAATTACAATGTCATCGGCGAACCTCAAAGTTTTTACTTCTTCTCCATGAATTTTAATACCTACTCCGAATTTTTCTTTTGTTTCCTTTACTGCTTGCTCAATATACAGATTGAATAACATCGGGGAGAGGCTACAACCCTGTCTCACTCCTTTCCCAACCACTGCTTCCCTTTCATGCCCCTCGACTCTTATAACTGCCATCTGGTTTCTGTACAAATTGTAAATAGCCTTTCGCTCCCTGTATTTTACCCCTGCCACCTTCAGAATTTGAAAGACAGCATTCCAGTTAACATAGTCAAAAGCTTTCTCTAAGTCTACAAATGCTAGAAACGTAGGTTTGCCTTTTCTTAATCTTTCTTCTAAGATAAGTCGTAAGGTTAGTATTGCCTCACGTTTTCCAATATTTCTACGAAATCCAAACTGATCTTCCCCGAGGTCCGCTTCTACCAGTTTTTCCATTCGTCTGTAAAGAATTCGCGTTAGTATTTTGCAGCTGTGACTTATTATACTGATAGTTCGGTAATTTTCACATCTGTCAACACCTGCTTTCTTTGGGATTGGAATTATTACCTTGAAGTCTGAGGGTATTTCGCCTGTCTCATACATCTTGCTCACCAGATGGTAGAGTTTTGTCATGACTGGCTCTCCCAAGGCCATCAGTAGTTCTAATGGAATGTTGTCTACTCCCGGGGCCTTGTTTCGACTCAGGTTTTTCAGTGCTCTGTCAAACTCTTCACGCAGTATCTTATCTCCCATTTCGTCTTCATCTACATCCTCTTCCATTTCCATAATATTGTCCTCAAGTACATCGCCCTTGTATAAACCCTCTATATACTCCTTCCACCTTTCTGCCTTCCCTTCTTTGCTTAGAACTGGGTTGCCATCTGAGTTCTTGATATTCATACAAGTGGTTCTCTTCTCTACAAAGGTCTCTTTAATTTTCCTGTAGGCAATATCTATCTTACCCCTAGTGAGACAAAGCTCTACATCCTTACATTTGTCCTCTCGCCATCCCTGCTTAGCCATTTTGCACTTCCTGTCAATCTCATTTTTGAGACGTTTGTATTACTTTTTGTCTGCTTCATTTACTGCATTTTTATATTTTCTCCTTTCATCAATTAAATTCAATATTTCTTCTGTTACCCAAGGATTTCTATTAGCCCTCGTCTTTTTACCTACTTGATCCTCTGCTGCCTTCCCTCAGAGCTACCCATTCTTCTTCTACTGTATTTCTTTCCCCCATTCCTGTCAATTGTTCCCTTATGCTCTCCCTGAAACTCTCTACAACATCTGGTTCTTTCAGTTTATCTAGGTCCCATCTCCTTAAATTCCCACCTTTTTGCAGTTTCTTCAGTTTCAATATGCAGTTCATAACCAATAGATTGTGGTCAGAATCCACATCTGCCCCTGGAAATGTCTTACAATTTAAAACCTGGTTCCTAAATCTCTGTCTTACCATTATATAATCGATCTGATACCTTTTAGTATCTCCAGGATTCTTCCAGGTATACAACCTTCTTTTATGATTCTTGAACCAAGTGTTAGCTATGATTAAGTCATGCTCTGTGCAAAATTCTACAAGGCGGCTGCCTCTTTCATTTCTTCCCCCCAATCCATATTCACCTACTATGTTTCCTTCTCTCCCTTTTCCTACCGACGAATTCCAGTCACCCATGACTACTAAATTTTCATCTCCCTTCACTACCTGAATAACTTCTTTTATCTCGTCATACATTTCATCTATTTCTTCATCCTCTGCAGAGCTAGTTGGCATATAAACTTGTACTACTATAGTGGGCATGGGCTTCGTGTCTATCTTGGCCACAATAATGCGTTCACTATGCTGTTTGTAGTAGTCAACCCGCACTCCTATTTTTTTATTCGTTATTAAACCTATTCCTGCATTACCCCTATTTGATTTTGTATTTATAACCCTGTAATCACCTGACCAAAAGTCTTGTTCCTCCTGCCACCGAACTTCACTAACTCCCACTATATCTAACTTTAACCTATCCATTTCCCTTTTTAAATTTTCTAACCTACATGCCCGATTAAGGAATCTGACATTCCACACTCCGATCCGTAGAACGCCAGTTTTCTTTCTCCTGATAACAACTTCCTCCTGAGTAGTCCCCGCCTGGAGATCCAAATTGGGGACTATTTTACCTCCGGAATATTTTACCCAAAAGGACGCCATCATCATTTAATCATACAGTAAAGCTGCATTTCCTCGGGAAAAATTACGGCTGTAGTTTCCCCTTGCTTTCAGCCGTTCGCAGTACCAGCACAGCAAGGCCGTTTTGGTTAATGTTACAAGGCCAGATCAGTCAATCATCCAGACTGTTGCCCCTGCAACTACTAAAAAGGCTGCTGCCCCTCTTCAGGAACCACATGTTTGTCTGGCCTCTCAACAGATACCCCTCCATTGTGGTTGCACCTACGATACGGCCATCTGTATCGCTGAGGCACGCAAGCCTCCCCACCAATGGCAAGGTCCATGGTTCATGGGGGGGCTGTCCTTCATATAGCTGTTCATATAATGTCTCCAGACATTACACCCCTTGACTTTTTTTCTGAGGCTGTCCTTCATATAGCCCCAGAAAAAAGTCAAGGGGTGTAATGTCTGGAGACGGGGTGGCCAGGGTTTTGGACTGTTTCTCCCAGTCCACGGATCCGGAAATGTTTCATCCAGGAAATCACACACAATGAAAGCCGAAAGCCCCACATTTAGAAGAATATCAACCACGGATAATTTTCCAGCAAGATGGAGCACCCCCCCCCCCCCCCCCCCCGCCACTGGCCTTTGATAGTGCTTGGCAAACCACTAAGAAGTAGTCATGTTCCAATGTACCTTCTGATATGTCTTCGTAAGCAGAAGAAACTGATTAAAGTCCGAAAACAATTAGTGGACTGTTCAATTAACCAAAACAAATTCTCCAAGTATAACACCAATACAAACTGTGATCTGTCTTCGAATCACAACTACATACAAGAATGATATAGAAAGCAACTGAAATAATTTCCTACTAGTCTCCGTCAGAGATTTCTCCGATATACCAAGCCTATTCCAGAGATCAGCGAGAAGATCCAAGCCGGGCTGCTGGGGTGGCAGCTATCCAAGTCTGCTGGCGGTCGACGAACTGCCGATGTGCGGCTGAGCGCTGGACTTTAAGACGCTTCGGTGGATGAGTACCTCGGAACTATTTTCCATCACGTGGTTTGACGTGTGAAAATAGTTCCGGGATCTGCAGCGACCTCTTCTTTATGTTTATGTGGGCCGGTAGTGGCCCTGGTGGCCGCTGGCGTCTTTGCTGTGTTGTTGTTCTTGTTGTTGCCGCTCATCCATATTGCCTGTCGGTTGTGTAGTGCTTCGGTGTGCCTGCGAAGTGGGCAACCCGCGGCTGCAGGCTGTCAGTTTGGTTGCTGATACTCTAGGCGCTGTGATGTCTGGTGGAGAAGGCCACAGCACCTTCACACTCCAAGGTCACTATGAATCTTCTTTTAGTCTGGATTTGACTTTTTGGGACACTGTGATTTTATCCAAAGGATCAGGAATTATTCAACCTTACGCTTTCCAACTTTCCTCGCTTAAGTATGCGTCTCTCACTTCTTGCAATCTTAGGAAGATCATTTTTTTTGCATTAAAAATGTCCCGGCAGACATAAAAGCCTAAATCAGCAGAATTTACGTAACATTTTTTGTATGGCTTTTAGCGCCGGAAGACATCAAAGAGACGCGTTTGATACAGTTCTTTTCAACTAAGCAGAGGAGCTGCATGTTTAAGGGAATCGGAATCTGTCAAGAAAGAAAGGTATTTGGAAGGATTGTCTTAAACCTACAACAAAGGCCGAACACCGTCATTTGCGTAAACAGAAAATGGGAAACCAGAGAAAACTAGTTTCAAGTTTGCCAGCGGATGGATTCGAATCACGTCGTGTCCTGAAGCCAGGGATTGCTACCTCAGCTTCTGAACACGCAGAACTACCCCGAGTTGGTGGAGAATTTGGAAAACTGGTTGTTGCACATTGCTTTAAAACAAAACAAAATAAAATGCATCACAACAAAAGATTGAATTCTGACACTGCCTGTTTTTCTGTGAATTTTGCATGTTTAGCCATTTGATAGTGCTTGAATCCATGCATATTTTAAGATTTATTTGTGCACGGAATTGCTGGCTTCAGTTATTACAGTACTACAAGAGCGTAAATACGAGGGTTGCCCAGAAATTAATGCACCGCATTTTTTCTTCAACAATTCTTTATTGGACACACACGAAAGAATGGTGTTCTATCTACCCACCCTATTTTCTGCGTAATCTCCATCCCGTTTCATACCCTTCCTTCAGTTCGAAACAAGGGCATGTATGCCCTGTCGGTACCAATCCATGTCATGGTGGTGGAGCCAGTGCTTCATCGTCCTCAAAATGTCTGCCAACTGCCGAGTCGTAATGCGTCTGTCCTCGCGAATGACATCAGCTCGCTGCAACATGTCAGGTGTGACAGCCGTGGATGGTCTCCCCCCACCGCCGCAAATCGTGGAGCTCCACCGAACCGCTTCTAATGACCTCAGCCTGCGTGCCCAGAGACTAACTATACTTCTGTCGACAGCAGATGCTCCACAGACTTTGCACAAATGTTTGTGAATATTCCCCACGATTTCTCTCTCTGCAGTGACTAATTCAATGACGGCTAGTTGCTTGTAACGTGCATCATCTAGAGATCAAATTCTGAAACGGTCCTGTAGCTCCGCTATCTGTCGGAAGTGAAGGAAACTTGGCGCGCTCACCCAGGAGACTTGAAATAATACACACGTAACGTATCGCATTCGTAGCATTGTTTCTGGCTGAGAAAAAAAATGCGGTGCATTATTTTCTGGATAACACTCGTAGATTTTAGACAAAAGGGGAAGGGAGGGATGCACGGCGCAGTCGACTCGGTCGAATTCAAGGAGCCCGCTGATATTTTAGAAGCGAACGAACCACAGAATGTGCTTTCATCCCGTATCCCTTCTGCTCTCCACAAACCCCTCCCTATCGTTCGGTATCGGGACCCATTTTCATAACTGAGTACCGCCCGGGTGACCAGATTGGGCGATATTTTGCCATTGGAGCTGCTAATGATAGAATATTGAGCAAATTTTTTAAAGAAATGCAACAATCGCCGTTCGGGTGGTATTTTTGTTGATCAACGCGATTTTTGGGCGATACAGACAAATCCAACTGTATTTTTGTACACTGATTTTAAATTAATGTTATTCGTAATGATATTTACCACTCGGCTGCCTTGTGAAATACTGAAATGTTGCAACCCCAAAGTTCTACCGGCCTCCAAATAACGAATTCAGTGCTGTCATTAAACTGCTATAGATAGGTAATTAGGCTATTAAAGTAGTGCATACACATTTTTAACGTACCATAACGCTACCGGATGAATCAAAATCGATTTTCCTTTTCTACCTCGTTACAAACTAATCCTAATCGGAAACTGTCGCAACACCACACAGCACAAAACAATAAGCGATAGCACTTACATTAAATTCAAGTGCAGGTTAACTGGATTGATTAACAAAAGAACAACTCAGCTCAAGCAAGGCCAACAAATGGCGTTGGCTACAATAGGGATGGGCGATAGCCGATAGTGCTATGGTAGTATACATCGTTTAAACCTATAGTTGGCCTTGCTGACTATCGATAGTGCACATCCCTTTTTCGTCGTTTGATTGAAAACCAAAATATCTTCCAGTTTTACTGCACGGCAGCTAGGTGGTGTGTAATTTCGTTTAGCTGATAGAGAGGGGGTGGGGGGGGGGGGTTCCGGACTCCCGTACCCCCCATTTGGCTACAGCCTTATATCCTCTATCCATTAGAACTCTCCGTGCGAATTTTCCATTGGTGGAAACAGTGCCGGAAGTCTTTCTCTGTAAGCTCGTTGACGAGACATGCCGCTTTGTCTTTCATTGCTTCAACGGACTGAAATCTTGTTGCTTTTAATGCAAAGTTAAGCTTGGGGAATAGATGCGTCACATGTTGCAAGGTCAGGCGGAAAGGTGGACGGTCTAGTAGTGGGATTCTGTGATTCGCTAGAATCCTCTTAACAGACAATGCTGTATGAGCCAGTGTACTGTCTTGATGCAGAACCAGTGACTTGTTCTTCCACAATTCGGGTCGTTTTTTCCTTATTTTCCCACTGAGTTGAGCAAGAATCTCAAGGTACTAATGTTGACCTTCAGGATCCCAGTCAAAATACAAAAGTCCTTTACTATTGCAAAAAACAACTGTCATCGCTTTGAATCTTTATTCGCTCATGCGAACTTTTTCGCTCTTCATGAAGTTGGGACCTTCCAGTACATCTGCTGGGGTCTGGTTTCTGGATCATAAGTGAAAAACGAAGATTCTTCAGATGTTATCACTTTTTCTAAGAAATTAGGATGATTTTCAGTGGTATTCAGATTGTCAGTACAAAGATTTTCACGAGCATCTTTTTGTTCATCGTCAGAATTTTTGGCACCAGTTTCACACACACTTTTCTCAAGTGAAATTGGTTCTATAAAATTTGCCTTACGCATCCTTCGTCAATGCCTACACTTTCAGCAATCCACAGCTTTTATCTAATCATGTTAGGGTGAAACCTCACGAGAAGACCACCACTTTAAGCAGACTCTTGTCTAAACGATCATATTTTTAAGAAACTTTCATAAGACCAATTCGTCTTTATTCCCTTTCATCCCCTTCCTCCACCAACGGTCACTCTTTAGATGACAATGTCTTCCCTTTAAAACGACCACAAACAACCATAGAAGAGGGAATTAGAATACTGTCTTACTGTTAGGTTTCTCGTCGACAATGTTACAGAACAATCTCTAAAATTTTTTTGTCATTTGTACTTCTGATAGCAAACAGTTCTGTTTTTCCGCTGTAGGAAACAGTCATGGCTACTTCAAATGAAAGAAAACTTGTCGTTCTTTTTACTAGAACTCCGAATTTCTGTCATTAGAGAGAGTTAAAAATGAAAATCTTAGCGTCAGTTAACGAGTGAGTGTAATTTCTGGATAAAGTCACGTACAGAATACAAATGCAAATCGTGGCAAATATGTTAAGGAATGGGAAGAAGCGCAATACAGCCATAGAAAAGACGCTGGCAACCATTTGAAGACGTTAATAATGCTATTTTACAGTGGATGGAGCACGCGCCAAAGTATTGCCTATAAGTAGACTGATCCTACAAGAAAAAGCTCTTACATTTGTTTCTGATCTTAATCCTAATTTCGGTGCAAGCAACGGCTGGTTTGAACCGATTTCGTGTTCGACACAGTATTGTTTTCCGAGCAGTCTGTGGAGAAAGTGCAGAAGTTAATAAATATGTTATATTCGACTGGAAATTGAGACTTAGTGTAATCCCAAGTGGCTGTTGTGCTAGATGCATTTACAACATGGATGAAAATGGTCTATTTTTGAAACTATTCCAGACAAAACAGTAGCTGTGAAGGATGATTAGTGCAAAGGCAGCAAAATGGTAAAACAAAGATTAACGGTCGGTCTTTGTGCCAGCCTCTGCGGTGAAAAAGATTAGCCACAAGTGATACATACAGAAAAGCGTCCACAGAGCTTCAAAAACAATGACATGAAAATAAAAATGCATGGATCACGTGTGATATTTTTCGTTCTTGGCTGAATAAATTAAATTCAGAAATGAGCATTCATAAACGTAAAATCCTGCTGTTCGTAGATAATGCACCGTTTCATTGCAGCGAAAAGTTACTAAATATGGGAAGTAAAATTTTTTCCTGCCCATACAGCATTGTGTGTTCAGCCTCTTGACCAAGGAGTGATCCGGTCTTTCAAATTAAATTACCGATAGTAGCTCCTCCGTTGCCTAGTTGCGCATATGGACAATACCACATCTGTCTATGACCTAGCTGAGACTGTGGCCGTAAGTGTTCCTGTCAGCTGGACTAAAAGTGCGTGGAATGAAGTGAAAAACGAAACAGAAAAGCTTCATTCATTCAGGTTTTCAGTCTTCACTAACTGTGGGCGCTGGAGAAGAAGAAGGTGGCGATGAGCCGATAAATATCCGCAGTCACCTGTGCGATGCTGCCAATTTTGAATTGGACATTTATACAGTGAACGAAGAAATTGAAGATATCGTTACGGAAATAAACCCATTACCTCACTGTAGTGACAACCAAAACAGTGATAGTGAAGATGACGCAATTCCTGTAGATGCAATCCCATTAGGCGATGCTTTACATAATACTGTTGCAACCAAGTCCCCTGCTTATGAGCTTTCCAACCATAAACTGATGTACGTACTATGTGAGGTGGAAAAGGAATATGAGAATGTGATTGCAAACAAACGTGTGAAAAAGTGTGTGCAGATGCAAATTTCCGCGCATTTTACTATGTACATGATTAGGTACGTGCTGTATTATTATTACGGTTAATAACACGAAACATCTTTCATTGTGACAGTTGCTGTCATTAACTGTGTTTAAAAGATTATGTTCAGAATCACATTTTACCTTATCCATCTTTTAAGAAGATCACTCCTCCAGTCGAACACTTTCTCATAAAAATTCAAGTTGTGGGTTTCAAGAGGTTTCGCTGCAGCTACTTTTTCGATATTTTCAACAGTTTTTGATGTTGAAGGGCGTTCCGGGCGCGAGTCATCTTCTACATCCACATATACGTCTACGTGATTACTCAATAAAGTGCCTGGCAGAGGGTTCAATGAACCATCTTCATGCTGTCTCTCTACCGTTCCACTCCCGAACGGCACGCGGGGAAAACGAGCACTTAAATGTTTCTGTGCGAGCCCTGATTTCTCTTATTTTATCGTGATGATCATTTCTCACTATGTAGATGGGTGCCAATAGAATGTTTTCGGAATCGGAGGAGAAAACTGGTGATTGAAATTTCATGAGAAGATCCCGTCGCAACGAAAATGCCTTTGTTTTAATGATTGCCACCCCAATTCACGTATGATGTCTATGACACTACCTCCCCTATTTCGCGATAATAAAAAACGAGCTGCCCTTCTTTGTACCTTTTCGATGTCACCCGTCAGTCCCACGTGATGCGGATCCCACACCGCACAGCAGTACTCCAGAATAGGGCGGACAAGCGTAGTGTAAGCAGTCTCTTTGGTAGACCTGTTGCACCTTCTAAGTGTTCTGTCAGTGAACCGCAGTCTTTGGTTTGCTCTACCCACAATATTATCTAAGTAATAATTCCAATTTAGGTTATTTGTAATTGTAATCCGTAAGTATTTAGTTGAATTTACAGCCCTCAGATTTGTGTGACTTATCGCGTAATCAAAATGTGGCTGATTTCTTTTAGTACTCATGTGAATAACTTCACACTTTTCTTTATTCAGGGTCAATTGCCACTTTTCGCACCATACAGATATCTTTTCTAAATCATTTTGCAAGTCGTTTTGATCATCTGATGACTTTAAAAGACGGTAAATGACAGCATCATCTGCAAACAATCTGAGACGGCTACTCAGATTGTCTCCTATGTCGTTAATATAGATCAGGAACAATAGAGGGCCTATAACACTTCCTTGAGGAACGCCGGATATTATTTCTGTTTTACTCGATGGCTTTCCGTCTGTTACAACGAACTGTGACCTTTCTGACAGGAAATCACTAATCTAGTCGCACAACTGAGGCGTTAAGTACGTAGGCACGCAGTTTGGTTAGAAGACGCTTGTGAGGAACGGTGTCGAAAGCCTTCTGGAAATCTGGAATCTGGAATCAATTTGACATTCCCTGTCTATAGCAATTATTACTTCATGAGTATAAAGAGCTAGTTGTGTTTCACAAGAACGATATTTTCTGAATCCTTGCTATGCCAATAAATCGTTTTCTTCGAGGTACTTCACAATGTTCGAATACAGCATATGTTCTAAAACCCTACTGCAAATCGACGTTAGTGAGATAGGCCTGTAATTCAGCGGATTACTCCTACTTCCCTTTTTGAGTATTGGTGTGACTTGAGTAATTTTCCAGTCTTTAGAAACGGATCTTTCTGTGAGCGAGTGATAATTGCTAAATATGGAGCTATTTTATCAGCATACTCTGAGAGGAACCGGACTGGTATACAATCTGGACCGGAGGCTTTGCCTTTTATTGAGTGATTTAAGCTGCTCTGTTACACCGAGGATATCTACTTCTATGTTTCTCATCTTGGCAGTTGTCCTTGATGGGAATTCAGGAATATTTACTTCGTCTTCTTTGGTGAAGCAGTTTCGGAAAAGCGTGTTTAATAACTATGCTTTAGTTGCACTGTCATCAGTGACTTCACCGTTGTTATCGCGCAGTGAAGGTATTGATTGCGTCTTGCCACTGGTGTGCTTTATGTATGACCAGAATCTCTTTGGGTTTCCTGCCAGATTTCGAAATTATTAAAAGCATCTCGCATTGAAGTACGCGCTGAATTTCGAACTTCTGTAAAACTTTGCAAATCTTGGGGATTTTGCGTTCTTTTAAATTTGGCATGCTTTTCCTCGGCCACCTTGGAAACTCTTTAACCAATCAAAAACTCGCGTACGCAATAAACAGTCTTCATCATACACTTCTTTTAGTGAAAGACAGGTTTCGATAGCACTGTTCCAAATTTCATGAGAAACTTCACGACAGTTCGTTGCTCTGTTGTTATAATTATCATGTTTCATGCAAAACAGTATAATAGCTCTTACAGGAACAAAAGCACACGCCCGCACTGATTTACCTACGGACACCAGGAAGCCGCATTCGGGTGAGAAGGCTTCACACTTCACAGCTATTTTTCGTTCGTCTTTGGCGCATGCGTACTTACTCTGTGACAGCATCAATCCCATTTGATAGCCACACCTCGCATATTAGGCATCAAGACAATACTTCCAATTAGTTTCCAGAAGGCGAAGAGATTTTTCACTTTCAAATGAAATTCGAACACAAAATCTTGGAGCTCACGTCCAGATTTTATTGCTAGTCCTCCGAGATGTGAATAGCGTGCTATTTACACCACATAATACAGGCCTCATTCTAAATGCTCATAATGAAAGATGTTTTTTGTGTCAGTGAGAGGAAATACTGTATTCATCAATACCACTTCCAATGAAATAACGTTATTGATGATTATACTATATGACCTAATGTGATTCTCAAGTCCCTTTAAAAATGAAATGATGATGAGGTTCCATACTCCGAGGAGCGTAGGGACGATGTGGGAGACCCGCAGTGCCATAGTAGGCAAGGTCCTAGGGGAGGTGGTTTGCCATTGCCTTCCTCCGACCGCAATGAGGATGAATGATGATGATGATGATGACGACACAATAACACTCAGTCATTCCGAGGCAGGGAAAAATCCCTGACCCCTGCCGCGAATGGAACCCGGGACCCCGTGCGCGAGAAGCGAGAACGCTACCGCAAGACCATTGTCCAAAATCGTATTTCTTTGGTTTTCTTCGTACTATAGAATTTTCCGGGCCGCTATGATACAAAAAATTGAGAATCCTCCAAAAAAAAAAAAATCAGGCCATAATGGGTACCAATATTTAAGTAAGGTCATGCTATTACACCTACATAAGGCAACATATGTTACAAACATTTACAAAACAAACCATATGATGAATGTGGACGATGAGATGGAACGAATAAATTGTTACATTGATCGAATGTAGATAAATAAATTGGCAATTCGGCTTTTCGGAGGTGTGCAATAATTCAGAATTGTTCGATACACTGGTACTCATACCGTAGCATATTGACCATAAATTTTGAATTCAGTCAGGTGAAGCTGGGGGAATACGATTGGGAAATGAACCACCGAAGGTAGTAGACGAGGTTTGGTTCTTTGAGCAGCAAAATAACTGACCACGTCATTCGTCAACAGCATACGCAGAGCGGCAATAACAAGAAAATCTTTTCTGAGAAAATAAATGTGTTAAAATTAAAATGCTAGAAATTCTTTTAGTAAAGTACTTCTCTAGAGTATAGTCTTACAACAGAAGTGAAACGTGGACGCTAAACACTAAGGACAAGAAGAAAATGAAAATGTTTCAAATGTCACTGAATAATACTTCGTGACCATCAATCCTGATGTTAAGTTTCTCGCTGTTCTCATTTCTACTACTTCTCATTACCTTCGTCTTTCTCCGATTTACTCTCAAACCATACTGTGTACTCATTAGACTGTTCATTCCGTTCAGCAGATCATTTAATTCTTCTTCACTTTCACTCAGGATAGTAATGTCATCAGCGAATCGTATCATTGATATCCTTTCACCTTGTATTTTATCCCACTCCTGAACCTTTCTTTTATTTCCATCATTGCTTCCTCGATGTACAGATTGAAGAATAGGGGCGAAAGGCTACAGCCTTGTCTTACACCCTTCTTAATACGAGCACTTCGTTCTTGACCGTCCACTCTTATTATTCCCTCTTGGTTGTTGTACATATTGTATATGACCCGTCTCTCCCTATAGCTTACCCCTACTTTTTTCAGAATCTCGAACAGCTTGCACCATTTTATATTGTCGAACGCTTTTTCCAGGTCGACAAATCCTATGAAAGTGTCTTGATTTTTCTTTAGCCTTACTTCCATTATTAGCCGTAACGTCAGAATTGCCTCTCTCGTCCCTGTACTTTTCCTAAAGCCAAACTGATCGTCACCTAGCGGATTCTCAATTTTCTTTTCCATTCTTCTGTATATTATTCTTGTAAGCAGCTTCGATGCATGAGCTGTTAAGCTGATTGTGCGATAATTCTCGCACTTGTCAGCTCTTGCCGTCTTCGGAATTGTGTGGATGATGCTTTTCCGAAATTCAGATGGTATATCGCCAGACTCATATATTCTACACACCAACGTGAATAGTCGTTTTGTTGCCACTTCCCCCAATGATTTTAGAAAGTCTGATGGAATGTTATCTATCCCTTCTGCCTTATTTGACCGTAAGTCCTCCAAAGCTCTTTTAAATTCCGATTCTAATACTGGATCCCCTATCTCTTCTAAATCGACTCCTGTTTCTTCTTCTATCACATCAGACAAATCTTCACCCTCATAGAGGCTTTCAATGTATTCTTCCCACCTATCTGCTCTCTCTCCTCTGCATTTAACAGTGGAATTCCCGTTGCACTCTTAATGTTACCACCGTTGCTTTTAATGTCACCAAAGGCTGTTTTGACTTTCCTGTATGCTGAGTCTGTCCTTCCGACAATCATATCTTTTTCGATCTCTTCACATTTTTCCTGCAGCCATTTCGTCTTAGCTTCCTGCACTTCCTATTTATTTCATTCCTCAGCGACTTGTATTTCTGTATTCCTGATTTTCCCGGAACATGTTTGTACTTCCTCCTTTCATCAATCAACTGAAGTATTTCTTCTGTTACCCATGGTTTCTTCGCAGCTACCTTCTTTGTACCTATGTTTTCCTTCCCAACTTCTGTGATGGCCCATTTTAGAGATGTCCATTCCTCTTCAACTGTACTGCCTACTGCGCTATTCCTTATTGCTGTATCTATAGCGTTAGAGAACTTCAAACGTATCTCGTCGTTCTTCCTTAGTACTTCCGTATCCCACTTCTTTGCGTATTGCTTCTTCCTGACTAATGTCTTGAACTTCAGCCTACTCTTCATCACTACTATATTGTGATCTGAGTCTATATCTGCTCCTGGGTACGCCTTACAATCCAGTATCTGATTTCGGAATCTCTGTCTGACCATGATGTAATCTAATTGAAATCTTCCCGTATCTCCCGGCCTTTTCCAAGTATACCTCCTCTTGTGATTCTTGAACAGGGTATTCGCTATTACTAGCTGCAACTTGTTACAGAACTCAATTAGTCTTTCTCTTCTTTCATTCCTTGTCCCAAGCCCATATTCTCCTGTAACCTTTTCTTCTACTCCTTCTCCTACAACTGCATTCCAGTCGCCCATGACTATTAGATTTTCGTTCCCCTTTACATACTGCATTACCCTTTCAATATCCTCATACACTTTCTCTATCTGTTCATCTTCAGCTTGCGACGTCGGCATGTATACCTGAACTATCGTTGTCGGTGTTGGTCTGCTGTCGAATCTGATTACAACAACCCGGTCACTGAACTGTTCACAGTAACACACCCTCTGCCCTACCTTCCTATTCATAACGAATCCTACACCTGTTATACCATTTTCTGCTGCTGTTGATATTACCCGATACTCACCTGACCAGAAATCCTTGTCTTCCTTCCACTTCACTTCACTGACCCCTACTATATCTAGATTGAGCCTTTGCATTTCCCTTTTCAGGTTTTCTAGTTTCCCTACTACGTTCAAGCTTCTGACATTCCACGCCCCGACTCGTATAACGTTATCCTTTCGTAGATTGTTCAATCTTTTTCTCATGGTAACCTCCCCCTTGGCAATCCCTTCCCGGAGATCCGAATGGGGGACTATTCCGGAATCTTTTGCCAATGGAGAGATCATCATGACACTTCTTCAATTACAGGCCACATGTCCTGTGGATACACGTTACGCGTCTTTAATGCAGTGGTTTCCATTGCCTTCTGCATCCTCATGTCGTTGATCATTGCTGATTCTTCCGCCTTTAGGGGCAATTTCCCACCCCTAGGACAAGAGAGTGCCCTGAACCTCTATCCGCTCCTCCGCTCTCTTTGACAAGGCCGTTTGCAGAATGAGGGTGACTTCTTATGCCGGACGTCTTCGGCCGGCAATGCTGATTGTTTATCAAAATTTAGGCAGTGGCGGGGATCGAACCCGGGACGGAAGACGCTACTCCTAGACCATTTGTGTCAACCTCTACAAGGAAAAGTCTCTCTGCACTAAAGCACAAACTATGAAGACGCAGCCGTCACAAGAAGGCATCTGCGTGGCGTCCCTTAGAGAAGTGGTTCTGAGTGCGAGTGGGTGGGTTGCAGCTGTCGGCAGTCCTACGAGGGTAATCCCAAAAGTAAGGTCTCCTACTTTTTTTATAAGTACAGAACTCTGTTTGTGTGGCAGTGGGTCACACTGTTATGAAGAGTAGTTCACGCGTTTTGTGTAAACATGCGCACGCCGCGCTGAGGCGCTCCGTCTTGGCTTGGCAGCCGTTGAGAATAGAGCTCCCGTTGGATGTTACCGCCAAGTGCGAATTGCGCGCAGTTATTAAGTTTTTCAACGCAAAGGGCACTGCGCCGATTGAAATCCATCGTCAATTGACGGAAGTGTATGGTGAGCCGTGCATGGATGTCAAAAATGTTCGTAAGTGGTGTAGTGAGTTTGCAGCTGGTCGGACCGAAATTCACGACGAACAAAGGAGCGGGAGGCGTTGAAGGTTGAGCGAAGCATGCGTGAAGATCGGTGGATCACCATGGATGTTGTCTGCACGTTGGTTCCTGAGGTTTCCCGAAGCACTGCTCACAGAATTTTAAGGGAAACATTGAACTACCGGAAGGTGTGCGCAAGATGGGTTGCCACGCATGCTGACTGAGGACCACATGCGGCAACGAGTTGATGCTTCTCGCGCATTTCTTCACCACCTTACAGCCGAACAGAACAACTTTCTGGATTCAGTTGTCACGGGTGACGAAACCTAGGCATACCACTTAACACCTGAGACCAAGCAACAATCAAGCCAATGGCGACATCCTTCTTCGCCAAAGCCATGGAAATTCAAACATAGTCTGCCGGTAAAGGAATGACAACCGTTTTTTGGGATTGGAAAGGAGTATTGTTGGTCGACTTTATGCCCTCTGGGACCACAATTAACGCTGACAGGTACTATGAGACGCTAAAAAAAACTCAAACGGTCAATTCAGAACCGGAAAAGAGGAATGTTGAGCAAGTGCGTACACATTCTCCATGACAACGCTCGCCCACACATCGCTCTGCGCCGGCCGGAGTGGCCGAGCGGTTCTAGGCGCTATAGTCTGGAACCGCGCGAACGCTACGGTCGCAGGTTCGAATCCTGCCTCGGGCATGGATGTGTGTGATGTCCTTAGGTTAGTTAGGTTTACTTAGTTCTAAGCTCTAGGGGACTGATGACCTCAGAAGTTAAGTCCCATAGTGCTCAGAGCCATTTGAACATCGCTCTGCAAACTGTTGTTCTCCTGCAACAGTTTCAGTGGAACATAATCACCCACCCACCCTATATGCTGACTTGCCGCCCAGTGACTATCACCTGTACCCTAGATTAAAAGAACATTTGGCCGGAAAGCAATTCAGCACTGACGACGAGGTGAAAGAAGAGGTTCATAATTTTGTGAACAGCATGGGGCGAGCTGGTATGACATGGACATACAAAAACTGCCACAGCGTCTACAAAAATGCATCGACAGAAAAGGTGATTATGTCGAAAAGTAGATAAATGTTCAAGCTGTAAACTGATGTAGACCATTGTAGAAATAAACAGGTCTAAGTACTTATAAAAAAATAGGAGACCTTACTTTTGGGTTTACCTCGTATATTGTGACGGCAGAGAACGCTCGAGGTACAGAGCTGCTGGAGGTGTGACTCAGTGGGTGTGCAAAATTGAGTCCGCCTGGTTCGTAGCGACTACTATCGGCGTCAGACGGAAACTTGCAACTCGGTTGCTATGACGCCAGTGGGGTCGTGTCAATACGTGATACCACAGATTTAGTACTTCCTCATTTGTTATTCGATTCTCAACATTCTTCTGCAGCACCAATTTTCAGTCTAGTCAAGAGGTACTGAAGAGAACTGAGGAAAATACTTACTTTGTGGCTAAAGGAAGAGAGCCATCAAGGAATAATTAATTTGCTAATGGAGAGCAGAGGCGGAGGTGATGTAAAATTGTGGAGTAACTGTAATATTTGAATATAAAAGCAGTTTTCAATGGATATGCGGTACAGTTACCATGCGGAGAGCTGAATTAAATATCTTAGAACTGATGAACAAAACAAAAAATTTAAGCCTGTCAGTTTTTCGCCCGTATTATGATATTACAGCTGCACAATTCAACGTATGTGACCGGCGTTTATAAAATTTGACGGGTGTGATATATGTAGGGTCGATGGTAATAACGGTGGTAGCTATTATATCGGCCAAACCTGCCACTCTTTTGATGGAAGGTTTAAGGAGCATTTACAGCCAAGTAACAAAACTGCCTTTGTATCACACGTAGCAGAAATCAGCCATATTATATGGAGCATTGAGAAAAGTATGCGTATTCTCCCCCGTGCGAAAAAATGTCGTGCCCTCGATTTATTGGAAGAGCTTGAAATTTATAAAGCCAATAAACAGGAGCTACCAAAAATCCTCAAGGGGCAACGAGATATTACACCCAGTGCCTATTTTGCTTTATTTAATAATGTTTTACATTGATTACTGAAGCCCTCTCTCTCCTTACATAGTACAGAGGGCATCACATATTTGCTCCATTTTCTTACGTTGTTCTTGTTCTTCTCGCATTCGATTGTCCGTTCTCTGTATACGTAATACATTTCATTACCAAGATAATCTTATTAATTGACTGCTATTTCATTTCATTATAATTTTCTTCGGAAGACGTGTTGCAGGGTACGTGAAGCTCTCTGGCGGTTACGTTCTCCGACTTCTCGCCTATGCTGCATTCTGGGGATTACGCCATTACTTACTTTAGTGCTTTGTTTTCATCCTTTTCGCTTCTTTCCCTCGTTATTCTATCGGCTTTATATTATTTTATTAGTTTCACCCGCTTGTTCTTGTGTATATTATAATTTTTATCTAAAATGACCATAAGACCGTCTCAGAATCACATATTATCACTTAATTATTTCTTTTTAACAACTTTAAATTTAGCTTTATTAGCGTTTTTAACTATCACCGTAATAACTTATACATTTGGTAAGCCCGCTGTAGACTTTACCTATTGTACCCTTCATTTATTGTATTTTGTACAGTTTTATAATCGACGAATATGCGCAGACTTAAAGTAGCAACATGTAACGAGCTTCCGGCACAAACATATGTTATGGCTACTGTACTGCACTGTAGTTTGTTACGAACAGTAGCGCTATTGACATATGATTCCACGGGCCCTGTGGCCTAGTTTACACTATATTTTAAATTTGATGCTAAGCCGATTTTGTGTATACGTTGTGACGATGCCACTATGGCTTTACTATGTTAGGACATGTAATAAAACAGGTATGCCTCGTCATATTTTAAGCGCTTGTTTCCACATCCATGAAAGCAATAATTTTTCTTTATGGCACAGTTTATTGTCTTAAGATGTCATTTGTCTTCTAGTTGTACTGCATTTCCCATTTTTACTGCAGATCTGAAGATATTCGTTGCTGACAGAAACCGTTAGTCTAAAAACCAAACCTTTTGTCAACACTGACGGAAATAAAAGAAATTTATTCTAAGTCTATAAAAAAGCCTAAGAATAAACACTTTCCAAAGCTGCGTCCGGCAAGATACCGGTTATTTCTTTTCTCAGAAAAGAAATTCTATAGACACGGCCAAATGTTTATAATAGTATGAGTCTCTGAAGAAAACTATGAGAGACTGAAAGATCTAAATATAAATGGGCCAAGAGTTCAAGTGGTTATGGAAATGTACTGTGGCAGAGCGGCATAAAGTAAAAGTGGGCCAGTAAAGCCAAAATATCAAAAAAATATCGACTCAGGTTTGTAGTGTGTCGCCCTTCTTGCTCAGTTCGTATGCGGATGTGCTTTCTGAAGAAGGAATGTTAACAGTGGAAAAATAGTTGTCCCTATCAAGGACGTTAAACTTTTTTCATTTCGTTATGCAGATGATCGTCCTTCACTTGCGCGAAATGAATAGGTCCCTCTGTTTACGATTCGACGTTCATTTCCGGAGAATAAAAAAAAATCCTGGCTACAGATACGTTTCACAAAGACTGAGAATATTATACTGAACAGTGACATTAGGTTTGATATACACGCCAGTGATGTCATTTCTTTTCTGAGAAAAAAAAAACAAAACCTTGTCGGACACAGCTTTGAAAAGCTTTTATTCTGTGACTTGTTTTACAACCTTACAATAAATGTCTTGTATTTCCGTCAATCATGACAAAAGGTTTGGTTATTAGACGAACAGAAAAAACTAATAATTATTTGCACGTATCTATTAAAAGTGACCGGCAAATACAGAATGATCCAGAGAATACAACAAACCAGAAGAATAATATGATGTTAACACTTTGATTTGGAGAAATATGCTCATCTCAAATAAAAGTAAGAAAAAAATGGGTAGGTTGCTGATTGAATCTACCCAACGTTGTGGATCAGAAACATAGACTTTTTTGCGATGTAGTTAGTTATATGTTTCACAGATCCTTTGAACGACTTTTTTTATCGAAATGATATGAAACTAGTAAGTTTACAGGATACGCCTGCATAATTAACATCAATGAACATACTATCGTCCAGTCTTACTCATGCATTTATACTCAAAACAAGGTTTTCATCAGACTACCAGTTATTAAATAATTATACGAGGTGCGGCTAGAAAAAAACCGGACTCATGCTGGAAAAAACATTTATTTACAATTATTTACAATTTCATGTTATCTCCTTCAATGTACTCTCCTCCTCGGTCTCTACACCGCTCCATACGAATTTTCCACTGTTCATAGCAATGCTGCAGATCATTTTCGGTAAGTCCATACATTATTTCCGTCGCTTTTTCTTTTACTGCTTCAACAGTCTCAAATCTAGTTCCTTTGAAAGCTGACTTGACTTTAGGGAAAAGAAAAAAGTCACAGGGGGCCAAATCAGGTGAGTAGGGTGGATGATCTAAGATGGGAATGTTGTGTTTTGCCAAAAACGTCTTCACTGACAACGCACTGTGAGCTGGGGCATGTCTTGGTGAAGGATCCATGACTTTTTTTCTCCACAAATCGTTCCGTTTTCTCCGTACTCGCTCACGTAGGGTAGCCAGGACGCTAATGTAGTAATGCTGATTCACTGTTTGTCCCTCTGGTACCCAATCAATGTGCACAATCCCTTTGATGTCAGAAAAAAACAATCATCATTGCCTTGAATTTCGATTTTGACTTTCGTGCTTTTTTTTGTCGTGGAGAACCAGGAGTTTTCCAATGCATCGATTGGCGTTTAGTTTCGGGATCGTAAGTAAAAAACCACAATTCATCGCAAGTAATAACATTTTGTAAGAAGGTGGGATCACTTTCAATGTTTTCCAGGATGTCAGAACAAATCATTCTTCGGCGTTCCTTCTGTTCAATTGTGAGACACTTTGGAACCATTTTTGAACACACTTTGTTCATGTTGAAATTTTCATGAAGAATCTGCCTAACACTTTCCTTCTCAACTCCTGTTAACTCAGACACTGCTCTGATTGTTAAACGGCGATCTTGTCGAACAAGTTTACCGATTTTTTCAATGTTTGCATTAGTTTTTGCTGACAATGGTCTGCCAGTGCGAGTGTCATCACTGGTGTCTTCGCGGTCATCTTTAAATCGTTTAAACCACTCAAACACTTGTGTTCGCGATAAACAATCATCGCCGTACACTTGTTGTAACATTAAAAACGTTACACTTGCAGATTTTCCTAGTTTGAAACAAAATTTGATGTTAACACGCTGTTCTTTCTGTACACTCAACATTTTCCGACGCACAGACAAAACGTCAACTACTTAAAACAGACGCCACGGGCAGACTGAGTGCAGGAGGCAGATGAAACTCGAGCAGTAGGCGGAGCGAGAGTCACGTGACAGGCCACGCGACTTTCAGTCTTATTGCATTCGTTTTATTGTTTCACCAGTACTAGTCCGGTTTTTTTCTAGCCACACCTCGTACGTGTAAAAAATAGAAGGAGTTGTCCACAAAAAAAAGAAGATTTTAGGTTAGATTTAAAACTTGCTTTCCTACCTATAAGGCATTTTATATTATTAGGCGAATGATCAAAAATGTTTGCTGATACGTATTGAGCTCATTTCTGAGCGACCCACAACCTTAATAATGGATAATAAACATCATTTTTTGTATATATATATTGTAAAATGCATTGAAAATGCCTAACTTCTTGAAAAGGTATGCTCAAAATGACTGTGGGTGAACTCCAAATATTATTCATACTCTTCGCTTTTGTGCAATCATTACTTCTTTCCATATGAAAATTATCGCAAAAAATTCGCGCTTAAGATGTTATTGACTGAAAATATGAATCAGTTGTTGGCAGTAGTGGGGCCAAGTTAACCTATTGATCTCTGCACCCCCCCCCTCAAGAAACCTCCCCCCTCCCTGCTACAAGTATTAATTAATTAACCCCTCAATATGGAAGTGTGTTTGCGCTGAACCATTATTCCCTCCCATGTAAGTTGTCCAGTTGACTGCTTCTGCACATTTCAGGCCTTTATTTAGTTGAGGGTGTGTGCATCTAGCAGGTGAAAGACGGGCGGAAGACACGATTACAGGTTCTCTAGGCATGAGTAACACCTCAGATATGATTTCGAATCTGTTACATCATCGACATCGGTATTCGCGAGTGGAAATATTAGATCTAGACAGGCCTTTATCAATAAGTCACCATTTCTCGCACATGTAAGAAACAAAATTTTTGCATGATGCTCTAATAGGCTTTTTTGATTTTTTGTAACAAACTCAATTTTGCCAGCTAAAACAACAGATTCGTCTTGCAGTGATCCTGCTCCTGTTCCAAAGTGTTTGACAGGTACAGAGCTTAGCAACAGGAATTTAAAAATGTGCTTAGACTACAACAGTTTTGCGGTTTCTCCAACCATCTGCTCGGATCAGGTTGGTGGTCGCTATGCATGGAACGTACTGACACAAACCCCGACTTGGTGATGCGAATATATAAAAGACACCACTTGATTTACAAGTATCGAAAATACGACAAGGTTTCGTGGAAGTGGTGAAATCTATAAACCGAAAAGACGCTAGGACATTTTTAAATTATATATATATATATATATATATATATATATATATATATATATATATATATATGGGAACTAATCAAACTACTAATCACGTCAGAAAAATTATGTATGTCTAGTCATAAGTGAAAGATGAATTTTACGTGGTGATATAAGGGATGATAGATTCATTTCATAAACAGCTGCACAATATAGCAGTGCAGGGGCTCAACTAGACTTGCTACAGTGTACAAACAGGACAGGCAATATGGCTGTAACAAAACGTCTCCTCATCAGCAGCCGTAAGCTTATCCTTGCTTTTTCCTTTGCAATATCGACAGTGACGTTGATTACAGTATACCAACTCATATCACTGATGTCTTTCCAGTCCTTTCATCCGCAGGAATGTTGTTGATTATCACACAGTGCTAGACGCCCATGCTTTGTAACACTTATTTGAGGGAGTCTGGTAGGATGCAGCACCTTCCGGAAGCACTGACTGGAAAACTTAAACGTCAGATACTTTCCTATGATTGAAGAGAATCGAGACACATAGCTGGTGTGAGTGTGTGCATACCATAATTTTTTCGGGCGCTGTACACATATATAAACTGCACTGTTTGTCTGAAATGCTTGTATGTCGCAGTGTAAAGTTACTGTGGCTTATGTTCCGGCATGTGCAGAGAAATTGACTGTGTGTCCTATCATGAGGCAAGTATAGATTCAGCACATCGATAGCTGTAAGGGGAAAAATATTTATATTACGTGGAAAATTATGTGCTCTATAGATATTGAGATTCGTTCCAGAACCATGGCCATGAATATGAGACACTTCCAGTATATCGCTCAGTGTCAGACTGCAGCAGCAATCCTATTTACTTGCAGTTACACTGATGAATAAGTTTCTGGTTCCCAATATTCTTGTGAGACTGGAGGTAGTAGAAGCAAGCAAGCAGGTCGGGGCCGATAACAGTGTCTCAGCTGACGCCTTTGTTACGAGCTGGATCTTATGCCTGTTCAGAGAATCTGAGAAAACTTATGACAATTTGGCTTGGGGCTCCCCCTGGACAGGTAAATAGTGAACTAGTACCCAGTTTGCGTTGAGTCGCCTTCAGGACCACGATTGTCGTGTGTATAATCTGCAGAAATTTGAGAAGACTCAGTATGACGAGTACTTGTGTACTGATAGCATTCAAACTCTTATTACTCAAGTCCTCCTGGGGTGAGGGATCGTCCATGGCCGCCTGGACTCTCTCTGGCTAACACACGCTTCTGCAGCTGCAGTCATGGGCCACGTTTATTGTGGAAATTCCCCGTGTCGGCTCTGCACTGTGGCACGGTGAGTACGTGGGATGTATTTGACGATCTGTAGACCATTTTTGCTGGATTTAACTGTCAGTGCAATATGGCAATCTGTACAAAATAGTTTTGCCGCTGAAAGTCTCTTCTGCAGAAAACAATGGTGGACGGTGCCCTCACACTGGCAATAGCAGTAGTTTGATGGGTAAACTCAATGAAGGGTCGGCTGCCTCGTTAGGAACATCAGGAAGAATGCATTCTGTGTTATTTGGGACCATTTTCGTTAACAGGTCCTGTTAGGACAAGAATTTCCTTTCAGAAAAGCTGAGACATCACGAAAGCTCCTACAAAAGCGACTGTTAACTATTTATATGACATTTTATGATTACTGGGTAGGGACTGATATGTAATGGACAGACTGTCCCATTAGGATCGCTAGCAACAATGCACCCTGTGATGTTCTGGGAATCATTGGAACAGATTTCTATAGTGCAACCTGTGACGTCAGTATCCACAGATAGAAAGGGATTACGCCAGCGACAGCGCCTAGGTGAACACGTATTTTGACAGGTATTTCTCAGGAGTCATGTATCAGAGGGATACCGCCACCTCATCCTTGCGGGACAGGAATTGACACCTGCACGTGATTCGGCAGCTGACAGTCACGTCGTCACTTTGTGGGGAGCATGTGCAATAGCGTCCTGTGCGGTTCAGTGGACAGGGGATGGTGGGCAGTGCGTGCTTCGCGATCGAAAGATTTTTAACTGTGTGTAATTACATGTGATGTGTGTTTCATGATGGTATTCCTTGTGCAGTCGGAATAAAAGAAGAAATGCGATCAATGTAATTACTTCTCACAAGACTTACATCTTTCCAAACAGCAGAGAATGATGAGCAAGAGAAATCCAAGCCCAACAAACTGATTTTTTAATAAAAAAAACAATATACCGTTCAATTTCCCGTAGCGAGATCCTTTCTCTCCACCACAGAGCCGCCAATTTCCAGATAGAGGAGGGGAAGTGGGAAGGGGGTGAGGGGGACAGGGATGGAGTGGCGGGGGTGATGGTCGATTTCCTGAAAAATTCTTTAGATAAATAAATAAACTATAAACTATACAATGCCTTGAATCCCCTAAACTGTTTAAATAAACATAGAGTAAATTGTTTAAACAGTATTCCATGCACAGAATTCGCTTTCCTGACTAATTATTTAACTAAATAAGTAAACTATATTACATATACTGCCATAAATAACTAAACAATATTCCATTTATTGTCTGAATTGTTTAAACGATATTCCATACAGTGCAATCGAATTGTTTCCAAATGACCGATCAACTGAGTCTTTTTCCTGCCAATTTCTGAGAGGGGGGGAGGGTTTACCAGGTAGGGAGGGGTTAATTAATCGATCAGTTTAATTAAGTAGTCAATCAAATTGATAAGAGTGAGGGGGCTATTCGAATAACCCAGACCTCAAAGTGTACTTGTAGCAGCGAGGTGGGATGTTTCTTGGGGGGGGGGGGGTGGAGGGGGGAGGGTTCAATAGGTTAAGGACCTGCCAATCAAAGGGGAACAACAGGTTAGTGATCTGTCAATCAAAGGAGATCAATATGTTTGCTCCTGAATGCATACCTGCCCCTGATGTAGGCAACCCACACTAACAAAATGTGCTGAAACGAACTTAGCGCTACTACTGTTGGTATGAGTCTGTCTGTTGTATACAGATCTGAATATAGCGTCTTTTCTAAATATTAAGGGCGAGTCCATTTTCAGAGAACCAGTTAATAAATCTTAGAAAAACATCACTAACAACTTTCTCTTTTGTTCTCTCGCTAGTGAGATTAGTTATAACATGAATTATCGTTTGGAAAAGACATCTGTTCTACCTGACGAACACCAAGTGGAAGACATTCTCATAATTATGTAAGAAATAGAAGTAGACTCAAATTTAAACCCTGTGGGATTTCGTTATTAATAAGAAATTGGAATAGACTCATTAAATCCTGTGGGACTCGATCATTTATTTCCAGCCACTAACATTTTCTCTTCTTCCAGCTGTGATGAATTATTCAGCACAACATTTTGCATCCTGTTTGTTAGGTATGATTCAGACTAGATGTTTGCAAAATTATCGATTCCATAAAACATTAGTTTTTGTAACATAGTCAACACAGACAGCTTATAACGATGACAAAAAATATGAGCTGTCGATTTTTTATTATTTAAGGCTTGTAATATTTGGTGAGTGGATGTGTAAATAGTATTCTAAGTTGGGCATCCCTTCTGGAATCCAAATTGTGATGGGCTAAGTAAACTGTTTCTACTTAAATGTGCGAAAACGTTCTGGTATATTACTTTTTGGATATTTTAGAAAAAGATAACAATAACGAATCTGATGACAATTATTTAAGTCTTCCTTGTCACCTTTATTATAAATAATTTAACAATGGCATACTTTAATCAGTCGGGAAAAATTCCCTGTGGCACTGATGCATTACATGTGACACTAAGGACGTTATTTATTAAGTGGAAACAACTTCCCAGAAATCTGTTTGAAGCTCCAGCAGCAGCATAGAAGCTTCTTTGGAGATCTTTTAGAATTATATTAATTTCAGTAAAGGATGTTGTTGCTATTTTGCGTTGCTTCTAGTTTTGTGAAATGACGTTTTAATTTGCTTCTTCTACTGAACAATTTAACCGTATGTTTGTTCTTGCGTCCTAAAAATGATTGTTGAAAATACTCGCAGTTTATGAATTATCAGTCACAACATCGTCATTCCGTTTAATTGTGATACTATCTTGAGCACTGACTGGTTGTCCTGTCTCCTGTTCGATAACATTTCATACATGTTCAATCTTACTCTCTGCATAACTAATTTCTGTCGCGATGTGCATATTTATAGACATTTTAAACTTCCTTTGAATTTTTCGGCATTCTTTGTAGAATGCAAGTGATATTCTGGCCTTTATATAAATTTCCCTTTTCCTCTTACATGATACTTATTCACCTTAGTTATCCACAGATTACATGTCTGACTTTATATAGAACCTCTTAAGGAAAGCTATTTTGAGCTAAGGCAATGTACAGAGTCGACAGAAAGACTAAGGAGGAAATAAGTGCAAGAATGAGCAAGGATGAAATGGTAATCGACTGAATTGGAAGGTGATCGTTATATTGGTATGGTCATTGATAGAGGACACCCGAGCAACGCATACTGATTCTTCTTTGCAGGTCTTCACAAGGATGCAATGACCGAGCAGGGAGGGCGCAGTGTCTGAGACAGATTCACAGAAAGCCTTCAGGTTTAAGTTCTTCCCTAAATCGTTGCCGGCTCCTCGTTTCCATACATGTGTTTTCAAAATACACCCTGTCCGATTTTGCTGGATAAACTGTTGTCTTGAAATCTGCATAAGGAATCGCATGCCGACCTCCAAGTGCGTTATTTTTTCTTCGCCCTGTATAGGCCTATATAATATATAAAAGGGCAAGCGATGTTCGCAAAAAAACAAGAAGTTCTTGAGCGATTTACTTCAGATTTTTACACGATACTCTAACAAACATTTGGATAGACACAGGCAATATTATATTCTAATATATATGAAATATCAACATCTATAATATACAATAAGGAAGAGTTGTTAATAAAAATCTGGAAACCATATTGACCGACTTACTTCAATTTTTACACTATACTCTAATAAACATTCATATGGACATAAATGATGATGATGATGTTTGGTTTGTAGGGCACTCAACTGCGCGGTTATCAGCGCCAGTACAAATACCCAACCCTTGCTCAGTCCAGTCTCGCCACTTGCGTGAATGAAGATGAAATGATGAGGACAACGCAAACACCCAGTCATCTCGAGGCAGGTGAAAATCCCTGACCTCGCCGGGAATCGAACCCGGCACCACGTGCTCGGGAAGCGAGAACGCGACCGCGAGGCCACGAGCTGTGGACATGGACATAGAATACAAATCTTTTTCTTAACAACAATGTGCAAGTTATGTGTTAATACCAACTGGAAGGAAGATGGCTCTGAGCACTATGGGACTCAACTGCTCAGGTCATTAGTCCCCTAGAACTTAGAACTAGTTAAACCTAACTAACCTAAGGACATCACAAACATCCATGCCCGAGGCAGGATTCGAACCTGCGACCGTAGCGGTCTTGCGGTTCCAGGCTGCAGCGCCTTTAACCGCACGGCCACTTCGGCCGGCGGAAGGAAGATAATGTGCTCTGCTGTGCATGTAGTTTCCTTTTCTTTTTCCATTCTCGCAGTTATTTTTGACTACGATAGCAAGGCATTTAAACCATTAGACAAATTATTTCTCCTGTATATATTCACTCTTCTGATGCACACACCTATGTGCTATTTTGTTTTCTTCCCCGCAATCGGTTTTAAAAGAAAACAGGAAAGCGGTATTTATGGTTTATCGGCGTATGATTAGAACACTGCTACGGAATCATAATCGTCCGAAACTTCGAAATCCTACCCGTTTGACGATTAAAACAGTGCGAAATACTGTCACTGAAACAACTATCCTCACAGATCCGAACGCTGCAGAGATGTCTCATATACCGTATGGCAATCGTCACAACCAATTCACCCATTGCTTTTAAGGAACTTCAATTCCCAATCAAGGTATCGTTGGCAATAACAATAAAAAAGACTTAAGGTAAGAGAAAAATGGGGAAGAGGAGATAAGCAGAGAGGGGGATGGGGGAGGAAACGGACAGAGAGAGGGGGGGGGGGGGGGCGGAGGAGATTAGGATGCGCAGCAAATCACGAAACAGATTTCAAATTGCGAAGCATTGTCGAGTTCACTAGTTGATTGTAAGTGCCAGTATCGTCGCTCGCCTCTATAATGAAATTTTATCCAGTATTGTGACGGAGTATTGTTTTTTGTTGGATTTATATAAGACTGTCCATAATTTAGTTACAAGATGAAAAATACCCATTGACTTTCATTGAAACTGCGCCATACATTTCCTCATTTTTTATAAAGGGTCGGCTCCCAGCTTACAGTGACTTCCGTTTGGACCGGCAGGGGTGATCGAGCGGTTCTAGGCGCTACAGTCTGGAACCGCGCGACCGCTACGGTCGCAGGTTCGATTCCTTCCTTGGGCATGGATGTGTGTGATGTCCTCAGGTTAGTTAGGTTTAAGTAGTTCTAAGTGCTAGGGGACTGATGGCCTCAGAAGTTACGTCCCATAGTGCTCAGAGCCATTTGAACCACTTCCGTTTGGAAATTTCGAACAAAGTGTTACATCGGGTGTTCTGTGAAACGCCCTCACCATCAGATGTATTTCGGATACTTTTCTTTCTTTTGTAGTTTGTAAGTAAATCACAATTTTTATCGAATATTGGCCTCATATGTGTGACTAGAATATTAGCTGTTTGTATTTGTTTTACGAACCACAAGTAATAACCGACGTATTTACGAAATTTAATTTCGAGCCTATGCGCCAGACTTCGTCCACCTGTTCGCTGAACTAACAAGACTGTAAACACGGTAGCTGTCAGGAACGCTCAGTTGGTAAGATTATTGCCCACTAAAGCTAAGACTTTGAGCACGGACGGAAGCTTGTAATATACCAGTTCAGTATTGATTACACAATGAGTTGCCCACAGAATGGACGTTTGTCATTATTCTAAATTGAAGGGTATATTCACTTTACTAAAATACAGTTCTTACTTAGCAGATTGTCTTGAAGATGACTCCGTTGTCTTCTTATAGAGATATGATAATGTCGCAGTTCTGCTTTGTATGAACAGCATCCACTAATGCTAGGTTTCTGAAAGTCCGGTAAATCTGTCTGCGAAATCAAATAAATATCTACACTTTCAATATTTCTATTTTAACTGTTCAGACATCGGAATAACAAAATGTAGCATACATTCTCTTCCAAGAGTTATCAATTACAAGCACAAAATCTGCTTTCTACCGCATTTTGAAGACATGTCTCCGTTCTCCACAACTTCCCGCCAAATGTTCACAAAGAAGTAGTACGAAGATAACTTTCAAAGCAAAGAGGTTCACATAGTTGTCAAAGATGTAACGAATAACTATTTACCAAAACTTGGTAGATTTAAATATACAGATTTATACGTTAAATCTTCAACATTTATTCTAAACATATGGAATATAAATAGTTATGTATGAAATAATGAATTTATTGTTTGTAGTTTTACACAAACATATAAATTTATGAACCGAAATTACCGATACCTGATGGTAGCCAAGAATTCTGAATATCTCAGGCTTGCGACGTGCAAGTGTACCCAACCTAAGATCGAAACTCTCAATAACATTTGGCTTATTTCGGCTTTTTATCGTTAACAAGATTAGGTATAAAAAAATAAATATGTTATAAAAAGGCAAAGTACACTTCCGAAATTGTTCCGCCGTGAAGGTTGTCGACTCTACACGTAACATGTTATATTTTGAGTCAAACGACTTCCCACCTGCAGTGCTGTGGATAAATTACTCAGAACACACTACGCTTCAAAGCAAAGGAATTAGTAACGTTCTGACTCCAAAGTAAATATTTCAGTGGTATCTAAGTGTCTTCAATAAACCCAGTATTGGCTGTTTGCAAATCTTGGCTGCACAAGTATGACGACACACAGAGCTGGAGTCAGTGATATTGCCAAGTCGAGCCTTGGTCTGCGAAAATTCGAAATATGTTTTCACAGGAAATCCACTCGTGGGTTCCGCGAGCAAGGCAAGCAATATCATAACCGTACGTGACCTGGAGTGGAATTCCGGAAAGAAGGACAGGGACGCTTATTGGAATGGCGACAGATGTCTCAGAAGAAGACTCCAATATTGCGTCCCCCAACGCACTGTAACAGAGGAGAGGCCCAATATGGATACTTCTTGGAATCGTCTGCTGCGAATCCTACCACTGTATTCCTAGTGTACCTAGTGTAACAATATTTCCCGGTGCGACATTGTTATTGTTAGAATCTTCAGTCCGAAGACAGATTTGGTGCGACGTCCCATGCCAAGAAGTTTTCTACACATCTGATCAGCTCTGCATGACTGTTGTAGCCTACAACCTCAAGAAGCTGCTTTTTGCATTCAAGACTTTGTCTCTTTCTACAATTTTTTCACCCCACAATTCCCTTGACAAAGAAATTAACTATTCCATAAAGCTTTCTTCTCCTCAGTTCGATTCAGTGCGTCTTCATGGGGAGTTATCCGATGTACCCACGTATTCTTTGCCATTTTATTGTAACTCTACATTGCAAAGCCTCCTGCTCTCTTCCTGTCTATACTGTACTGCACCTACGTTTCGCTTCCCTGTGAGACTACACTTCAGGCAAATACTTTCAGAAAATACTACCTGACTCACATGGGCGCCCGGAGAAAGTTTTCTAAGAGAGAGCAAATTTCCAGTTCTCATGTAAGTAATTCTGCGAGTTTGAAAATGCAACATTCCTCAAAACCTGTATTTGCAAAGAAATGCGGAAGACCTACTCTACCTCTAAAGATCAATAGTTATCTACATAATATTCTAAAGGTAGAAAGGCCACTTTTGGATACCTGAAAATGAACAAGTATAAGTGTTAGCAAAGCAACCATCTCTGGATGGAACTATTAAATACGATAAACTCCTCCTCACAGATATGATACCCAGGCTCAAACTGTGGTTGCCATCCGGGTGGAAAGAGGAATGGTCGAGAACATCTAAAATGAAAGACAGCCATTACGTACTAACTCATCCCACGATTCCAGTAGTACCACGGTATAATAAGACACAAACATCGAGGAACTACACGACCGTTATAGTAAGACTGAAATTCAATCATCGGAAGTGCGAGGAACACCTCTGTCGGCTCAACTTAAGCGCGACCTCTCCATGTGTTTGGGGAGAGCAAGAAGATCCATATATTGCTAGTGTCCTGGAAACACATATCACATACACGTACTTACAAGTAATTTTTGGGCTCTTGGTCATCCGGTCTAAAGCAATCTACAAACATTGTTAGCATCCAACGATATAGCAACGCACAAGATACTGTACAAGTTAGTCAACAATGCCAACATCTCGATATAGCTCCCTGGCCTGCTGATCTAATGCTGTTGGTAATTAGAATGCCAATGGAAAACCAAAGCATAATTGACGATATTACCATGTGCTGCTCTGCAGCATATGGAACGCTCAGCCTATGAATACACGTCACTACGAACCTCCTAGATGTATGTGTCTGAAGACTGGTGTATATGTAAGTATGGCTGTACTCCCCAAATCTGCTTCTTTCTGAATCTATGTTCTCATGTTCTGTCTAGATAGTACTTATAGGACTGCACAGATAATTCAGTTCTCTATCCGCAGTTTTTGAAAGAATTCTTACTGGACATATAAATGAACATTTTATTTTTAATTTAGATACATAGCCGTCAATAAGGATGGAATTGGGAATATCGCTAAAGTATCCCAACGGCGATTTATTATTTCTTATTGTGTTACCAGTAGGATTTGTACCGCATACTACTTCTGCATGTGCTGTGTTACATTTTCGTCTTGTTTACTTGTTTCAGTATACAGTGGATGTAAGATCTGTTTTATTTCTGTGAGTGTCCTTTGTTAAGCCTCTGTAACTTCGTTCCAGGGTACGACTTAAACTAATGTATACTCTCACTGGCAAAACGAAGTTTCCAGTGATGAGATAACTGCATGGGCACGTTCCGAAAGCCAATAATTTTAAAAAATATATTTTAATTGTAGATTATTTTGGCACCACAAAGATTAGTATATTTCGACAGTATATGCAAAGTAAATCTTCGTTATTAATATGAATATGGATGCCTTCTTTTTGATTCAACAATGTGGAATTACATCCTCAAATGTTTAAATCCAGAGTATCCAAAGATTTATGGAATACAACCAGAGAATAGTAACAAAAATTAATACCGTTCCCTGTACGAAACCGAAAATAAAAAATTGGAAACAGGAAAAAAGTCAGCACGATTGAGAAAATGCCAGATTAATTCTTCTCGATGCGGACGAACAGGGAATAAACTTTGAAATAGTCTTATTCAACTTTGATGCCTGCCGCATCTTTGTTTGCTTATAAAACTTCATATCTAATCACTTTAACGTATTAATGGCATTACGTTCATGCTTTATAGTCTTTATTGTGAATGGCATAACTGTACGGGGCTTACAGTGGAATTCCGGAAAGAAGATGAGTAGGAGAAACAAAGCCATCACGTTCGAATACAGCATTAGTAGTGTCCAGCTTGTCACCGTCACGTCGTTTAAATATCTGGGCGAAACGTTGCAAAGTGATATGTTGCCTCGTCACTAAACACTAAGTGTGTAAGAAAACCGTCATCCCCCATCTTGCCAAGAACGAAGTTACAGAACTCCACACGTTGTTGTTTGCAACCTTCACGAAGAGCTTGCAGTAGCTGAATTTTGTATGGTTTCATGTGGAAACGTCGACGCAACACATGCCAGACGGGCATGGGGGCATGCTGAGCTGTCGAGCTGCAAGGCGAACGGATTTCTGCGGACTCCTTGTGAAACTATGGCGGATGCGTTCGACGTCTGTGTCAGACACTCGCGGACGGCCCGGCGATTTGCTTTTGCACAAACAATCTGTTTCTCGGAGTTGTTCATGCCATCGTCTAGGTGCTGTAGGAGGACCCACACCATCCTAGTACGAAAGTCACGCTGAACAGTTATTACTGACCCGCACTGCGCAAAACGTAGAACACAAAACGCTTTCTGTTGTCTTGACACCATTTTTACTAAAACTGATGTTGACGCACATTGCTGCTACCTAGCGGGAAGCATCTAAAACTCGAGAGTCTGTTCTTTCCAACAGTATGTTGGTCACACACGTATCTAAAATAACATAATAGTTAACGATTTTTTTAAAATCTGATGATTGTTTTTGTTACACTCTGTATATTAAAATTTTCAGCTTGGTAATTTGAGCTCCCTTATCGGTATGCTCTGGCTTTGCTGCATGCACTGGAAGGGTTGTCATAAAGCCGTTGTATTCTCTCGTGCCCCACATCTGTTGTAACTGGTCCTTGATGTCGTCAATAGCGACATTGGGACAGGGCTGACGTCCGAGCTGGTGCCCACGTATGTTCTATTGGGACCACATCTGGATATCATCACACAGACACGTGCCATGTATGGAGGAGCAACGCCGGCCGTTGTGGCCGAGCGGTTCTAGGCGCTTCAGTCCGGAACCGCGCTGCTGCTATGGTCGCAGGTTCGAATCCTGCCTCGGGCATGGATTTGCGTGGTGTCCTTTTGTTGTTTAGGTTTAGGTAGTTCTAAGTCTAGGGGACTGATGACCTCAGATGTTAAGTCCCTTAGTGCTTACAGCCATTTGAACCATTTGAACCACTTGGAGGAGTAATGTCCTCTTGAAAAATAAAAAGACCACGAATCTGTCACATGAGGGGTGAAGCTTGAGTACACAGTGTATCTGTGACATACTGCCGTGATGTGCAGTCATGTCCGATGTCTGCGCACACCACGACGTCTGGAGCAGCACAGCTATGCCTCTCCAAAACCAATGGAAGAACGGAACCTCTCCGCAGGTCGCTGACATAACATGCTGATGATGGTCGTCCAGGGTAGCACAGAATTACAGTTCTGCCCCAAAAACAAAGACACCATTCATCAGCAGTCCATCCTTCCTGGTCACAGCAACACTCCAAACGCACCCGTTTGCGTTGTGGTGTTAATGCCAGCCTACGCGTGGGATGGTAATTATGTAGTCCAGCTGCTGCTGGTCTCCGAGCAATGGTGAGTGGTGACACTGAGTGTCGCAGGGAGTCCGTTACTTGTTCTCATTTTCTCGGATGGCAGGCCAGATATGAAGGGGCATAATGTGCTTAGTGCACAATACGGCGACCCCCCCTTGTGCTAGTCAGACTTCATCAACCAGAACCTTGATGATGAGTATGCCTGCCCCCACGTTCTCACTCGGTCCAACACCCGGACACAGTCACACACGAATGTCCCACAAACTTGGATATTGCACGACGACAACAGCCGGCCAAATGGAGACCCACCGTGGGGCCCATCTTAAACACTGTCAGTTGCTGATAACGTTGTCTCGGATGAGTACCTCTGGCACCTCCGTCTCGTTCACAGTGATAACTCAACCTGTGACGCCATTCGCGCCCCTTGCATACCCTACCACATCTGGTAACCACGCTAAATAAAAACATCACTGATGCAGTTTGGTGGGTGTTCTATCACAGCCAATAGCAGCTCTTAATCATTTACATACCTCTCGATAGCAAGTACAAGTACGAAGTTACACTGATTTCGAACCATGTCATCCGGCTGCTTCACATTTTTTGTCAGCCAGTGTATGTAAATCAACAGGGGCATTACTCCTTGATTTTCCGTATTAGACATCGCTGTTGAGTTGTATCTTATAGCTTTGCCACGGTTGAAGGCAAAGGCATCGATGGCAGAGACTACGGTCATAGTTGATTTGACAATTCTTCCGCAAGCGGCGCTAGATACACTATGTGGTAGTCGGTCACGCAAGCCAGACGCCTGAGGAACTAAGAAAACGGCGATGTAGCCGGCCGCAGGGCAGTCGGAAGTTCTCTTCGGGGAGCCATCCCAAGCAGATCTGTCTTCTCACCGCCACGGCCGGTAGATTCGAAGTAAAACATCGCTGTGCTCTGGGGGACCTTCCCGAATTCGTCGTCTGGTCCTGTTGTACTGCTGCGAGCCTTTCTCAGCAGTGCTCGACTAGAGGTGATAGACTGAAGAATTTCCTCTGGGTATCTGTGCTACCGTTGTCCATGGTGTGTGGAACACGCAGAACTTGCTCATGTTATTACCAAGTGCCTCTGATTGCATCCTGCGATAGACGTCGACCTTTAGTGGTATGATAGAAGCCTTAGGAAGTTGTAAAGTACCGTGTTAACATTATTTCAGACATCTTTTTAAAATAAATTTATTGACAAGAAATTCCTACTCAACATTTACAAAAAAACACATTGCCCGACATTTTTTATTATATTTATTATTTATTTTTGAAAGGTAACCATTGCAATATCCTTGATTAAATATTAACCTTTATCCAGAACTGATGGCAAATAATGGTGATACAATGATGCCAAATTTAAGGTCAAGACAGTTACAACGAGATCAATTAAAAGTTTCAGCTAAAACTGGGTAACTACTTGCAACTAAATTTTAAATCCGCAACCCTACCTTAAAAATCCATATACTAAACCCTTAAATAGAATTTATGACGATAAACTGACATCAGTTCAAATTTCAAAGCAATCAATTTAGGAACAGAAATCAATTTAGAAACAGAACTGAAAATCCACACTATCAATTACAGGGAGAGCCCTACTCACAATTTTTTCCACACCAATTTCACTCGTAGCACAATTTAATATTTACTCAAGTACTGTACGGAAGCACCAGACAATTTCAAAACACGCCCAGGCGCAGAGCGCCTTCAGATCAATGCCAAATAAGGATGCGCGAATTGTTCAATTACAAAAGGTGATCACGTAACTCAAAGATTGATATGTAGCATTAGAATTCACCCACGGCTCCTCAGTAGGTTTACAGTACCGAGGCGTGCGATCGCACTTTATTTCACACTTCATTCCTGCGTACAGTTCTTGGTAATACAGTATACACATCATTAAATTGGCATGATAAGACCTGAAACACACATCAGTTACTACCGGTCCCACACGTACACGTAACACCATTGCCGCCCACGAAGGCAGTGACACCCTTCAACATGAACACATGAAGTAAACAGATCACCAGCTATTGAGTAGCAGAATTACTCAGCTTCGCATGGAGCGAACAAATACTCGTCCATCAATGCAACCGGGGTGCAGCGATAGTGCAGTGAACGCTGCACAGACCTTCCAGCTTTACTTTGCCCGACAGTGTCTTCTGGACAACGGACACATGATCCGAAAGCGTAGCCATCATTCACTGTCAACACGTCTATGAATACCAATACAGTGACTAGCGAACATTTGAATCCAGGTGGTTCATTTCAAACAAATGGCCCTTAACCCCAGCAAGGCGAACCGCGCGACCGCTACGGTCGCAGGTTCGAATCCTGCCTCGGGCATGGATGTATGTGATGTCCTTAGGTTAGTTAGGTTGAAGTAGTTCTAAGTTCTAGGGGACTGATGACCTCAGAAGTTAAGTCCCATTGTGTCCAGAGCCATTTTTGAACCCAGCGAGGCCGCGCTATCACTCATGACTCCAGATCCTTTCAAGATGTTCCCGACACAAACACGGGTCAGTTCCCAGCACCGGCCCGCCCCGGCTCGCCACCTTCGCTGACCCGCACGCGCCGTTTAGCGGACCATGCACACACGGTAAAAATGGCTCTGAGCACTATGGGACTTAACATCTGAGGTCATCAGTCCCCTAGACTTAGAACTACTTAAACCTAACTAAGCTACGGACATCACACACATCCATGCCCGAAGCAGGATTCGAACCTGCGACCGTAGCGGTCGCGCGATTCCATACTGAAGCGCCTAGAACCGCTCGGCCACACTGGCCGGCGACAGCAATCTCCGGTTGCTTGCTGATGATGCCGCGGTGTGCGGTAAACTGTCAAGTTGAGTGACTGTTGGGAGACACACAATGTGATCAAAAGTATCCGGACACCCCCAAAAACATACGTTTTTCATATTAGGTGCATTGTGTTGCCACCTAGCCGGCCAGAGTGGCCGAGCGGTTAAAGGCGCTACAGTCTGGAACCGCACGACCGCTACGGTCGCAGGTTCGAATCCTGTCTCGGGCATGGATGTGTGTGATGTCCTTAGGTTAGTTAGGTCTAAGTAGTTCTATGTTCTTGGGGTACTTATGACCACAGCAGTTAAGTCCCATAGTGCTCAGAGCCATTTGTGTAGCCACCTACTGCCAGGCACTGCATATCAGCGACCTCAGTAGTCATTAGACATCGTGAGAGAGCAGAATGGCGCGCTGTACGAAACTCATGCACTTTGAACGTGGTCAGGTGACTGGGTGTCACTTGCGTCATACGTCTGTGCGCGAGATTTCCACACTCCTAAATATCCCTAGGTCCACTGTTTTAAATGTGATAGTGAAGTGGAAACGTGAAGGGACACGTACAACACAAAAGCGTAGAGGCCGACCTCGTCTGTTGACTGATAGACGACCGACATTTGAAGAGGGTCGTAATGTGTAAAAGACACACACCTACCCAGACCATCACACAGGAATTACAGACTGCATCAGGATCCACAGCAAGTACTATGACAGTTAGGGGGAGGTGAGAAAACTTGGATTTCATGATCGAGCAGTTCCTCATAAGCCACACATCACGCTGGTAATTGCCAAACGACACCTCGCTCGGTGTAAGGATCGTAAACATTGGACGATTGAACAGTGGAAAAACGTTGTGTGGAGTGACGTATCTCGGTACACATTGTGGCGATGCGATGGCAGGGTGTGGATATGACGAATGTCCGGTGAACGTCATCTGCAAGCGTGTATAGTCTCAACAGTAAAATTCGGAGGCGGTCGTGTTATGGTGTGATCGCGTTTTTCATGTAGGGGGATGGCACGAATTGTTGTTTTGCGTGGTACTATCATAGCACAGTCCTATATTGATGTTTTAAGCACCTTCTTGCTTCGCACTGTTGAAGAGCAATTCGGGGATGGCGATTGCATCTTTCATCACGATCGAGCACCTGTTCATAATGCACGGCCTGTAGCGGAGTGGTTACACGACAATAACATCCCTGTAATGGACTGGCCTGCACAGAGTCCGGACCTGAATCCTATAGTACACCTTTGGGATGTTTTGGAACGCTGGCTTCGTGCCAGACCTCACCGATCGACATCGATACCTCTCCTCAGAGCAGCACTACGTGAAGAATGGACTGCCATTCCCCAAGAAACCTTTCTGCACCTGATTGAAAATATGGCTGCGAGAGTGGAAGCCGTCATCAAGTCTGAGGGTGGGCCAGCACCATACTGAATTCCAGCATTACAGATGAAGGGCGTCACGAACCTGTAAATTTTTTTTAGCCAGGTGTCCGGATACTTTTGATCGCATTGTGTATAAGAGGACTTAGGCAAAATTCCCAATTCGTGTGAGGAATGGCAGTTAGCCCAAAGTGTGTAAAAATGTAAGTTAACACGGATGAGTTGGAAGATCAAACGTGTAATGTTCGGATACAGTATTACTAGTGTCCTGTTTGACACAAAAAAGCCGTTTAAATATGTGGGCATAACGTTGTAAAGCGATATGAGTTGGAACGAGTATGTGAGAACTGTGGTAGGCAAGGCGAATAGTCTACTTCGGTTTATTGGGAGAATTTTAGGAAAGAGTGGTTCCTCTGTAAAGGAGATCGCATATAGGACGCTGGTGCGACCTATTCTTGAGTACTGCTCGACTGTTTGGGATCCGCAACAGGTCGGATTGACGGAAGACATCTACGCAATTCAGAGGCGGGCTTCTCGATTTGTTACCGGTAGGTTCGAACAACACGTAACTGTTACGGAGATGCTTCCGGAATTCAAATGGGAATCCCTGAAGGGAAGGTGAAGCTCTCATCAAGAGACACTATTGACAAAATTTAGAGAACCGGCACTTGAAGCTGACCGCCGAAAGATTCTACCGCTGCCAACATACGTTACGCGTAAGGGGCCACGAAGTTAAGATACGAGAAATTAGGGGTCATACGGAAGCGTAAAGCAGTTGTTTTTCCCTCTCTCTATTTGCCAGTGGAACTGGAAAGGAAATAATGAATAGTTGTACAAGGTGTCCTCCACCACGCACCGTACGGTGGCTTGCGGAGTATCTGTGTATATGTGGGTATAGATGTAGATGTGGGGGCACAAAGTCGGCAAAATAAGAAATAACGTCAAATGTCAGCTCATTTATACTTTATTTTCTTTTAGACAACTTTTTGTCGGATACAAGGATTTTGCGATTGATGTATTAATGTACTCTCATGCTCATAAATTAAGGATAATTTCAGAATGTGGTGCCACACAACGTGGCACTACACGAAACTGGCTATAATAGCACAGGAACACACACGACACAGATCTGTAAGTCCAGAGTATTGGTGATAAGTTGAGAAAACCGTCAAGAAACACATGTGCTACAAACCGCCACTGTTTCCTGCGCATGTACTCCGACATCAATATGGGATATGATCACCATGCACACGCACACAGGCGGCACAACGGGTTGGCATACTCTGGATCAAGTGGTCGAGAAGCTGCTGGGGTGTAGCCTGCCATTCTTGCACCAGTGCCTGTCAGAGCTCCTGAAGTGTCGTAGGGGTTTGGAGACGTGCAGCGATACGTCGACTGGGAGCATCCCAGACGTGCTCGATTGGGTTTAGGTCTGGAGGACAGGCAGGCCACTCCATTCGCATCTTCTGTTTCAAGGTACTCCTCCACGACGGCAGCTCGGTGGAGCCCTGCGTTATCATCCATCAGGAGGAAGGTGGAACCCACTGCACCCTGGTGCAAAATTACGTCCCGATACACCTGACCTGTTACAGTTCCTCTTTAAAAGACTCGCAGGGGTGTACGTGCACCAATCATAATTTCACCCCACACCATCAAACCACGACCTCCATACAGGTCCCTTTCAAGGACATTAAGGGGTTGGTATCTGGTTCCTGGTCACGCCGGTTTAAAACCCGGCGAGAATCACTGTTCAGACTATACCTGGACTCGTCCGTGAGCATAACCTGGCACCACTGTTCCAATGACCGTGTACTGTGTTCTCGACACCAGGCTTTACGGGCTCTCCTGTGACCATTGGTCAGTGGAATACATCTTGCAGGCCTCCGGGCGAATAACCCATGTCTGTTCAGTCGTCTGTAGACTGTGTGTCTGGATAAAGCTGTTCCAGTGGCTGTGGTAAGGTCCCGAGCAAGGCTACTTGCGCCGTCTGCGGGCACTGATGGTGAGACATCGGTCTTCTTGTGGTGTTGTACACTGTGTACGTCCCGTACTGTAGCGCCAGGACACATTTCCTGTTTGCTGGAATCGTTGCCACAATCTTGAGATCACACTTTGTGGCACACGGAGGGGCCGTGGTACGACCTGCTGTGTTTGACCAGCCTCCAGTCGCCCTAGTATTCTACCCCTCATAATGTCATGGATATGTGTTCTTTGAGCCATTTTCAACACAAAGTCACCATTAGCACGTCTGAAAACGTCTGCACACTTACTCGCCGCACCGTACTCTGACATGCACCAACACACCTCTGTGTATGTGGACTGCTGCCAGCGCCACCCTGCGGTAACTGCAGGTCAAATGCACCGCATGGTCATTCCCCGAGGCGATTTAAACCCGCAAACCTCCCACCAGAGCGTTGTTTCACCATGTGTCAGCATTATCCTTAATTTATGAGCACGAGTGTATGATGTGAAGTAAATAGTGCAGGTGTAGCAGTGTTTGGTGGTCGGTGCGGGTGGCAGCGGTGTGTGGGGCTGAAGCGCGTGGTGTCGGCGGCGGTGTTGCAGAGCAGATCCGACGTCTGGGGGACGAGCCGCTGCGCGGGGTGCTGCGCGCGCTGGGCGGCTGGCCCGTCACCGACGAGCGGTGGGCGCCGCCCGCCTTCAGCGTCGAGGTGCTGCTGGGCCGCCTGCGCGGAGAGTACAACGAGGGCGTCCTCATCGAGCAGTGGGTCGGCCCCGACGACAAGAACTCCTCCGTCAACATCCTGCAGGTACTCACTCACTCACTGGCGGCGCTCCGACACTCAGGTGACGGAAGTCGTCAGATACCTCGTAACATCGCGTCGGACCTCCTTCTGCGCAGAGTAGTGCAGGAACAGACGTGGCATGAGATCAACAAGTATCTTCAGAAATACCAAGCTATGCTGCCCCCCCTTTTTTTTCTCTTGTATGTCCATTCTTGTGATTGGAGATCTGGGAGACTTTGGCGGTTCACTCATGTAAGAAAATGAAACACCTGTCGTTATGATGTCATTTATTGTACGGCTTCGAGTTTCGGTACTTTTTTGCACCATCTTCAGGCCTGAGCTGATGCTGAAAGGGTTAACACCATCCGTATACACGATGCATGAGTGGCCAACATCTACAAGTTGTTTTCGCAGACTACCTGTAACCGCGATGTTGTTTCTCCTACCATCAACTATCAACTCTTATACATGCTGCCTCTATAGCCGTCCATAAATGTGAAAGTGTTGCAGGTACACAATTTTGCGCACGTACTGATCTCTCGATTATGTCCCACCAATATCCGTTGGAACTCATTTCGGACGATCTGGGCGCCCAGATCATTCCCTCGAATTGTCCAGATAGTTATTCAAACAAATCGCGAGCAGTTGTGAGCCAGTCACATGTTTCGGAACATGAAATCCATGAATAGCTGCAGATGGTTTCGAAGTATCCGAACATAACCATATCCAATCATTGAAATGAAATGAAATGATCGTATGGCATTGTTGGCCGGGAGGCCCCATGAGGGGAAGTTTGGCCGCCGTATTGCAAGTCCTTTTTAGTTGTCGCCACTTCGGCGACTTGCGAGTCAATGGTGATGAAATGATGACGAGGGACACACAAAAAAAACACCCAGTCATCATGAGGCAGAGAAAATCCCTGACCCCGCCGGGAATCGAACCCGGGGCACCGTGCGCGGGAAGCGAGAACACTACCGCAAGACCACGAGTTGCGGAGATACAATCAATAATCGGTTCGGTTGCACCAGAGTCCCCAGTCCTTTTCATGTGAAAACAGTCCATATCATTATGGAGCCACCACCAACTTGCACAGTGCCTTATTCGCAACTTGAAACAATGGCTTCGTGGCGTCTGCGCCACACTCGAATCTTGCCTCTTACCAACTGAAATCTTAACTCATCTGACCATGCAACGGTTTTCCGGTAGTCTAGGGTCCAACCGACATGGTCACGAGCCCAGGAGAGGCGCTGTAGGCGATGTTAGCAAATGCACTCGCGTCGATCGTCCGCCAAATTTCGCAGCACTGTCCTAACGGATACGTTCATCGTTCGTCCCACATTCATTTCTGCGGTTACTTTACCCAGTTTTGCTTGGCTATTGGCACTGTCAACCCCGCGCAAACGTCGCTACTCTCGGTCCTTAATTGAAGGCCGTCGGCTACCGCGTTGTCTGTCATGAGCTGTAATTCCGGGATTTTGTTCTTCTCGGCACACTCTTGACACTGCATATCCCGTATAACTTAATTCGCTAAACATTTTCGAAACGCAATATTCCATGCGCGTAGCTCCAGCTACCACTCCGCGTCTCAGTAGCCTTAATCACGTCGGAAGCCTTTCCACATGAATCACCTGACTACAAATAACACCTCCGCCAATCCACTGCCCTTTTATACCTTGTGTACCCGATACTACCGCCATCTGTAAATCCGGATATCGCTGTCCCATTACTTTTGTGAGCTCAGAGTATGACGGCATAAACTCTGCTGGGGTCCCTTTCATTGAAGTATCTCAATCTCTGTGGAGTAATTACAGCTCGATCTTCATCAAGAGTCCAAATTAGAGAAGGTAGTGATGTTGGATTTTGGGTCTGGAACGAAGCAGACGTTCTAACTCTTCCCAAAAGTGTTCCACTAGGTTCAGATCGGGACTTTGCACAGAACAAGCCTTCGACTCAGTATGGCATAGAGGGCTGCTCTACAAGTTGTACACACAAGGGTACCCCGGGAGCATAGTTAAGCAGATCAAAACCTATCTCACGGAAGAACTTTCTCTGTCAAAGTAGAAACAGCCACCTCCACCAACAGGCGTGTTCGTGCTGGGGTGCCACAGGGATCGGTCCTGGGGTCCGTTTTGTACAGTCTGTACACTGCGGACACAATGGCCCCCTGGTGCACACCGCACAGTACGCAGATGACACAGCCTTCTACACACGAAATGCAAACAAGGACCTGGTCATCCATTGGCTATAAAGGGCTGTAGATGACACAGAAACTTGGGCCTGTCACTGGCGCATCACCATCAACTCTGAAAATACGCAAGCTATCCTGATCACTCGGAGGCTCGGAAGGCACGGACCTGCTCAACGTCCCCCCCTCCATCTTCACCTAAACGGAACCCAACTACCCTGGCGCAGAACCGCCAAGTACCTTGGCGTAACCTTGGACTCTTGTCTTACGTGGAAACCCCACATAGACGAGGTCCACAGGAAGTTCTGTGCCAGAATGTCCATCCTATACCCAGTCGTCATCTCAACCAGCTTCCTTCCCTGCTCTGTAGGAGTCAATGTTTATCAGGCCCTGATGCGGCCAGTAATGGAACATGCGTACCCTGTCTGGGGATACGTGGCAAAGCAGCACCTGGACAAACTCCAGGGGCTGCAGAACCGCGCCCTCAGGAGGGCACTGCATCTACCCATCGGATTCCCTACCGACGATCTACACGTCGCAGCTGAAACCCCACTCTTGAACGAGCGTTTCCAAGATCTGGCGAGGGCCTTCTATGAAAGCTCTTCCAGATCAGGAAACGTCCTCATCCACCCCCTAGGTCGGTGTCTGTCAGTAGTGGTTTATCTTCTAGTGAAGTCGAAGTAGATACTCCGTGCGAATTGGTATGGGTGGAGGTTATACTTAACAGCCGAACTAACAAGGGGAGGCCGCCAATTGTGAAATTCAGATTCGATTCATAATGCGCATAATAAAAGCTCATGGCCAGAGGTGTAATGTGGCAAAGCACCAAGATGCACTTCTCAGCCGTTGTCGAGAAAATCGACAGTTAAAATAAACCGTTGCGGTGAAATGCCCTCTACGGTTAATAATTTTATACAGCGACGTGGCGCAGCGGTAAGCGCTCGGGTTTGTAATCGGAGGGTCGCCGGATCGAATCTCGCGCCATGAAACATTTTTTTTTATTATTAGTTCTTTGTAATTCAAATTAATGAATTGCTTATGCATTTTGGTGAAGGCGGATCGCTCTCCAATTGTACCGCCTCCATTTTTCCGTTTGTTTAACAGGGTGTACCAAAGCTCTCACGTCCGCACTGATTTTCGACGATGTTATAAGTTGCGCTAGGGACCGCATATACCTTCTTTCGAAGTTAGCAGGCAACTACGCTTTTATGCGGCGGCTCGTTTCGGCCCATTCAACATCTGTCCTTCAAGTGTAACGAGCGAGTGACGGAGCTTATATTTCATACCTGCCACAGCAAATTTGTGTTCGTGGGGTTTCTATTCTAATTCGAACGTTTGACTTACGCTATACGTATTCGTTTCGGAATATCGTTTCTACGTCTTCCGTTAACTATACGTGGTTAACATTATGAAGACAATTAATAACATTTGTGAAATAGAACTTTGTTTGCGGAAAACATAATGATGTTCGAAGTCGCCAGTTTTTCCACGACAAACGACCTTCAACAACTTATTATATGCATAATTGTTGCAACTGATTGCCGGGAATTATATATATATATATATATATATATATATATATATATATATATTATTAATCGTTGAGAGTATTTCACCGCAACGGTTTATTTTAACTGTCGATTTTCTCGACAACGGCTGAGAAGTGCATCTTGGTGCTTTGCCACATTACACCTCTGGCCATGAGCTTTTATCATGCGCAGTATGAATTGAATCTGAATTTCACAATTGGCGGCCTCCCCTTGTAAGTTAATAATTGGCTCCTTCTACCGACCCCCAGACTCCGATGATACAGTTGCTGAACAGTTCAGAGAAAATTTGAGTCTCGTAACAAATAAATACCCCACTCATACGGTTATAGTTGGTGGGGACTTCAACCTTCCCTCGATATGTTGGCAAAAATACTTGTTCAAAACCGGTGGTAGGCAGAAAACATCTTCCGAGATTGTCCCAAATGCTTTCTCCGAAAGCCGGCCGGTGTGGCCGTGCGGTTCTAGGCACTTCACTCTGGAACCGCGTGACCGCTACGGTCGCAGGTTCGAATCTTGCCTCGGGCATGGGTGTGTGTGACGTCCTTAGGTTAGTTAGGTTTAAGTAGTTCTAAGTTCTAGGGGACTGATGACCATAGATGTTAAGTCCCATAGTGCTCAGAGCCATTTTCTTTTAGGTTTCTCCGAAAATTATTTCGAGCAGTTAGTCCACGAACCCACGCGAATTGTAAATGGTTGCGAAAACACACTTGACCTCTTAGCCACAAACAATCCAGAGCTAATAGAGAGCATGCGAAGTTCAGAAGAACGCGAAATCCCGAAGATTGGCTAAAATTTACAGACGCGCGAAATTTGGCACGGACTTCAATGCGTGATGCCTTTAATAGGTTCCACAACGAAACATTGTCTCGAAATTTGGTAGAAAATCCGAAGAAATTCTGGTCGTATGTAAAGTACACAAGCAGCAAGACGTAATCAATAATATTGAACGCGGTTTTCCGAAATTCCTTCACCAGGGAAGACGAATGGAATATTCCAGAATTTGAAACACGAACAGCTGCTAGCATGAGTTTCTTAGAAGTAGATACCTTAGGGATTGCGAAGCAACTCAAATCGCTTGATACGGGCATGTCTTCAGGTCCAGATTGTATACCGATTAAGTTCCTTTCAGATTACGCTGATACAATAGCTCCCTACTCAGCAATCAATACAATCGCTCGCTCACCGATAGATCTGTACCTACAGATTGGAAAATTGCGCAGGTCGCACCGGTGTTTAAGAAGGGTAGTAGGAGTAATCCATCGAACTACAGACGGATATCATTGACGTCGGTTTGCAGTAGGGTTTTGGAGCATATACTGTATTCAAACATTATGAATCACCTCGAAGGGAACGATCTATTGATACGTAATCAGCATGGTTTCAGAAAACATCGTTCTTGTGCAACGCAGCTAGCTCTTTAGTCGCACGAAGTAATGGCCGCTATCGACAGGGGATCTCAAGTTGATTCCGTGTTTCTGGATTTCCGGAAGGCTTTTGACACCGTTCTTCACAAAGGACTTCTAATCAAGCTGCTGGCCTATGGGGTATCGTCTCAGTTGTGCGACTGGATTCGTGATTTCCTGTCAGGAAGGTCGCAGTTCGTAGTAATAGACGGCAAATCATCGAGTAAAACTGAAGTGATATCAGGTGTTCCCCAGGGAAGCGTCCTGGGACCTCTGCTGTTCCTGATCTATATAAATGACCTGGGTGACAATCTGAGCACTTCTCTTAGGTTGTTCGCAGATGATGCTGTAATTTACCGTCTAGTAAGGTCATCCGAAGACCAGTATCAGCTGCAAAGCGATTTAGAAAAGATTGCTGTATGGTGTGGCAGGTGGCAGTTGACGCTAAATAACGAAAAGTGTGAGGTGATCCACATGTACTATTTATCAAAAATGGTTCAAATGGTTCTGAGCACTATGGGACTTAACATCTGTGGTCATCAGTCCCCTAGAACTTAGAACTACTTAAACCTAACTAACCTAAGGACATCACACACATCCATGCCCGAGGCAGGATTCGAACCTGCGACCGTAGCAGTCGCGCGGTTCCGGACTGAGCGCCTGAACCGCTAGACCACCGCGGCCGGCTGTACTATTTATCGATTGCTCGATAAATAGTACAATTCTAAAGGCTGTCAATTCACCTAAGTACCTGGGTGTTAAAATTACGAACAACTTCAGTTGGAAAGACCACACAGATAATATTGTGTGGAAGGCGAGCCAAAGGTTGCGTTTCATTGGCAGGACACTTAGAAGATGCAACAAGTCCACTAAAGAGACAGCTTACGCTACACTCGTTCGTCCTCTGTTAGAATATTGCTGCGCGGTGTGGGATCCTTACCAGGTGGGATTGGCGGAGGACATCGAAAGGGTGCAAAAAAGGGCAGCTCGTTTTGTATTATCACGTAGTAGGGGAGAGAGTGTGACAGATAAGATACGCGAATTGGGATGGAAGTCATTACAGCAAAGACGTTTTTCATCGCGGCGAGATCTATTTACGAAATTTCAGTCACTTTCTCTTCCGAAAGCGAAAATATTTTGCTGAGCCCAACCTACATAGGTAGGAATGATCATCAAAATAAAATAAGAGAAATTAGAGCTCGAACAGAAAGGTTCGTTTTTCCCGCGCGCTGTTCGGGAGTGGAATGGTAGAGAGATAGTATGATTGTGGTTCGATGAATCCTCTGCCAAGAACTTAAATGTGAATTGCAGAGTAATCATGTAGATGTAGATGTAGATGTAGATGACATGTCCCGCTCAAGCACAAACGCCCAATGACGATCTTCGACGACTAAGTGGAAGAGAAAATCCTTATATCCAATTCCTAAACCTCCTCCCTCCCCCATAATATCAATCATTTCGCCAACCTCAGGCAAGCACCAGACACACACAGAACAATCATCACATCTCGCAGACACCCAGAAATTACAGAAATAACCACACACACAAGTACACAGTGGAGTATAAGCCGAAAGGCTACAAATTCCCCTACGCACTTCCCCAAAGAGGGGAAAGTATTAGATGAGAGCGAGAGTTTGGACAGGACAGTCCATTTGAGCAATGCTGTTGTCCACAGACAATTGTCTCAGAGATACTGCTTTATGACAGGGTGCACTACCATGCTGATACAATCATCGTCCCCGAACTGTTCCACAACTTTCTGCAATTCAATCTTGTGTGATGAAATGAGATTGTGGCTGGTCGAAGACTCGAAGACAGCCGTGGATTTAGTTAATAATTTTATAGGTGCCTTATTGCCACCATCTTCAGGCTCCAGTACAAATCTACAACATCATCAAGCTTACGATAGAAATCTAGTCCGTTGAACAACAGCAATTGTTATTATTTAAAATGAGTTTACCGTACATATGCATTAATAGAAACTATAAAAAAGAGCCCCACACCAATACAGAGCCTCCACAAGCTTGAACAGTCCCCTGCTAAGACGCAGGATCCATGGATTCACGAGGTTGTCTCCATAACCGTACACGTTCATCCGCTCAATACAATATGAAATGAGACTCGCCCTACCATGCAACACGTACCAGTCATCTACAGTCCAATGTCGGTGTTGACGGGCCTAGGCGAGGCGTAAATCTTTGCGTCGTGCAGTCATCAAGCGTACACGAGTCAGACTTCCGCAGACACTTGCTGATGGCCCATCATTGAAATCCGCCGCAGTTTGCGGAAGGATTGCATTTCTGTCACGTTGAACGATTCTCATCAGTCGTCGTTGTTCCCGTTCTCGCAGGATCTTTTCCCGGCCGCAGCGATGTCGGAGATTTGATGTTTTACCTGATTCCTGATATTCAAGGTACACTCGTGAAATGGTCCTACGGGAAAAATCCCCACTTCATCGCTTCTTCTGATATGGTGTGTCCCACCGCTCGAGCGCCGACTATAACACCACGTTCGGACTCACTTAAGTCTTGATAAAGCGGCGTTGTAGCAGCAGTAACCGATCTAACAACTGCGCCTGATGCTAGCTGTCTTATAAAGGCGTTGCTGACTGCAGCGCCGTATTCTGCCTGTTTACGTATCTCTGTATTTGAATACGCATGCCTATACCAGTTTCTTTGGCGCTTCAATGTACATTTTGTGTATGCGATACTACCGCCATCTGTATATGTGCGTATCCCCATCCCAATTAATTTTTGCCTCAGTGTGTGTTACAAATATGGCTTTAAATAAAATGGTGAGACAATGGAAATTTATTTATTTAATCGTATGGTGATTTTGTACAATATACAGTTGATATAAGGCAAATGATTTTATGCAATATACATATAAGACAAGATTAAACCTTAAAGTCCGTGTTTTTCAACCAGTTAATTAAGCTGAGTGTGAGAGTGAACAAGTCATCGGACCGAGCGAGGTGGCGCAGTGGTTAGCACACTGGACTCGCATTCGGGAGGACGACGGTTCAATCCCGTCTCCAGCCATCCTGATTTAGGTTTTCCGTGATTTCCCTAAATCGTTTCAGGCAAATGCCGGGATGCTTCCTTTGAAAGGGCACGGCCGATTTCCTTCCCCATCCTTCCCTAACCCGAGCTTGCGCTCCGTCTCTAATGACCTCGTTGTCGACGGGACGTTAAACAACACTAACGTAACCCAAGTCATCGGAACTTCCAGGGTATGAATGAAGTGGGCAGCGTTGGACTAAATGTTCAATTGTCTGCTCTTGTTGATTACATTCACACATTGGTGAACTGATCCAGCCCCATTTGTACCTGAAGTAGCTACAACAACCATGTCCAGTTCTTAAACTGTTGAGGTGGCACCGAAGTTTCCTCGGTAGGTCAAAACCTTTTGGCTTCTTTGTGGGATCAAGGTGATGGGCTGTTGTTCTCAATGTTTTTGTTGAACATTCGTACTTCCAGCTTTCATTTAGACCAAAACCATCCGCGATGAGTTGTCCTGCAGTAATACTTGCTGGTCTTCTTGATCGCAATCGTTGCTGCGGCGGATGACAGAATTCGTGGTGCAGTGGTGGAGAAGGTGACGCAGAGATTTTCTTGGCCTCCCTCAGCAGAGCTTGTTTCCGCCTTAAATGAAGTGGAGGGATGTGACTCAGTACAGGTAACTAGTGGCATGGGATTGATTTTATGGAACCAGTAATGCAGCGCATTGTGTCGCTAAGTTTTGTCTCTACCTTCTTCACATGTACACTTTCCAACCAGACAGGTGCACAGTACTCGGCAGCAGAGTACACAAGACTGATGCCAGTTAAACGCAGACAGTCAGCAGAGATTCCCCAGATGGTACCACTGAGCTTATGTAGTATGTTGTTCCTTGCAGCAACTTTACGAGAAAGCTTGGTGATGTGCTCTTTGTAGCTCAGGGTTCTATCTAGAGTGATTCCGAGATATTTTGAGAAAGGATTGTACCTCAACGTTTGTCCATTGAGCAGAACTCTTGGTTTGTAGTTCGCAGCACGATTCGCTAGATGGAAACAAGAGAATTCGATTTTTGATGTGCTTGGGATCAGTCTCCAGGTCTTAAAGAAAGCTGACATCTTCTCCAGATCCTCCGTAAGAATTCGTTCACCATCTTAGAAATTACTGCTCTGTGCTACCAGTGCAATGTCATCAGCATAGATGAATTTAGTTGATATTGTGGTTAGTAAATCATTAATGTATAAATTGAATAGTGATGGGGCTAAATCAGATCCCTTGGTAGTCCATTATTTAGTTTCCGTTTGTGGCTTTTAGAGCTGCCTAGAAACACTTCAAATTGCCTTTCACTAAGCATCCTGGATATTAGATCCACAGTTTCTCGACTTGGTACAACTTGCAGTAGCTTGTAGATCAGTCCCTGTCGCCAGACAGCGTCATACCCGGCTGTCAGGTCAATGAAGACAGCTGTTGATTTCAGATGGCCTTGAAAACCTGCTTCAGTATGGGTAGTCAGGGCAAGAACTTGATCGGTGCAGTTGCGTCCTTGCCTGAAGCCAGCTTGTTCAGGAGGGGCAGCAGCCTCGATGAATGGTGCTATTCTGGTTAGGAGGACTCGTTCCAAAAGTTTGAATGTACAACTGAGCAGTGCTATAGGGCGGTAGCTTTCTGGGCTGTCTTCAGGCGGAGGTTCGGGTCCTCCCTCGGGCATGAGTGTGTGTTTGTCCTTAGGATAATTTAGATTAAGTAGTGTGTAAGCTAGGGGACTGATGACCTTAGCAGTTAAGTCCCATAAGATTTCACACACACTTTTATTTCAGGCTTGCCAGGTTTGAGACTGGCTATAACTTTCGACAGTTTGATTTGTCTGGGAAGTTTGTTCTCTTTGAGTCACGTCCGTACGTATAACCTAAATTACCGTACACGTGACCCCTGGGTGGTGCTAAACGAGCAGCAGTGTCATAGGTGGAAATGAAAACGACTGAAAACTGAGAAGACAGTTGTTGTGACCAAAGTTGCATAAAAAACTAACGCTTAGTTTTCGTGAGCGTGTTTCCAGAGAAAAGTGTGCACTGTGTACGGTACGCGTTGTGTGCAGCTGGACCAGATGACGCTGGCGCTGCCGAGCCGCGACTACTACCTGAAGGCGAGCTCGGAGGGCGACCTGCGCGCCTACCACCGCTACATGACCGAGGTGGCCCTCCTGCTGGGCGCCAACGCCAGCCGCGCCGCCACCGAGCTGCAGAGCGTCATCGACTTCGAGCGCCGCCTCGCCAACGTCAGTACCACTTTCATAAAACAAATTATCTTCTTTGGAAAGAACGTTTCAGTGTATATGTTTATGTCGTTGTTGTGGTCTTCAGTTCTGAGACTGGTTTGATGCAGCTCTCCACGCTACTCTATCCTGTGCAAGCTTCTTCATCTCCCAGTACCTACTGCAACCTACATCCTTCTGAATCTGCTTAGTGTATTCATCTCTTGGTCTCTCTCTACGATTTTTACCCTCCACGCTGCCCTCCAATACTAAATTGGTGATCCCTTGATACCTCAGAACATGTCCTACCAACCGACCCATTCTTCTAGTCAAGTTGTGCCACAAACTTCTCTTCTCCCCAATTCTGTTCAATACCTCCTCATTAGTTATGTGATCTACCCATCTAATCTTCAGCATTCTTCTGTAGCACCACATTTCGAAAGCTTCTATTCTCTTTTTGTCCAAACTATTTATCGTCTATGTTTCACTTCCATACATGGCTACACTCCATACAAATACTTTCAGAAATGACTTCCTGACACTTAAATCTGTACTCGATGTTAACAAATTTCTCTTCTTCAGAAACGATTTCCTTGCCATTGCCACACTACATTTTATATCCTCTCTACTTCGACCATCATCAGTTATTTTCCTCCCCAAATAGCAAAACTCCTTTACTGCTTTAGGTGTCTCATTTCCTAATCTAATTCCCTCAGCATCACCCGACTTAATTCGACTACACTCCATTATCCTCGTTTTGCTGTTGTTGATGTTCATCTTATAAATAATAATTTTGGTTGTAGCAATTTTAATGGAAAATGACTGTTCGCTTCTGATAATTAACACTGCCACCACCCTACAAGGCCTACATTAACCTATAATACAGTGTGTCCACATGAAACGTCTCTAATTACCAAATGCAATTTTAAAAACTGTGTGACATAGATACTTGTGGTTTGTACCCTCATGTAAAGTAACTCTGAAAGTTTTGTACAAAAAAAACAGGCCTGCAAAAAAATATTTTTTGGAAGTTGTTTGAAATATGATGACTCACTTTTATGTACTGGGTGATCAAAAAGTCAGTATAAATTTGAAAACTGAATAAATCACGGGATAATGTAGATAGATGGGTACAAATTGAAACTCATGCTTGGAATGACATGGGGTTTTATTAGAACCAAAAAAATACGAAAGTTCAAAAAATGTCCGACAGATGGCGCTTCATCTGATCACAATAGCAATAATTAGCATAACAAAGTAAAACAAACCAAAGATGATGTTCTTTACAGGAAATGGTCAATATGTCCACCACCATTCCTCAACGATAGTTGTAGTCGAGGAATAATGTTGTGAACAGCACTGTAAAGCATGTCCGGAGTTATGGTGAGGCATTGGCGTCGGATGTTGTCTTTCAGCATCCCTAGAGATGTCGGTCGATCACGATACACTTGCGACTTTAGGTAACCCCAAAGCCAATAATCGCACGGACTGAGGTCTGGGGACCTGGGAGGCCAAGCATGACGAATGTGGCGGCTGAGCACACGATCACCAAACGACGCGCGCAACTGATCTTTCACGCGTCTGGCAATAATTTGTTTTTTTTTCCTTATAAAACCCCATGTCATTCCAAGCATGTGTGTCCATTTTTACCTTTCTATCTACATTATTCCGTGGTTTATCAAGTTTTCAAATTTATATTGACTTTTTGATCACCCGGTACTTTTCAGCGCTGATTTCAGAAATGCAATTCATATTTTTCCATCACGTCAGGTTTTCTCACAAAAAGGGAGTATTTTTGGGTATAATAACAAAATTTAAGCAATTTATCACATTTTTTCCAACGTTATATAATTTTATTTATAAATCATGTTCTAAACTACATTTACAGTATACTTTCATTTCTCTTTAAGCTCATAAGTCCTTATAATAACGCTTTCGCTTTCTGTCGAAGCTGTGGACTCGTTGAGGATCATCGCTTTTTATCACCCAGCAGTAGTCCGCCATCATGTTGACGTTCCACCTTCCTTGATATCTTCTTTCCATTTCTTTGATGTCTTGGTGGAATCTTTCGCCCTGCTCTTCACTTACATCACCAAGGCTTGCAGGGAAGTAATCAAGATGTGAGTGGAGAAAATGAACTTTAATGCTTCAGGTCCATTGAGGAACAAGGCGAATGGCTGATTGAGTGTTAGGGTAAGAAATATCCTTTTTGTTTTTCAAATTGAAACCTCGAACGTTGCAAGAACAAAAATAGCAGTCATCACTATGATTTTTGGGCTCACTACAAACCATTGGTATTCCAAAACGTAAGGACTGCTTTTTACGTTGAAACCATTGCCTAAGTTCTTCAACACACACTGAACAAACTTTGTGTGGGGCCCAAGGCTTATCTTGATCGCCTAATTTTATACCAAAACAGGCGAAATATACTTTTTCCATAAAACCGGAAGTGTTTCTTTGTTGCTTTTTGATGGTATAGTTGCCACAAATGTAGCAGAAGCAATCTGGTGAGTTTATACATCCTCTGGTAGCCATTGTCCATAGTCCATAAAACAACTTCACAACACAGGAAAACAGTCACTACTTTAAAGCACTAGTAACAACAACACGTGAACAGCACAGAGTGAAGAGGTACTGTGAACTGAAGGACAATAGCAGAAGCTCACTGCTTGGTGATGACGGGGAAAGGGGCAGCATGAGAGACAGGCACTGACATGAGAATACTGCTGGTTTCTCCTAATTACTCTTTATTTTACGTATGTCTAGTATAAAAACGGCTAAATAACAGTTTATGGAGATGCTAAAAACCAAAATTCAAAATCACCAGAGTGCTGAAATGTCGCAAAAAGCTAAAACTAGACAAGCAGTTGGCCGGCCGGTGTGGCCGAGCGGTTCTAGGCGCTACAGTCTGGAACCGCGCGACCGCTACGGTCGCAGGTTCGAATCCTGCCTCGGGCATGGATGTGTGTGGTGTCCTTAGGTTAGTCAGGTTTAAGTAGTTCTAAGTTCTAGGGGACTGATGACCTCAGAAGTTAAGTCCCATAGTGCTCAGAGCCATTTGAACCATTTTGACAATCAGTTTGTGAAATAACTGTACGTGATCGAATTTTTTCACTATTTTTCCCGAAATCAGCGCTGAAAACACTATAAAAGTCACTTAATAAATTTGAAAATTTTTATGTCGCAGACCTGTGTAAATTAATGCGCTTCTACACTCCTGGAAATTGAAATAAGAACACCGTGAATTCATTGTCCCAGGAAGGGGAAACTTTATTGACACATTCCTGGGGTCAGATACATCACATGATCACACTGACAGAACCACAGGCACATAGACACAGGCAACAGAGCATGCACAATGTCGGCACTAGTACAGTGTATATCCACCTTTCGCAGCAATGCGGGCTGCTATTCTCCCATGGAGACGATCGTAGAGATGCTGGATGTAGTCCTGTGGAACGGCTTGCCATGCCATTTCCACCTGGCGCCTCAGTTGGACCAGCATTCGTGCTGGACGTGCAGACCGCGTGAGACGACGCTTCATCCAGTCCCAAACATGCTCAATGGGGGACAGATCCGGAGATCTTGCTGGCCAGGGCAGTTGACTTACACCTTCTAGAGCACGTTGGGTGGCACGGGATACATGCGGACGTGCATTGTCCTGTTGGAACAGCAAGTTCCCTTGCCGGTCTAGGAATGGTAGAACGATGGGTTCGATGACGGTTTGGATGTACCGTGCACTATTCAGTGTCCCCTCGACGATCACCAGTGGTGTACGGCCAGTGTAGGAGATCGCTCCCCACGCCATGATGCCGGGTGTTGGCCCTGTGTGCCTCGGTCGTATGCAGTCCTGATTGTGGCGCTCACCTGCACGGCGCCAAACACGCATACGACCATCATTGGCACCAAGGCAGAAGCGACTCTCATCGCTGAAGACGACACGTCTCCATTCGTCCCTCCATTCACGCGTGTCGCGACACCACTGGAGGCGGGCTGCACGATGTTGGGGCGTGAGCGGAAGACGGCCTAACGGTGTGCGGGACCGTAGCCCAGCTTCATGGAGACGGTTGCGAATGGTCCTCGCCGATACCCCAGGAGCAACAGTGTCCCTAATTTGCTGGGAAGTGGCTGTGCGGTCCCCTACGGCACTGCGTAGGATCCTACGGTCTTGGCGTGCATCCGTGCGTCGCTGCGGTCCGGTCCCTGGTCGACGGGCACGTGCACCTTCCGCCGACCACTGGCGACAACATCGATGTACTGTGGAGACCTCACGCCCCACGTGTTGAGCAATTCGGCGGTACGTCCACCCGGCCTCCCGCATGCCCACTATACGCCCTCGCTCAAAGTCCGTCAACTGCACATACGGTTCACGTCCACGCTGTCGCGGCATGCTACCAGTGTTAAAGACTGCGATGGAGCTCCGTATGCGACGGCAAACTGGCTGACACTGACGGCGGCGGTGCACAAATGCTGCGCAGCTAGCGCCATTCGACGGCCAACACCGCGGTTCCTGGTGTGTCCGCTGTGCCGTGCGTGTGATCATTGCTTGTACAGTCCTCTCGCAGTGTCCGGAGCAAGTATGGTGGGTCTGACACACCGGTGTCAATGTGTTCTTTTTTCCATTTCCAGGAGTGTATGTGGGCTCCTTTCGTAAGCTGTAAAATGTCTGGACGATGCTCTGTCTTAATCCCTGTGCGTTCCAGTATGTATGGGATGATGGACGTTACTGCATCCATAATTCTTAGGCGGATGTCACCGAGGTCACGTACAGGCGGGAGATACACAATGTCTTCCACTTAACACCAGTGGAAGGAAAATGCAGAGACAGTAATGTCTGGAGATCGCGTGGCCGCTTTGGTGGTCCATCATGTGTTCCTCATCCCCATACAAATGTTCGGTTCATGAACTCAAGAACATGTAAACTTCAGTGCGGTAGTGCACCATCCTGTTGGAAGATCGCTTTTGTCTGAAGGCGAAGGAATTGAAGGACAGCGAGTTGCTCAAGCATGTGCAGAGAAACTGTTTCTGTTACTGTAAGCTAAGTCTTCGGCGGCCATTGTCACTGTCAATACAATTCTTCTGGGCTGTTGACCGCATTGTCAATATAAAATATAGTGCGTTTCGGCCACTGTTGCCAGTGACTTTCCTTAGCGCTTTGTGCTGAGCTGAGTCGAACAATTTTATATATCGACTATGCAGTCAGTAGCCCAGAAGAATTTTATTGACTGTTCCTGTTTTCTCGACGAAGAAAAAATGCCACCTTTCGTCAATGCACTTCTAACATTCTCCTGTGCCCGAAAATCGTAGATGTTTTCCGAACCCCAGATGCGAATGATGTGCGAATAACCTTCCCACATGTGTGCAAGGTTCCTTCGTCAGTGAAAAACAGTATTTCGTAGACAGTTCAGGTTTTACCCGATCCAGTTTAGCATCTCAATAGCAAATTCGAGGCGAAGTCATTTCACTTCAGTGATTGCACAATTTTACCTTTTAAGCTTCTAAGCGAAGTCTTTCATGCCGCAGCTTGTGAACTGTTGAGAGAGGGATGGTGAGCTCTTGAGAACCTTGTTGAACTGACTTTGTTGGGCGTGTTTGGAAAATCTCTCTGATCTCTACCATTTTATCAAATGTGCGTTTGCTGCCAGAACATGACAGTCTGTTCACACTCGCTTTGGGTAGGAACTTGCCATAGCAAGACTTAATTGTCTTAACGTGTGGTGGCTCCTTTTGAAATTCACGTCGGAAATTTCTTTGGACTGCAATGGATGACTTCGTTTCCGCGTACCACACAACGCTTTGGGCCCTCTCTTGAGGTGCAGTCGTTTTCGGAAATCGCCTCAATCAAAACAAAAGGTACAGTTTGGAAAAAAAATCTGTCCAAAATCTTTTAAGTTTCTTTAAATGAAGCTGCAAACACCGAAGGTCTATGTCTCATACCCCTTTTTATTTTATTTTTTTATTGCATTAGTGCGGATTGCCTGTGCTACATTTCGTGCGATTCCTGTAATGTACAAATAACGAGAAACTCAGATGAGTTATAAGCAGGTCAACACTATAATAGGTTTAGGTATGTCACAATGACGGGTCTTTCAAACGACGAGGACTCATTGACAACTATTTCATCAGTTATGAACCTCCACGAAACAATCACAAACTTAAAGTCAAAGACTAAGGGAAAATGATACAATGAAGACTTTCATGGTCGGTGTTTACTTCAGTTAAAATTTCCGGACGTCCTTAGAGACAAAACGGTAGCTGCAATTTCCATTTCATTTCTGAAGATAACTCTCGCAGATAGGAACGAAACATTAGTAAATATTTTTGTTCATCGACGACGGCCTCTCACCTCGAAATTGTTAGCTGCGGTAAAGCGAATTTTCTACAACCACCCTTCTCACTGAGCTAAACTTATTTATCATTGATTTTTTTAACACCGTGGCTGAGTATTATCTGATTTTTATTTGCATCACAGCGGAACGAGTTGCTTAATGAAATTTTCTCACTGAACTAAACTTACACCTCATAGATTTTTTTAGCACTGTGGCTGAGTATTATTTTATTTATAGCTACATCAAAGCTGAAACAAGTTACTGAGTGAAATTTTACTTTACAACTAGTTTCAGGTCATTTCAGATTCATTTTCAGATCAGAATGCAGAGGTTTACATCGTTTTTGTCAATGCACCATACTGGATGGTAGAAGTTGCTTCACTACGGCAACAGATAGTAAACAGTTTTAGCTGCCTCAGGAAATGGCTGGTTGACAAACCTACCCTAGCCAATCGGCATAAAATGCCCACCTTAAAGATCATACTTTTGGAACGCACGTGTCTGAAGCGTAACGTTCAGTGCAATGGTCTGGTCGCTCTGAGATCCGTCTGTGTTCGTGTTCTCCCTACGACGCTGCACGTTTTTCTGAACACAGCTTATATACCATCTATTCAAAAATAGCCGGGTAGATATCAGTGAACGGAGCGCGTATACCGTTCGCCATTATGACAGCTTGAACTCTGCTGCGTATACTTTCGGTGAAGTGTGTAAATGTCTGTAGAGGAATGCCAGTTCAATGATTCCCAAGAGCCGAAACCAGAGAAGTGATGTTGGACGCTGTAGTCTGTAGAGAATTCGACGTTCTAGTTCATCCCAAATATAGTCCATTCGGTTTAGGCCGGGACTCTGCGTAGGCTAGTCCACGCCGGGAACGTTATTATCCACAAACTATAGCCTCATATATACTGTTTTAGGACGGGATGCAAAGTCATGCTAATGCAGACAGACATCATCCCCAAAACTATTCCTCTACTATATGTAGTTCACAGTGCTGTAAAATAAGTTCAAATACTTCTGTATTTAGTTTTTTCTTAAGCGCAATAACGGAACCACACTGTAACAACGAAAAAAAAACCATAATGTAACACTACCTCACACGTACTTCAGAGTTGCCACAACATAATTATGATGGCAGGTAACGTTCTCCAGGCTTTCGTTAAACACAAACTTTTCCATCGGATTGCGGCAGGGTATACAGGGCGTATCAAAAAGGATGGTGCAGACTTACACGGCTGAAAGTACACAATAATACCCTACTGGCCATTAAAACTGCTACACCAAGAAGAAAAGCAGATAATAAACGGGTATTCATTGGACACATATATTATACTAGAACTGACATGTGATTTCAGCATATTTGGGTGCATAGATCCTAAGAAATCAGTACCCAGAACAACAACCTCTGGCCGTAATAACGGTCTTGATAGGCCTGGGCATTGAGTCAAACAGAGCTTGGATGGCGTGTACAGGTACAGCTGCCCATGCAGCTTCAACACGATACCACAGTTCATCAAGAGTGGTGACTGGCGTATTGTCACGAGCCAGTTGCTCGGCCACCATTGACCAGACGTTTTCAATTGGTAAGGGATCTGGAGAATGTGCTGGCCAGGGCAGCAGTCGAACATTTTCTGTATCCAGAAAGGCCCGTACAGGACCTGCAACATGCGGTCGTGCATTATCCTGCTGAAATGTAGGGTTTCGAATGAAGGGTAGAGCCACGGGTCGTAACACATATGAAATATAACGTCCACTGTTCAAAGTGCCGTCAATGCGAACAAGAGATGGCCGAGACGTGTAACCAATGGCACCCCATACCGTCACGCCAGGTGATACGCCAGTGTGGCGATGACGAATACACGCTTCCAATGTGCGTTCACCGCGATGTCGCCGAACACGGATGCGCCCATCCTGATGCTGTAAACAGAACCTGGATTCATCCGAAAAAATGACGTTTTTCCATTCGTGCACCCAGGTTCATCGTTGAGCACACCATCGCAGGCGCTCCTGTCTGTGATGTAGCGCCAAGGGTAACCGCAGCCATGGTCTCCGAGCTGATAGTCCATGCTGCTGCAAACGTAGTCGAACTGGTCGTGCAGATGGTTGTTGTCTTGCAAACGTCCCCATCTGTTGACTCAGGGATCGAGACGTGGCTGCACGATCCGTTACAGCCATGCAGATAAGATGCCTGTCATCTCGACTGCTAGTGATACGAGGCCGTTGGGATCCAGCACGGCGTTCCGTATTATCCTCCTCAACCCACCGATTCCATATTCTGCTAACAGTAATTGGATCTCGACCAACGCGAGCAACTATGTCGCGATACGATAAACCGCAATCGAGATACGCTACAATCCCACCTTTATCAAAGTCGGAAACGTGATGGTACGCACTTCTCCTCCTTGCACGAGGCATTTCACCAGGCAACGCCGGTCAACTGCTGTTTGTGTATGAGAAATCGGTTGGAAACTTTCCTCATGTCAGCACGTTGTAGGTGTCGCCAACGGCGCCAACCTTGTGTGAATGCTCTGAAAAGCTAATGATCTGCATATCACAGCATCTTCTTCCTGTCGGTTAAATTTCGCGTCTGTAGCACGTCATCTTTGTGGTGTAGCAATTTGAATGGCCAGTAGTGTTGAAGCACAAATGTCCCAATAAACACGTGTCCACAAACGAGCCGCTTGCGAGATAATCAAGACAGTATGGTTCCAAGCCGCCACTGACGGCATTGTTTGTAACGTCGTCCGGTTTCCCCCTTACGCAAATGCCGTTCACGAATCACCACATCAGCAACGTTTCTCACTGAATGTGTGGTTAGGTGTACTAGACGATCAACTCATTGAGCCACACATTCTTCCACCACATCTTCATGGACGGAGGTACCTTAGCTTTCGGCGGCGGCATCTTCCAGGATAGCTTGAGGATGTTCCCGTTCAGCAACGTCAGAGTATGTGTATATGCATGATGGAGCTTCGGCTCATTTTGCTGCTGGTGAGAGACGGCATCTAACGCGCATATACGGCCAAAGATGGATAGGTCGAGGCGGACCTGTACCTTGGCCTCCAAGATCACTTGATCTAAATCCTTTGAATTTTTTGTCTGGGGTCACGTAAAAAGCAAAGTGTACAGCACACCCGTTAACACTGTTGAAGAACTGGAGCAGAGAGTTGTACATGCTTGTCAAGAATTCCGGAATGATCCAAGGGTTTTCGAAAGGATACGAAATTCATTACAGAGACGGGCACAGTATTGCATCCAGATACAAGGAAAAACTTCGAACACCTCCTTTAACAGGTACCCCATATGTGAAATGTGAACTAATTGCGATGCGCAACCCAGTAGTAAAGTCTAAGTTTCAAATTAATGTGTACTAACTAGGGCGACGTTTACAATGACGTCAGTGGTGGCTTGGAACCATACAGTCACGATTATCTCGCAAGCGGCTAGTTTGCGGACCAGTGTTTACTGGGACATTTGTGCTTCTATTATCGTGTACTTTTCGCCGTGTAAGTTTGCGCCATCCTTTCTGATACACCTGTAGAGCGATGCATCACTCCAAGTCACTCGTATCCGGTCACCTCAAGCACGGCTTAGCACTGACTATGGAAATATGTGGCTTATGAGGACCTCCTCCTGTTCTTTTTAACTCCCTACCCAGAATCACCGTGCTAGCTGGACCTATGAAATCTTTGGAATTCACGAGTGATTCCTTCTGCTGGTGTCATGCGATTTTTATAACCACCGTCCGCAGTGTTCGATGGTCCTTGTCTGTCAGAATATGAGGTCTGTCTAATCTTTGTTTAACTATGGTTGTTTCTTTACGTTTTCGCATCATACTGGCAGACGACTTGGACAGCTTTACACTGAGGTCACAGAAGTCATGGGATATCTCCTAACGTCGTGTCGTGTGACCTTTTGCCCGGCGTAGAGCAGTTACTTGTCTTGCAAAGGACTCAACGAGTCGTTGGGAGTCTCCTGCTGAAATACTTAGCCATGCTGCCTCCACAGCCGCCCATAATTGCGAAAGGATTGCTGTTACACGATTTTGTGCGCGAACTGACCTCTCGACCACGTCCCATAAGTGTTCCATGGAATTCATGTCGGGCGATCTGATTAGCCAACTCATTCGTTCGAATTGTCCAGAATGTTCTTCAAACCAACCGCGAACAATTATGTCCCGGTGACGCAGCACATTGTCATCCACGTAAACACAGCTCACACCGTTACGGAGCCACCACCGGCTTGCACAGTGCCTTGTTAACAACTTGGGTCCATGGCTTCGTGGAGTCAGCGGCACACTCGAAACATACCATCAGCTCTCACCAACTGAAATCGGATCTCATCCGACCAAACCACGGTTATCCAGTGGTCTAGGGTCCAACCGATATGGTCCCCAGCCCAGAAGAATCGCTGCAGGCGACATAGTGGTGTTAACAAAGGCACTCGCGTCGGTCGTCTGCTGCCATCGCCCATTAAAGCCCAATTACGCCGCACTGTCGTAATGGATACGTTCGTCACACGTCCCATATTGATTTATGAAATTATTTCATGCAGTGTTGCTGGCATGTTCGTACTGACAATTCTAAGCGAACGCCGCTTCTCTCGGTCGTTAAGTGAAGGCCGTCGCCCACTGCATTGTCCGTGGTGAGAGGTACTGCCTGAAAGTTTATATTCCCGGCTCACTTGTGGCAATGTGGATCTCGGAATATTGAATTGCCTATCGATTTCCGAAAGAGAATGTCCCATGCCTCTAGCTCCAACACCATTCTGCGAACAAAGTCTGTTAATTCCTGTCATGCAGTCACAATCACGTCGGAAACCTTTTTACATGAGTCACTTGAGCTCAAATGACAACTCTACCAATGCACTGCCGTTTTATACCTCATTTAGTCGATGCTCCTGCAACCTGTCTTTTTGCAAATCGCTATACAATGACTTTTGTCACCTCAGTCTATATGGGTCAAAACCTTCCTTGATGCATTTGCTAGTCGGGTAATATCCAGCAAGCAGTCCGGGTTCTAAATCACTGAGATCTCCAGCGAATGATACTACTGTTCCTGCTTCTTTATTGATCACGCAATACCCCTCTCCCCCCCCCCCCCCCCTCTCCCGCCTGCTATTATACCGGCGGGTCCGCCTCCACTGACATCTAGTGGTTAAATCCGCATTACATAGGGGTGTCCGGATACTTTTCAAAAATGGTTCAAATGGCTCTGAGCACTATGGGACTTAACATCTGAGGTCATCAGTCCCCTAGAACTTAGAACTACTTAAACCTAACTAACCTAAGGACATCGCACACATTCATGCCCGAGGCAGGATTCGAACCTGCGACCGTAGCGGTCGCGCGGTTCCAGACTGTAGCGCCTAGAACTGCTCGGCCACTCTGGTCGGCGATACTCTTCATCAGATAGTTTAGATTACATAAAAGGTTCTTGCAACACGTATTGCATTTGCCACACGGAATCAAGCTCCACTGCAACGAGCTAAGCTGACGCACTGATTCCTCTCCTGAAACGATCACAAACGACTTTCGAAGACAGTAAGAGTCATCGCAGCTGTTTTCCTGTGACAGAATCTGCATAAGATAGGACAACGCTTTTGGTAAATGCGCTTCGGCTGATGGTTTTGCAGGCTTGTTGTTCATTTCCACTTGTCCGCGATGGCAATTTCATAAATTTCCAGAGAGCCTCATATTTAGTACGAGGGTTATTCCAAAAGTAAGGTCAGGTTATAAAAAAAAAATCAAAACTAAAATGTTTTTTCAAAACAATTGTTTTATGTACATTCCTTACATCTTTATCTATTTTTCTACATAACTTCCATACTTATTTAAACATTTGTCACATCGTTCAACAAGCTTTTGAACGCCCATGTTATAGAAATCGGCCGCCTGTGACGATAACCAGTCCTTAACTGCTTCTTTCACTTCATCATCTGTGTCGAAGCGCTTGCCGCCGAGAAACTCCTTTAAGTAACGGAACAGGTGGAAATCACTTGGCGCCAGGTCCGGACTGTAAGGAGGATGGTCCATCTGTTCCCATCCAAATTTCTTGATCAGAGCTTGCGTTTCATTTGCAGTGTGGGGTCTGGCATTGTCATGCAACAACAAGATTCCAGAAGACAAAAGACCACGTCGCTTATTCTGGATTGCACGTCGAAGTTTAGTCAGGGTAGCGCAGTAGGCGGCTTTATTAATCGTTGTTCCTCTCTCCATAAAGTCGACTAACAATACTCCACGTCTATCCCAGAACACAGTCGCCATAACCTTACGTGTTGAGATTGTCTGCTTTGCCTTGACCTTGACTGGCGATGACGTGTGACGCCATTGCATTGACTGACGTTTAGACTCTGGAGTGATGTGAAAAACCCATGTCTCATCCCCTGTGACAACATTGTCTAAAAGACTGTCACCTTCCTTATGATATCGCTCCAAAAAATCAAGAGCAAAAGCCATTCTTTTCATTCGTTGGGGCTCAGTAAGCAGCCTGGGAACCCAACGGGCACACAATTTGTGAAACTTCAAATGTTCAGACACAATTCTGTACAAAGTTGTTCTTCTCACATTCGGAAAATGCATGTCTACGTCTGTAATAGTGAATCGGCGATCGTCACGAATTTTTTTGTCAACCGCATTGACCAAATCGTCTGAAATCACAGATGATCGGCCACACCGTGGTTCATCGTGCACATTATCCCGTCCTTCATTAAAAGCTCGCACCCACTTGCGCACTTTACTGTCGCTCATTATGTTAGGACCGTACACTTCAGTAATCTGCCGATGGATTTCCGCCGCTGAATTGTTTCTTGCAGACAAAAACCGTATCACTGCCCTTACTTCACAATCGGCGGGCTGATCAATTGTCATAAACATTGTAAAGTGACACTGTGAACTACACTCAGCAACAGTAACAAAGCGAATGGCGGCGTTTGACGCGCAAGGCTTGCCGGGAGTCGGCGCGCATGCGTGTTTTGTCATTGGCGCCAAATTTCAATAGTTACGGCGAATCGGACCTTACTTTTGGAATAACCCTCGTATTTGACTACGCAAGTGTGCTGTTCGAAGGTTTGTCACGTATAAATGTACTGTTTGACCGCCACTTGATATTAATACTACGATGGCGGATCAATGTAAAAACTTTTGTATGAGTTACTGTCGATGCATCTGCGTTAGTAGATTTGAGGGGAATCTTAGTTTTAGTGCCTAGTGACTATTTATACAGTGAGTAATGAGTTGCTAGTGACAAATGACGAATAACATGACTGACTTCTGAAATATGGGTATTAACAACAGCACAGTCGACTCGGCTATACTGAGCTTGCTTTTCTCCTACACTAAGCGCTAAAACAAGAAACAAAAAAGTGAAGTAATCAATGTCTATTTGGTCTAAATGTGATTGTATTGTTATGGTCGCCTGAGGGTGAGGTTTATGGCTCCAAAAATCTACAAGGTGAACCATAACTCCACCGCCAAACTGTCAGAGGTTATTCAGGGATACCTTCTGAGTATTTTATTGCAAGGGACCTTCGGTCGCCGGCGACTCATTACAGAGTTATTGCATTTTGTCCCAATTAACTTTTTATCCTCATTGCTTTGAAAATAGTGCACAAAACTGCAAATATCGATGGTATTCGCTGTGTGTCTTGTTTCCTTTTGCTCACGGTGCCTAGTGTTGGTTGAGAACAATAAAGCGCTACTAACCTCGTTGCCCTCAAGTCTGCATTCAGTACTGCTCCGTTCAGTGTAGGGTTTTGTTTCTCGGCCGTGTTAGTTGTGCATTAACAGTGATATATCGCAGTACTACGGATAGGTTTACTGATGAGGATTTGGCCGATATGCAGCTCGTGTGTGGGCCAATTGAATACAATGAGAGAGCAGCACAACGACACTGTGCTGGACTATCCCCGAGACGGCAACCACATCACAGTACTCTTTGTTCCCACTATGCTGTTTTGTGTTGTACGTTTTGGTTATTGCATATTACAGGCTTCTTCACTGTTGTGAATGTATATTCACAGAAACAAGTGTGATAGCGATAACAGACCGAGTAAACCATAATCACATTACCACTCTGTAACGCTCCGCCGGAGACAGTGAACCCTTTATACCGAAATAATCGGAAGGCATCCTTGAACAACCTCTGAAAGTTTTTCGGTGGAGTTTTCCTTCACTCAGTATAAATTAAATTTAAGGAAAGTACCAATAACCTGTGACTAGTAGCTGTTACAGTAAATCTACGTATCAATTTTAACATTCAAGATTGAAAAACAACTAAAACGGAGATAGAAGCAGAATTTTTGTCTTTTTTTATTTATTTGAAATTTACGTTCCCTCGCTAGGAGGAAGGCTGGATAACGGCTAGTTGATGCATTTCAATGTTTGAATAAAAACAAATATAAATACTTAAAACAACTTTTCTTAGAAGAAAAGAAATGGTTGAAGCTTGGTGACATTCTTGTTATGTGAATGTTCTTCAGTCCTGTAGAGATTATGATGTAATAGGTTCGTTCCTAGTGACTTGGTATGTCAGGGATTTAGTTTCAGATGAACAGAAAGATTTACATGAAAAGTATGTGGGCTAAATGTTGGGAAGGGTCAAGTCGGTGTATGCAGGTCCTATCACTACAGTCTTACTGGAAAGAGTGGATTGGAGCCTTCTTTGCGAAAATGAAGAGATGGGGCAGGCTATATTTGACAACACGGTTAGATCTCAAATTTATTTATTGGTCTGGGCCATAAAGGCTGTTGAAATTACCCTGAAAAAGTATGTGGAGTGTATGGAGAAGGTTGGATGTGGCGACAGAGAGGACGACGTTCTTAATGACACGGGGAGACAGTGTGGTCAAGGAATTCGACAAAAGACTGCCGAACGTATTCCAAGTGTAAAGATGTTGTGGGAACTTTATTACCTGGCACAGGGGAGCGCGATCGGATATGGAAAGCGAATAGAGTGCGTGTAATACGCATGGTTCGGGAAGGGATGGATGAGGGTGTTGTAGATATTTATAATGGTCGCGAGATTTAATTCCCACGTTCGGCCAGTAGCAGTTTTAGTCTGTTACGAGTTTTCTTTTTGACGGTCAGTACATGGGGGTTCCAAATTACCGTCTGATCAAGTCCAATTGTACAATTGGAGATTTTGTGGTTTTTTGTGACATTATTAGGATGTTGTTGAAGGGGTTATTGATATGAACAGAGAGTTGAATGGACAATAACTATAAGTGTATCATTATCGTGTTAATTACCTATACAAGAGGGGTTTGGGTAGGAACACAAGCTGTCTGTACGAGATAAGGCGACGATGAAGGGACGAATTCTTGAGGTAAATCTGTAGTTGGGTGGAACATACGGGACAGTGCCTCGTTTACGGCTGAGTGGGTTGGTGTGTGTCCGTTGTGCGCAGGCGTCACTGCCGGAGGCGGACCGGCACGACACGAGCGCCATCTACCGCAAGCTGACGCTGGCCGAGCTGCAGGCCGAGGTGCCGCAGCTCAACTGGCTCGAGTATCTCAACGCCTTCCTCGAGACCGACATCGACGACCAGGAGCCCGTCGTCAGCTACGCCATGCCCTACTTCATCGAGATGGGCCGCATCCTGCAGGAGACTGAGCGCAGGTCATTCCCCTCTCATTCTGCTCCTATTATTTCTGCTGTATAATATCTGAGTGCTTTTTAGGACGTCGACTCCCTTACCGTCTGCTCCCGTCCTGTCCGCTTCTCCCCCACCCTCACCTACCTTGGCCTCAACATTGACCATCACCTCACCTGGGTCCCTCATCTCCGCTTTATCCAATCCAAAGCCCATAACCGCCTCTGACTCCTCAAACTCCTCTCTGGCAGGACATGGGGCTTGAACCCCTCTACCATCCTCCACACCTACAAATCCTTAATCTGTCCCATCCTCTGCTATGCCAGTCCCCCATGGATGTCCGCCCCACCCCCCCAATTTCTATAAATCCATCCAGATCCTCAAGCGCCGTGCACTCCGCTGCGCCCTCCATATTCGCCTCTCGTGCCCCACGCGGATCCTCTACGACCTGATTCCTTTCCCCCATCTGCTCCTATTCCTTGAACATATCCATGTATTCTACACCTCACGCTGCCTTGATCCCCCTCATCTCGTGGTTGCTCCTCCTCTCCGACGCCTGCCCTCTGCCATACCTTCACCGTTGTGTCCCTCCCCCCCCCCTACCCTCCATCTCTACAGCCTTCATCTCTTTTCCCAAGGTGGCTTCTGTCGACTTCCCCTCCCAGATGATGCCCTCTCTCCCTCCATTTACCCTTCCTGGCACCTCTGATCTTCACCTCCCTCTCCCTTCCTCTGTCCTTTTCCCGGGATCCCTTCCCCCCTTCCATCCTGTTTTTCCCCACCTACCCTCTTTCTGCCTCCCTTCTCACCCCCGAGTCCTTTTGCATTCCCCTCCTCTGCCTTTCCCTACTCACTCTCACATCTGCACTGCTTCCCCCCCTTATGAGCCCTCTCCATCCATCGGTTCTCCCTCCCCACTTGGTTTTTCCTCTCCTCCCCCTTCTTTCCCCCTCATCTGTCCAGGTCCCCCCCCCCCCATCTGCCCTTGACTGTGGTGTGTCATCTACATGCCGACTTTTCAGTGTAGTGTTTGGAGTGGCTGTTAACTGTTGTGCGTCTTTTCCAAAGTGTTGCCATCGGAAATCATACTGTCGCTGGGTGTGATTTTTATATCTCTTGTGAACAGAAACCAGGCTGTCGCCGTGTTTTTTTAATTGTCTGTCTACTATTTTACCTGTCTGCTTCCTGTGTATTTTATTAGCCATCGCCAACCCTTTTATGTTTTAACTTTCCACAATTTTCCGCCATTTTACAATTTAAGACACCGTTTTATCGCCTGTTTTTATATTTATTATCTTCTTCTTGTGTTTTAAAAATTCTGTAGGCTGAAAAGCGGCGTAAGCTGCTGCCATCCCACCCCCTTCGGGGGGAATCAAAAATCAATAAAAGAAAAAAAAAAGGACGTCGAACAGTCGCCGTCTGTCAGACTACTTTCGATCGACAGCGACAGAGATACGCAACTCGAGGAAATCTTAGGGGAAGTGCCCAGAAGGGCAGGAGGAAAAGAAATGAAACTTCACAGGTTGAGAGGGTATGTGATGCTGCTTCAGTAATAACGAAATAGTCAAATTTATAAAGAACTTCACAGTAAGAGCCCTTCTTACCAGAATGGCACTCATCTTCCCAGCACTTTACAGAATTTGAAAGGGGTCTCGCTGCGAGTCTCTATTTGGTCAGCTGGTGGAATCGTGCAACATCCAGATTTGTGGGATATTCCAGTGTGACAGTGGCCCTATGTTGTACTGGATGGGAACGTGAGGGTAGGCATATTCGTCGTCAAGGTTCGAGTCCACCATGTCTGATCACCACAGGGAGGATCGCTGTATTGTGCACAAAACACATTCTAACTCCGTCACAACAGCGTGTGGCATCCGAAAACAAGTAATGGACACTCTGCATCATTTTGGGTCGTCCCGCAACATGGATCAGAGACTGGGAGCAGCTTGACTAGGCATTTACCGGCCCTGCACGTGGAGAGGTGTCGTGACTGGAAACCATGTACTACTGGCGAATGGCTTCGTATTATGTTCAGGCATGAATCGTGCTTCTGCATAACCTTGGATGACTATCGTCGGTAGTATGGTGGCGACATAGAGTGAGGTACTATTCTTCAAGTGTTTTGGAGAGGCACAGCAGTGTTACCCCTGGCTTCATGAAGTGGAGACCATCTGGTGTGACTATACATCATGGCTGGTAGTGATTGAGGACCTACAACGGCACAGTGGTACGTCACGGACATCCTGCTTCATCATGTGCTATCTTTCATGCGACAGTATCGTGGTCCACTTTTCAACAGGACAATGCTCGTCCATATAGGGCACGTATATCTATGAATGAACTGCCTCCGTGACGATCCGTAGATCTGCCCCTATAGAATATGTGTGAGACCAGTTCGGAAGTCAACTCCATCAAAGTTCCTATATGTGGTATATCAAGGACCACTTACAACAGTTGTGGGCTAGCTTGCCTCAGGAGAGGATACAATGGCTTGGTTTCACGACACCTTCCCAATTGAATCAGTGCATAAACTAAGGTTAGCGTGGGTGAAACGTCATATTGATAAATAAGCGCATTCTGCCAAGTTATTTGTAAATTTGATCCGGTATTGTAATCATTGTCGTAACATCACATAGCCTCTCAACTCATAAGGTTTCACTTCTTTTCTTCCTTCTTGTCTGGGTGCTTCCCTTTTTTGTCAGGCAGTATTATTCGTAAATGTTAGTACATTAAATCATTTACTTAAAATGTTAGTATTACACACTTTAATGGGTACTTTGTTTCACCACCTCTTAATTTAGTAGCATGCAGTGGAAAATAGGTAATGGCATAATTTTTTCATGGAGTGTATATCCATACAAAAAGTTGGTAGTTTTTTTAACACAATTGTATATTTAATCTTATTGATTGTGTTGCAGTGTACATATGTTTCTGAGTTGGTTTTGATAAATCATCTTACAGAATGGTAGTGAACAACGCAAGTTTGTAGTTAGCTTTGATACATTAGTATTTCAACTGACATAATAATAGAATTCGTATCTTGTTTTAACATTTATAAGAAGTTCTGACCCTGTCATTCATATCTTAGTTTCAGTTTAATGTAAAATCAACTATTGGTTTCAGTTCATGAATGTCTTTTATAAAATGTATAATAAATGTTGTGGTCTTCAGTCCAGAATCTGGATTGATGAAGCACTCTAGGCTACTCTATCTTGTTCAACATTCTTCATCTCCAAACAGCTACTACAGCCTACATCTATTTGAACCTACATACTGTATTCATTGCTTCATCCCCTTCTAAAATTCTTACCATCCGTAATGTCCTACAGTACTAAACTAACTTTTCCTTCATGAGTCAGGATGTATCCTATCAATTGATCTCTTCTTTTACCCAAGTTATACCTAAATTTCTTTTTCTCCAATTTGAGTCACTACCTCCTCGTTAGGTACTCCACTTGGCCATGTAATCTTCAGCATTTTTCCGTAGCACATTATTTCTCGTCTGAACTGCTTACTGACAAAGTTTCCCTTAAGTGCTGGGCTACACACCAGAAAATAGCTTCAGAAATGGTTCAAATGGCTCTGAGCACTATGGGACTTAACTTCTGAGGTCATCAGTCCCTAGAACTTAGAACTACGTAAACCTAACTAACCTAAGAACATCACAAACATCCATGCCCGAGGCAGGATCCGAACCTGCGACCGTAGCGGTCGCGCGGTTCCAGACTGTAACGCCTAGAACCGCTGGGCCACTCTGGCCGGGAATAGCTTCAGAGAAGGCATCCTAAGACTTACATTTATATTGGATGTTAACAAATTCCTCATTTTCAGAAATGCTTTTCTTGCTATTGCCAGTCCATATTCTATGTCGCTTCCACTTTAGCCATTAGCTGTTATTTTGTTGTCATTAACAAATCTCATCAACTGTTTCTATTGTCTGATTTCCTAACTTAATTCCCTCAGAATCACCTAATTTAATTCGACTACACTCCTACGACGATGTTTTAATTTTGTTGATGTTCATCTCCTAACTTCTTTTCGAGACATAATCCTTTTCGCTTAGCTTTTCTTTCAAGACCTTTGTTGTCTCTGACTGAATTATATCGACAAACCTCAGGTTTTTATTTTTTCCCACCTGACCTTTACTCTCCTTTTCATATTTCTCTGTGGGTTCCTTGACTACTTGCTCAGTGTAGAGATTAAATAACACTGAGAATGGATTAGAATCATACCTCACTCCCTTCTCAATACTGCTTCCTTTTCACGCCCTTCGAATTGTATAAATGCAGTCTGGTTTCTGCATAAGTTGGAGATAATATTTTGCTCCCTGTATTTTATCGCTGCTACCTTCATAATTTTAGAGTGTGTGTTTCAGTCAACATCAAACACTTTCTGTAAATCTACAGATGCTATAAACGAAGGTTTGTCTTTCTTCATCATACCTTCCAATATAAGTCATATGGTCAGTATCACTTTGTATGCTTTTAACATTTCCCTGGAACGCAAACTGATTTCCTAGAGATCAGCTTCTACTAATTTTTCTATGTATATGTGAATAATTCGTGTCAGTATTTTGCAACCACGATCTATAACACCGATATTTCGATAGTATTAGCATCGGTCAATACCTGAATTTTTTGGAATCGGAATTATTACGTTATTCTTGAAGCGGGAGGGCATTTTGTTTGTCGCAGGTACCTTGCACACCAAATGGAGTAATACTGTCACAACTAGCTCTTCAAAGAATCTCACTAATTCCAAGGAAATTTTGTCTGTTCCAAGAGTTTCGTTACGACTTAGGTCATTCAGTGCTCTGTCAAATTCGTCTCGTAGTATCATACTGCCCATTCATCTACTACCTCATACCTTTCTATGATATTGCTTTCAAGTACGTTTCACTTGTATAGCCTCTGTATATATTGTTTCCACCGTTCAGCCTTCCTTTTTTGCTGAGTATGTGCTTACCATATCTCAATATTTATACATGTGCTCCTCTATCTTTAATTTTCCCACAGGCAGCATCAATTTTTCACTAGTTATGCCTGTTTCTGCAGCCTTGTCTGGTTAGGCTTTTTTGCACATTCTGTCAATCTCATATTTGACGTGTTTTTTTTTCCCTTTGAAATGCCTTACTCTGCCTCGTGATGACTGGGTGTTGTGTGATGTCCTTAGGTTAGTTAGGTTTAAGTAGTTCTAAGTTCTAGGGGACTGATGACCATAGATGTTAAGTCCCATAGTGCTCAGAGCCATTTGAACCATTTTTGAAATGCTTTATTTCCTGCATGTTCATATTATTTCTTTCGCCAGTTAAATTTAATACCTCCCACAACATCCAACAATTCCTATCTATGCGCTGTATTTTTACCTATTTGACCTACTGCCTTCATTATTTCAGTTTTGAAAGCTAACCATTCATCTTATATTTTCTTCCTTTCTCCTGTTTCACCCAATCAGTGCGTTATGCTCCTTCTGAAATTCTCAATAACCTCTGGTTCTGTACAGGGTATCCACCATTCGGGAATATTGTAGGGAACTGGTTTAAAAATTTTTATTTCAAAGCGCCTCTCCTTCCGTTGCCCACTTCAGTTAGTTGCTCGACCTCCTAGACTGGCCTAAACCTAGTTACTTCACAAGTTTTCTCCGATAGCAACTTCCACAGTGAATACGTGACATAAGTTGCTTGCCTTTCAGAACCGAGGCAGTTCTGTCCAGTTAAAGCTGCTGACAAGCGACGCCCTAAGCCCTCTGCTGTAACTGCTGGCGAATTCACGCCATCGGTTTTAACCAATAGCGTACATGGGATACAGGTCACGTGTGTGGGTACTGGAGGATTCTACACTGCGGAACACACTTGCTTCTCTCTCTAGTCAACCAGACCTCGAGCAGAACAGACGCCTTTCTTAGTAGGCAGAGTCTCCCGTTACCGTCATCAGTTAACAAGAAGCGGCTCCCCTTCCGCTGCCCACTTCGATTAGTTGTTCGACCTCCTAGACTGGCCTAAAGCTGGTTACTTCCGACGCTAGGAGCGCCCTTGTATACCGCACACTGAAATATACACTACTGGCCATTAAAATTGCTACACCAAGAAGAAATTCAGATGATAAACAGGTGTTCATTGGACAAATATATTATTGTAGAACTGACATTTTCACGCGATTTGAGTGCATAGAGTCTGAGAAATCAGTACCCAGAAGAACCACATCTCGCCGTAATAACGGCCCTGATACGCCTGGGCATTGAGTCAAACAGAGCTTGGATGGCGTGTACAGGTGCAGCTGCCCATGCAGCTTCAACACTATACCACAGTTCATCAATGGTAGTGACTGGCGTATTGTGACGAGCCAGTTGCTCGGCCACCATTGACTAGACGTTTTCTGTTGGTGACAGATCTGGAAAATGTGCTGGCCAGGGCAGCACTCGAACATTTTCTGTATCCAGAAAGGCTCGTTAGGACCTGCAACATGCGGTCGTGCATTATCCTGCTGAAATGTAGGGTTTCGCAGGGATCGAATGAAGGTTAGAGCCACGGGTCATAACACATTTGAAATGTAACGTCCGCTGTACAAAGTGCCGTCAATGCGGAGGTGACCGAGACTTGTAACCAACGGCACCCCATACCATCACGCCGAGTAATACGCCAATATGGTGATGACGAATACACACTTCCAATGTGCGTCCACCGCGATGTCGCCAAACACGGATGCGACCATCATGATGCTATAAACAGAACCTCGATTCATCCGAAAAAATGACTTTTTGCTATTCGTGCACCTAGGTTCGTCGTTGAGTACACCATCACAGGCGCTCCTGTCTGTGATGCAGCGTCAAGGGTAACCGCAGCCATGGTCTCCGAGCTGATAGTCCATGTTGCTGCAGACGTCATCGAACTGTTCGTGCAGATGGTTGTTGTCTTGCAAACTTCCCCATCTGTTGACTCCGGGATCGAGACGTGGCTGCACGATCCGTTACAGCCATGCAGATAAGATGCCTGTCATCTCGACTGCTAGTGATACGAGGCTGTTGGTATCCAGCTCGGCGTTCCGTATTACCCTCCTGAACCCACCGATTCCATATTCTGCTAACAGTCATTGGATCTCGACCAACGCGAGCAGCAATGTCGCGCAGCAATGTCGCAATACGATAAACCGCAATCGCGACAGGCTACAATCCGACCTTTATCAAAGTCAGAAACGTGATGGTATGCATTTCTCCTCCTTACACGAGGCATCACAACAACGTTTCACCAGGCAGCACCGGTCAACTGGTGTTTGTGTATGAGAAATCGGTTGGAAACTTCCCTCATGTCAGCACGTTGCAGGTGTCGCCACCGGTGCGAACCTTGTGTGAATGCTGTGAAAAGCTAATCATTTGCATATCACAGCATCTTCTTCCTGTCGGTTAAATTTCGCGTCTGTAGCACGCCATCTTTGTGGTGGAGCAATTTTAATGGCCAGTAGTGTATTTGCTTATTTTAGCTAATTTCCTGTGTGTCATTTAACGGCAGCCATGGCTGCCCACTTACAAGTCCTGACCGTTCAATCTCCTGTACATTGTCGTAATAAGCCGAACGTCGCAGCCTCCTTCTCTCTTCCCTGTCCATGTACACTTCTTTCAGTTCATTCAGTTCTCATCTCCAGTTTAAAATCTATTTTGATATCTGTGTTTTGCTGTTACGTGATGAATCTGAAACTTTCCATGTCTCTTTATACAAACATCTTACATGATTCCTAAACCAAGTGTGCGTAATTATTAAATGATGCTCCGTGCAGACGTTTGCCTGGCAGATTCCACTTTCACTGACGTTGACGTGCTGTGTCCACATTCCCACCTACTAGCCCTGAGTGTAGTGCACATCCGTCATTTCGGACACTGAATACATAGTTGTGATGCGACGTGATGGAAGTTGCTATGAGGCAGAACAAACGACAATCAGAGAAAAGAAAACAAATGTCACGACCAATTGTAAACAGGAAAGTCGAGTAAACATACACATTTGTGGTAAATTTCGCAGCCACGAGTCATTTCAGGAAATTCCTTTCATACTTTCAAACGAAGGATTGTCAGACCCATATTCATAAGTACTTTTTGTAATGCTTTGACGTCAGGAGAAAATTCGGAAGATTGTGACACATATTTTTTATACAACCTGTATAGAGTTGAAAAGGTTAGCACAGAGTAGAATGCTGTGGAGACATATTCGTATTAAAACCTGTCTAAACACAAAACACAGCCCTTAGAAAAGTAAGAACCGAAATGCATTTTTAGAGACAGAGAGCAAGAAACGAGTGCTGTGTGCGGTGTGGTGGTGTGTCCCCTGAGGGGGCGGCGGCGCCGTGGCGTGACCAGGGCAGAGGGCGGCCCCGGGGAAATCACGGTGCTTTGTCTTCCCAGCGGGCCGCTGCCGGGCCCAAGGGCAGAGGCACGCATCGCCAGCATCACGCGGTTCTCCACACGATCCTTGTTTCCTCTCTATTTTAAATAAACTGCAAAAAAAAGTGTTGGTGGATCAGCACAACGCCAAATGTTGTGGGCTTAGATTCAAAGGGACTAAGAAATGAGATGAAAAGCCTTTTGAAACTAAAAATTAATTTTGCTGTAAAATAACCAAAGTAAAGAGAACCTTGCATCGGCTGTTTTTCATTTCATTTTCATGTTTATTTTCCCAGTACTATGTCTATTCGGGAATGTAGCATACATATCAGAAACACATCATTAGAATACAAATTGACGACCGTTTTTTCACAACTCGCTTTATGCAAAAAGTTGAATTTTACAGGAACCGAATTTATTTAACAAGCAAGTTTCCAAGGAAAAATTGTTTACTATTAGCAAAGTTTGTACAGTTTTGAACATGTTTTGGACAGTATTTGCACATACATAAAATTGTAGATAGTTTAACAACCACTGTAAGTAGAAAAAGTTTTTTTTTTTTTTTCAAAACTCGCTTAATGCTGAAACTAGATCAGTGCTATCTAAACATTAAATGGCAGTTTCAAACATTAAAGTTTTGGAGTAATATTTGGTTTTCTTTTCTAAACAAATTCAGGGGACTCTTGGTCCTCATAAATTCTCTGTGAGCTGTCATGACCTTCATGCTCCTCACCGCTTGCAAATTTTATGTCATCGTAGAAACTTGCAGCATCCTTAGGAACAGTAAAGAAACGCATTAGCTTCATTACATCCTTCTTCTATTCTGCACTCACATAGTGTTTCTTGGGAATAATCACAGCACGTTTCATGGCTTTGAACGAAGGAATGTTCTTCTTCAATACATCACAACATACTTCTGATCCAGAGAAATGAGTACTTTTAACAGCACATTGAATATTACCACTGGTTTGTCTGTATGTTATTGCTCATACATCCATCATTTTGAAAGGCACGGTAGACTTCAATATTTCCTTAGAAATCTGCTTGAAGTCGTAAGAAAACCAGTCTTTTCCCCACACAAGCACCTTTCCAAACTTTGCTAGAATACTCCTGTATTCGTTAGGTGATATGATCTCTTCTTTCTTCCGATATTCCTTCTCAACTCTACCAAATACACCATCTGGTGGCATGAAACTATGTCCACAAATAGAGAAATAGTGGGTAAGTTGAGAGAACACTTTAGTGTATTCCATAAAATGTACCAGCATACATAGAATTATAGAATTCTTGTTCTGGCTGGTGCACGAGTCTGAAAAAAGCCCAAGTGTCAATCTCCTCTTACCAATATTTCTAGTTCTCACTTCTAAATAATTTAAGAGGAAATGTTGTAGTGCAGAAGCGATTTCATTTGCACCTCTTCCAGCTTCTGTTTCACACCAAGTATACTGAAATACGTTGTCATTATCTTGTTTTGGTTCATGTATCACCACAGTCAGGTTATAGAACCACACCTGTCGTGTGTAAAACACTTCTCCAATAGAGAGCTTTGGCAGAGGTTGATTTTGTTGCATGTCAAAGGCCACTTTTACAATGTCTTCAGAGTACTTGTTCATGCTACTGTGGAATATCTTTGTACGAGCCTTATGGAAATGCAAGTTAATTTTACATACTTCCTGAAATTGTTTGGTTTCTGCGACCTTTATTTTCAGATCAAGCACCTTGTATGTTGAAAAGGTGTCACCATGAGGATTACCGAAGCTGAGATTAAAATTCTTATAGAACACAGTCTTAAATTTTAACACAGAACAGATTTTATTGCATGCTTCTCATTGTTCTTTGCAAAAAATTTCCCACGTTATATTTACGTTTAATGTTGGGCGCAAATCTACTTAGTTTCCCTAAATTTTCCCACATTATATTTACATTTAATGTTGGGCGCAAATCTACTCAGTTTCCCTCTGGTATAATGACACTCTCTACACTTATACTTAAAAATGTGCTCTTTCACTTGTTGGGTCATAACTACGTCGGCTTGAGTTTCTCTTGAGCCACCTCTTCGTTCCGGTAATGCACTCCCATGTTCTTGATAGTGCCAAGTAATCCGGGCTAAGCGATCCTGCGATACACCTGTTATTTTTTGAAATGTAGCAGCACAAACTGGTACTTGGGACCCATCTCGAAGTTTTATTTTATACTTGATAGACACTGATTCAGTGGAATCCACAACATACCTACCTGGTACTGATATGTCCATGTATGACAGAAGGAATGCATCTTGCTTGCTCTTGTCTCCTGCAGAATATAACAGATTATTGAAATGTGAAGTCCGCGTAACTGAGTTTGCCTGCATGACAGTCTTTCCCTCCACTGTTGCTTCACTCACTCCTTTCAGCGTGCCGGCAGTCAATATCAGGCGCAATATTTTGCTGTAAACATTGTGATGATTTTGCTCTGGAGATGTTAGTCTGTTTTGTTCCTCTTCTTTTCCGCCCACCAAGTGTTCCACTCACAGGAGTATTATATTCACCATCACTTTCCATCGTCACTATAAACACGAGCCAAGTCGTCTACACGCAACTTCCACGAAACGGCGGTAAATGGTAACCAAAACACATAACAGCTATCGTCAACAAACGGAGAATTACTGTCTGTGCAAAGTACGTACACGCGTGCGGCAGCGGCTGACTGGGGTCCCCATCAGCATCTGCGCCAGCCGTCACCCTAGTTGGCACGGATAGTAACATGCCCTGCCATCTACCGCCAAGCACAACAATTTCTCCAGGAGTGCTATTACACAGTCGGAAAGGTACTTGGCCTGACATCTATGGCACAGCAGACAAATTATGAGAAGACGCAGCACTACCTATAACATCTTTGGCAAAAAAGTAGCATAAAGTGAGTTTTGGAAAGACCCCAACATATGCACGAGGCGAGTTTTGCAAAAACGGGCAGTATTCTCTGTGCTATAAGCGCAGAATAAAGCACGTTTTGATTAAGCCGACGGCACAGGCCTGTAGAGCTAGCTGAACAGTATGTGTTAAGGTAAAAAAAACTGTTTTAAATGTTTTTTATGGCATAAAGGGAGTTTTGAAAAAAAGATCCTCAATTAGAAAGTAACCATTTACTGCAGTCTGCCGAGGCCAATGGCGTTGTCGCTTTAGGAACACAGGCTCCTGCCTGATCAACAATGTTAAGCAGTATTAGGCCTGGTTAGTATTTGGATTGGTGACTGTCTGGGTACACCAGGTGCCATTCGCGCAAGAACAACACTTGCACCATGCTCGTGGGTCATACGACATTATTTTTGTCAGTTATTATAGTCAACAGAATAAAATCAGACTAAACACAGAATAAAAATGGCACCTATAGTGTTTAACCAGTTAACTATTTATGTTTTGTTTTAGTCACTTTCTTGGGCTGTCTGTTGTTGGCCTGATACATTATAAAGTAGATAAGAATTAACACTATATAAGTACAAGTAAAAATAGCAAGTATCCGATAACTGAAAACGACATATAATAGAATGGTTTACCACATTACCGGACTTGAAAGCTGTAGGCGTGATATTTGGCAGAGTACAAATATCAGTGCACAGCCAAGTCATTGGTAGTGTGGCAGTGTATGTTAGGTGCAGAAAAGTGCTGAAATCAGCAGTAGCACTTTCTTTTTCAGTGGAGTCATATTACAGCTGCTACCAATGCGTATGTCATATTCTGCTGACTTCAGCAACCGTACTTACTTACCTCCAAAGTCATTCCAGGAATCATGTCATCCAGCCGCGTGCTGGGTGTGGGGGCAGGTGGCCCACCGCCGCTGCACTTCTGCAAATTTTGCACCCCCACCGTTCCACTCTCCCTCCGTGGGCTGTCCTCCTCCGCGAATCCCGCCGCCTCTATGGCTCCTTCCTGCACACTCGTGACAGGGATACACTCCAAAGCCACCGGCAAATACTGCGACACGTATGGAACCTTGTTACAGCAACGAAACACCGAGACTGGCGCCAGACCCACACATGACTCAACGCCACCCTCCCTATCAACTCCTCCTAGTACTGGTCCACCTTCCATCGCCTTACTGGTTCCCATTCTGCTCCTCACTACCCCCTTCTCCATAACGACCGCCCCCTTTCAGACGACCTCAGTAAGGCCAATCACTTCGCTTCCCACCTTTCCAAGGTCTTCTCCATCCCAGATGATCCCCACTTTGATTATTCTCTTTTCCCCACCGTCATGGAACGCGCCGATACCTCGGTCGCTCCACTTGCTCCTAGTCTCCAGTACTCGGGGCAGTTGCCCTCCTCTGACATCAACACTCCAATCACAGCACAAGACATTATACTTATCCTCCGATCCAAACACAGCCCCTGGTCACGACTGTGCCCCCCTTAGAGAAAGCCCTTATTCTTTCCCGATGCCCTTGACCATCTCTATAACGTCATCCTCTCTACTGGCTTCTACCCTGGCCTCTTATTCCTCAAACCCAACAAACCCCCTTCTACTGCGCCTCTTCCTGTCGTCCCATCTGCCTCACCTCCCTCTTCGGTAAGGTCTTCGAATCCATCCTCTCCCACCATATCCATCAGCACCTTAATCAATACCACCTCCTCCCCCTTACCCAGTGTGGTTTTCGACCCTCCTTCTCCACTTAACCTCGTTCACCTTCTCTCCCTCCAGCTCAACTCCTGTCGCTCCGCCATTTTTGTTTCCCTCGACCTCCAAAATGCCTATGACTGTGTGTGACATCCCGGTCTCCTCTTTCAACTTCAAACCTACGCCCTGCCTATCAATTTTGTCCGTCTGGTCGCTTCCTTCCTCACGCTCCATCCTTCCTATGTCACCCTCTACAACACCAACTCACGTATCTTTTATCCCACTGCTGGCGTCCCCCAGGGCTCTGTCCTCTCCTCTCTCCTCTATCTCTTGTATACGGCTGATATGCCCAAGACACCCCCAACTGTCCACCTTCTCCAGTATGCTGATGACACTGCCTTCCTGGCTCTCTATCCCACACTTCAGTGGTCCCAACGCACCCTCCAAACCCACCCTAACCAGTTCACCACTAGGTGTAACCAGTGGTTCCACTGTCACAACCCCTCCAAAACCCAGGCAACCATCATAGGCCGCACCACCCGCTCCTTCCGTATCCATGATTTCTCTCTCACCCTTTATGGTCGTCTCATCCAACTCATCCCCACCCTGAGATACCTTGGCCTCACCCTCGACCGTCACCTCACCTGGAACCCTCACCTCCAGACCATTCAGCAGAAAGCCCATTCCCGCCTCCGCCTCCTGAAACTCCTGTCTGGCCAGACATGGGGATTGCATCCTTCCACCATCCTCCACACCTACAAATCCTTCATTCGTCCTATCCTCTGTTATGAGAGTGTTGCCTGGATCTCTGCACCCACCCGCTTTTAGAAGGCCCTCCAAATCCTTGAATGCCATGCGCTCTGCCTTGCCTTCTGTATTTGCCTTCCTTACCCCATACGGCTCCTGCATGAACTCATCCCCTTCCCCCACCTCCTCCTGTTCCTCCAACATCTCCACATCCTTTACATTGTCTGCAGGCTTGATCCCCCCCGCCCCCTGGTTTCCTCCTTCCTCTCCACCCCCCACCCGTCGTCGCGCCTTTATCGCTGTGGCCCTCCCTCTCCCCACCTCCACACCCTCCATCTCCTTCATCAGGGCAATTTCCAGCACCTCCCCCTCCCGGATGATGAACTTCGCCGTGACATATACCCCCCTTCCTTCCAACCATAACCTGGCCTTGTTGCCCCCCCTCCACAGGGTCCCCTTTTTTCCTCTCCCCTCCTTCCCCCTAGAGCGGATTTTCCTCCCCCCCCCCCCCCCGAGCCACTGCATCCAATTGTTGCCTATTTCCCTCCCACCTCCCTCCCTACCCGGCCCTCTCTGGCGCGCCCCCCGCCAATCTCCCCCCTCTCTTCCCCTCCCTCTCTTCTTCCCTTCTCCCTCATCTCCTTGTGCCTGGCAGATCCTCCATTTTGATCATCGTCCGTGTGGCACGTCAGTGTTGTGTTTAGTGTTGTTTCTCGTGTGCATTGAGAGGTGTGATTTTAATTGTGTGCTGGCCGTGTACTTAGTGTTACTGTCAGTGTTCGTTATGTGCTACGCCATCCATCGATACTTTTATGCTCCGGTCATACTGCACCTTGTTTTTTTTTAACTGTCCCAGTGTGTGTTTTTTTTTTGTGTGTGCTAATTTTTTACGGTTTTTATCTCCATTTTACTGTCACTCCTTTATTGTCTATTGTCTTCCATGAATTTCCCCCTTTTCTGCATCTATGTTCACCATGTTTTCTCCTTCGTTATTGTTAAATGTCTTCTATTGTTTGTTCTATGTCTTTTGGCTGAAGAGCAGCGCATATGCTGCTGCCAGCCCGCCCCGATGGGGAATTGAAATACAATGAAGGACAAAAAAAAAGCTAGGAACATTATAAATGAAGCTATTCATTGCCAATAATTGCAGTTGTTACAGATGACACAGACCTACCAAAAGCAATGTAAATAATAGCAGTTTGTATTCAATAGACTCCGTAAAAGCTTTATAGACTGTATTCGTCCGCTATTATTGCTCATAGTATTATAAAAAGTATGTCAGCAGCACTGTTCACATAGTGAAATACATAAAGTGAGTATTCGAATTGTGCAGTTGCATTTCCACAAACAATGGTTCGCAGGAACACAAGCCAGTAACCAACTACACCACTCCAAACACACACGCACACATAACATAGTAGTCTTATTAGGAAAGAATAAGGTGTTATCTGTTATCAAATATTTTACGTAGGCAACAGAAGAACGTGTACATGTTTGGAAACACGTGAGCAAAGGCGGTAAGAGTGAGAGATGTGGCATTTCCGAAGACAATATCAGAATCGATATCTCAGAAAAAGCGACTACCACAATATATTGCTAGATGTCTCATACTTTTCATGCACAAATTAAGTATTGCCGCATCTAAAGTATCTGTATAATTAACTATGTGTTTATTGTAAAATAAGCTAAATCGCGGCGAAAATCCGATTTCTTACGCCTTGCATATACAAAGAGGTATCATAATAAGCTTACTTTGTATGGCTACCTTCCATTGCCTCGAATCCTAAACAAATTCCACAGAAATGCCACAGACGTATTAAAGTGATGTTATTTTCTATATCGAATAGACATATGGAGGTGGGTATGTGAGTGGTTGTGTTCTGCAACAAATTAGTGGATCATAACCGGAAATGACAATAGAGATTCTACCAGATCATATGCTGCCCCAGTTGGAATATACGCTTAATATCAATTCCTCAACCACATCGTCCACGTTAGAAGTTCCAATAAGCAAAGCTTAAACAAAATTGCTGTAAATATTACGGGGTATGGTACCTCGACATTGCAGTGTAACAGCTTCACACAGACGGTTTGCAATAACGAAGATATCGACGTCGTAATACACGAAAAACAGAGAATACATATTTTGATTACAGCAGTAACAGCAGTATGGAATTACGAATAACTGCCGAAGAGATTTAATTATATTCCATAACAGAGTAGTTGAAAAGGATGATACAGATGGTTCAAATGGCTCTGAGCACTATGGGACTTAACTTCTCAGGTCATCAGTCCCCTAGAACTTAGAACTACTTAAACCTAACTGACCTAAGGACATCACACACATCCACGCCCGAGGCAGGATTCGAACCTGCGACCGTAGCGGTCGCGCGGTTCCAGACTGTAGCGCCTAGAACCGCTCGGCTACCCCGGCCGGCTGATACAGATCATCAAGTACATACCTAATCAGCCTTGTACAGGGAACTAACACAGGACCCATTCTTTAGTGGTCTCCAGCCGGGTATGTTCCGTCACGTGTATGATCACTTTACCAACGATGGTGCCCGTTCGTGGACTTGCAATTTGACATACATAATAATTTATATAAATTTTACTCTATAATTGGATGTCACCCACGTTAAACTGTCAACCCTAACTGTCTTATCGTATAGCATAACCGTAGGCGTCGCTATAATGCGAGATGTCACCTCCAACCGAACAATACGCTCCACCTGGGAAAAACTTTATAGAACCACAGAAACAGTCTCGTTCCGTTAATGTAGATTTAGAGTGTAGTTTCATGAGGTAGAATACGTGCACTGCGTATAAATCTGTGGCATCATAGCATATTTCGGAAAAAAATGCCAGCGTATAATAACGTCACGGGATAATTTAATGATAAATTCCGGCGATTCGTGTGATAGACTACCAGACTGCCACAGACAGTTTGTACCGCTGACGGTATTGGCGAGAGCAAAGCTTTCACTGTTTTAATATAGCACGTCTGTCGGAGTCAGAGTAGATTACTATAGCTGTAGGCAGATAGACTACACTCATGTGACAAAAGTCATGGGATAGCACTGTGTACATATGCAGATCGCGGTAGATCACGAACACAAGTTATGAAATTGCAGTGCGGTGGCAAAGCTGTCATTTGTATCTGGTCACTCATGTGCAAAGCTTTCCGGCTTGATTATGGCCGCACGACGGGAAATAACAGACTTTGAGCGAAGGATGGTTGTTAGAACTAGATGCATGGGACATTCCACTACGGAAGCCATTAGGGAATTTCGTATTCCGAGATCCAGAGTGTCAAGAATGTGCACCGAATACCAGATTTAAGGCTTTGCCTCCCACCACGGACAATGCAGTGGTCGACGGCCTTCACTTAACGAACGAGAGCAACGACGTTTGCGTAGAGTTGTCAGTGCTAACAGACAATCAACACTGCGTGAAGTAACAGCAGAAATCATTGCGGGACGTACGACGAACGTATGTGTTAGGACAGTGCGGTGAAATTTGGCGCGTGAATGGGCTATGGCAGCAGACGACCGACGCGAGTGCCTTTGCTAAGAGCACGACATCGCTTGCCGCGCCTCTCCTGAGCTCGCCACCACACCGGTTGAACGCTAGACGACTGTTCACGCTTGGTTTGAAGAACATTCTGGTCAATTCGGGCGAATGATTTGGCCGCCCAGATCGCCTTACATGAATCCCGTCGAACTTTTATGGGACATAATCGAGACATAAGTTCGTGCACAAAATCCTGCACCAACAACACTTCCGCAATTGTGGACGGCTGTAGTGGCAACATGGCTCACAGTACTCCTGCAAGGGAGTTCCGACGGCTTTTTGAGTCCATGCCAATTCGAGTTGCTACACTATAACGAGGGAAAGGATGCCTGATACGATGTTAGGAGGTATCCCATGACTTTTGTCACCTCAGTCACCTTCTAGGCGTGCTGTCCACGAGACGTTGCTGCTAAAACCTGTCTCAGTCTTTGACCGTGGCC